>NC_054080.1:68788248-69413248 GCF_017639655.2 Falco naumanni
ATTTTTTGCTTAATTAAATAACCCTTCAAGATCTCATATTTTTATTTACATCTCATACAGAGGTAGACATTGCAGTATAAAGTTAGTGAATACAGAATTTTGTACAGACAGTTTATATACCTTGTATTTCTACAGCACCTATCCTTATTATTTAATCTTCATTATCTCTTTTAATAATAATAAAATAATAAATATTGCATTTACCACTGTGCTTGCCAAGAAGCATAGTATTGCAGTATATATGCTGATAACTTCAAAATCATCACCATGTAGATGACAGCGTGTATGATCTTTGGGCATTTACGCAGTTCAGGTTCTTTACTGAGTGTGCTGGTTTTATCTGAGGTACTGTTAATTTTTTCCATATTAGCTTGTACAGGACTATGTTTTAGATTTGTGCTGCAAACAGTGCTGGTAATTTAGGGATGGTTTAGCTGTTGCTGAGCAGTGCTTACACAGAGCCAAGGCCTTTTCTGCTCCTCACACAACCCCACCAGCGAGGGGCTGGGGGTGCACAGGGGTTGGGAGGGGGCACAGCCAGGACAGCTGCCCCCAGCTGTCCAAGGGGATATTCCATACCATAGGTTGTCATATTCAGCATTATAACGCTGGAGGAAGGAGAAAGGGGGGACCTTTGGGGTGATGGTCTTTGTCTTCCCAAAGTAACTGTTACCCATGATGGAGCCCTGCTTCCCTAAAGGTGGCTGAACACCTGCCGGCCTATGGGAAGTGGTGAATGAATTCCTGCTTCTGCTTTGCTTGTGTGCGTGGCTTTTACTTTACCTATTGAACTGTCTTTATTTCAACTCACTACTTTTTTCACTTTTACTCTTCCAGTTATCCGCCATCCCACCGGTGGGGAGGGAGCAAGCGAGCAGCTGGCTGGGTTTAGCTGCCAGCTGGTGTTAAACCAGAACACCAAGAAATTATGCTGCTCTCCACAGGCAATGGGAGATGTACTGGATACCAACACATTGGGATGGGAGGAAAGAAGTCCTGTTGTCCTTCTCAATAAATCTTGTAATATTTTAGCAAAAAGACTGTAGCCTCAAAAAGACAGTGAGAGAGGTTGCTTTCCCCAGCCACACAACCACATAGAGGCATGGACTGTACGCAAAAGCTGTAGTTAGGACATTTTTTGGACTGAATCCCATCTGCTGTTTCAGGTCAGTGGTCTCTCTTGTTGGTAATTTAGGTGAATGTCAGAAACAGAAATGGGTAAAGGGCTTTTTTGGATTTGGTTTTGTTTTGCAAGGAAGGCAGAAATGAGGGTGGACTGCTTTGACTTAGTAGTTTTTCCCCAGAGGAGGTCCATAGCTCATACTCAGAAGTTTACTCTTTCACCTCTAAACTCAGATACCTTCTTGATCTTTCTATTGACAGTTTATGTCTCCTCTATGGCTTTTGTGGGTTAGTATGCTCGGGCAGGGGTTTTGTATGGTTATAAAGAATCAAAAAAGTAAGTGATAAAATATTTAGGATTGTAGTGTCAAAAACCTTCATAATGGAATGCAGCTGGCATATCGTTGACAGTACATAGGCAGCAATTGTAGAAGCTGATCAGATCTAGTGACTTATTTCAGAATAAATCTGTATGAGTAACAGAACCTGCATTAATATGAAATTTTATTTACATTACAGTAACACCAAGCATTCCCAAAAAAGGCTGACACACTATTGCTTTGGACACATTTTAATTACTGATAACAGAAAGCATTTTCTTGGAAAATAACATGTTCTTCTCAGAGAAAATATCCTTTACTTATTAATTTATATCACACGTAAGCATGAAACTGAATCAATCAATCAGTTAAGCTTTTGAAGCTGTGTTACAGTAGGTAATGTAAATGTTGATTATGCCATGATCACAGCCTAGATTATAAATAGAAAAAACTAAGGCTGGTATTCCCCATACCTAAATATACCTGTCCAGACTTGAGGCATCTCTCTACACTAGCTAACATCCTCTGTATTCAATGGGAAAAAGAAACCTTTGCAGAACAACTCAATCTATCCATACCACAAGTGGGATAAATCTCTCTAGGCATCTGCATGTATTAAAGGTAGAACAAAACTAGACAATGAGCTTTGGTGGAACAAGTTTCTCTTTTCAGGTTGCATCAACAGCAGATGCAAATGCATTGCAGTTTTTGGAGTTTTGCTTATTAAAATATGGTATGGACAAAAAAGTTTATTATTTAACTTGTTACCCAGATAATGATAAGTCAGATACAAGAAGAGAGGAATTCAATGTCTGAAAATATAATTAGTGTCCATGTTCACAACAAATACTTGTCAAATGAACAGGTGTATACCTTACTGTAAAGGCTACATAAGTGTGGTGTTTAGGCTCAGGCTTTAAAATTTAGTAGTTGTAGTAGTGAAAGGCAAAGAGGACGGAAAAACTGGATGAGATATGGTAAATATTCATGACCACAGAGAGACTTCAAGGAAGGAAATGTAGGCTTATTTTGCTGAAGGAATTTTCTCTGAGACATCTGGTTGGCTGACGTCTCAAATAATAAATGTTTACACAGTGCTCATAAAACACAAGAACCTGGAAGTATAAACTTTTCACAGAAATTCCTTAAACCACAAATGAAATGAAAAGTATAATCCAGAAACGTATTTTCAGAATCTTTTAGTCAAAAGGACTGCAATGAGGTTTTCTTTTCATATGCAGCTATCTGGTATTTAAAGTTTGTTTTATTCCACATTTCTCTTCACTTTAGTAATGGATTACATAGGAAGCAGATCTGGGGAATACATACCCAGCACATAGGTGCCAAACAGTGATCATGATACAAGCATGATTAAGCTGCAGTCCTACACAAAAACTACCATGATAACAGTCTATAAACAAGACAAATTCTCTACTGCAAAAGTGATTTTACATTTTCTAAAAGGAGTGAACAAAGATTTCCATACAGATAATTACCGTAAGGCTGACTGGCGGTTACACAAAATAAATTGCCCAAAAGTTCCTGTTACTTCATCAGATGAAAGGCAATATAAAAATGGAATTAATCATAAAGATAATCCTATCACAACATCTAAGAACAAAGTACTGAATTATTTTTAATGTCTAATTGTTTTCTTGACTTTTAATTGCTAAGGAATTCAGAGATCAGCAAGATGGCTTTTGCAGAAGCAACATGAGGGTTATCTCATTAACTACAACAGCAAATTGAAGTGCTGTTCCCCCAGTTTCACTTGTAGCTAAAATAACTCATCACAGTAAAATTTTCTGTATTGCCATCAGTGTATTCATTCTTCCTATAACTGCAGAAACAAATAAATGTTGATTGAAAAAGATGTATTTGTTTTCTATCACTGATGCTTGAAAACATAGAAATATAAAATATTTATGAAAGTCTTTTGTTACTCAAGAGCGAAAAGGGTAATAATCCATTTCTGCTTCATTATTGCAAAGACATGAAACTGCATTAAAAATATTTGCAAATGTAAAATATATACTGCAATTTAAAAGTTTGAACTTTATATAACATTTTGCAAATTATAATGTCAACTTTAGGAGATAGCACTCTCTTTACAAACCAATGGAAAATTAGAATGACTTCCTGTTAGCTGTTCAATTATGTCATTTTTCAATTTCAACTATTTCAGTTATTTTAATTTCAAATACTTTTTTCCATCTTTCAAGACTCCTAGAATGTATATCATGTCAGCCTGAAATACAGGTAAACTCTGAGGTATAGCTCCCAAAAGTTATTGATCTATACCTTTCAATTAAAAGAAGTCAAAGAAAAAACTTCAACATGTTTTCCAATATATTAGAAGTTACTTTAGTATTTTAGCTGCATATTGGCCTGTTGTAATAACTTAAGTCTTTAAGGATGAATGAAAAGGCACTGTGCACAGATTAATATTGTAACTTTCTCAATAATAAGGGGTTTTTTAATGATACAGTCTTAAAATTAGAATAGTCTGATCTGTTGTGTGATTAAATTTATAACATAATGCATTTTGCTGAAGCATAAATTATTGATGATACTATCCTTAGTCATAAATGTAAATCTTTTCCAAAAATATATCACAGCAAAGCTGAAAAAGGGAATGAAATTTCAATTTTATTTATTACCTCTCATATACTATCAAATCATTTTCCAGCAAACAAATTACTGAAGGTCTATTCTGCCACCTCGTCTAAAAGAATCCGGACTTTCCAGAAAACAGTAACGTTAGTGAAAGCTTGAAACATAATAAAAATCTGGATGCAGATTGAGGAATTTTAAGAGGAATATAATATATTGTTAAATTCCATGGAGCTTTTGATCTTGCTTCCACCACTGAATATGAATATGTAATGATACCCTTTCATGCAGTGGTTTTCAAGTTTTCTGAAAACTTACAGAGTATGTTATGTACACTCCTGACTTAGCTGTATCAAGAAAATAGGTATTTTCCTTTTGCAAGCATGCTAGGATAGGTTAAGGAGACTTCCTGAATAACACTTTGTTTGCAATTTTCCAAATAAATTTCATTTTAATTCAATATGTAAATAATTTCATTAATTCATTTCTGAAAACAAAATCAAATATAGAGAAACTGCTCAATATAACTTTAAATGATAAACTGTGGAATCTCACAGGTGAATTGTACATTTAGAGGTGGTAGAAGTATGCTTTTAGAGGAGAAATACATACAGTTTTGCTAGCACACCCTTTAATGTATTGTGCCTGAGTTTTATGTGTTGTCTTTATGATGAAAGAGAAAAGTTGGCTGCTTTGTACTTCTCTATCCCCATTCACAATCTGCATGAAAAATATCACAAGGACGATTAATAATCACTAGATTTTAAAAGCCATAGTTAGTTACTTTCTTTGTCTTTTGGAGTCAGCATAATCAGAGATTCTGGCTACTGCCCCATAGGATGGACAGCTTTTTTTTTCTTTTTTTCTTTTTTCTTCCTTTTTGTGAAAAATGAGATGCTTAGGTAGCAACCTTACTCCAGTATCAGTTACTTGATGTTTTGCTGTAAAATAGTGAGAGCTGGCAACAATGTAGCACAAACACAGCATGAGATTTTATGAAGCTGAATCTTGATGGGGGAAGATATACAAGTTGTGAAAGAGGTCCCAAAGGACTGAATGTTTTTCTGTGTTTTTTTCCCAAATGTGGAATGAAATCCTAAAGCATTTGTTTCTAAAATCTCTGCCATAAACTCTCCCTTCCCTATAATCTCGTCAGCTCTGGGGCAACAGAATCTCTAAGGTCAGCCTTGCTGTTAACTGCAACACTTATATTTCTCCTTTATTTCATGGCAGTAGAAAGGAACAGATGATTTATTTTTAGTGAGTTGCTCAACCCTACGCGAGGAACTCAGTAAGTGACTTTTTTTTTTTTTTTCAAACTGGCAGGATTGCCAGTGATAGCCCTGCTCACAGTAGTATTAACTACATCTATAAACCCCAACACCACTTCTCTTGGCTCAGCCGCAGTTGCATGCTCTTCAATTTTTCTTTCTGATATTTCAGGGGCTTTTTTCCACAACATATTGAGTAATGCGTGAGACAAACTGGCATGTGTTATAAGACCAGTACAGCATGCATGGGTGAATTAGTTACATTATCAGTATAAATGACAAAAAAGTTTTCTGACCCATAACATATGTTTGAGTGAGAAGAGAGAGATGCAAGAGAAAGCAGCAATGACATGATACTGCTACCCTGTCTTAAAACAGATGTTTCTTTTAATAAAACAAGAATAGTAATAACAACAACAAAAAGTTTAGTGTTCAGTATTCTTTTCTTAAAGAAAAAAAAAAAAAAGTAGTTGGTTTCTTAGGGAAATTAAAACTTTTAAGGGAGGAGTCTTTTGTCCATTCCCAAACCGAGAAATTTTAATTTTCACCTCCCTTACCTTAAGTGGAATTTACTTGCTTAAATCTGTTCGACACTGATTGAAGAACTGATATTACAGTATTCATATCAGAATTCTCTCTTTCCACAAATAAATCATCAAACACAAAATAAAAATCTTTACAGACAGAAACAACAATAAAGCAAAACCTAGAAAATGATATGGTGGATGCTTTAAGCAGTGTTATAGTAAGGATGTTGTTAAAAAGTTTTGTGTGGGAATATACAGATGATTTTTAACATGCAGTTGTCTAAAATAATATTTCATAAGAAGGATAGAAAGTAAACTTTATTGTCTATGGAAATTGCTCAATTACAATGTATGGAGGCATGCCTGTAAATGCTGACTGCAGTAGTAAGTTCATTTTACAACCACACATGAGAGCTGGAAGTGTTGATCCCAGGCAGCTGAGAATGGCAACATCGTTTGCTAAATCATCAAGCAGGCACCTTCGTGCTTTCTCTCTTACTGTCTTGCAGATTTACAGGAAGGTTTGCATAAATAGTCCAGAAACCATTTCACGGTAATTCCTCAAACCTCTCTGTAAAAAGGACTTTTGCTACATTGCCTCCACAGGGCACAACAGAAATCAAGCTCCTGTTCCGCAAGGCTGCCCTGGCCACAAGCTGCTGGCCAAGGAGGGGACGCACAGCGCTGTCCCTCTGTGCACAGGGCAGGCCATACCCCACAGAAGCCTCTCTGTCTCTGGAAGAAGGGCAGAGCAGGTGGCTTGGATGGAAATGTAGGTGCCTCAGTTAGAGATGTGACCTGCTGTCCCCCAGCCCTCCCTCTGTTTCTCTGCCCCACCTATGTCCTTGTACCATCTTTTTTTTTTTTTTTCTCCCCTAGCTAAGAGTCGCTTGGGATGGGCTTTTCTCTTCAAGGTCCTGCACGCCTGGACCTTGGATACTCTTCTTCTGGACTGTAGTAGTAAGCAGTGTGACAAGCGAAGGTGTCCTTTTGGCTTTGCTATTGCTATGAGACCTCTCTGCAAGCAGCACCCATTCACGCTTCCAGGGCTGGGGCTTCTGCTCATCACACCGGTGGAGCCATGGCTGTGGCACCAAGGTAGGCACAGGCTGCACATGGAACAAGGCATTGCAAAAGACAATGAAGGTGATGCTTCACTGGGGTTAGAGGCTTTCAGTAGGTAGTACTTGGAGTCTCTTATTGGCAGAGATTCACAGTCTGTATGGGATTCCTCATATTTCTGCATTTCCTCCCACCAGGTTTGAGATTTAAGTAAATAAATAAACTATAAATGACAAAGCGAAAAGCCAGGAGAGGGTTCCGGCTGTCATGATGCAAATCCAGAATGCTTTCGACTCCAACTATGTTCCACTTACATTAACAAATGAAAATACAAAGCCATATTTGTGCAAAAAGTACTGAAGAACAGCTCTGTCAGAAAATTGTTCTCATAACCATCATTGTTTATATTATATTCTTTCTCTACATAATTTACAATGTAATCTTAGCAGAACATTTCCTGTATGAGGTAAAGATTTTTTTAAAAATTATTTTTATGGCACCAATAAAAGGAAAAAAGGAAAGTGCATAGCTATCTGATACCACTCCATTGCCTCCGTCTCATTGAACAGCAATACAGTCTATTCACTTGTTAATTATTTATATCGAAAGATTCCATCATGTACAAACACGAACCTTTGAATAAAGTAGGCTGAAAAATGTTATTTATATTTGGGCATCAAAATAACTGGCCTAATTTTTAGATATGAGAAATACCTCCACGATTACTGACATGAAGAGTGCAAAAAGACTTCAGCTGGTAGATCTAAAAGCTGGGCAAGCTCTGACTCTGATACAGCAAGCTAAAATCAGCTTCAGCCTTCAGTTCAGCAAAATAGCTTTTTGGTTAACTGGACAATAACATTCCATAATAAATATTTAGGTTATTTATTTTGATATTCAGTTCAGTTCAATATCCCCATGTGGGCTTTTTTTTCTGTGTAAGTTTTATTGTGTGGATGAGTGTTGTGCCACTGCATCAAAGAATTTTAAAATCAGACTTTTTGGAGCCAAGACACCTGAAAGGCTTTTCTGAAATGCTCCATTATCGGGGTATTCCTGTTGAAAACATAAGCCATGAAACAGCAACTTCCTATTTAGATTGCTGTTATCAGACTTCAGAGTTATTATCCACAATGAAAAAGTGGAGATGTAATTAATCCAGTTCACATCCCAGAACTTCTGCTTGCAGCTTGGAGGTCTGTAAAGCAGGTTTTCTGTGGATGAACCATTCCAGTGGGCTCCCATGTGGACCAGAGTTCACCTTCTGTTTTTGTTTCAGGCACAGTGATAAGCAACAGGCAGTTTAGGTAACCTGCCATTTGCAGTCTTGTTCTAAGCAGAGCCAAATTATTCCTCTGGAGGTATAATGTTTATTTACCTTAAAGTACTTTTCCTGGAAAAGAATAGCTTATGTAGGCCAAATATGTTTAATGTTTACTGCATTTAATACACAGTCACTATCGTCCTGGAAAAAAAAAATACCCTAGGCTGAAAGCCCTCCTCGTTTTAAAATAACATTAAGCTAGTTTACATAGAGACTTTACAATCACATTATTTTTCAATAACTTATTTTCATTGATCGGTCTAACACTTTGACATGTTATTTATGGGCTACTGTGATGAATCACATCCGTTTCCAAGGTAAAGTAAGCAAATTCTCTGTTTATAGGATTAAAGTTGAAGGTCAAACTTTGATTATATTTTCTATTCTACTATGGCAGTATAAAGCAAGGCCTTTAGACTTCAGAACTGGCAACCAGTCATATGAGTTGCTTTTATACTTAAAAATTGACCACAAATCTTGAGTAAATCATAATTAACATCCAAGAGACAGGAAACCTAGCAGATGACTGCAATAGACTTTAAGAGAAATTTATTTAGTGTTTTGAATATGCATTTTAATATTTTTTTTAACCTTACAAAGACGATTTATTTATTTTTGATCTATTTTAAGAAAAGAGTTTATGTCTAGCAGAGTGTGAGAGCTGGGAAAACACTAACCTTCAATGCTTATGGTGTCATGTGGTATTTATCTAACTCACAGGCCCACTGCTGTTGAACTTCTACCAGTGTATATTTATCAGTAAGCCATTGGCAGGTGCAAATGAAATTTGCCACGTCCAGAAATGTGATGTATAAACAACATTTAACCCCCTTTTTTAGCAACACATTATTAAAGTCTGAGTTGGGATCTCAGAGCTGCTGAAGCACTGGCAACCTCAAATTGTAAAGGATGTTGTACAATGCAATGAAAGTAATTACCCGAATGCCCTCCACTCCAACCACACACAATGCCTGGCATGCTCACAGAGCCGAACGGAGTGGGAGGAGGCGAGTGAACCATCTATGTTAAAAGATAAACTTGTGCCGATGAGAATCTCATCCAAATATCCACACTAAATTATTTAACAAAGGAAGCATGAAAGGGAAGATTGTGAACTGTATGATTTCAGTGAGCTGCACAAGGGTTGCTTGGGAGGCTTCTTGTGATGCAAGACAAGGATTGTTTCATTTAGATTAGAGGGTACTGACCTTTCTTCATCACCCAGCTTTATAAACCTGTCTCTACTGTGCATGCATTTTTTGTCTTGGAAGGATTTATGTCAAATCATTTGTTACCACATACATTGTCGTGCCAAGACTTTGCAAATCCTGACTTGCAACTGCAGCCATCCTTTTAGGTCAGGGTTAGGGAATAAGTTTGGAGCATCCAAGGGAAACAGGCAGGATTCTTCCTGTATACTAGAACTCTTTAGAGAGGTCTGAATAATGGTTAAAGATTTTTGCACAGGGAGATTCTGTTATGGGCAAACTCCCTCCCTTGCAAGCATGGGAGGGGGAAGAAGCACCCATTCAAAACAGGAGCATCTCCAGTCCAAAGGATTTTGTTGTGCTGGGTACATCAATGGACCTGTCCTGGAGCTAAAAGGGAAAGAGCTGAGCTTAAAAGAAGGGACTAGCACAGAAAGACAGAGACATAGACCTCGCTGTGGCCTCATGAAGAAGGAGGTTGGGCTAGAAATTAGCGAGGCTGTCTGACTATTGTTGACATAAATCTAAGGATCTCTCTAGTCCCAGTTCTGGAACCCATACTGGTGTTTTAGCTGTCCTGGCACATTCTGATGGATGAAAAGGATTAAATTGACTGAAGAGACTGAGCTACCTCCTGGGCATTATAGCTTTAGCTGTATTGTGGTAGGGAGGAGGAAGAGCTGAAAGCCTGCTAGGGAAGTCTGGCAAAGCTGACTGCCTTCAGGAGGTCTAGACTGGACATGAAGCTGTCACATAGTCCTGGCTGGCTAGTGAAGCTAGTGCAGCTCTGGAGCCCCAGAGCGTGCCTTCAAGCTCATCTCTATGCTAAAGGAAGGACATAAATGCCCCAGTCCAGGAAAAGCCTTGGGAAGCACAGCCTCTGAAAAAGTTTCTCTCAGAGACACAATTTCTGCCATAGCCCTTACCTACAAATTGCTGCATCCCTCTATGCAAATGACCTGGCTGAAATGACAAGTTCACCATAAAGACAGAATGAAGATTGTATCTGTTTCCTTCCCTGAGTATTTGCTGCCTCAGACAGGGGCAAATTAACACATTGTAGTGAAGCCAAAAGTGAATTTTGTGGTAATGGAGCAGCTGGACCCCACACAGCTCCTGCCAACTACCCTGTGGATACCTCCTGCCGTCAGCTACGCACTCAGTTTAGCAAGGTTTGACCCGGAGTTTATGCAGCTTGAACAAGTTCCAAAGTGGAGCCCTTCTCAGACAGAGATACGGAGTATCACACACAGCCTTGTCCTTACTGAACAAAATCTTTCATTCTCCTCAGCAGTTCGCTTTTTATCTTTGAGTTTCAGCACCCACACCAAGTAAGTAATTCCATCTTTGATTTAGAACACAAAAGCATTTCTCTTTTAAAGTAGGTCTTCAACTTTAAAGTTTGGTGCAATTAAAACTAAATACTGCTAATTAGGAACCCAGTGCCTCAGCTATTACCCAAATGAATTCTGTTGTTATGGCTTGAGACTATTCACATGGGCAAGAATTTTCACGACTGGATGCCATATTCACTAAGGTAAAGGCTGCTTTTTTTGCTAAATTGTAAACAGCAGATGGGTCACAACAGAACCCTTACACAGCATAAAGGTGAGCAAATAGATAATGATTTACAGGATCAGAATCCTCCCAAACGCATTGCTTGCACTTCACCGATTTCTGCTAACAAGGATTGAACTGTGCACGGTTTTCTTGTGTGCTGTGACTTTGGACAACAATAAAATCTTCCCTCTTGCCATATGACACAGCCAAGTCCAGATGTGCTATTTTGGTTTGAGATGGTTAAACTTTTTTTGTTACTATGGAGATTATCTACTGAATGGTTTACTTACCGCCCCAAAGCTGTCATCGCGTACTGTTTAATTTATAAAGCTGGTCCAAATCTCTGTGGTAAAAAAAGTCACCAATATTTCTCACAACTTTCTTTGATTTATTTTTTAGTGTCAGCCAAGATATAACATTTATTATGATTCACCTTAGCATGATGACATTTCATTTTTCTTACTGAAGAAGATGTTCCTGAAAAAGGAGATCAAAATCTCCTTAGCCTTCTGGATATCACATAATAAATGAGGGGGTCTGGTTTTCCTCAGTGACTGAATAGGAAGAAGTGTTTATGTTTCAGGACCAAGCCCCCACAGAATATTTACAAAATTTGTTGTGAGGTGTTGAGCCATAAATCTGAAGTTTGAAACCTACATCAAATAGAAATGAAGTCTATAAAACAGCATAAAACAAAAAGTCAGAAGAAAAAAATGTAAATATTTTTAAGAATTATTGAAATCCTTAAGTGTCTTCCCCATAAATAACACATAAAATTCTTTTTATCAAATGGACTTTGGTGCTAACAATCTAAATATTATAAATGAATTAAATGTTTTCATTGCAGTGTGTTAAAATAAAAAAGCTAAACATTTTAGGGATGCTATAGATAACCGACCAAAGCTCATTACACTCTTCCTTGAGCAAGCAAGAGAGAGAGACTTAAAATAGCATCTGCTTTACATAAGAATTTGTTATCAGAAGCTAAAACCCTAAACCAAAAGTTACTTTGATTTTTATTATGGTAAATGAATATGGATTTATTTCATAAAGGGGAAAAGTGTCTTCCAGAAAGCTCATGGAAAACAATCCACAGTAGGACACAATAAAAAAATCAAAATAACCAGATGATCTTGCCATTCAGTAATTATACTTCAGTTCCTTAGAAAACAGCATTACCCTCATGATCATTTCATAATAACACTCACTTTATCTCATCCCACGATCTGTAAAGCATACTAGAGGTTTTTTTGCCTCTGGAAAGGCTAAGAAAACTGTCCTGATATGTTTATATGTAACTGATATTTGTTAAAGCATGCATATTTACTTTTCTATATTTTTTTATTTAATAGCAATAAGAAATTTATATTTAAATTTATACTGAACAGAGTAAGTGTCATATATTAAACACTGTATGCAGAGGGAAAGAGAGTCTTCGAGGCATTTCTATTCTGGGGCTCAGATCACTTCTCAAGTCATATAAAGGCAGATGTCACAGGGGTCATATAAAGGTCTCTACTCTGATACCAGCTTTAAGGAAACCCTCTGTGGGAACACCCATGTCGGAAGATTGTGGGCTTGGAAAACATGTAGCCTAGCATGATTACTAGGACCTAAGTAGCTGACAGTGTCAAGTTCTTATAGAATAGTTTCTGGTTGTCAAGGAAAGTTGTTCTACAAACCAGACATTTCATTGCTGCAACCAAGTTCCTGCATGAGTGTGAGGTGTTAGTGCATCACGTGTCTTAGAAACCTAAATCTGTTTCATTTCCCCAACCCTATGTTTTCTTAGTCAGTCCTGCATCTGAAAACCTCTGTCCCTTGCTTCTGCTCAGTCATATTCCTCTCCTACTCCCTACTTTCCCTCCTGCACACAGCACATCAAACAACTACTTATACCCCTGGATTTTCGAGTAGCGCCAGGGAAGCTTGCTAGCTGTATCTTCACGGTTCTGGCTATTCAGTGACTTTATGCAACTGAAATGCTGCCATGGATTTAGGGTATTTTTTACCAGGTGATTTTTAGACAGGCTATTCCCTGTTTCAACTGCTGGTGCCATTGCACACATACGCTAGCACAGAGCAGAGGAGAGGTGCAAAGGTGGGAATAAGAGGCTGGAAGAATGGAAGAGCAGGAACTTTTTACAGCAGCAGCTTCGGTTTGCATCTCGTTACAGCCTCACTCAACCTTCCTTGCACCGTACTTTGCTCAGGTCTATATACCTCCAGCTGCAGCTTCTATTGTCTCCAGCTTTTTCAAGCTAGACACTTAAATCTGATTTTCATTTTACCTGAAGGAAGGAGATTTAACCTGTTCTGTGATTTGCCCACAGTTTAAAGGTTCACGTGTTAACTGTCTTAACCACTGCTAGGGCAACAATACAAAAGCTCTACAGTGAATGGCAGGGTTGTTTTTAATTAAATAAACATGTATTTAATTGTCTTAGACAATTCTGAAGTTCTGTATCAGGATGCGACATCTAAGGTGTCCAGCATGCATACGTCCTGCTTCTGCCATGGAAGTCACAGGTCCAAGCCACAAATGGGAAATGCCTTCTGCATGCTCCCCACCAGGACTGCACAGGTAGGAACAGGGAAGCCCTGAGATCACCGGGCAGCTGGCGTGGACAGCCAGGTCAGGCTTGGAACCTGGGTTAGGACAGTTATAGCAATCCAGGAAGAGAAAATAAGAAATGAGCATCTGCAAGCTATAATTAGAAGCTTGAAAACAGAAGAAAGAATCTGGTTGAAATAGTGGAACACTAATGGCAAAAGGAAGAAGGGATGACCGTTTGCAGGCAGGTGGTGGAAGGACTGGTGTGTGGGTGACACTGGAGTCCACCCCCCTGCACCCTATGGTGACTTCATCGGGCAGCCAAGCTCAGCAGTGCCGGAGCCAGGGAGCTTCCCCAGTGTGGTGTCACCCCTCCATAGGGCTGACTTGCTTTTTTGGGCTCTCTGGCTCCTAGACAGAGATCACTATGCCTGACTCCTGTGTGCGGTGTAGATTGGCCCAAAGACTCTTTTATGTCACTCTGGGAATGAAATACAAATAAATCCAGATTAAGGCTTGTTCCTACTGCCAGTGCAGGATAAAGCTTTAATTTCCCCCATAATGCACACTCACACACCACATATGCATACATTGTTGTTCCACCAGCTCGAGTTACCCTAATTTTATACACTGACGGTCTGCCTTGTGCAAGTTACCCTGTTGTAACCACGTATGCTTTATCACTCTGCCCCTGATCAACATATATCCAGCATGTAACTTGTGCTGCCATTTGTGTCACAGCTGAATTTGGCCCAGAAATGTCATTACTATTAGGCTGTTTTGTTCACATTCCATGTTTGTTCAAAGATCTTTGGTAACAGCATAAATCACAGCCAAAGCTGAATGCTAATCTCCTGAATTTTGAAAGCACAACAGGCAAAGTCAACCATTGAATACATCCGAAACACAAGCACTTGGGATAAACCTTCACAGGAAATAAAAAAGCCCTGCCATTTCTACCGTCAAATAATAGTACTAGTGCTGAACAGAGAACAATTTTAGAGAACAAAAAGGTAGTAAGATTAAAAATATACCTGATTAAAAGGGACTCTCTGTTTTGCCAAATGCTTTGGCTTCTGTTAGGAAAGGAGAATTCCTTTCAATTGTGTGGATAAAAATTTATGGGAATAAAACCAACAGAAATGGCAGGACATGATTTTCTGCAGTGGGTGGCCAAGTAGTTGTTTATCCGTAGTGCTGCAACAATGGAGACTTGGTCTATTTGCTGATGAGTGAATTACAAGCTGGAGTGGGGGGTGGAGGGGTGGGGAAGAACCGGCAATACACCACAAATCACCTGAGTGCACCTCAGTCTGCTGCCAACTGAAGAATACCTAAACCGCAATTTGTTTACAAACAGGTCCCTCCCTTCTTGCAAAACTCGTACTGTTCCAAGTGAACGGTTGCATCCTACTGCTAAGTATGATGTCACTTCTTTAGTCATCCTTTTCCCATTTAGTCACATGGTGAAATTAAAATTGCATCTAGACCAGTGCACACAAACCCAGACCTATTTCCAGAATTACATTGCAAAATTAACTGCTTGCCAAAGCAAGCCTCTCTTTCTTTTCTTTGTCTTTTTAGTCAATGAGGATACATTCTCCTGTGTGTAATCAAAAAAATATATCCAAACAACAATCACTCCCAGGAAACAGAACTGAAAAGCGGGCCCTGGTGACAAGTAACAGCAAGTAGGGAAAGGGGGTTCCGACAAGATGGGAATGATCGTGTTTTCAGTTAATCTGACCATCACAAAACACTGATACATGTTTTCACTTGGTAAATGCCACAAATCTTGGCGTTTGCAGTGTTTTACACAGCCTGCCTAGCGAGGGATGGAGAAATACTGCTTGGGGTCCCAGACCAGTGCCCTAACCTCTGAGCTGTCCTCCATCTGCAGCGTGCCAGGATCTCTGAGAGATGCCTGCTCAGTGCCTGATGTGCACAGGCTCAATAGTTCCCAAGCATTACAGGCCCAGCTCAAGCATCCTGGCAGATGAACAGCTCAAATCACAGATTAGCTCTTTGCAATGACTGGTGCAATAGGGCTGAATTTTCACTTCACTTACACCAGGCTTGTACCAGTAGAGCTACATGGAGTTTTACTGAGCTATATTTGATTTACGCCAGTGTAACCAGGAAGCAGTTTTTCTCAGTTACCTTCCCAGTTAGGAGATTGCACTGGCAGTGTAGTGTAAGTAAGGGTGCATCAGCCACCTGAGGGTGCTCTGTCCACAGCAGTAAGAAACACTGCCAATGTCATCTGTTTTGTATTCTTCCTGAGTCTACAGATCATATTTTAAAAAGGATACAAAAAAGTACCATTAAGAATCCAGCCCTGCCAACTGGTCAGTTCCTTTCTAATGCTCACCAGTCAAAACCACAAACAGTTACATGAGGTGGAACATAAAAAACAACACTGTTGAGGTTTACCTGGCTGATTTACAGGCAATCAAATGTAGACCATGATGGTCTCCCTTCATTTCAGTCCTTCACTTTCCTCTCCTAGCACTAGCAGACCTACTAATATGATATATTGGCACAACAGGCTGTTTAATCAAGATTTGCTAAGAAACAGTTCAAAATACATGCGTGGTATATGTGTGTGCACATATATGTATACACAGGTGAGACTGAAAGTAGGATGATTTTACAGAGGAAATAGTATGGACTAGTTCATGTTGAAATTGTACTCTTCCATCTGTGCACTGAGACTTTCTTAATTCTCCCAGTCTCTCTTCCTTGTTGTAGTTGGCCATGGCAGTCTGGGGAATCCATGAAGATTTAAGAGACAAGAGCAGATGGTGGGAGAAAGAATGACATTTTCCAAAGAACTACTGGAAAATATTGCTGGATGAAAGAAAAATATGTTATGTCAGGACTCCCTGCCTTCTTCCTGATCAGTGCTTTTCATCATACCCATTTTTTTTTCTTTAACACATTTTTTTCCTCTCTTTCTTTTCTCTCCCATTTCTTTATTTTTTTTCTGAGCTTTACCTTAGAAGTTTTACCTAATCTGTGAAGTTTTGACTAATTCTGCTGCACTTAAAGCTCAGGTGCAGTGGTCCTCCTAGCACCAGAGTCACAACCAAACAAACCAAAACAGGAGGCAGGATTTGTTTCCTGCTTATAAAAGAAACACCAAGCAGGGACCAGCTTTCTGGTTCTAGGTTTGAATACTGTCTGGCACAACAGGGTTTGGTCTCTGACAGAATCAGCAGGAACAGCTGCAATAATATTCAAAACACAATCTGCCAGTTAATTATTCTCTAAAAGCCACTCAGCTTGTCCATGACCACTGTGGAATCTATGCACTCTATGGGGCTGGTCTTCAGCTAACATGAGCAAAAATAGCTCTTCTTTCATTATAATATATTCATATCAGTAGAGGATCCTGCAGACTGACTCTGTCCCATCTACAGACAATTGAGGCCAAATATTCCCTTTGTTGGTAATTTAAAATTACCCTTATAAAGCAGCATCTTCTGCTCTTTGTATTTTGATATTCAATATTGTATTCATTTTCTCAGCCCCAGAGTTCCCAATACAAGGCATGTGCCATTCTGAAGTGTCATGAATGTAAGCAGGAATTCAAGCACTTCACTGATGACACAAAAGAGCTTTAAAATGGGTATTAGTCCACATCAGAGTGTATGCATTCTGGAATTCACTCCATGCGCATCTGGAATGTCTTGGATAAATTTTTCAAAGATTTTGATATATAAATAAAACATCAAAAATAATGGAAAATATTGGAAAAAATGCTTGCTGTTCATGGCAGTGTAAAATCCAGGATTCTGTTAAATAGTAGAAATTTACTCTTTTTACTTTTTCATTCCCATAAACTGGATATATAATCATTTTAATTTGTTTTCAATTTTGTTATTTTCAATAGGTGTTAAAAATTTAGTAGAAATACCTATGGTAAAAAACTCCAGTGAAAAACTAAGAAAACTTAAAATGGAGGAAATAAATTTAGGGCACTCCATGTTAATCTTTAAACATATTTCATAAGACATTTGGGGATCCAGAAATTGGGATGCAAGATATTAATCATCTTCCACATTCCAGAAGCACAAATTTGTGCTGTAACTCTATAGTGTCTTGAAAGGCACATGCACATAGTAGCGAGATGCTACTACCCCCAAACTGTTGCTGTCTCCTACTGGCCAGCCCACGAATACGTTTTTGGCATCCATACGGTATAAGACCCTCTATTTCAGGACAAAGAATGACCCAAATGATGCCAGCTATTTCTTTTACTGAGAACATCAGAGAGTTAATAATAATAATAAAAAAGAAGTAAAGAGTGTATCACTTAGGAGAAACAACTATGCAATAAACGGAAATAAAACCTGAAGATGAACATAGGGCTTGGTGGTAGGATAGGATTTTTTATTCTAAGACTATTTGGATTCCCAGGTCAAGTTTATGAATTTGTGTTCTGAAAATAACCTCTGAAGACTCTGGAAAAGAAGAGGAACAAGGGAAGATTTTGCATAAATTGCTTGTTTGTCTTTTTGTTTGAATGATGTAAGTTCAAACATGATAGGGTGGCAAATCAAGAAGACTTTATATAGATCTGAGTTACCTTCTTCAACAGTGATATATCCTAATTCTACTTTCAACTCTTTGACCCCCCTATTGAGAGGCTAATGAAGACTAGACTGCTACCATTAAAATCAGGGATTTTTTTGACATAGTAACAGCTTTGGTGCCTGACATGCAGAGATGGAAGATTAGTAAAATTAGCCCACCTAGCATTGTAAGAAGAAAGGTTTATAATGCCCGTTAAAAAAACCTAACCAGTCAAACAAACAAAAACTGGCAGTGTATTTTCTCAGAGACAGACACTATAGTGATGTGCTGCAGATCATGAAACGGCTGCACAGTGCTGTGGTGTGTACCCTGTGTGTGTGAAAGAGAGACATAGAGACTTCTTGGCCTTTGCCATGCTATTCTTACACTGTTACAAGGCGGAAACTCAGGAGCTGTTAGACGTTATCTGCCTGTAAAATGACTGCCATGTAAAAATGTGAACGTTACAAGTTCACTGCCGTGAATTTTAAGCAGGGCGTCAATTTTCTGTAATTCATGAGCTGGATGGTAGTGAGCCTTTGAGTCATGCTTCACGTAGCTGCTACCGGGTGGTAAAACAGCTTGTGAAGAGGCAGGCACAAGGCTGAACCTGATAGTACTCGAGAGCCCCACGGCAGCACCTGGCAGCGTCCTTGGCAGAGCTGAAGGCAGTGACACTCCTCTGCGGCCGGCTGCGCTCAAGCTGCAGTGTTGCTTTCATCTGGGCTGAGACATGTTGTAATGCCTGGAGGTACAAACTGCAGGCATTTTTCCCTGCATCGGAGAGCCGGAGAGATGCGCTTTGCGTCAAAGGCTACGGTCGTAGTTAAGCAAGGCACATGGTGCGCGTGGGCAGGAGATACTGGCTGGGTGCAGGGAGCCCGCAGACGTGAGTTTCTGTGTAACTTGCCTGCCATTAATCGAGGAAAGCTTTTAAATTAATCGACCCGGTAAACCAAGTGGAGGGAAAGCATTTGCCAAGCGATCCAAACCCAGAGGGCAGGCGGGCCCGGCGTGCCCGGCAGCTGCCAGTCCCGCCCGGCCGGCGCGGGGAGCGCGGCGCTGCGGGAGCCCTGCGCGGCGCGGTGCGGAGCGGTGCGGGGCGGAGGGGCGCAGCCAGCCGCCCCCCCCCCCGCCGGCGGGAGCTGCAACCCATTGATACATTTTGCTCCACGCTCAGAGGCGTGGGTGTGGTGTCTAAAATTATACAGACTGGGATCTTTTTTCTGATACTAGTTTAAATGACTGGTAAAATGGGGAGGAGGGAACAATGGGGCTGTGTGGTGCGGGGTGATATGTGGTGGAATAGGATTAAAGAGGCCAATAATTATACGGAAGAATCTTGTTGCCTGACCTCCTACGTGACGAAGTGTAAAGTGTAATTGTAAATTACAATTAGCCGGAGAAGAAAGGTTTCCCCGGGAGCGGGGTGGAATTTCATCGAGCTGTATCGATGAATATTAAATCCGAGCGGCTTGACCGGCACCGCCGGGCTGCGGCTCTGCCCCTGCGCGGGCGTTTTGCGGAGGCGCTGAGCCGCGGCTGCTGCGGGGCCGCGGGGCCGGGGCCGCTCACGGCACGGCGGCGGTGGCGTCCGGGGCTCGTGCTCCGCCGCTGCCAGGAGAAGGGCAGCGGCTAATCGGATTGGGAAGGCTCCCGTAATCCCGGCCCGATCGGCGGCGGTGTCTCGCTCTCTCCAATATCACTAATGTCACTTCTATTGGCTGCATTAGGCAGATGTTCAAAAGCCCTCTCTCGCTCGCCTCGCTAAATCTGATCTCCCTGTAATACTTTCACTGCTATTAAATCCACATGCACCCACTCCTCTCCCCCACCCCCGCCATCCCCTTTACTTTCCTGAGTGGACCCTGGCTGCGTTTGATCGTCTTTTCCAGGGCAAAACGAGATCTTCTGGCGAACAGACAATGGGATTGCCCTCCCTCCCCATCTGGTTGTCTCCCACTGAACCCTGTCTCCTCCGCAACCAAAAAAAAAAAAAAAAAAAAAAAAAAAAAAAAAAAGGTAACAAAACCAAGCAAACACTCAGAAAGTCCAGCCAGACCAATTCAATTCTGCCTGGTATGTGACTGTTGCTGGCTATTCAAGGGATTTTGTTGTCCGTTCATAAAAGAGATAATTATGAGACTTACCTCTTCGACGCACGATTGCAATTAGTGTTGGGATGCTCTAGATCCCCCTATATAAATATATGGATGGATAAACATACACAGATTTGTGTAGACAGGTCAGATACACGTTTTCGGCAGGTGCGTCTTCCCCGTTTGTTTATCCGGACTGAGCTGCCTTCTCCCTAACCCTCCTTTTAAAGAAGGTTAAGGAACATCCAGCCGGACTGGCTTTTAACTTCCTATTCTTGTTCTTGATCAATTTTCCCTGACACTTTTTCTTGCTTTACTTCTACTGTTATTCCTTACTTTTTGCAGTCTTTTTTTCGTTGTACTCGCCTTTCCCTCTTACAGGGTCACAATCCCTTTTGTGAGTGTTTTATTCCCCCCACCCCCCCACCCCCCCAGCTGTCCTTTTGTTGTTTTCTCTGACTAACCCGCAGAAATGAAACACATATGCAACTCTGTCTCCTTGCATTTTCAGATGTTTCTCTCACTGTTGTCTGCTACAGCTCATTGAAAGTGCAAAGTGAAAACAGATGTATAAAAGATAAAAAATACACACATACACGCACCAAATCCATGGCGCAGAGAATAAATCCGGTAAATCCCGTCAGAGAGAAAGAGAGAGAGAGAAGGCAAAAGAAAGAAGCAAAGAGAGGGGAAGAGAGAGGGAAACAGAGGGGAATGAAGAATGGAAGGAAGGAAGAAAGAAAATACTAATATATAATGTGCATCTCGGGTTCTTAATTAGCACAAAAGGGCATTTTCATGAGATTTGATCATTTTGCTCTGCCCGGACAAGAGGAAATCAATGGGGTAGGGATCTATAAATCAGCCATCATGTCAGGACAAATCAAAATAATGCTTCTATTATTTCAATCAATAAACCATTTTTATACCTAACATCTGATCTACACAATGTGTTTGTGTTGGAAATTTGCAGAGCCGCTTTGCACAAAAACAAACCATTAACATACGTGTCAATCACATTTGAAACCGAAATGGCCGGAGATTTCAGCGCGGGGCTGACTTGAAAAATGCCGGGAGAAGCAGAAGCGCAGGGGGGGACGCACTGGGCTGAAAACACTCCCGAAAGTTGGTGGCTTCTTTATCCCTCTTCCCCCATCCCCCGCCAAGCCCCGAACTTTGCACGCGGCTGAGTCGAGCGGGCGAGCTGGGGAGGAGGGGAATTGCGTGGGGTGCTGGGGGGGGCCACCGGGACCTCACCAGGTCCGTGCCCTGTCACACACATCTCACAGGGCCTGCAGAGACCCGGCTGCGCGGAGGTCGGCCCCCCCGACCCCCCGGCCTGCAGGTGCAGCCCCCCGCCTATCCCCAAGCCTCGCCGGGCCCGCGGCCGCGGAGCAGCGCGGTTTAGGCGGGCTGGGGGCTGCCGGCTGTCGGAGGGAAGAGCAGCCTGATGCTGACGGGTCCTCTCCCTTCGGGCCAGGTCTGCTCAGCGCCTCTGCCGCTACCTGTCTGGCAGCCCCTCCAGCCACAGACAGGGACGGGGAAGGTGCCAGATGGGTTTCTCCTACATCTTGCTGTACAGTGCTTCTCGCCTTGCTTGTTTGCAAAACCACCAAATAATTCATGCCAAACAACCATTTAGAAACCATTTTCTTTGTTTATTTGAAACCCAACTGTACAGCTCCATCTGCCCGATATAAATGAATAATCCTTCTTGATACCATTCCTAATCCATTTCTTTACAGTCGAATTGGAAAGGGGGGTGGAGGCTGGATTAATCATCTTTAAAAATTGAAACCCCCAAACAGCCACAGATCCGGCGTATTTATTGCTTCAAATCAAACAGATGTCCCTCTTCCCCCCCCCCCCCCCCCCCCCCCCCCCGACCCCTCCCTTGTGGTTGGATTTAGGACAAACAGGGGAATTTCTCAGAACCAAAATCCCATGCAAAATTCTTTGGAGTTCAGAGCCTGGATTCGTTTTTTCAAGGGCTAAGTAGCATCATGCGTAACTCCTATGACTCAATCAATCCTTCATTAGACAAAAAGAGGAGGAAGAAGAAGAAGAAGAGAAGCGAGGAGGAGATTTTAGCGCTGACGGAGGGAACCAGTCCTGCGCTGCCCTGGATATCCCTGCAGCCTTTCGCTCCCCTCCCGTGCCCGGTCCCTCCCGGTTTGTTCCGTGTCGCCGCGTTACAGCGGGCACGGGGCGATCATCTGTGATTCATTGTTTGTTTGGGAGGGAGAGAAGGGGAGGGAGCGAGGCGGGTAGCGAGCAGCAACTGGAAAGCTTGCAGATTTCGCCCCCCCTCCCTCCAATAAGGATAAACAGGGTGGGGAGGGTATTTAGTTTATAATATACAAACCCCCAAGTTTCTGCTTTGCTAGCTTTTCTTTCTTTCTTTCCTTCTTTCTTTCTGCTTCTTTTCTTTTTCTTTTTCTTCCTCTAAGTGCTAATACTTTTTGACCATTTTTTACTTTCTTGTGCCTCTGGCAAGGCGAAACAAAGAACATTCGCACCTCTTCTCTTGGACAATCAGTGCCTGCTCACCCCAGGCACCTTAGCTCTGCCCCTCTCCCAGCGCCCCTCGTTGTTTTTTGGTTTTTTTTGTGTGGTTTTTTTTTTGTTTGTTTGGTTTGTTTGTTTGTTTGTTTTGGTGGGGTTTTTTTTGTTTGTGTTATATATATATAAATATATAAATATATATATTTATATATATATAAATTTCCTAATCTAATTGCTCCTTTCCCTCCCTGCTATTTACATAAATGTTTTATTTCCCGCCTTCCCTCCCATTTCCAGATCAAATGAAAGCTTCCCTAACTTCCCGGGATGTTGGGGGATTAGGCTATTATTAGAAAGCTAGATTCCCACAGTCAAAAACGAAGAGAAAGGGAAAAATCTTGTGGTTTAACGGAGCCGGGACGCTTCCGCAAAACTGAGGAAGCCGGCGGGCACCGGCGGGCTGCGGGTCCGGGGCCCGCCGCCCCTCGGCCTTCCTTTACCCCCCACCAGCGTCGTCCCTCTCGGGGCCACCCGGCGCCCGGGTCGGGCGGGGCTGGGGGCGGTGGGAGCGGCGCGTGCGGGCCGCGGAGCCCCCCTGCAGGCGTGCGTGGGTTGCGCCCCGCGGCGCGTGGAGCCGTGGGCTTCGTGCCCCGCGCCCGCGCGTTGGGCAGCGCACGGCTTGCTCTGCTCCTTAACACAGCAACAAAGGCGAGAGAGAAGGCTCCCAGCAGATGCCTGCTCTTTTCTAACTCAGACGTGATGCGAGCACGTTTTCGGCCGAAAAAATTACCAGTTGTAATTAATGGATTAACTAAACATTGATATTATTATTATAATAATATCATATTATTATTATTTTTAAAAATCCCGGGGCTAGGCTGTCCGGTTCCAAGTCGAGACCTAAACATTTCTTTCCATTTCGTAATTTCAAACCGACTTAAGTGCTGGATCATCAGTTTTTCCCTTTGTCTGCCCCAGTTGTAAATAATGGCTTTGAGATTAGCTAATTACGGCGCATTAATCACTGATAGAAAGGAAATAAATCAAAGCCGGGTTCGAATTTTCAAACTCGCTAGTAAGACGTGCATAGCAACTCTATCTGCAGCAGATAGGTGCTGTTTAAATTGCTGAGGCTACAGAGTAAACCACATACACGTCACTTTAAAAAATGAAGATTTTATTTATACATACCAGTTGTGCCGTTAAGTGGAGGTTTGGGGGAATTTTTTCAGTCTAGTTTTGTAAAAAAAAGGGTTCCTACAGTGGTGTAGTCTGATACCAGCAACGTTGAAACGTCGAATTAACAAATTTCTTGTAATAAAAGCAGAATACGGAGGAGACAAACAGAAAGATGTAAAAGAGAAAGATATACAGATATGTCAAAAAGACCGATTATATAATTTTCCCTGCGACTAGATTACACAGAACTCTGTACAGCAACGTTCACGTTAGGTGCTGTATTTTTAAGGATTTCACTAGCCCTCACATCCTTCCCGCTGTCCTCCTCCCACAGCACTATGCATTTTGTAGTCAGGTCCTCTCAGTATTTTGAAACATTTTATCTTCGGGGGTTGTGGGCAGATAAGTACATGCCAGAAAGCAACAACCCAGCTTCTAGGGGAAGAAATCATGTAGGTCTTAAAAAAAAAAAAAAAAAAAAAAAAAGGTAGTCTGCAGACAACAATTGGGAGCCCCAGCCAGCAGACCCCCACCCCACCCCTACCCCTCCAGCACAGACGGGGAGCACACACACACACACTCCACCCCAAAAAGCATTCCTCCACCTGGAAGGAGAGCGCCCACCCCCGCCCGGGCGCTCCCCAGCCCGCTGCCAGCCTCGCCCCCCACCCCGTGCCCCCGCCGGGACCGTACCTTCGCCGGGCTCCGCAGCGCTGCCCGCGGCGGGCGGGCCCTCCGCACCGCGCCGCCGCCCGAGGGGGGAGCCGGCCCGGCCCGGCCGCTACCGCCAGCGCCCTGAGCCGTGCACCGCTGCCAAGCGCAGGTGGCCCGGGCTCCGCGTACCGAACCCGCCTAATGCACTGACTCCCCGCTTCCTATTAGCCAAGAACCTTATAATTAATTTTAAGTTACGGCGCGTACCGTACCATTGAAAACAGGCTGGGAAACAGCGTCAGACCCCGGGAGCGGGGATGGGGAAGGGAGGGGGGCGCGATTTGCATAACGCTTTGTCTTTAACGCGAGTTGAGCTGGCACGGGCTATAACGCTAACTGCACCGGATTAACGCACCGGTTGGTTTCCACCGCGCTCCCGAGCCCGGTTTAAACCCGGCGCGGCAGCCCGCATCCCCCAAGGGGCCGGGGCCCCGCGCCGCGGAGGGCCCCGCCGCCAGACCTTGCCGCGGCGGCCGCGCTGCCTCCATGGGGGGAGCATTGCGCCCCGACCCCCGCCAGGGTGGGCGCGGGGCAGCGGCCCCTTCCCCGGCGGCGGCGGCGGGCAGAGCCCTCCCGCGGCGTCCTGCTGCCACCTGGCGGGCCGCCCGCGAGCCGCCGCCGCGCAGCCTGCGCGCCCCGCCCCCCGCTGCCCCCGCTGCCCCCGCGGGTGCGGTGCCACCGGCGGGCCCGGCCCCGGCGGCGCGAGGGGGCCGCGGTGCCAGCGTCACCTGGTGCGCAGCCGGTGCGCGGGCGGGGGGCGGGGGGCTTCCGCCGTCGCCCCCCGCCTGCTTCCAAACAGGGGGCGTCACTGTGCCGGGCTGTCGCACACGGTCAGCCCGGCCCTGGGGCACGGCTGCCCAGACCCTAGTGCGGGTGACAGGCTGGTGCGAGAGGGGAGCCGAGGGACGGGCCAGCGCGGCCGTGTGCTCGCCACCGCGGGCAGCACCGCGCACGCCGTTTGCGCCGCCTCCTTTCCGGTGACCTGATTTGGCAGCCGTGCCTACTGCTAACGGCACCGTGATCCAAGACTGCCTTTTCTCCGTGGTGTCGTGGCAGCTGTGGTGTGTCATTACGAAACACAGTCGTGATGAGGGTCAGGGATGGGGAGAGGGACCAGGGCAGGGGAGGCAGCACCCTTGTTTCCTCAGCACCCCACAATATAGCTCTTTCTTGAGGAAACTGTTGTATGATGCTTGCCGAGTGAGAGGACTAAAATGAACGGAATTTTCAGTAGAATAGCCCTGCCTTAAGAAATTCTGCTGAAGTCTTGTGCTGAATGAGTTGAGATGATCTTCAATGTTGCCAATGTCTAGAATGAACAAAAGAAAAAATACTATTTAAAGGTTCTTCATACCTTCGGTATCTGTATTAGTCTGGGACTAGTTTTGTGAGCCATTTCAGCTGATGAGGAGGCAGGGATCATTTCTGGCAGGGGCTGAGGTGGGCCACTGGTAGATCACTGCAGTTAAACCGGGGCTCACCTGTCAGGTGTGCTCCTGTGCAGCTCTGCCGAGGCTGATGACAACCAGATCTCACTGGGTCCCAAATCATAACAGGTTTTCCAAGTACGCTTGTAGCACAAGTTAATGATCATTTCGCTTTAATAATTAGCTTGGCATAGTTAGTTGTCAATTACTTGGCATAATAAGTTATGATTAGCTTTGGTCCATGGCAGAACAAAAAGCCATACTTCTTGCTTCCATTACTGTGTAAGCAAATGGCACAACCAGTCCTAATTAATGGTACAAAACACACTTTGAAGTACTTATTAGCGACAAATCCTATTACATGTATCCTGTGGACTTTTAAGTTTAGCCCATGCCTTCCTCTGCTAGCTGCATGTATTTGTGTCCTTCCATTAACTCTTCCCTAAAATCTTAAGGGTTGGATTCACACATAGGCAGGCATAGAGCATGCTCAGAATTTTTACATTTATTTCTAGATACTATTAGAAATCCACAGGTCATGGGCACTTATGGATCAAATATTCTCACATTAAAGTACTTCAAAATTCGTGGCTGATTTGTGACTAAATTGCACACAGAGCCATACTGCCTGTCAATATGTTATCAAGCTGAGAGCAAATGGCATTCTGTGCTTTGAAGACTGATAGCTCTCATATCCCTTCTGTTACATCCCCCATCATCCCATTTAAATTAAGAACTTTATTGACCCCTAGGAAGTCCACAACAGATTCTTTCCCCAAGCAAGGCAAGGGATCCTAGCTGACCAAACAATGAGGTGAATGTTTTCTTCATTATTATTGTAGAAGTCTAAAAAATCCTGAGTGTGCTCCTTGATTCTTAGAATATATCACTGCAGGAATCACTCCTAATCACATTTGACTAGGAGTCATTTATTAGACTCATCGAGGACTAGCAACTTGAAAGTCAATGGCATGATGGCAATTGCCCCTTCTTAGGATGTGGCTGTACCAGCTAGAGACATCAGTAACAAAGTAAATTAGCTACAGAAATTTCATTTGTTGTTTTTCAGCAATCAAATAAAATGGCAAATAGACCCTTAATTTTTTTTTTCTGCCATCGCTACTTCTCTGTTTCCTTTTTTGAAACTGCTGGAAATATAATTAAACTATGAAACTATTTGTATTAATGTAATCACCTGCCTGGGAGAAAAACTATATATGCCTATAGACAATACACACACACACACACACATACATAAATATAAATTCTTTTTCTTGCCATGACAAAATACCTTTCTTACTGTCCTGTGTGTAACTGTGTAAAAGTTATATAGTATATTAGAATCCACTTAGGCTATGGGTAAGATGTTCATTACAAGTGAGCAGATTATTAACCGTTAATAATAAGATACATGATTAATAATATCAATAGTAAAGGCTATTAGTACCACATCTAACACAACTACAATAGAAATAACAAACACTTTCTCTTGTGCTTTACAGTACACATTTTTTATTCATTAATTCACAAATTAAATATTAATAAGGATCTCTCAAAAGTATGTCTCAAACATATGCCGACATACCACTAATAACCATTCATATGTCTTTCTTTGCCCTTCTTATCTGTACTACTGAAGTTCTAATATTTTCTTCCTGCACTGCAATGGATCGTCTTGTGTACCCGCTGGAGGGCACACACTCTGCTTGGGAAACCACTGCTCTAACAGAACTTATTCTAGTGTTGTACGCTGTCCTAAGAAATACTTTGCAGCATTTTATACAAGACCCCAAATTAAAAAAGCACAGTTTGGGCTAAGGGGAACATGATCACTAAAAAACACCTTTAACATTAGTATGTTAAAATATTCAGAGACTGTGAAGTACCATATATATCCCAGATAAGAGCTTTTTATGAGCACAAACAAAAGACTGTTGCTAAAATTTGACCACAGGATTAAACCAAATTTAGCTGTGAATGGTAGGCAGCTGATAAACGTGTTTGGAAGTGGTGTACCCTGGACAACCTCCAGAGTATCTGGAAGAACAAAGACTCCCATCATAATTTCTACCATTAATGGAAATATAAATAGTTACAGTGCTTTCTTTCTGCTTTCCTAGAAATCCATATTCTGTTAGCTAACTCAGTCTCTCTTACACCTTGAGACTTGATATAGACATGAACATTATCTTCTCTATACGAATAGCCACCATCAAAATGTAATCAAATTCTAGTTACACTGCTTTAAGAATTTGTCTCACTGCTGAGAATGCTAATGACATCTTCAATGACAATTGTATTTCTTTTGTCCCTTTTGAAGTACAGAAGTGATATTTTTGCACAAAGTAATATTCTGAGAAACTGCAGAATGAATAATGTGTGGATTAGCGTTTTAGCTTGTGACCATCCCAGAGCTGAGTGCTGAAGCCTTTGAGTTAGACATAAAACACCCCTGACATCAGCACTTCACATTGATCCTCCACCCCTCCCCTTGGCGTGTGTGAGGCTCATGACAAGGCACCTAGTGTTCCTGGCTTTGGCATGAGACCAAGCTGGTCTGTACTGACAAGTGTGACAGACTTTGGGGCATGCAAAAAAACAGAGAGTGAGAATTAGCCTCCTAAATCTGAGGATCAGGATCATTTTCCTTTGTGACTTTCCCAAGGTTACAAAGGAGGCAGGTGAGGAAATGGGGAATGGAACCTTGGCAGCACAGCCCTGGTGAGTGCGAAACAAGCAGCCTGCAGGGATCGTGGGGAGACTTTTAAACTTGTGTCTCTGCTGAAGGTGGAGTACATGAGGACCTGGATATGAGTCACTAACAGGCAGGAGGAGTGCCAGGATTTGGCTGGAAGCAGAACTGGGTTTCTCTTTCCCTTGCTGCTCAGCCCCAGTCTGTAAGTCCCCATCCTGTATATCCAATCTCTGATTGCTCCATTCCATCCCTCTGCCTCTGGTCCACCCACTCTCTTGGCTGGGCACTGGGACCAGCTGAAATTCCTTCTCTTGCCTGCCTCTGAGCAGAATTTTAATTCTGAGTGACATACAACCTGCCTGCACACAGGCTTGGCAGACCCAATCCAGCCAGTGGATTCCTGTCCCAATTTCTGCTCTGTCTTTTTGTGAAAAGAAAAGAAAAACCACAACCAACACCACCACTAATAGAACAGCAATTAATGTTAATCTAAAATCCTAGAGTTTTCTAAAGCATATCATCCTTAGAATGGTTTGTAAACACTAGGCTGTATAATTCATAGAAATCACCACCTCATCTATAACACATTTTTCAGAATAAAACATTTATGGAAAAGTTATCCTCTGTTAAAAGCTGCAGGTTTTTTCATTAGGAACTGATACTTTATATATTTCTCATAAAAACTCTGGCATCTCCCACCTTTTTGGCACTAGCTTCTCTCATAATATTCTTGTTTCCTATAGATAATGGAGATGGCTGAGTTTTAGCTGGATGCTTTTGAAGCACCAGTGGGCGATCCACAATGAGATGATTACCTGTCAAACAGTTGATCCAATTTGTCATGCTCTATTGGGATTTTAATAAAAGTGAAGGAGGCAAAAAAGTGATTTGTGTAGAGTCAGAAACTGATCCAAACTTTCCTTCCACCAACACACTGTGGAAAACTCCAAACGCCTTAGGTTTTGTTGTTGTTTAGTTGGGTTTTTTTGTTTTGTTTGGTTGTTTGTGTTGGGTTTTTTTGTTTTCTGGTTTTTTTGTTTGTTTGTTTTAATGAGAGAAGACCAATCTATAAATCTCAATATTCTTATCCAGATTGAACCATGATGAAGCTCAATCAGGATATTTGGCTCTAGGTTTTGGGTCATCCAAGTACAGGAGTAAGAAGTTCACTGTAACACTGAAGACTCAGATGATTTTAATGTTTTATAACAAGGAAAGATATTTTGATTTGGGGTTTTAACTATAGAACAGGTTTAGTTTACTTTTGTCTATGTCTTGACAAGTGCATTTGCTTCCAAAAGCAGTTTGAACTCAAAGCTCTGCCTGAGGACAGGACCCTTGCTCCTTCAAGATTTCAAAGAGAAAGAGGGAATGGAGCATCTCTCTAACTAATCTAGCAGGGTGAGGAGGAACGGGTTGGTAAAATTTCTCATACATTTGGACAAGCATCTGCACTTTTCAATTATTATCTGAAACACTGTTCCAAACTTTTGGAAAGATGTCTGGTACTTATCAGCCTCCATGAAATGCTATTCCCTGTTGTGTGAGAATCTGGATTAGAATAATTACACAAAATCCAATGGTATCATGACACAGTTGTTAGATTTTTTGTAAAAATTAGAAAGAAGTCCTCACACCCTAATATTGATCTAAAGCAAATTCTTCCTGATTATATAACTCTCCTTTCTGTTGTCAGTTACTGTCTGAAAATTATTCTTTTAAAGTCACTTTGAGGCTGACTGCACAAAATCTAAGTACTTGGCATGGTTGCCTTGTTTAGGCTTTCCCTGCATGAGAGCTGTGAACAATGCTATTATAAATCTGCTCCACCAAACTAAGCATTTCTCAAACATCTGGAATCCCTCAATTTCTTTTTGACCAACTTAACAGCCTTCTGCATGGCAGCTTTCTAGAGGCCATCAAAACCAGCAGCACCTCCTAACCTCCTGGTGAGAGTAATTTCCACAAATGGGACAGGTACCTGTGCTCAGAAACCACCTGCTTTAGGAGATGTAGGTTACATCTACTGTGTCCAAGATTTTCCATCACTAACAATTTTTTATTATCTGCTAAGGAGTGATGTTGGCAGCACTTTCTTGTGATGTCACTAGAAGAGCTGTGGGAATGATTTAAAAGCCAGGAGCTTTGACTTATTGTTTAAGGTACTTGATTAGCTAGGTACTGTATTCTCCTTGTATTTGGCTACAAGAAAAGGTAGTTTTTATGGGCAGTTTTCCAGATCTCTCTTCATTAAAGTGAAGAGGTCACATTTTATTTGCTGCTAAATAAAACAGTATATTGCATTGTAGATTATTGTACCTAAGTGTGTGTGCTTGGATGATACTTCACAGAAAGCAAGGCAAGTGCAGAGCTATAATTTGTTTCTTCTTGAGAGCCATCTTGGCTCAGAAAAGACCTTTTCTCTCCAAATGTTAAAGGTTTTCTGGGACACTTCTAAACTTGCATTCTCTGTACCATAATTTCAAATGCTTTCTGTTGACCGTCTAAACATAAATCAAAGTATAACAGGACAAATTTTGCCTAGCAAATGCCTGGAAACCAAGTCTTACTGGGTTAGAGCTTTAAAGGAGACATACTTGGTTTTGTAATGTTCAACTTTCATGTGTACTTCTGCTTCTTGAGTTTAACAGCTCCAGCTGTGTGTCCAGAGTGCAATGAGAGAGTCTAAAAGGGGTTGTGACTTAAGCATTGATCTCACACTTTGGGAGTTAAGAAAAATGAGTTCTCTCCTTTGATACAAAGAAGTCATACATGAAACGTCCCCATTCCATCTTTCAGGAGTATTAGATGGCATAGCTTCACTTTGTGTAAATAATTAAAGATTACAGGATAAGTAGCAATCAGAAAAACTGTTGAACTGTAGGAGGAGTGGTACCTTCACCCAAAGGGACAGGTGGAAGGGGTTGGTGGATCCTGCCTGGCCATATCTGCAGGACCTCAAACATTTCAGCTAACCACAGGCTTTTTCTTCATGGTTATATCCGAAATGGTTTGAGCCTAAACCACAAAGAATATTTGCCATCCACCTAGCATCTGGAAGTGGTACCACATGTACACTGCACAGGTCCCGATGCTTGTTTGGTAGTTTTTTTATAACCATCTTGTTTCTGTGGCAATGATCACTTGTATTCGATTTATTTCTGCAGTTAACTTGCAGTTGTCTTGTAAGTTCCAGCACAGAAATCAGTTTCATTCCCTGTAGCTCTTAGATGTGATCTAATACTGGATAGAGTATTTGTAAAAAATGATTACTTTTCTTACCAAGATAGAACGGAACAATGCGGTGTGTTTTAAAAATAGCAGCTTCATAGAATTGCAGAGTCATACGGATGAAAAGGCCTTGAAAGGGCATCTAGTCACCTATGTGCCCCACAGTAAAATCAATTATACCCACATTATGTTTGATAGATGTTTAGCTAACTTGTTTTTTACAGCCTCTGAGGATGGAAACGCCACAGACTCCACCGCTTCACTATTTATACAATTAGAAAGTTTCCATAAAGTCCAGTCTGAATCTTTCCTATTGCAATCAGAGCTCACTGGCACTTGCCCACTCCTCCAAAGTTACAGAATACAGAACTTTCTCTTTGCAACAGCTTTTTTTTTTTTTTTTTTTTTTTTTAGTGTTTGTGTTTCCCCTCATGCACCTCTTCTTTGGCAGAACAACATAAAAGGCAAACACATGCTGTTTAATCAAAGCAGTTTATTTTTTAGGCTAGGTTTATATGCCAAAAGGAAGAGAAAGAGTGATGGAGAGATTACATTATACATTCAAGCGATAACTTACTTGCTATGAATTACTACCTCAGCCACACCTTGGCATAGAGGTCTGCAACTCATCACATGTGGGATATTATTTAATTTAGTGTCAATTCTGCATGCACGCTTACATACATGAATGAGATTGCCAGCTCAGTAGCAGTGGAAAGATCTGGTTCCTCACAGTTTTGTATGTAGGTTACAAAAAAGTTTTATTTTAGGTCTCTTCCTTACTGCTGAAATCAGAGTTACGGTGCTCCTGTAATTCTGTTCACTTCCTGATGTTATTTAGCCTGCAAATAACTAAATACTGTGTTTTTTCCAGCAGCTGTAATTATTATTTGAGATGATTTTGGAGGCCATACAAACTTAGCAGGTGAAGGGAAGTAGTGGCAAGGCACAGGGTCTGTTGGTGACCCAGGGTTTATCTTCCAAAAGAGAACAAGCTGCCACACTCACTCTTGGGACTGATCATGTGCAAGTCAAGGCTAAAGCACAGCTGAACTGCTTGGTAATGCGGGACTTCATAATCCTTTGGAAAATCAGTTATGAAATCACATCTTCTGTGAATTTGGGTATTTGGGGGGATTTAAAATGTTATTTATACTACAGACTACAGACACTGGTATTTCATTCATAAATCTTTTTCTCTTACATATGCTACTGGAAGTTTTAGCAGCTGCTAAGGTCCAGATTGCATCCACTTAACTTCAGTTCTGGATACCCAAAAATAACCACTTGCGTTACCTGTATCATGCACTATAGTTCTCATGAGCCTAATCACAATACCCCTTGTTACTTCTTTCTTTTTCTTTCTCTCCAGCAGGCACCTTCCTCCACATGTCAAGTTCACTCTACAGTCTCATATTTCAATTGCCCTGGTTTGAGGAAATGTCATGTTGTGTTGGAGTCTAAGAATAGAAGGTGCTCATCAGTCAACATTTTTATAGTGTGCTAATCGTCACTGCAGTGAGCTGATTTGGTACTCTGGATTTTGACCACTGCCTTGGTCAATCACTGAGCAGCTCTATTCATCATCCACCTATTCTTATGGATTTGTTTCTATCCTGGCCACTTAGATTAAAAAGAAAGAAAGGAAAAGAGGACAAAAATCATCAAAATTCATGTCTCCAGTGAAAATTATTCAACACAATCTGAATTTAATAAATGCTGAAAATAACCTGTGGTTGAAAAGTACATACATTCCCCCTGAAGAATTCTAATCTGGACTGTGAATAAATGTATACTATGAATAGATGGGGGAATCTGATTTTATCAAATAGGACTTTTGCTTCTAAAAAAAAAAAAGTCCCTGCTTATTAGAAGAATTATTTTCTTTCCTTAAAGGCATTAATGGACAGAAAAATTATATTTTCTATGTATTGACATCCTGTACAAAAGTGAACTTTGATGTAGAACTTTATTGCTTACCTCTGCGTATTGTCACTGTAATTAAGGACCAATAGTGTTACTCTGATTATAGGCTTCAGTTACTGTCATAGTCAAAGAACACCTATCCCATTTGTATTATGGCAAACAATGTAATAAATATGTTGGATAAAAGCATTAAGGTTCTGATAAACTAATGCTCTTACATTCTTTTATGAATGTCTCGGATACTTTTGGCAAGAAAGAATAAGTATAATCTATTTATTAAGTACATATCAGGCAAGAATATTTATAGCCATGTATATCCATGAAGCGTAAACAAGAAAGGTAAGAATACAGATTCAGAGACTGGTCCAACCCCTTTCTCCATTCCTACAACCTTCCACAAAGTATCATTTTTTTTCTAGTTTATCTTGGAATCCTAGCTGCACCGAGGAGATCTGACATGCATGCCACATAGAAAGGCTTTCTCTTCCTGAGCACCAAAATTTTGTTCTATCTTATAGACTATGTAATGATTATTAGGGGCACCCAGTAATAGGGGTATTTTCCTCCCTAGCTGATCGCTGTCAGTAAATCAGTTCTTTCTCATTGGCTGCTACAACCCGGCCACATTTGACTGGGAAACAAAACTGATCCGATTCCAAAGAGTTTTCTCAGTTCTGAGAAAAATATTTTCTGCAGATCCTTTTCTGGGTCTTTGGCAATTGCACAAGTATATCCCAGTTCTGACTGAGCTGTCTTACCAGTCTGAAGGTGAGTCTGCTGAAGCCAAATTTAGTGTCCACAAAGTCAAGGCTAGCGTCCCACAGGACAACGTCCATTTGAGTAAGGAAAAGTCTACATTTTAAAGGAATAAGGGCAAATTCACAAATGAAATTATACCCTTTGTGAAGAGGGTGGATTTATGTCCAAGAATCAACTGAAAATTATGGGAAAAGGAAGACCTTACCGAAGAAAATAAAAGGGAAAAAAATCAGAACGTGACCCAACAGATGTAGTTCTACTATGAAACATAAAATATTGTGCTCCATTCACAGAATCGTAAAGAAAGCCTAACTTGAAAGGAATGTCTGGAGGTGATAGTCCATGTCCTGCCAGAGGCCAGGGTAACTTGTAAAGTGTGAAGTTTCTCAGTGCCTTGTCCAGCCAAGTACTGAAGCTCTTCACAGATGGAGATTCCTATGAGGGACTCACTTTTCTAGTTCACTTTCTCTTTCATCTCATTTTAAAAGATTATTTTTTGAAATATTTAAGTATTTTAGCATTGAGCTGCTCCTAAGTACTTGTTTCAAAAGGGTCTCATTTGGGGTTTGCTTCAGAGGCCTCACAAATATAAGCTGTTCATTTTAGTGTTTATGAACCCAGATGGCAGAGAGGTCTGTGCACTGACCACATGTTCTGCTCCAGTGGCAGCAACAGGGGTCAGTAAGCCCTAGTCTTGGCTTGGTAGCTTATCCCAGCTTTTAAACAGTTGATTTTCCCAAGGGACAGGAGTCAGTGTGAATAATTTTTCATGTTAAGGAGAAGGATTTCAAATAAAAGTAATTATATTCCTCCTTGAGACAGAAAAAAATGATAGGTGTTGTCATCCTGCAAATATTCCTGTGCTTAAATTTCCACACAAGGACCTTTTGTAACCCATTGATTGTGATGGGACTTCACATCTGTCTACATCTAAGTGTCTGCAAAACTCAAGTGTTAGTACTGCAGATTGCTGAAACTCATTGTGCCTCGGTGCTTGGAGCTGGGGGAGGCAGGCAGGAAGAGACACACTGAGGGTCTGTGCCCAGAAAAGGCACCACAATTCAAGCTTAAATGGAGCCCAATCCAAAAGAAGTGTCCCATGTCATAGTCAGAGGAACCTGGATATTCATCCAGGATTTCTGGGCATGTTGCAGAGATGCTGCTATTGCTCTGGGGCTGTAGAAACCTAAAAATGTTGTAGGGCCCTCAATCACATTATAAAGCAAGGAAGGGATAAAGAGGGTAACAACTTTAGCCTGCTAGTGTTCTCTGATGGCAGAAACTCTTGTGATGTTCCCCACAAGCTGTGACAGCTGTGCTGCTTCCCGGGATGCTACAGAGCTGTAACAGGAGGATGCAGCATGATGTTGCTCTGTGTTGCTGATTTATATTCTAGAATGAAATATTTTAATTAAATTATTGTGGAATGAAAATATGATAATTTTCAGTAGACAAAGGAGTAATTGGACATTAGGGGAGGAAAATGAACTGTGACTGGGGCAGCAGTTTAGTACTGCAGGAAAATTGCAGTAATCCTAATGAGGTGCTAAAAAGCGAAATGAAAGCAGTCCCAGTCAGATAGTTGATTTAAAAACCCAGTTGCTTTAGGGCTTTCATCTAAAATGTATCAACCTCATTCATATCTACAACACTTTATCTGTTATTGTCAACCACTGTCATGACAGTGTGAGCTTCACCAAATGAGCAGAAAGAAAACGGGAAGTTGAAGTTAATTAAAAATGCAGTATTTTAAAAAATTAAAATCTTATTTAAGCCCTGGTCAAGTATAGACTCTGTTTTACTGTGCTAGTTCTGAAAGGAACATGAAAAATTGAAATAAACCCTGAAAGGCCTTGCTATTTCATAAACCAACTATGTATACACAGGATATCTTCCAGCATGACTGCTGAACTCAGAGAAACATCATACTAAATATTCACTAAAATAAATCCACTTGTAAGTCAAAATACATTTGCCTGGCATAATATATAGGGCATTCATACAGAGCTCTGGCTTAAATGCATCAAGGCACCCTAATTATCAGCATTTAGCTACATTCCATATATAATTTCTTTTTTTGTATCTGCAGTGTTATCTTTTGATAAACCTGATTTGATAAACAGTGATATCTGTTGATAAAACCAGACAAAAACCTGAAAAGGTTTTCTCAAGCAATAACATTCCTAGGTCCAGTCTGAATGCTGAATTCATGCTAGACTCATGAACTAGCAAAGCACATAGGTATATGTTTAATTGTACCTATGCAAATAGGCTCACTGAGGTTCTGTGCAGTTCAAGAAGTGTTCTACACACAGTAGAAGTGTTCTACAGGATCATCCCAAACCTCCATTATTTTTGATTGAGAAGGTGTAGGAACGTTGAGAGAATGAGGGGGGTTGGTGGTCTACGACTCAGAAAAAGGAATTTTGAAGAAGGGGCTTTGTTACATTATATTAATGACTCTGTAAACAGAAAACAAGACAAAAAGTTTGTTCTAATTTACTATGTTTGGAAGAAAAATTAAAATCAGGCCACGAGTATGCATATTTTCCACACTCTTTTTGTGTATAGAACATCCCCTGCAAAAATGACTTTTTAATTAAAAAGAGATGCCAGTGAACTGTTGGTATATTGTGAAGCCAGAGAAAGTCTGACAGCATAAGTATAATATGTGGACCAATCAAGTGAGAAAGTGGCTGAACTTGGAAAGAAGATTATAGAGTAAACAACAAATCATCTCAACTGTCTCTCCCACCCAAAGATTACCTTACCTTCAGGGAGACAAAAGACCTGCCATACCGCTGAGTACCTCAAGCCTGCTGGTTGTCATCACTGGCAGGCAGGCCAGCATTATGACTCCGCAGAGCATCCCACGCAGCCTGCTGTTTCCACAGTGGTGCGAGCCTGACATCTACCGTGTGCAGCAGCTCAGGAAGCAGTGCGCTCTGCAGTGGAAAGCACTTTCAGAAAGAAGGTGATCTTGGAGAAGCTATTTGTTTTGTACACAAAACACCAAATTGTGATGTAACTATTTCCCTTTCTCTGAACCCGTTTTTTTCTGTCCCTTCTGAGCCAGTAAGTATTTCTCAGGCAAACTATATATCAGTACTGAAGGATCTATAATAATTTCAAACTTTATCATTACTCAGTAGTAGTTTTGCAGATACGAAGTGTCTAAGGCAAGGAACTTCCAAGAAAAGCTAAACATAACTTTAAATCTGCAATATCGATGACTCAGTAAGTCAGAAGATAGTGACCCCAAAAACCTGACCCTGACCTCTGCCTGACCCTTGTGTTCTTCCCTGGCTGAGGACCTAGAGCCAGCTAACCACAAATATACACTGTATTTAAGGTGGCAGTGAAGCTACCTGAAGTCCCCTGGAGGTTTTTAAAATGCTGCTAATTCTTTATTACGTCTTCAGTAGAAAGATATTCAAATGCACTAAAAATTTAGGGTTCACAGCGTTCAAGAGAGAGGTAAATCAGACTTGGATCCTAACTCCTTTTGAAGCTTTTTAATTGTTTTAAATTATGTGATTAAGGTGCCTATATACAGTTGAAAATATTAGACCTTCTTGATTAGTTAGCTAGGCATCCAACTTCCACTTGGAATTCAGTTTAATTCCCACCTGGAAACAGCTCTTAATCAGGGAAAGGAAATAGGCACCTCCAGATGCTAACTCATACTTTTAAATGTACGTAGCTTAGAATGGCCTAAATTATTCTATAGAGTTTCAGACCTTTTTCCATTGGCAGCAGAGAGCAGGTAATTACTTCGACTCTTATGTACCACTCATATTAAATGATCTTGTTTAAAGCTTCCTCCACCCTTTGCCTCAGGAATCATGCTAATTTAAGAATTAATCTGGTTGCTTACCACCGGAATAGGGATTCTTGAATCATGTAATTTCCTGGATATCCTTAAGTGGTATACAGAGCACAACTGACCCTGATGGAGATACTTTCCTGAAAAAAACATAGCGGACCTATATGCAAAAGGCAGGAGGAGAAAATCCTATAAATTCACTTAGACTTTATTGTCATAAAAATTAGAAAATTCTTTGAGCATCACTGAGCCAGGACTCTGAAGCAGTGGATGGTGGACGACTCTGCAAAACCTCAGCCTTCAAGTTTGTCGCCCATGCTGAGGGCAACCAGCAGGAGTGGCAGAAAAGCAACACTGAGAATTTGGCCCAATTTTTGTTAAAATTTTAGCAGAGCAGAATAGCATGTAGACATATGCATCAATGCATTATTTTTAAAAACTCATCTGAAAACACTGTTTCTCAGACCTAATCTACACTGCAGCACAGCACCTGGTGCCATTAATCAGTTCTTTTTTCATAGCTGACACTGGGAATTGCCTTGAATAGGTCACTGTTCCCCAGACTGATACATTATGGCACAGGGCTAATGATTCACTTTAATAATTTTAAATTAATTCTCATTTTTTCCTCCATCCTCTGATTCAGTTTTCCACTTTCTGGTAACTGTCTTACACTTTTATCTCGATCAATAATGTTGTGAGTAGTCAGAGTACCTGACAGATGACAACATCTTTGTTATTTAAGAAGGTCTCTTATGACAGGGGACATCTACTAAGGACATTTTCTAAAAAAAAAAAAAGAAAAAAAAAGCTTTTAATTTATAATATACTGCAGATGCAGAGGAAAAGTGATGTATTATGTGACGTACTAAACAAAGAAATAAATAACCAGCTATAGGAATATTTTTTTCCTTGCTGTCACAAAGCAATCTAAATTTTAGTATTTATTCTAGAAATGTCCTAGCCTCTTAGAGGCAAATTATGCATGAAATAATGCAATTAAAACTGAAATAAAAGATTTAAATGCAGCCTCTAGAGGCATCGAATGGCACCACACTGTCTCACTCTACTGCCTCTTAAAATGAACGCTCAATTTATAGGAAAACCTTTCCAGTCCTGGCTCTTAGAATCCTCTGGTTTGATGGCACTAATCGTAATTCAGCTTCCCTATGCCATGGGAACACACCAACATTTCCTTCATGCTCCAAAATGGACAAATGACTCCATGACGAAACAAAACCTTACTACTTAGTGTAAGGAGTGTTTGATTTCTTGACTGGCTTGTTCCAGCTTTTTCAAAAGATATTCTTTTATCCCTCCTGAGGCTCTCAGTTAATACTTTTGTCATTGGCAGCTTTTGGAATGACACTTGGAAAACCATTGATGGCACCACCATTAAGTGATTGATCTTTGGGAGCAGCAGATGCCATCTTCGAAACTGCTATATATGTTATCTCCTCAACACTATCCATGATAAGGGTGGAAAAGACACACACCTTTGCAGTGGTGTAACAACTTACAAAGAGCCTAAACTATTCTTTTTTTTCTCTTCCTTCACTCTAAATTGCTAAAGAGTTTTGATGACAGATGCTCAATACCTAGAAATACCAGCAAAATAAATTACCATTTTTTTCTGGATTCACTGGCCAAAACCAATGACTTCACAACTGGTTTAATCTGGGAAGGAAAATTAATGGTGAAAGAGAAAGGGGTTAGGTCAATTTTCAGTTCACAGAACTTAATAAATAGGTTATATTTATCTGCTGGTGCACCAGGATTATAAATAACTTCACTGAAATGTCTCTGACTGTAGTAAACTACATTGCATAATCACAGAAATTGATTTTCTTAACAAGAACAGAGATCAATCTGTGGAAACTTCTCCCTCTGACTGTGAGCAGTGAAGGGATATCATGACATCAGAATAACTTTAGACAATGCATTTACATTATAGAAAATGCTTTTTTGAGAGGATCGCAGGCATCTTTGCTAGCGTGAGTAGCTGAAATATTGCAGAGGAACATCAGGATTTGTTGTCACGTTGTTGCTGTGGTACTGAATTGCTAATAAGCAATTTCATAAAATCTCAGACACACTTTTATGGAACCCAGCAAAACAAAACGACCTGCTAGTTGGAGGTTTTCAGAGCTTGTTGCATGGGAGGTCTAAAATCAATGCCATGAATGCAGTCGACACTTGAAGTAGCCTAAAAAGTTAGGTTATGCCAGTTTCCAGCAGAAGAGAGTGATGCTATTACCTGAAGACTTATCAACATGGATACACCAAACAGGGCGCGCTGTGAACGTGGTCATATCCAGCAAGTCCTGACTCACCACAGCCAGCAGAGTTTCTGTTCGCATGACCTGCTGCCAGCTATCCAGAAACCTGCTAGATCACTGTGTGATGGGATGGTTTGCTGCTGGCAGCGATAGTTCACTGCAATTTTGGTCAGGTGCCAGTTCTGTAATGCTTGAACATCATCACATGACCATTCAAAGCAGTATAACCTTCCAAAATGTTAAGGTATACAAAAAAATGACAGAAGCAATGTCTCACATGCAGAATCTCTAAATTGACTTCCCCTTTGTCATACCAATAGACACATGTTTGGTAAGTGTGGGTTTAGCTGGTATTGACAGAGATAATTCATTTTTCAAGGGGTCCACTTTTTTAGCTATCTGCTTAGAAGAATTTAAATAATTTACCTTTCGCAAATGTTCCAAAATGAATGCTTTGTTTAATTATTAAACATCATATTTTACGCTGCTGTTAAATTACTATGTAAGAAGAATAGAAATGTGTGCAGAATCCTTTAAGCAAGACTACCAATGCCATAATTAGAGTCTTTTAGGCCTAAAAATGCAGCCAATCATATTAGCATATTAGCCAATATGCTAGTTAGTATGTTCTGAGTAATGTATTTGAATCATATTAGCATATTAGCCAATATGCTAGTTAGTATGTTCTGAGTAATGTATTTGAAAATACCATGAAGGCAATGCACACAGCCTTTCACATCTAAGAATTTAAGTCTTTGACTCCTGCATGTAGTATAACCCTTCTTAGCTCAGACATTTTTCGGACCTGTTTTTTTTTAATTTTCATATTGTGAAACAAGCCCCAGAAAGATGCAGGTCTCCATCCGTGAGAGAATGTAAAATGCAAAATGATGGTATTAGATACAGGTTGCTTCCCAAGCCTCACAGAACTTACCTCTAGCCCAAAGTTAATGGCAAAGCATCAGTAGTTCAAAAGCATCCCTAAGTCTCATGAAAAAGAGGGAACAAAGCAGACCAAACATGTTGATCTGTATTACAGAGATAGTACAAGAGGTATTAAGCAGAGGATAAATTTTAAAAATCGGCCTTAACAAACCAGCTAGGAACAATGTGTCCTGGTTGTAGACATGGTTGTAGACAACAGCACAGCATGTGTTAGCAAAAAATCTGTAAAAAAAATATAATTTGTCACTACAGACTTCAGAATAGCCATTACAAAACCTGTGTGCTGGATAACCATTACTGGCAGGGGTCCTCAAACTACGGCCCACGGGTCAGATACGTCCCCCCAGGGTCCTTATTCCGCTCTCGGTATTTACAGACCCTCCCCCCCTCCCCCCCCCCTCCCCGCCGGTGGTTGCGGGGGGGGGGGGAACCAAGCAGCCACAGATGGCTGCCTGCCACTGCATCCGTGCGCCGGCCCCCGTTTAAAAAGTTTGAGGATGCCTGATTACTGGTATGTGGTGTTCACCAATTACTGGGCAGTGGAACCAAACCAGCTAAAATGCCAGTAAGAATCTGGAGGTCATTAGAGACAAATCCAGATTTGATATGTAATGACTGGTATTGACAGAACGTAATGAGAAACCTGATTTATAGAGCATGGACTGCTCTATAAAGTTAAGTAAGCAGTGCCAGAGATAAGATGTTTTGTAGATGCTTAGTCAAAGAGTGTATATATGAATACCAAAGCAGACCACATAGTCTTTGATGGTAGAGTTAGATGATGCCTAAAGAAGCAGGATGTTTTACAATGACTCATATCATAAAAATCACAACGAACCAGCAGCTGTTCATGTTGACAGAATTATGCTTGTTTCCCTTAGATATATATTAAAAATACAGATGTAAACTGACAGATAGGAATAGTAGGGAAGGCAGGAGAACCAGTGGGGCTGGGTGGTTTAGTTCTATGAAGAGGCTTCTCACCGTGAGAGACTAAAAGCAAAGTCCATAAATGTGTGGGGATTTGGTGGGCCACAAGGAAGAAAAAGTCTATAGTATTTGCAGCTGAGGTCCACACAGGAAGCAGGATTACAGATTACAGTCAATACTGAGACATTGTTAGCAGCATTTCCCTCCTACTGTTAATTTTCCTGCAGAAATGTTGCACTGGTACTTTCCCCAGGAACTTGAAGAGTCTCATCTAAATTGATTTTTTTTTTTTTAAAGAGTGAGAGAGAAAGAAATGCAAAATGCTACAGTCTTTATATGTGCAAAGTATTTAAACTACTGAAACATATCCAGGTACATTAGATACTAATGCAGCTAATGAGTGCTGGTGTGGAAAAAATAACAACTGGAAGCAATGGCTCGAAAATATGAGAGGTCTATGAGTACGGTCAGGATTATCTATTTTGAAGAAAATTCAACTGTTTCGGGTAAACATAGAAATGAGACTGATAACAGTCATTGCCCAGGATTCTAGAGTGTGCAGCAATTTAGTAGTTAAAATGTTAGCAGCTGTAGTAGTATCCAGGGCAACTACTTGGGCTTTCATGGGTAATTCCATTCACTACTGAAGTCATCACCAACTGCAAAGCTTTTCTTTTTTTTTCTTTTTTTTTTGGCATTCCACTGGTCTAGTAAAAAATTGTTAATGTATTACTTGATTGTTTATCGGAAACAGTTCAGGATCTGCCTTATGTGAGCTGAAGTCAATAAACTGCCTTTTCACCAATCCTATGTGTCATTGTCTGTTACAAAAGCAAAAGAAGAGATAGCTGCATTGGAAATTAACATTTCTATTCTGGATTATCAGAACTGTTTGTTATTTTGTCACTACGTGTTTTGGTATATATTTTTTAAATTCTCAAGGTAGAAGTGGGTCCTGAGAAGAATCTGAAAGAGATGCTGTTTGTAGTACTATTGGTACTCTTTGATACTGACTGTAAGTATTTGTATTCCTGGCTTTAAGATCTACTTCTGAAATGTAAACACATTATTATTACTATTATTATCAGTATTAGTATTATACTGTTGCAGCTTTCTGCAATGATTTCATTGTGGTAGGCACTGTACAAACACCTCAACAGTCATCACTAAACTCTTTCTGCAAGGGCAGGTACTTGGCAGCCACCGGTTTACCGCAGTTCTTCCAAAACCCTGGGCAGTTCTTGGGGCAGTTTGACAGAGGCTACAGAGATGAAACCCACTCTGCTATCTCAATCATTAATCTTCTCCATGTTTTAAATGGGAATTTATAGTACCTTTGTAATGTGTTTCAGGTGTTTTGCAGTAACTGAGCAACAGCTGCTTAGGAGCACTCACAGTGTTTTCCGTTGTTTTGACTGGGCAGAGCTGTGAAATCATCCTGCTGTTTCATATTCTTTCGGAATATACATTATGAAAATCCAGAGGCACATTGCTGATTTAGATTTTTCATTTTGGTCTGTTGGGATCAGTTCTGTGTGGGGTCATTCCAGAATTTAGAATCAGGGGCATTTTCAATTTATAATGACTTGTGTTTTGTGTTTGTTTTTTAAAAAGACTTCACTCTCCTTTTAATATTGACTTAAAATTCTGAACCACTTTCTTGCTCATTTCCAAACTCTTCCACCGCATATATTCCTATGCAACTGTGACATATTCTGTATAATTTATGTTAAGTTACAACCTTTATATTTCCCATTCTCATCTCACTATTGAATGTGATTGTGGAATTTTAGTGCCTTTAGAAGACATGCAACCTTTCCTTTTCAAAGCAATTATTTTATGAAGCATTTCAAAGGTTGCTTTGTTTTCACATGATGCTGAAAACAAGTATCGGGCTCTGTGTGTCTGAGCAGAAGGCTTGGAATTTTTATCAGCCACAGAGCCGGTAGGTGTGCTTACACTTCCTTAGTTACAGCTTGCTTATGCATACTGCCACAACATCTTTAGCTGATTGAGTTATGTTCCGGTTTGAGTATGGAGAGAGTGGAGGGGAAAAAGGAAGAGAGGGGAAGACAGATAAAATAAAGGGAGAGGACTGAATTGCAGTAGATGAAAGGATGCAGGAAGATATTGAAGTCTGCTGGGAACCAGTCAGGATCTCTCTTCCTCTTGTCAACATTAGAGAGTGGAAAGGTGAATTAAGGGGCAGGAACTGGAACTGAAGTGGTTGTTTTCTTGTAAAAAGACCATATAAAGAAAACTAATAAAGGAATTATGTTTCCATAGTGCCAAGAATCTTGCACCTAATGGATGCACTTTAGGAATTCATCCTCTCTGAAATACTCTGTCCGTTTTCTTTTTATATTATAATCTGGAATCAAATCAGTCCTCAAGCTGCCAGATAAAATAATTGTTTTGAAAGTGTGCACACACATGATTTCCAAAGAAAGCAGTTTAACCTGGCATTTCTGCTGAAGCCAAATAAATTTATTGAGACAGCTACTACCTGCTTCCTTCATTTCTCTGTCAGGTTTCCCTCTTTACAGTCCATCCAAAACCTATGTAATAATTAAAATATAGATTTATAAACCCATTAACTAGCACATTTATGAAATCTTTCCTTTCTTAGAAGCAACAGAAAACTTTAAATGTATAATGTGTAATGAAAATATTTCTTGCCACCATCACTCAAATATGATAGGAAAATAATTGCAAAGACTGAGCTCATCGGAAAGTGTTAGGTGAATTTCAGTGCAGGTGTATAACTTGGTAAAAAAAAAAGTGACCAGAAAAAAGTCCCATCTTCTTCTGAGTAGCCTGTCTATAGCAATGCCTGGTAGCAGCTGTATAGAGAGGAGTATTAGAAACAAGGCAAATACAGAGGTTTGTAATTCTTTTCCATGACTTACCCCCTTGGCTTCCGGGTATTATAACAGCGCTACATTGAGCTACAGATCATGTGATGGATTTATTGTCTCTTAATTTATCTAATCCTATTTATTTTTTTTAGCTTTCACAACATCCTGTGGCAATGCATTTCATAATGTCATTGTGAGTCAGATGGAAAGCACCTCATTTTTTACCTTTGATTTTGTGTATTTTATTACATGCCTTGTAGTATTTGTGTGAGAATAAATGTAAAATCATACAATAATGCATCATTTCTATTCACTGTCTCTATGTCTATGATGCTGATGACTTTACATAGCTTTACCCCTTCAAACACCTTTTTCACAAGCTGAAGAGTCAAAGCCTGTTTATCATATGGAGCTTCTAGCCATATATTACCCCACTGCATTATTTGTAGCTCTATTATAAAATGTGTAGATCTTAGTACCTGAAAGGTATACAGACCACAGGTGACCCTAGCACAGTGATCCATGTTTCACTCTGAAATTCCTTCCTAGTAATTGCTATAATTTAATTTGTCTTCTAGACTACAGCTGAGCACAGAATTGATATTCTTAAAGGACTGTCCACAATTACCCCACAGTTTCTTTCTTGTTGGAAATAATTTGAAAATAATGGTGTATTTTCTTACCTTATTATTCATCTTTGAGGAAAAGTTTATCTTATTAAGAGCAAATTCTCCTGTGAAAAACAAATTAAATTACTCCTATACAAATTGTTATGCATAGGAATATTTTCATTCATTTTGGTATTCGCACACTTGCCCCCCTAAAGGCTCTGCTTCATAGTCAGTGGGCTTGGAGTGGCCCTAGTGGGCAAGTTCTTGCACATTCAAGTAGTTATCAACCACTTCTGGGCAGGTGCCTCTGGCAGAAATTTGTGAGATCCGATTTTTACCACTTTTCTAACTAGTTGACAAGAAGGGTGAAAGACTGATGCAAAGTTTTATAGATTAAATGGTGTTGAAAAACAGACATACCCATGTAATCTGAGTTTCCTGCATAGCACAACTCATTGTGTTTCATCCCGTGAGTCCTGTAACAAGCCTTACAGATGTCTTTTAGAAGGATGTATATTCTTCGGATGAAATCTACAGGTAACTTCACCCCATTCCCAGTAGTTATACCTGCTAAAAACCTGAGGGTGATTTTGCATCCTGTTCATCTACTAGGAGCAAAACCATTTTGATCTCTCTCTGCCAGATTCATGAGTTGCCTTTGCTTCCCTCTCTGCACCAAAGTATCTCAAACACTGCACAGAATGGGAAATAAGTGCTGTTCAGATGATGATTACAAACAGGCATGATTTGTTTTCCCCTGGAAGGATTATGTATCCAGTTACTACTTTCAAACATGTTGCAGCGAATGTTAAGGGACCATGTGGAGTTAGCAACTATATATTACAAAAGCCTTTAGAAATCAGCACAGATTTCAAAATGGAGCCATACAGGAATCAGTGATAAGCATGTCTAGAGGAAGAAAAAGGATGATTTTTAAGACTATTACAAAAGTAGCTAGTTTTGTTCCTGGCAGAATTTACAAAAGCAGCTTTATCTCACTGCAGTGTTCCTAACTCATTTAGGCAATTCTGTCAATATCCCTAGGCCTCTCTCTGTGTACTGGTTTCAGCTGGGATGGAGTTAATTTTCTTCTCAGTAGCTGGTGCAGTGCTGTGTTTTGGCTCTGGTGTGAGAACAATGTTGATAACACACTGATGTCTTTAGCTGTTGCTGGGTGATGTTTATACTAAATCAAGGACTTTTCAGTTCCTTGGGCCCTGCCAGCCAGAGGGCTGGAGGGGCACGGGAAATTGGGAGGGGATGCAGCCAGGACAGGTGACCCAAGCTAGCCAAAGGGACATTCCATACCATATGACGTCATGCTGAGTATATAAACTGGGGGAAGAAGAAGGAAGGTGGGGGACATTTGGCATTATGGCGTTTGTCTTCCTGAGTAACCATCACCTATGATGGAGCCCTGCTCTCCTGGGGATGGTGAACACCTGCCTGCCCATGGAAGTGGTGAATGAATTCCTTGCTTTGCTTTGCTTGTGTGCGCAGTTTTTGCTTTACCATTTTTTTTATTCACCTTTACATTTTGTTATTATTTTTATTGTTATTATTATTGTTGTTCTTACCTCTTTATTCTGTTTAAATTATTAAATCGATCTTATCTCAGCCCTTGAGTTTTACATTCCTTTTTGATTCTCCGCCCCATCCCTCTGGGTGAGGGGCAGTGAGCGAGCGGCTGGTGGTGCTTGGTTGCTGGCCAGGGTTAAACCACGACACTCTGCATTACAACTGCACAAATTTTGTCCAACAACAGTGACTCTAAAATTAATTTTTTTAAAAAGCTTTCACGGATACCATGTTTTTCTGATGCTCTCGCAAACAGACTAGGTACAGGACAGGAGGTGGAATACAAAACAACATGTAAATGGCTAAGTGAGAGGCGGTAACAGAGACTAAGAGAGACACTCTGCTAAGAGACATTTTTCTTTTAAAGTGTTGAAATAACCTGGAATGAAAAAACAGCTGTAAACTCAAAGTTTAGGGTTCTGTGGTTTGGTGGGGTTTTTTTTGTTTGTTTGTTTGTTTTTTGTTTTGTATTGTTTTGGGTTTTTTGTTTGTTTGATTTTTTTTCCCAGAAAACCAAAATAACGATAAAATAAACAAGGAGTTGGTAGTAGGAAAAGAAATGTATTTTGTGCAGGCTAGAAAACTTCTTAAAAATGAATATAACATAAACTGGAATTACTACCCTCTTCAGAGTTTGGGAATGGTACATTATATCAAGTAACACTCCTGTTTGGGGCAGAAAACATGAAGAAAAGGTGACTTTTGGGGGCATGAAAAGAAGCTATGTGAACTGTTTTACGAAGACTGTGGTACAGCTGATCCTAGAGGACCTGACCAGTCTAAGGAGAGAAGATAAAACAAACACCCTGAGTGTGATATCCATCAGGTACTAATTACCAGAGGCACAAGTTTACATTATGTAAGTACTGGCTATATGAGTGGCAGTAACAGGTGCTATCACAGAGCCTGAACATCCTCCCAAAGCTCTGAGCCACATTGTAGATGGCCCAGATTTCCAACATTTTTATGGCCACCTACCAAATTCAAGAACTGCGTCTAGTTCAAGCCCGAATTTTCACTCAACACTAAACTCTGTGATGAAAAGTTTTCTTTCCTAGAGCAAAATGTAATTGTTAGAAAATTGCTACCATATTGGAAAATCCAACACAAATAATTCAGAAATAAGATGTTAGATGTGGGCGTGCTTCGATAACTCTTAATTAATAGCTCAATGTGCTGTAGCAGGACTGGGGTCTGGGGCTCTGGGCAGATGGTTCTGAGGCACAGAGCCTCTGCAACCTGAGATCCTCCTGACTTTCCATTTTCCTAATGCCCTAGCAGAGTCCCAGGGATCCCTGAGTATCCTCAGGTCTTCTTTGCTGCAGAGCAGCACTCCAAAAGCAGAAATCTAACACTGTGGAGGGCTGTCTGTCTGCCCATGAGGCAGAGATTTGGAAATACAGCAGTGCATCAGCAGTGTATCGGTTTGTCTCTAATATTAATTCACAGAAGACAATACATTACTACAAAACATCCTGAAGATTTATCATTTTGCCACTTTTCAATAAAACTGCTTTTTCTTCCAAACATTCCTGTGCAGTTTCATTTCTGGGCCATAAGAAATGAAATTTTTAATGTACATCAGCACCTACCTGGCTGCAGCTCTCCATGCTTGTGCTCAGAATTGATAAAATGTGTAGAAATTCACTTCTGCTGCAACCCGAAAAAAAAATGGTTTCAAAGTGGAGTTTAAGGTTCTCAGACATCAAAAGCTTTTGAAAACTTCACTTCTGATCTTTGGCCAGACTGTAGAATTTTTCTTGCTGAAGAAGTAGTTGAAGGCAGTTTAACCCTGAACATGATGCCGAAGTAGTCTGTGGAACTTGCTGTGCAGGTGACAGAAGGACACCTTTATGATTTATAAGCTAAGCTGAAAAACAAGTCTAAGAAATGGTCTCATACTATGTTTGCAGGGCTTCCATTAAGACGTCCTGTTGCTTCTTTGCATATTTTTCAAGTTAAAATTTTGTCACCTGGTTTTCCCTCTACCACTATAACCAGAAAAGCTGTTTTGCAGTGACTTCTGAGTGGCAACATACTGCCGCTAAGATCTACACACACGCACACAAACCTGCCAGGTACCTAGCTGGCTCCCAGGATGACAGGGCCTGACTATCCACTGTGCATGGCAGACCCTGACATTTTGACTCTGTTCTTTCGAGGAAATGGCAACTTTCAGCTACAAATGAAACATCATGCCAGAAATCCAGATGCCCAGAATCAAGAGCTTACCACCTCAAGCCCCTTCTGTGTCCCTTCTACCAGCTACCGCTGCCTCCATCTTTGCATTAATAATCTCATTTGATGCCTGGATATACTGGCTTTCTGTGCCACAGCGGGTAATACTCCATGCCGGAGGAAATTTCATTGCTCAGTGCCTTAATTTCCCTTTCTCTAAAATAGAAGGCAACAGTAATACTTCCCTTAGAAGTACTGTAAGTAAATCTTAACTTAGTTGATACATTCATAGCTGTGAGCTGGCTAACAATGATGAAGATGTAAGTAAAAGAAATATCTATATTATATAGCGTATAATACAATCAAATCAAAGCATTGCCACAATGAAGACATTGTAGGGGGCAGCAAGCACTTCTAATTAAGGAAGATAAGAGACAAATAGGATATGTTGGGGATTTTTTCCCACCTATTTATACAAAGTATTTAAAATACCACAGTCATTGTGTTTGGAATATATTAATTTTATTGCCACCAAGACATCTAGAGCATCTGGCTAAAGCAGTGTCCTCAGAAATATGCTGAAGTATGTATGTAGTCTTTGCAATAGCTCCAGGCAAGTATATGTTTAAAATGAACAGGCATATGTACTCTTATGCCTTGGAAAACATCTCCAAGCAGTTAAAGATTATTTTTTGTTTCACTTTTTCACTTTTGGTAGCACTCCAGCTTTCCTCTCCTTTTGTACATCTATGTACCTGTAGAGAGAAACAAGGATAAATCAGGAGAAACACAGGGACAAAGACTATCCAGAGGGTGCTTGGGAATGGCTGTCTTGTATGTTTTCAGTTACCTTGTGTGATGGTAGCATATTTTGGCAAGTCAGATTTGCTAAATGCATCTCATGTACTTCTCATGCTGACCTCAGGACCAGTTTTTCCACAGGGAAAGCCTTTTTAATTTTTGCCAGGGTTTAATATATAGAAATATGTAGTTGTTTAACAGTTTCTGGCATACCAATATACATCTAGTTTGTTTTCTCTCTTTTTGAAAGACCATTGCTAGCATTCCTTCAAAGTAAAATAAGATAAAAATCTGGTGAAATAAGCATTCTCTTAAAGTGTAAACCATATAAAATACAAATATCCAGGTTATGTACTGTGTCATCTCCTTAACTGGTATCCCCTTGCAACCCTACTCTAGGTGACTTACTTACTCTAGGTGACAATCTTAGTGAAAAGACAACCCTTTTTCTCACACTGAAAGAACATGGAAAAAGAATTGTACCATATTCCAAGAGAATCAAATCTCCCCAGTCTAATGTTTAAGATGAAGTACCATTACAGAGTTTTGAACTGTCCATTTCACAGACATAAAAAGTAAATATTCGGTTATTCATACAGATAGTTTATTTCATCATTCTCCAGCCAAAAAGATGTATTAATCATTTGTGCTTGATGAGCCCTATCAAAGTTTTATGAAGTCAAAATCTAAACCTCAGGGCTCAGAGATCCTTAACCCCCCCTGTACTTAAGTGCTTACACATTAAATGGATTTTAGCCATATAGCTTGTGGCCAAGTGCCATATCTGATAATGCTTTTCAATGTCTCAACACAGCTGATAATGCTAATTATAAGTTTACATAATTCATTGAGGTAATAAAAATGGAGGCAAATGCCCAAAGTCTACACAAGTAGGAAGAGGAAACAGTATCAAATCTAAACCTGCAGCTCAGCAAATTTGGAAAAGAACTACTACTGTTGCATGTCTCATAATTTCCCCTTAGATATAGTACCTAATAAAACCTAGGATTGCTAATATTGCTGCCTTTATTTTTTTGGCCATTACCTGTGGGGTTAACAAATACTACAACCATGCAAGAGATCAAAGTTAAAAATATGTTTCTAATACATTATTCCTTAAGAGAGCAAGCAAAACACTAAGTTACCATGGTGACAGGAACAAATAATTTGCTGAGTTGCTTTTAAAAGTGTAAGTGAGTCCATTTTGAGAGAAGGACATAAATTACTTCAAAACTGGAGCTTCAACTTTATAGTCTATCTTTATTCCCCTCCCTGCTGGGTAATACTCAGGTGCTAGAAAAACTTTGTAAGTCTAACAAGGTCTGTCTGGAAAAGCTGGGGTTACAAGGCAGAAAGCATGAAGATGACTATGATAGCTGGATCTCAGTAGTTGAACCAGAGTGTACGGAGGCAGCTGTGCCCTGTAAAAAGACATCATAAATCTATACACACATAGATATTCATTTAAAAATCAGAAAACATGAAATAGATGCTACTTTTTCAGAGATTAGATACCCGCTGGGCAACTGCGGGGAAATACTTCTGTAATCCAGGGCACTGAAGGTAGATGTGTTATATCTATTCTTTTAGAAAAACTGAGCACATCTAATTTTCTTTTTTAACAATTCCAAAGATGGTAATGGCTTTCATGAAAAAGCACTATAGTTTATCACTAGTAGAAGAATAGGATCTATGGTTTTCTTCCTTAGATTGAGATAATTAGATTTTCTATCCGCTTCAGCAGGAAGAACAGAACAGGTTGTGGGGAGATGTCACCCTTTCTTTGGCACGAAAGTCCTATGAGAATGATTCATTTTAGTTAGTTTTACGAGAAAAGGGCAACTATAAATGTAGCACTGCCATTTATATGGAAAACAACAGGACATATAACATTGCACACGCACTTCTCTATCACTCAAACACTACCCAAAACACACTCATTCACTGGGACTGCTGGTAAAAAACACATTGTCCACATACTCACTTTTCTGCAGCCCTAGTTCTATAAAATCATGGGTTTATCTTTCACAGATTAGTCTCCCTCTTTCCTGGAGTTTTCTACTGACAGTTGATTATAGCCAGGACTCTCAGGCCTGAGTCCCCAGAGAGGACCTGAAGGAACATGTCCACAGTCAGCATTGCGCTTAAGCCAGTTTTTCTTGGGGACTGTTTTGCCCTGCAGGTATTATTGAGGAACAGCTTTCTTCTCTCTGCCCACACAACTGATGACAAAATCCAAAATATACTTGCTTTTCCTGTGCTAGTTACTTTTACAAGCTAAAGAAGGCTTTGCATTTTGCAAAATATGCATTCGCTGTACTTTTGGTTCTTTTTGGTGTGCATTACCTGTGTGACTGTATGCCACTGTCCTCATCTTCTTTTGGAGCTGCTTGTTGGTGTGCTGTGGTTTTACATGAGTTATGAGCAGAGGACTGCTGCCCTGCAGCATGAGAAGGGTGATGGAAAAGGGGTTCTTGGAACAGAGGGAAGAACCCAAATCCCACCTCCTACTCAGCATGAATCGCTACTCTCTGCTCAGGCACCCTTTACGCAGGGCGTCATCACGTTCAGAAAGAGGTTTCTGCTATCACAGGCATGGCTGCTTAGTGATATTCCCCACTACGTATGACACACTGTATGCATGGCTGGAGGAAAAGCCTCAGTTTTTGAGGCTGATCACTTTCAGGACTGCTGCATGCACGTGCGGAAGGCACACTCCGGCTTGAGGTCAGTATGCATGTTTCAGGGGACTCTGGAGGAAACAGTGTAGTGCATTCATCTCACATAGCACTGATGAGAATCCAGATCTGATTATGCCGAGGTGAGCAAGAATTTGACAAGTGTTTGAAAGCTCAGGCTGTTACATTTTTGCTACTGCAATGCTGGTGTTAGATCTCAAAAGTATCACTCCCTAAGTCCAGCAGGGAGTTTACACATTTTGTTTATTTTCCTATGCACTTATATCTTTTACACAGGACAAGAATAATTTGAACAACAATGTGTGGCTGGTGACTTCTCTGGTGACACGACAAACACAGCTGCCAGAAACGCCAGCCCTTCTGATGCTGGGCCAGGGCCTGTGCCCCAGGCAGCACGGCCACTTTGCATGTGAAATTCCTGTGAGTCTAAGTAGGAAAAGGCAGAGGCAATACTGTCTAAGCAGTACAGGGAAAGGTGAGGAGCTGGGCTTTTAGTCCACAGAGGTTGCCCAGGAAAGGTAATTTGGACATAGCAAGGTGATCTTGCCTGATTGTGCTCTCCATAGAATCACAGATTAGTTTGGGTTGGAAGGGACCTTTAAAGGTCACCCAGTCCAACCTTCCTGCAAAAAGCAGGAAACATCTTTTAGTGGATGAGGTTGCTCAGAGTCCAATCCAACCCGACCTTGAATTTTTCCAGGGATGGAGCATCTACCACCTCTCTGGGCAATCTGTTCCATTGTCTCATCACCCTCATTATAAAAAATTTCTTCCTTATATCTAGTCTGAATCTAGCCTCCGTTAGTTTAAAACCTTTAAATTACCCTCTAACGTACTGCTACAGGCCCTACTAAAAAGTCTGTCCCTGTTGCTAGGCCGCGTGCCTGTAAAAGGCAACATGTCCCCGTCTTTCTTATAAGCCCTCCTTTAGGCACTGGAAGGCTGCAGTAAGGTCTCCCTGGAGCCTTCTGTTCTCCAGGTCAAACAACCCCAGCTCTCCCAGCCTGTCCTCACAGGAGAGGTGCTCTAGCCCTCTGATCGTTTTTGCGGCCATGACAGGGTATGCTTCCAAGACAGCATTGACAAAACAACTTCTATTCAAATATTCAAAACATGAGCACAGAACTAAGTGTTTTCTTGAGCAAGAATGCATGCTTTACCCTAAGCGAGCCTTTGTAGCTGCTGGGGCTGAATTAAAAAAAATAGTTCAGCTTGAACCTCTAGGAGACAAGAGCAAACGCAGCTGGGCAAACAGGAGATGGTTAAAGACCCTGTGGTTCAAGCTGACTGAAGATAGGCCTTGGTTCAGAGGGACTTTGCAAGAATGGTCAAATTTCCAGGCATGCTTTCTGGTGCACTCTGCAGGAAAGCAACCCTGCCCACCTAAAAACAGTTGGGAAAAGCAGTTCTTGCCCAGGCTTTCTCACACCAGTATGGACACTGTAGGAACAATCCTGTAAGTAAAGTTGCTTCCTCAGTTCGGTAGCCCTTGGGTGGCTTGGCCCAACATCCTGACCTTGAGATCAAATCAAAAATAAAGATACAGAGATGAGCTCAAACCAGCAGAGAAAGAATAAACTTCTTACTGCTGAAAGGGCTCAGTGAAACACCCCCCACTGCCCACCCCCAACACCTCACCACCCCCAGCATCCCCCTTCGAGGTATCTAATTACTATAGCATGATTTTCATCAAGTGATCACATTATGTTGATTAATCACTGCAGGAAATGAGTACCTCAATTCAGGTTTTATGCAGACCAGTAAGAGGGTGCAAGGAAGTCTGTGTTGCATATTGCTACTATACCTTTCAAGTTTTTATGGCCCTCAAGAGAAATGAGGCATTCATAATGTGGGGAAAAAATAAAAATCATAGAGAGCACCATAAATCTAAAGAACTAAGTTGTGGAAATCACATCTTTAAACTGACACAGCTGTGATTAACTGGCAATGGTTTTTACAGTTAGAAAAGTTTTTGGATACTGTTATTTGCCCAGAGAAAGTTTCTGGTGAAAAAAAATAAAAATGGCCAACTACAAGTATTTAATCAAATCCTTCTTTTGGGGTTGGTGGAATGGAATACCTTAAACCACAAGCCTTGCACCTCAAGAAACTTGGTTTTGAATCTGTTTTGATCACAGAGACTTAGCTTTCCAGTAATGCTGGCTTACATTTTTTTTATAAAACCACCCACAGGATTCAGTAGTCTCTGTTCAGCAGAATGCTGGAATAAACCATCATTCATGACTGAGCTCTACTTGTTCAGCTGTCTTTACAAGTTAGACAATCTCTGTGTATATAAAACAAGGTCCCCACTTTCCTCTGTTCAAATACCAATTTGCTAATCAAAAATAAAAAGGACATATGCATGTGTATGTATTTATAGTTAAAGAAAACAAAGGTAATTATTGTTGACATTGGTCTATATAGAGGCATGAATCACAATTGACTTAAATGCTATGGAATCACTTGTACTTACTCAGGATGTAGGAATAATGCTACAAGCAAAAATAGCATCCTCCTTTATTTTGCATTTGCTTTCCCCACAGCGGACTGTACAAAGTGAGAAGACACACAGCAGTACCTTAAGAAATGTAATCTTCCACCAAGGAATAGCTTTACCACTACAGAGCAAAGATCTAGGTCTAGACAAAAAAACCACTTCTGAGTTTGATCAGGATGGCCGTGCCTGTACAAGCAAATTGAACAGTCTCAAGAACATTGCTGGCCATGAAACACAACTGTATGACTTGTAAAACCGCTAGAGTGATCCCTTGCACAGGTTTACCCTACATAAAGTGCTACAGAATTTCCAGTCAGCATGGACAATGAACAACAATCTCTACTGTAACTTGCTTTCTTTGCATTCCTGCAGGCTAGAGCTGGCAAGAATATGTGTGACTAAAGATCCACAGAGCAGTCAATATAAAGGAACAGTTTATACAAAGGGACTTAATTTACAGATAATAGAATTATATTGTAACAGCCAGAATTTTTAGTTCTATCCAGTGCATCAATAATACAATAAAAGCAAAAACCAAGACCAGTCCTCATTTGGACCAATTCACAAAATGTAGCGCTAAACTAAAGCATCTGCTACCCAGGCCATGGAAATGCCACTTACAAAGAAACAAAAATTTTCATAATCAACTCATACACACATACCATCAGATCTTTCAATCCTCTAAGGAAATGTTTGACTCAACTAAATGGACTTGGGGTTTACAAATGTAAAAAAATCTCTGTGGAAAGAAAGCAAATGCATATAGTAGTTTATTGATGTAAAAGCCCATTTCAAACCAATTTGTGGAAATTGTTCAAGCAGATTAATCTAGGAAATCAATAACATTTCTTAAAGTAACTAAGACCCCAATAAACTTTCCTAATAATAATAACAGAGAAAAAGAAGAATCTGGGAAGGAAAGACCAGAAATCCAACCTGAACCCTATTTAAAGACATAGCCAGAACTACAGGTAGGGAGTATTTTAAACTTACACTGCCAATTTTGATTAGATGAAAGGAAATTGGGAGAGCAAATTGTGTATATAAAACTCCTTGGCTTTCAACAGCGTCCTTCTTGGTGTACTCTTTCAGCCACACATTCTTGTTCTCACTTATAAATTAATAGTTTGTACACATACTTTTCATACTGCAGAACTGTAATTTCAATACTTTTTTATTATTTCCGGCTGCCTATTTTTACATTTTAACTGAAATACCTTCAGTATTATATTTTAATGGTAATATTTGATACTTTTCTAAAAACCAGCTGTGTGAGCAAAAGAGCGAGTGACAGGGAAGAGAACTGCAATGGATCAGAAATTCAGGTCACATTAACATAGCTATACAGAATCTGAAGTCATCAAACAACGTAACAAACAGCAAAATGGTCATCTCCCTAACAAATCCTCTTTTTTATTTATTTTAAAGAAAAGAAGAGAGATCTGGACAAAAAGGATAAGCCAGCCTTCAGAGAGAGAAGTGCCCCAGCCCAGGTTTAGCAAGCTGTTCAGCAATCTCCCAAAGACCTTTGAAACCAGGGCATAAAATGGACCAAATGTTACTTGTACTGTCCAGAGATGCCACCAAACCCCAAGATGCAAAGGTCCAAAGCATACAGTATCTGAAGGAATCTGAAGACCTTGGTGTTTGTTCCCTTCAAAAACAATAGCCATGAATCAAGATGCTTTTTAATCAGAAACAAAAAATGTTAAAAGATGAAGTAGTAAGTGAGACCTTGGTGTTTGTTCCCTTCAAAAACAATAGCCATGAATCAAGATGCTTTGTAAGCAGAAACAAAATATGTTACAAGTAGGAGCAGCTCAGCAGCTGCAGAACAGACTTGACCTTTTTCATATTTATGTCCTACTGATTAGTATGGCAAGCATGAAATCTAAGTTTGCAGAACATAATAAAGAACCAAATAGTGGAATAACACAATTTCACACAGACGGAATACTGCATGAAGAGCAACATGCCAGCTATTGCAGTAACACGTAGAGAGGAGGCATTGCTGACCCCTTGAAATTCATCCCAGGCAAGAATTTAAAAGCCTCCAGCAAAACATATAATTGCCAAAAAGACAGCAAGTCAGATCTACCAAAAGCTACCACATTAGGGTAGTTACATATTTGTAACACACTGCATTTGTCAAGAGTTGTAAACAGTAATACACTGATCTTTAGTTTTGAATGAATAGATCTGCTTTAATTTACATTTGTATATATAGATGAAAATACATTTACACTTCAATATATACTTATATATTTGCATTAATATATATATTTATATTAGCTTGGGATCTGACTCTTGTCATCCTCAAACTTCTTCATACTGAATTAACCCTGGTAGATGATTTTGAGCAGCAATACCCATGAACCCTATTTGTGTAGGAGAGACGGAAGGAGCAAGATTTTTTTCTTAAACAGCCAGCACAATTGTTTGTTCAAGAGCTCACATGCGAAGAGTAATCTGATCAGAGTTGAAAACCAGCAGGAAAGTATCAGACACCTATTGGTCTTCTCGACTGTTTTACCTGTATAGATTCCATCAGAATATGTAAATAAAGTAAGAGACAGGCTCCAAGGAACTGTCAGCTAACTGAGCCATTCTTCATTCTGCCCAAAATCTGTGAGAAAGTTGCTGTTGCTCTAAGTAAGCCTGCTATGTGGAAGAACAGTGTGACATTGCTCCAAGCATGCTATTAGACTGAGCTACAGGACAGCAGGCTGAAGAAAACATTTTAAAAAAAAAGTTTTTGGCATTTCTCCCGAACTATGGAAAGCTTTCTCTTTAAAAGTTACAAATTAGAATTGCTTTGCTGATGATAAGCTCTGGCTTTTGTTGAGCAAACCTTAAGCCAGGAGTTCCTGTATTTTTTTCCAGATATTGATCTCTGGAGACTTGTGCTGCTCTTGCTTCTGCAGCAGTCACTGTTCCTGCTCCTAGTGTTATTCCTACTGCTTCAGCATTTTGCAAAATGCCAGTTACTGGCTGAAATCCAATAGCTGACGCTTTGCACAGGGGCTTGCAACAGAGTCTTATGCCCTGTTCAGAGGCTTCAATTTCTGTGTGTTGAATTACACTTCTCTCCTTCGAATGTGAATGGAAAATGTTTGCCACATTTAAGAAAATCATCCTGAGAGAGGTATTATGTGGGCTAATAAAAAATGCCAATTTCAAATCTACAGGGATTTTTTTTTTTTATGTGCTGTTCATCTTTTTCACCTGTTTTGACACTTTTGCTTTTGCAAGGCACTGAGCCCCCAAACAAGCTTTTGTTATATTTCTTAAGAATTCTTCTCTCCAGTAACTGAAATGCTTGTACTGTGCTGAGAGCTGGGGCATGGCAAAGTTGTGGTCCTCAGCTACATTCATTTAATGAAGCTCTATATAAGCAGACTCCCAATATTTCTTGGAGGGGGCCCAGGTTGTATGACCTGTGTAAAATTATTTGCTGCATTCTGTACTGCGCAGTAATTCACAAAAAAAGAAGCTGGTCAAGCGTGCAAACACAAGTTTAATGAATACAGCATGTACTTCTGCCAATGACCATATTTTCTTAGATTTTCTGCTCTTCCTCCTGTCAAAAAGACAATGTGTGCATTTGAAAGCAGCTCTGGTCCATATCAATAATTTCATCTTGCTGTCAAATAATGTTAGGATTATTAATCTCTTGGGTCCCACACTGAAATGTTCAACAGGTGAATACAATGTGCCATAAACTTTCTCAATGGAAAAGTGACTATTAATGCATATATAGAGAGAGCTTGTAATTGCAGTGACTTGGAAACAGAGCAGCAGTTAAACCAAAGCTGGTATAAATCCTGTCACTCCTGCTATCTGTGGGTACTGATTTTAGTGAAGTCTGAGGTTTTGGCTCTTGTTTTGCAAGTTTGGAAGTCATTGTTTTTTCCAGCTTCAAGGTCCCCCCAAAATGGAATAGCTCTTCCATTATAGAATGCAAGCTCCAGCCTGTACACTCCAATCAAAGACAAATTATCAGCCATTTAGGGTAGCCATCATGCATTTTTTCATCTCTCCCATAGTTACATTTGTGGAAAATATTTAACAGCATTCAAAAAAATAGTACCACTTTGACTTCACCAATCCAAAGTCTGCAATAACAAAATAATTAATATAACAAAAAAAAAAGTCAGAACTTTCAAAAGATACAATTTCATATCCACCCATATAATTAAAATGAGCTCATAGGCAGTGAAAAAAATAGTGCACTTACTGAATTAATAACCAGTCCCACAAATGCCTGCATATTTTATGAGCTGCAGATGTGCATTTATACTTTAAACATAGCCACATTAAAGTACCACATGGTTTGTCATATATTTGCTGTGTTTTCATGACAAAAACAGCTCTACAGAAAAACTGAGGTCTTCTTCTTTAAAAGCAATTACAAAATGTATGACATCCTTATGCATCTTATATGATACTGTCCATGCAGAATACTGCTTTAATTCTAGTATCTCTGTTTTGAACCAGTTGTGTAACCCTTTCAGATAAACACATCATGGAAAGCTGGTTTTACTGTTCATCTAAGTGTTTTTAAAAAGATTACTGGAGAAAAGTTTTACTCCAATAATACATGTAAAAGCACGGCATAACCTGTAGATGTTGAGATTAGCAAAAGTGAAGGAACTGCTTCAGATGCAGTTTAGTTCTTAAATGACTGTTATAACTTCGAACAGCATTCTCAAAATAGTGCCCAAATGAACAGTGCTTGTTGAACAAATTCTGATTTATTGAAAGTAAACATTTACATTGGCTACAATGTTATAACTTACAAAGCTGGATAAAAGAGGCTTAAAGAGCAATAGAAAGCAAGTGCAGTAAAAAGTGAATAGAGAAAATATTTGGCCTTAGTGATCTTCTGGCAGTATTTACATTACGTACATTTTGTTAAATATTTGTAGTAACTCTAAGGCACCATAGGCTAAATAGCAGGCTGCAGTACTATTTTGTGCACAGAATTTAATAAATTTATTTGGGGAAAAAAAGGCTATAGAGGTAAAAGAAACATAGGCATATGTTATGTTTACATAGAGGAGTGGCTGCTTCTTAAAATTTGAAGATACAATACATACTGGGTAAATTAAAAAAATATTTTTAGAACATCAAATTAAACTGAATGTCTGTGTATAAGGACTATTTTTACTGAATGGCTGGTAAATTTTTAATGTAGTCTATTCTTCAACAGGTTTTTCACACACTAGATACGTTAATCTAAAAACTACTTGAATTATTATAATTTTTTCCCTTACAAAAGTCTTATACCTAGTATGTATACAAAATCCCAATTCAAACTGTAATGGGTAGTAATTTACATGGTAGCCATTCTGCGGTGGACTGAAACTTAGCAGGAGCATGCAATCAAAATACTACAAAACAGCAGCTCAAGGTGTTTTATTACCCCCGCTCTTGGCAGCGGCTGCTGCTCCAGCTGGTGAGCGGGACTACAAAACTGCCATCCTAGGAAAGACAGAGGAGTCAGCACTTTCAGGCCTGATGTTTCCACAACAAAATCTGGAAATTCAAACCATTTCTGACATTCTTGTGCATTGTATATGACACTGTGCACACAGAATGCTGCTCTGCTCCAAGTAAATCTTCCCATTTTTATTTATCCCCTTCTGAAGGACAAGTGTCCCTCCACTCCTGAGCGCTTCAAAAAATGAATTTGATTATTATCACAGCCCTGGACGACTCAGCTCAGGATCCTTTCTGAACAACTTTCAGTGCTACACAAAACCTTAACTGCTCTTCAAACAACAGACCTTGCTCAGTTTAGTCAACAGGCTCATCTTTCACCTTGAGGTAGTGTTCGTCATGAGGAAATTGCACAGGACACCAGAGTAACACCTTGGGTTTGCAAATAAGAGTGCGACAGGACCCTACATGCCCCAAGAGACAAGTGGATGCGCAGCCAGTGCCAGGCAGGCTGCAGCAGGGCTGCCGGCGGGACAGCCACAGCGCTGGCGGGGCTGTGCGGGGCAAGGCTGGCCCCCGCCTGATGGGACCCTCCCAGCCCCTTCTCCCCTGCTGCCCCAGCATCGTGCAGCCGAGGAGAAGCTAAGTCCTGTGAACTCCTGCCCAGGTGATGCATGGGCGTCTGTGTGCTGACCCTACCTCAGCAGCTTCTAAAAAACTTACCATAAGAGCAAGGAGTGACTAGTACAAAAACCAGCGACATTTGTGCAAGGGCCTGGCCCTCCACACCTCCACTATGTGCTCAGCACAACGCAGGATTGGGACCCAAACCTATCTTGTGAAAATGCCAAGATTACAGAGCACTTTTGCTCTCACAGTGTTACCTCCCTGTCAGTCATGGCTTGTACTCTTTGTATCCGACTTACATTTTCTAGAGCTGAGAAGAAATCCATCTAAATAATACAAAGTTCAAGTAACTAGACACTGGTTTTGTATTTGTTGAGGTTTTTTTTTCAGTGTGTCTTTTAAAATCATAAATCTCTTCATTCAGTTGTCCCTTTTTGGTATTTTTTTTCACTTTGTACTCATTCTTGTTTGAAGTACACCAATTGCTTCCACAGTAGAAAGTGATCTATAAGCAAAGTATAATTGATCTAAGGAAAAAGTTTTCCTTTGGAGTGATCTTGTATTTCTATTAACAAAAACATAATCTTAGCATTATTCATCAGATGCATTTTTAGTACCACAGCTATAATATTAAAATTATACAGCATCAATAACCGTTTTTCAAGGTCTTTAGAGGAAAAATATAAGCATAAACAATTCTGGTTTCAACAACCAGTTCCTGTAAAGCATTAAGCAGAACATTACACAAACTGGCCATTTTATGATAAGTAATATGGAGCCAAAGACTCAGGTTATCAAAACGTCATAGCACTGCTGAAGAAAACAGCTATGCTAATTCATCTCACAGGAGAAGATAGCTCAAACTGCTTGACACCTTGAATACTAAATATCTGCCTGAATCTCAAGAAAGGTTTAAAAGCATCTTTTTTAATTCCTTTCTCAATGTTTAAAATATTCCGAAGTATAAATATAGCAATTCATAATTAGGGTGCAACATTAAGGTATTAACATAATTCTTCTGTCAGACCTTCCCCATTTGGTAGCTTGTAATTTGTTGTGTGATGTAGGAAGAAGTTAAAAAGTTCTTTCCCAAGAATTCCCTTGGTTGCTCCGTGCTGGACATGGTCACAGCCAGACAGCTATGGCTTCACGGACATTTCTACCAAGAGAGGTAGCAGAGCCTGGGAGTCTATTTTCTTTGATTAAAAGCTATCTGTGAAAAGCCTACATCTTTACAGCAGGAGCTGCAAAGGTTGCTCTATCACCAGTATGTGTGCGTGATAACAGAGGAAGGGAAAGACAAGGGCGTTGGGATAACACAGGATCCTTGCTCAAATGACCCTGTTTTTTTATTTTTCATCCCCTGGAATCTATGTGAATGTAAGTATTTGGAAGAATTTGGCAATATGCAACTTCCACCCTTGGATAAAATTACGAGGGAAAATTACTTCAAAGAAAACCTCATCTGTGGGCTTTTTCATTCCACTTCTTCATGATAAAGTGTTTCAACTTTGAAGCTTGCTATAGAAGGGTTACTTATTTTTAAGTAACAGACCCCCAAAGAATGTCCCTCTTCCCGTCACCTTTTAAAAATGAGAATTAATTCTCTGTTAAATGATCTGAAGACTGTTTATCAGCACATAATGTAACACCTTAGAAGAAGTTTCTTGTAAATATATTGGCTAAAATGACTGAGTTACTGTGTAGGAAGCAAATTTTGGTTTAATTCAATTGCTGTTTGTGTGCAGCACTAGGCTTGCGTCCTTGCACTGTCCCCTAGAGGGTGACACCTTCCCAGCCCAGCTGCCCTGGGTATGGTGTTGCCCTATACCTCCATGGGCTATGTCTCCCAACACTGCAGCTTCGTTCCCCCAGTCCCTTTTCCTGCCATGCACCATGTGGGACCTGAGCTGCTAATGCCACCTGCTAGTAATTTGGTGGCTCCTCACTTTTTTTTTCCTTTCCTAGGAGCAAACTCTTCATCCCTTCAGAACCACCTTTCTCCCTGAAAGGTTTTGCCCTCTCCCACAGCTTTGACGCTTGTGCTTGCCACATTCTACTTTTTACTCTTGTCCACGCTCCTTCTCCCCCATGCACAAGCCAGTCACCTCAGTACTCTCAGAAGCGGGCACCTTTTAACAGCAACGCCTCCATATACCTCAGATCCCTGCTGTCCTTCACGCTGTCCTTTCCTCCTGCTCATCCATTTAAAACAAACCTCTCAGCAGTCTTAAAATTTGGCAGAGAAAGGGGGGTCCCTTTCCAGTGGTACTTATGATGGCACCATGCATGGCCAGTATCATGATCCCACCGTGCAAACCATGGCTGACTTGCTGCCATAGCTACATTCTAGGTTTTTTTCCTTCAAGGGGTTCACTTGTGACCCTGCTGCAGCTTGAGGGGACAGGGAAGATGACTGCTTACTTGGCTTCTCCAGTTCACTTATGGTCATCTTTTTTTTCTCCTAATTTTTTGAGAAGGCTTCCCAGAGTGGTGAACTATCAGCCCAGCAAGTCAACGTAGGATAGGTATCTTTGTGGACTTGCTTCCTAATTTCTTTTTGTTGTATAAAACGTAGTAATTCAGACACATACGGCAGGACAAATTATAGAGAGATGGTCATTCCGGAGTTTCAGCTCCAATTCTGAATTATGCTGATTTTGTGTAGTTATACAACGTAAGGCAGTCCTTTAGCAGACAGACAGATTTCAGGAATACACTTTGTTTCCAGAATTTAACCCGTGTCCCAATAACAATTAGTAGTGATTCTCAGGTTAGGGGGTCCACCAAATGGGGGTGAAAGTCAACAGAAATTCAACAGCAAAACAGGGATTTGCAAACAGGACTGGTTTTACAAGTCTGGATGTGAACCCAGAAAAACTGAAATCCCCAGCTAATAACTCTGAAATGCTAGAATACATCTCTAAGTATGTGCTCCTAGGCCCAACACCACTATTTTACTTGTAGGGCACTTCAGTTGCAGCAAGTAGTAAGGGAGTGTAGCTTGAACTAGAAAGAAAGAATCACCCATTACAGCATACCTAACGCATTTCTATTTACAAGAAACAAACACGCCTGTGCTCTGTTGTGCTGTTATTTGGTGCTTCCGTATCTTTATTATGAAAATAAAATACTAGAGGGTTCAATCTATTTTTACTTTCTGAGGTGGCTTGTAACAGTTGCACAGGTGGGTAAGTTGAACTGGTCTCCATATTCCAGGGTGTGAGTGATACTTCGGGGGACCTGCCATGAGGGTCACTAAGGGCACTCATCATGGCACATGATATGCTTTATGCCTTGGAGACTGGGGCCTTCCCTGCCTGTATTGCAATCACACTCACTTGGAAAAAAAAAGCTGTTAATTTAAAGGACAGAGAGATTTGAGTTGGTCTATTTTCCCTTAAGAATAAATTGATAAAAATATTTCACCAGAGACACGTCAGTAAAATTTTGCATTTTTTTTTTTGTATTTTCTGATATACCAACAATCATCTCACTCATGTAAAAGCCTGAATTCAGCACATACTTTAAAATATATGGCTAAATTTAACAACAGAGCAGTTTCACTGAAGTTAAGATGAAAACATTAAAGAACCTTGTTAATCTAGAGAAACTGTAAAATCTAGTATATAAACCCCACATTTTTAAAAAGGAAGTTAACAGCTTCAGGATTTCCAGATGTCTTCTAGGATTCTATAATTCAAAAATGCAACTGAGCAGCTTAATGGATAAGACAGTGTTTCCAGAGAAGATAAAGAAAACTAAACATTCACCACTGCATTCATTACTTTTTGCTTTGTTTCACTCATTAAATGAAAAAAAATCGTTGTTTTAACCTTTGACTAAATCCTAGCTGAATTTGTGTAAAATAAAATTAATTAAAGTAGCTGCAGGTAACCAATCCCTTTGACATGTTCCAGACAACTTTTTATTGTGTTTAAATATGAGCAAATTTTACTTATTGCAGAGTATCCTGCATAGTACAGGTGCTCTGCTACAAAATCTTTCCTCTCACTTAGAATTCACTCATTCTAAATTTAAAATACCAGTATACAGTACTAAAACCTCCAATTGAAGTTTAATATAAAAATATCAGCACAAAACTCCTTTTTAAAGTCTGTTTATTGTGAGCATCCCAAATGCCTGTTTAATTGTTATTAATTGTAGTATATTAATAGACTTTGCACCCCTACAGTTGCTAATTCATACCATCTCTGGTATTTTGATAAGATAAGAAATACTAAGTAAGAAAACAGTAAGTATTCAAAGGGTTAATTTGCTTGGAATAATAATAATAAATTAGTTTTTTGCATCTTCTTCAGTTCAAAATCCAGCTTTGAGACTGAGGAAGGCTTCCAAATCGCATCAATTAAATAAGAGTGGTCCTTTTAACCAGTAGCAGTTTGATTGCCAATGACTCGAAGAATCTCTTTATGAATGCTTGGTTCCTGTGTATTTATACTTGTATCACCCACTTGACCATCTTCATAACTAAAAAGAAGTACAGAAAATAAAATCAAATTAGTGTTTGATTAATATACCTAAAAACATCCAAAACTGTTTCATTCAATAACCAAGAGTGCTTATTCTATATGTTAACATGTTTCTATTAAAAGGCTCTTCTGCACTTCACCATTACACGCAGATCCTAAAACCTGTAGAAATGAAGGATGGTAAACCGGCATTGTCATTGAAACCCTGAGGCTGAATAAGCCACTAGGACCCAAAGGGGACAAGTCATAAGTGAGAGTGGAAATATTCATGTCATAGACAAAGAAGTCTTTAGTGAATTCCTCAGCTTTAGAACATACAGACAAATAGAAATTATATTCTATGATACATGGATAGACTTACTGTAATATAAGCTAATGCTGTACAGTGGGAAAAATCACTAACTCTTCATTCATTTGTTCTTTAACAAAACTGCAACTAAACCTTTGTCTCTAGCTTATGCATACATTTCCTAACAAAAGTAAGTACAGAGAAAGATAAAAAAAGAAGTGACACTGGAAAGAATTAGGAATAAACATCTTTTATCTACTTCAATTACAACTATAGGGGGGAACAAGGGAAAAATGTCTAGGATGAACAGAAGTTGAATGTTAAAAGTAGCTTTGTACTCACACAAAGAAAAATCTTGTACACACGTGGTCCGTATTGGGAACTACCCATATCTCTCCATGTTTGTGCAGATCTGATGAGGTTATCACTATCAGGGAAAGAATATATTTCATAGGGATGAAAACATGCCTGGAAAATATTGCTTTAAACAATTAGCTTTTTAATACACTTTAAATAGCCTTCTTGGAATGTGTAGTTTTCCACTGCATGTCTGTGCTGTGGTGTACACTTTGAGTTGCTGCTAGTGCAAACAGGGAGATGAACAAGATGCTTGTTTCCAAAATATGTTATATTTTCCAGAAAACACAGATGCTTGATGTATGGGAGTCAGTTGCTAATTGGAATGAAAAATAAAAAAGTATATTTATTAAAACCTGTTTTTAAATGGCCATAAGGCAGTTTAGGAGGATCTGAATTAACTAACTAGCCATTGGAAAAGAGGTATTTGTGACTGATGATGGCTAAGCCAAAAATGAGACATTAAAAATAAAGCCTGGAAATGAGATATGACAAATTTGGGATCTGCAATACTACTAAATATTTTTAAAAATTAAGCATAGCAATTATGACTTAAAGGGATCATGAAACTTGACAAAACTTGCTCAATGTTTAGAAAACAACAGTGTATTAGATGATAGGTTGTTTGTCACCAGACTGAGGACAAAAGAGGAAAGAAACCTTTTTATTGCCTGGTAGAAGCTATACTATCAATCTGTATTTTAAAAGATTTCTATAAATGTCTTTAAATAGCATCCCCCTGGACAAATTGTCCAGCTGTGGGATGAGCGGCTTCACAGTGTACTGGGTGAAGAGCTGGCTGAGGGGCAGAGCTCAAAGGTTTGCAGAGAATGGGGCTGCATCTGGCTGACGACCAGCCACCGGTGCTGTTCCTCGGGGCTCAGTTCTAGGGCAGCTCTGCTCAATATCGTTATCCAAGACCTGGATGCGGGAGTTGAATGCAGCATTAGCAAGTTTGCGGATGATACCCAGCTGGGAGATGCTCTTGACTCTCTTGAGGGATGAGGGGCCTTACAGAGGGATCTAGACAGACTGGACTATTGGGACATGTGGGACAAAGTTTAACAAGTCTGTTGCAGATTATCTTAAAATTTTACTGAATCTTTCTATATTTTGTTTTTATGTAACAGCTAGTTATAAGAGCATTTTGATTTTAAGGAGTTAACCCCCATGTTGGAATTACGTTTGCACTTATTAACCAATGACATATGAATCACTGTACTGCTTGTTATCTGAGACTGTTACTTGGAACTCCCTATGCTATAGAACATAATAGCCTTAGTCTTTACTCTCTAGACCATAACCAGAGCACCCAGGTTCTAACGTGTATAGGATGAGTTATTGGACAGCTTGGCAAGGCTGATATCCAGCCTTCCTACTTGGCAACAAAACTAATTTTTAAGGTGTCCTGAAGTGAACTATCTTTGTTATAATAATAAAAATCATGCCTACAGGTGAAGACGACCCTTGCCCAGGTGAAGACCCTTCCCCTGAGCAAGTGTAGTAACAGAAAAGGATGACACAGCAAATGTTATAATTATATGCAAATTACTAACTTATCTTTTTAATTGGGTGTGTACGACCTTGTAATTTTGTGTATAAATGTAACGGTAAAAACTACACTGGTGTGCTTGATCTGTGGAGATGCCACTGAGCACCCGGTGCTACAATAAAGGAGTGCCTGCTTCTTAATACTGCATTGGTGTTAAGTTTGATTCCTGATTTCGGTGACAAGTCCAAATGCTGGATTCTGTACGTAGGACAGAGTAATGCTGGGGACAAGATTAAACTGTGAGAGGAGTGGCTGGGCACCAGCCCCACAGAAAGGGACCTGGTGCATGAAGGCTCAACACGAGTCAGCGGTGCGCCCGGGCAGCCAGGAGGGCAAACCGCATCTGGGGGGGATTGAACACGGCACAGCCGGCCGGTCAAAGAGGTGATTATCCCACCGCATCCAGCGCCGGTGCGGCCTCACCCCGGGTGCTGTGCGCGGCGCTGGGCCCCGCCATTTCAGAAGGGGGTGAAGGTCCTCGAAGGCGCCCAGAGGAGGCCAACAGCGCTGGTGGGAGGGCGGGAAGGCCCGGCCTGCGCGGGGCGGCTGAGGCTCTGGGCTCCTCTGGTTTGGAGCAAAGGGGGCTGAGGGGCGACCTGGCTGCTCTCTGCAGCTTCCTGGGGAGGGGACGTGGGGAGGGAGGTGCTGATCCCTTCTGCCCGGGATCCGGTGACGGACACGCGGGAATGGTTCCAAGCTGCGCCAGGGGAGGCTCAGACGGAACATTAAGAAGCATTTCTTTGCCAGGAGGGTGGTCAAACCCTGGAACAGGCTTCCTAGAGAGGTGGTCGATGCCCCAAACCTGTCAGTGTTAAGGAGTCGTTTGGACGATTCCCTCAGTAACATGCTTGAACTCTGAAGTGCCCTGAAGTGGTGGGGCAGGTGGACTAGATGATTATTGTGGGTCCTTTCCATCTGAAATATACTATTCTATGCTGTTCTAACACTACCATGAATAAATGCTTATTCAATTTTTATAGCATTTCTTCCAAGAATTGAAATGCTAAACAGACATTTATCTATTGTAATTAATTTAATTGTAATTAATTTAAAATCTACATTAACAACCTCCTCTCACCTCACAGAAAAATGAAGTGAATAGTAATAATGTAAAATATATTTTTCCAAATATTTAAAATTCACCTTTAAAAAGCATGCTCCATAATAAGTGTGGGGAAAGAACAACATGGATGAAAAAGTCCTTGTGAAAAATGTGATTTCTATTTAGAAACATCAGGCATTAAAGGCCAAGTAAATTCTAGTCAACCCTAGATTCATTTCATATCTTTTTCTGAAAGAATTGGAATTAAATCTGTGGTTTTTTCTTCCAGATTTAATAGCATTTTCATGTTGACTGTCAAGTCCTTAATCATACTAAATATTTCACTTGAACATTCTCAAAAACACATATATGAAAAAGTAGCCCATACTGCTTAAAGATTCCATTTTCAAATAATGTATTTTCCACTGTCTGTCTTAATTTTTACTTTTAAAAATAAAAAAGTGCTCTAAATGAAAGGTAAACTGAGTTTAACATAATTTCTTTTTGTTTGGTCAATGAGACTAATTACCAATTATTAGTACAATTCTTATTCAAATTTCATAATTTTTTATTCTCAAAACCTGCTGAGGTTTCATTAGTTATTAAAACAACAGCCAAGACTTTCAAGAATGATTGTACTCTTATGCTCTGGATTTTAACTTCACAAGATTTCTGAAGCAATCAGAGAACCGACTGGTTACCAGATGAACAGTGTATTTGCCTGAACAGTGAAAATTATTTGGAAATTCAATAGGAAAGTTGTTTTTTCTGACTTTTAGGTGTTTAATGCATTTATCAAGAGCTTGCAAGAAAATAAAGACCACAACTTGGGTTATTTTGATGGCTTAGGAGTATGATCACATTTGAAAGGCAGACAAGAGAACCAGTCACTATGTGCATATGATTATTTCATGAAAAATCAGCACGTGTTACAGATTTTTGTTCAAAGCGGGAAATGTTCTGAATGATGACAATGACAAGGAGGTGTTGCCCTCTATGTCAATGACCAGCTGGGGTTCATGAAGCTCAGCGTGGGAATGGATGAGGACCTGACTGAGAGCTTATAGGTCAACATTAAAGGGAAGGCAGGGACAAGTGACATTGTAGTGGGGGTCTGCTACAGGCCACCTAACCAGGAAGACCAGGTGAAAGAAGCACTCTGTTGACAGACAGGAGCATCTTTATGTTCACAAGCCCTGGTCCTCATGGAGGACTTCAGCCAGCCTGTTGTCTGTTGAAGAAACAAGACAACAGGGCATAAGCTATCCATAAAGTTCATGGAATGTGTTGATGATAACTTCTTTCTCCAAGTCACAGATGAGCCAATAAGGAGAGGTGCTACGCTGGGTCTTGCTCTCACCAGCAAGGAGGGGCTGGTGGGGAATGTGAAGCTCAAGGGCAGCCTTGGCTGCAGTGGCCTTGGCTGCAGTGACCATGAAATGGTGCAGTTCAAGATCCTTACGACAGCAAGGAAGGCACACAGCAAGGTTGCTACCTGGACTTCAGGAGAGCAGATTTCGGCCTCTTCAGGAATCTGCTTGGTAGAATACCATGGGATAAAGCTCTGGAGGGAAGAGGGACCCAAGAAAGGATAATACTCAAGGGTCACCTCCTCCAAACTCAGAAGCAATGCATCCCAACAAAGAGGAAGTCAAGCAGAAACACCAGACAGTGTGCATGAATGAACAAGAAGCTCCTGGACAAGTTTAACACAAAAAGGAAGCCTACAGAGGATGGAAGAAAGGACAGGTAACCTGTGAAGAATACAGAGAAATTGTCCAAGCAGTCAGGGATCAGGTTAGGAGAGCTAAAGCCCTGACAGAATTAAATCTGGCCAGGGATGTCAAGGGCAACAAGAAGAGCCTCTATAGGTACACTGATGATACAAGGAAGACTAGTGAAAACATGGACCCTCTTCAGAAGGAAACAGGAGACCTGGTTACCTGGTACCTGGAGAAGGATGAGGTACTTAACAACATTTTTGCCTCAGTCTTCACTGTCAAGTGGTCCAGCCACACCACCCAAGCCACACAATACAAAGGCAGGGACCAGGAGAATGAAGAATTGCTTGCTTGTAGGAGAAGATCATCTAAGGGACCTGAAGGTAACTAAGTCCATGGGACCTGATGAGATGCATCCAAGGGTCCTGAGGGAACTGGTGGATGAAGTGGCTGAGCCAGGATCTATCATATTTGAGAAGTTGTGGAAGTCCAGTGAAGTTCCCACTGACTGGAAAAGGGGAAATGTAACACCCATTTTAAAAAGGGAAACAAGGAAGGCTCAGGGAACTACACTCTCACCCCTTTGCCCAGCAAGATCATGGAGCAGATCCTCTGGGAAACTACGCTAAGGCACATGGAAAATAATGAGGTGACTAGTGACAGCCAACATGGCTTCACCAAGGGTAAACAGTGCCTGAGAAACTTGGTGGCCTTCCATGATGGGGTTACAACATTGGTGGACGAGGGAAGAGCAGCTGATGTCATTTGCCTGGACTTGTGCAAAGCATTTGACACTGCCCTGCATGACATCCTTGTTTCTAAACTAGACATGGATTTGATGGATGGACCACTTGGTTGATAAGGAATTCACTGGATGGCTGCATTCAAAGAGTTGCAGTCAATGGCTCAATGTCCAAGTGGAGACCAGTGACAAGTGGCGTCCCTCAGGGGTCGGTATGGGGACTGGCACTGTTTAACATCTTTGTTGGCAACATGGACCCTGGGATTGAGTGCACCCTCAGCAAGTTTGCCGATGACACCAAGCTATGTGGTGCAGTCAATACGCTGGAGGGAAGGGATGCCACCCAGAGGGACTTGACAGGCTTGAGATGTGGGCCCATGCAAACCTCATGAACTTGAACAAGGCCAAGTGCAAGGTCCTGCACCACTGTGGTAATCCCAACCACAAATACAGGCTGGGCAGAAAATGATTGACCGAAGCCCTGAGGAGGACTTGGGGGTGCTGGTGGACAAGAAGCTCAACATGACCTGGCAATGTGTGCTTGCAGCCCAGAAAGCCAACTGTATGCTGGGCTGCATCAAAAGAAGTGTTACTGGAAGGCTGAGGGAGGTGATTCTCCCCCTCTACTCTACTCCTGTGACCCCACTTGGAGTACTGCATCTAGCTCTGGGGCCTCCAACATATGAAGGACATGAACCTGTTGAAGCAAGTCCAGAGGAGGGCCACAAAGATGATCAGAGGCCTGGAATGCCTCTCCTATGAACACAGGCTGAGAGAGTTGGGGTTGATCAGCCTGAAGAAGAAAAGGCTCCAGGGAGACCTCATTGCAGCCTTCCACTACCTAAAGGGGGCTTATAAGCAAGACAGGGACACACCTTTCAGTAGAGCCTGTACCAATAGGTCACAAGCTAATAGCTTCAAACTAAAGGAGGGTAGATTCAGACTAGATATACGGAAGAAATTTTTTACGATGTGAGTGGTGAAACACTGGAACAGGTTGCCCAGAGAGGCAGATGCCCCATCCCTGGAACTGTTCAAGGCCAGGCTGGACGAGCCTTTGAGCAACCTCATCTAGTGGAAGGTGTCCCTGGCATCCCATGGCAGGAGGTTGGAACAAGATGATCTTTAAGGTTGGTTCCAACCCAAACCACTCTGAAATACAGAGGTCAGCTATTAAAAGCAAGTAGTTGTACCCTACCAGTAGTCTCTTACCTAAAAACAACCAATACTGGAACTAAAGGTCTCACTGGCTTGCATCCAGTAACACTGTGTCCATGACTAAAACAGTTTTTCAAGGGCTTTCAGCTTACCTTCACATAAGGCTATACATTTTAAGTTACGGCTTTGCAAAAATTGTGACTGTTGTCCTTTCTTCTGTGACTGAGATGTAAAAACATAAGAAAAATTAATTAGTGCAGTAAGACAAGCTGAGTAAAAAAGTAACAAAGGAGAGGGCTGTTATTTTCAGTGGTTTATTAAGGAACAATGATAGAGGCAGTCTTTCTAAAACATTTCTATATGTTACAGAATTTCTAAAACCACATATTATTTGTTGGGATTACTGTAGGAGGGATTTCAACTCCTTTACCCAGAAAGACAAGTTCCTAATTATTACAGAATGAATAATATTGTTAGAAATACCAGACTGTTACTGAAAACCAAATTGATAGCAGAAAAAGAAAGGTGAATTTGTCCACCAGTTCTTTGACCACTACCGTGATATTTTACTGGCCTTCCCTTTTCTTAGGGCTTCTGCTGTTACATACCGATTCCTCTCCAAAGCCAGATTATTCTGTAGTTTCTACATGCCAACTATAGACACAGATCTAAGATCTCCTTCTCAAAATTCAGTCCTACACATATATGCTATGAGTTTGCTTCAGATAAAGCAAAAGTTTAATAGGTAAAAACCATGAAAAACTGACTTGCTATAAATGAAATGCTAATTGTTTTCCAGCAATAATCACTCTTTTTGCATCATTCTTCTGCAAGTCTAGAACTGAGAAAGCAATGGCTGGCTAAGTGGTCATAATGCAATCTGTATTTAATTTTCATTCTTTTCCTAAATGCTGCTGCTTGGAAAAGAAGGGCACAAGACCTCCAGTACACTCTGTAAATTGTTACTAAAAGGAGTTGGGCTGCATTTGATGTTTGCAATCCCTGAAGTTGTTGATTTCTGTCAATAAAATAAAACTGTTAGCTTTCACAAAGGGAGTATTACCTCCTTTTCAGCTATCAAGCTCCCAAGCATAAAGCCATAAATCTTCCAGAGATGGCTGATGTACTGTACCTGTGATGTATTACTGCCCTTACTGCCTGAAGCTGGTTCATCTTTAGCTGACACCTTCTGCTGCTTCTTGTTCATCCCTAGGAATATTAAGATTAAATAAGACACTCTGGCATATAAATACCATAATAAGCGAAGTTAAGTATGGAGAATGAAACAGGTAGCACAGTGGGTATCTCAGCTAGTTAACTTTGTCATAGAGTATTTCAGTTTCATCCTAACTACCAGTACAACTACATTGTATTGCAAAGACTTTAGGAAAGCCAACTTAGCATTAAGTAGGTGCAAAAGCAGATAAACTTGACCTTAAACATCACCTAACTGAGCTGAAGAATGCCCTTAGGTGGCTGCTTAACAGAGTTGCATGCCATCATGTCTGGAGTGTAACTGACCCTATTCAGGCTGAATTAACACAGATTGATTAACTGTCTGTGGGACAGTGAAATCATGAGAGAAAGAACTTCAGATATTAACCTTTAACACTTCATTGAGACTTTCTAAAAGTCTAATTAATTTTTAGGCGTTGTTAATTTACTTTAAGATTTGAAGTCTACCTTGGTTTAATTAATTTATCTACACGTAAAAGAATTAAATTAGTTGTCAGCCACACTGGATCCAACTTCCATCTAGGAAATCTAAACACCTACATTTGTGCCTTAGATTTCTTTTGTATTCATCATGTTGGTTTTATTAAAATTCCTGTATTGTATGCTACTACAGTCTTCCTTGCCTTTCCAGTATCACATATTTCTTGGCAATTTGCAAATACAGACTGTATTATGGGGAAGAAACAGGGAGTGTAAGACTCCTCCATGGTTGTTATTGGCATCAATTATTACATACTTCTAGGAACACAGGCCTCCTTTCTGGAGGAGACTGGATGGAAGGGACCAAGAAACGTAGAGAGATAAGAAAAAACCACAATGAAGCTGACAAAGCAGCGCTGTCCAAAAAGAAGGGAATTTTCTTAGATAATGATAGTTCAACTTGCACTTCCAGTGAGTCCTAAAAAACTTCCATACATATATGATCTTTGAAAAGCTAAAAGTGCATTTAGAGATTATTGATATTGAAATTCAACAAATAGTAGTAAAAAATGCTAAGCTCTTAAAATGAACTGTGACATCACCTAAAAATACTGAAAATCAGAAAGCACAACTAAAACTCTCAGAATTATCTACATGCACAAAACCACACATTCAACTGTACCAGCATGTTCCTATGTGAGGAAATGGTAAATAAAACATACTGAAAGGAAAAAGTCACTATATTTAAAAATTTCTTACATTTCTTACTATACACATTGGTGTATCTTCTTTCTATTATGCCTCTATGTATGATTTAATTTTTATATGGAAAACTCTGCTTTTGGATTTACTAGAGGGACAGATTATGTTCCTTCCCCTTCTCATGCTAAAATAAACACATTGTCCTCTACTTTCTATGTAATCCCGACCTGGCAATACCTGGGAATACTCTTAAATATACACAGCTGAATGTGTCTATAGGTGAATATTTGTTTTGTCAGATCAGGTCATAAAAGCCCATGAATCCAGATAGTCCATCCTTAGGTGGACTTAGGCAGATAATGACAAAAAATCACAATCACAAAGCTGGATTTTCACTGCATAATCAAGACCTGCCCCATTACACACAGCATCTAGTATTAGCTTATTATCAACTATTTACTTCAATCAGTTTCAAGATACTAATCACCCAGGTATTTAATAAGGGAATTCAGATTTTCTCTCCTTTGGATGAATGAAATCTTGGTCAACAAAGCTAAATTTTAATACAGTAAATAATAAAGTAAAATTCTAAACAGTGAAGCTAGTAAAACAAGCAGTAAACTAAGATACCCCCTACATTTCTCCAACTTTAGAGTGATTTATAAATATCACCTGAGTAACCAAATGATATGCTTGACAATGGACTAAGGTAGATTCCACTTCCAAACATTGCACCATGGAGCTGAAAAAAAGCAGAGTATTGTTAAGCATTAGTTTGGTTATCTGGACAAAACAAAAACAATAGGAGCAGGCTGTAATGCAAATAAGCATCTGCCCCACTGCACTAATTTATTACCTGGTAATAAATGGTGTTCGAAGAAGCCTATAAAAAAATCATATTGTGCAAATACAACTAAAATACTGTATATTCTGGAAACCATGTTCAAAATCCTAAACATATTTTTACATCGCATTTATAAATAAAATTGCACTTTCTGTTTTTAAAACTGTTTTTAATGGTTGGACTTGATGATATCAAAGGTCTTTTCCGACCTAATTGATTCTGTGATTCTAAATCTAACATTAACATGGAGGATGCCTATAGACAGTGCTTCTGCACATGGCCAAAACCACCTCAGCCTTAACAAGGCTGAGCAAGCTCAGCATGTGTCTCACATCAAAACTTTGTCAGAAAGCACAGCCTAAGCCAGCCTCTGTGAATCAACACAGCAACAGCTGCTTTTGTTTTCTTTAACGTAAGAAATGAAGAGATGGTGATGACACTGGTCATATGCTATAGAAAAATTTAGTCACTGGAGGAATGGGTTCAATCAAGCTTTTGCCTAAGCGAATTCAGACATGCAAATCCCATGACTGCAGGACTGTGCTTTAGCCACAAAGCTGTCTGAAAAGCTGTCTGAAAAGAACAGAGGAAAGGAAAGATTCTTCTTCACCAGCATCACTGTTCCATGTCACAAAGCTTGGGCTATGCAACAAAAATGAGTGCTTTTTATTAGCCCTGCACTCATTTTCTTGTCTGGAAAGGGTGAAGTGTGGGTTTCACTTCTCCACCAGGGACTGACTGCTTTATGTGGAAAAGCCTTTAAAGAAAAAAACCACACCAAGTACTTGTTGGAACACAAATAAGAACCTAGAGCATCTCCTATGTACGTAGATGTTATGACCACTGGGCTTCACAGTCATGCTTGCCTTGCTTTCTTTCCTTTGACCCAATGGTATTTACATTGTCTCTGTGATGTGCTAGAGCTCTCACAGGAAAATGCAAACATGCTTTCACTCCTTCAGATCCTACAAGGTTGTATAGGATCCTTGGTGAGTAGATAAGTTTTCCTGACTGGTTGGTACTGGGGTATATAACATGAATTTGGATCAGGATATGCCTTAGGTGTGTGAGAGATCTAAAAAAGATGACTTGTATAAAATAGGGCTTTACTGCTTCCTCCTATTCCCAGTATCTCAACTCTCAACAAAATAATAAGCATAAACAAAGGGGTTTACTTTGGTGATTTTTGGTGTGTAAATCCTGCCTTCCTCCAAGTATCTCCCAAATATACTAATAAAAATACTCAAACAATTAAGAGGAACAGCAGAGATTCCCATTTGCTTTTTTTCAGTGTCTACTACAGCCCAATCCTTAACATGCTGGGATCCTCTTCCAAGGTATCATGGACATAGGTCTGGGGAAGGGCTGTGAAAACCGTGGTGCCAAAATACTCTGAAGTTACAGCTCCTCAACCTCTCTGGCACTGCCTACTTTGCTCTGCAATAGTGGTGTCCTGATGATTCAGTCTGAGAAAATAAAGTTTGCAATAGCTCTCTCCTTGCCAGTACACTCACATTTCCATTCCCAAAGAAACTAGAGAAGAGATGCTGTAAACCCAGTTCCTGTAAATCTAGCATATTCTTGGATCCTATTACATGGAGATAGTTTATGTATCTCTAAATTTTAATCCCCAAACTGCTTTTACACAGTACTGAGCTAAGCCTCCTGGAGGTGCTGCTCTTCAGTGTAAAACTGAAACACAGATCCCAGCAATAGGATTTTCTAGCCATTTTAGCAGACACATTATTTTACTTTAATTGCATCAGAAAAGTAACTTTTCCAAGGAACAAGAGGGTATTTGAAATCATCCCTTTTTTCCACCTATATGACAACCAGACCCACACCCCCTGAAAACCTGCCTAAGTTAATATGTAATCAAGCATGCACAGGTTAGCTAAAGTCTATTTACTCTACTATTTACCTGCAGCCTCGTATTGGAAGCAACAACTAAGCCGTTCCTCAGGATGGAATGCCAATTTTCAATGTGTGAACCACTGAAGATAGGAAAGAGAAAAGCCACAGTGTAAAATGCAAAATGAGCAATCCTTTCAAACAGTAAATTCAAAACTGTAAACCTCAAGTGGCAAAACCGAAAAAAATAGTAAGGCATTTTGATAACCTTTGATTAATATGAATATATGAACTTACTGAAATGCAAAGGTACTTCCGTAGAGATTTTTAGCAGCTCGGAAATTGGATTCTTTGGCTGGTGGACTGCTGAGAAGTAGGAACTGGTGGGGAGTGTGCATAAACTTGAGTTGCTGTAAAATGTAACAGTACACAAGTGAAAAGAAGGAGATTAACAAGAGCATTGTATTTCCATAATGGCAGTTAAGATGCCCTGCTGTTTTGCTCAATACATGACTGCACCTAAATACCTACATGAACTAAGTTGAAATTGGTCTCATTACCATGGGTTTTACTTGAATCAATTAGTAAAAATATCTTTCAGTTTATGAAACATATGGAAGTTTCTGAAACAGATTTCAGCCTAATATGAACCATTGCATCATGGTATTGTGATCAGAGCTGGCTTTGAATAAAAGCTCGGATTTGAAAGGTTGCAGATTACTATGCCCTTAACCATACAATCAGAGGCACACATACTCAGAAATGAACCTCAGTGCCATCCCTCTAAAATTCAAGAGCTACACTCTTTTTAAGGTGTACTTATAAGTGAATCTCCTCATACACTGTGTTTGGGTGCACTGCTTTCTGAACCATTCTGTATCTAGTATTCTACATGGTAACAAAACAAATAGTGAAGTTATACTCAACTTCAGATGACTACAAGGTAGACACTTGTATTTGAACTACTCGCTTCAAACAGCCTTTTTATGACCATTATTTCTTCGATCTATTTTACATATTCACAACATGATTCTATGAGTCATGACCTGAAACCGCCTATTTCTCTCCACTGCTTATTAGTGGAGTCCACATGATTAGTCTGAATGCAGACATCTATGTTTGGCTAGGACATTCCCACCTAAAATGCTAATACAAGCCATGAAAAATGACAAAATAAGAAAGAACCTGCAGACACTTACCCTATTCACCGGTAGCTTCACAATATGTGATCTATTACTGGAAATAACCCTAAAATAAGAAACAGTTAGATGTAGTAGACATGGTAACCAAACGGAACTTTTCTTCTTAAAAATGTGTTATGAATGGCCACCACAAAGCACCCAGCTTCAGGCCTTTAAACCTACTGAACGGAAGCAGACTAAACCTTAACTAGAAAATGAGATCAGAGGCTGTACAAGTAAGCTGGAATCTTTCCAGTGTTTTCAGAGGGCCCAAAAGAGGTTCAGAAACAGTCCAGAAACATCTGCAGTTGCAAATGTTAACTGTGAGGCTAATTCTTAGGGTGAGCTTACGTCAAATTATTCTGGTGAAGTAATTACTCATTAAACTTGGTACTTTATTAATTATCATCTCATGTGAGTCAATTTTATACCATTGTAGAAGAGGATGTGCAAGTGGGTCTTGTTTATCCATCTGCTTCTTTATTTCCAAGTAAGGTGCCTAGAAAAGAGTAATTAAGGGTTTTATTTCTGAATTGTAAGGTTAAATTTTGTATGTTACATTGCCCACATTTTAATCTATTAAAACAAATACATGGGACTTATTATTAGGCATAAATCACAGTTTTACTGACATTTAGTGTTGTACAGTTATAAATGTGTTTTGACAAGAAGAATTAATATAGCAATTATTTTCCCCGGAGTAAAATAATAACCATATAATTAGCATCAAAATGACTACATTACAGCAAACATTGGTGATCTCAGGGAGAACAGCAGAAGATACCTATTTACGTTCAGCTCTTGAATTAAGCAGTTGGACTGGAACTTCACAAAATTAAGTCAAAATACCAGAAGATAATCCCCTCTATTCTTCTTAACTGTTTCATGGTATAAAATGGTAAAGTAAAATCCTGTATCAGTTTATAACACCTTTGAAAACCTTTCTTGTTTTCAATCACAGTGTAAAGCATCCCTTTAAAACTCTTCAGTCCAAGAATTATATTAGCATTAAAAAAAAAGTAAAATGGTGGTTATTTTTCTTTAAAAAAGACGTATTATGTAACAGAAATACATGATTTTTTTAATGTTTACAAGATCTTACATTTAATAACAAATATGTGAATTTTAATTTTCCATTTACTTTACTCCTCTCTATACATTTGCCATTCCAGAACACCGAAGTACCTTACAAATACATATAAAGTAAGATTTATAAATTGCTGTGAGGTTACATAGCAGTTGGAAAAGCAAGGTACATGGAAGAGATTTCAATAATCAGTTATAATTAGCTAGGCTGTTTGGGAAAGGAGGTGTAACAATAAACATAAGTATGGCTATCAGATTCTGTCCCACTGTGTACATTGAGAAATGATGTGGTAGTAATCCCAAGAGACCCAGCCTTCCAAGTTCCCAACCATACTTAGCTGGTCAAGTGTTTTGCTATAATAGAAATAAAACTATAATTCAGAACACTGTCACTAAATCAATTTCTTTTGCTTTGGAAATAGAAGACCCAGGTTGGCTTTGATATTTCCAGAAATGCAGCAGTTGGTGATTATCTCATTCCAATGTCCCATTCTGCTGTTATTATCTCTTATTTAAACTTCAAAAGATCCGAGTTCTACTTCATCACTTTTATTTGACTGCCATTACGGATACTCTAGGTTTGTTATTTTTAACACATATTTTAATATCATCACAGCGCTATAGGAAAGAGGTCATACTATTGACTTCCCCACCCATCACAGGCAAGCAACACAATCATCTTCATAGTTCTAGAAACAGCAATTAAGTTAGATAAAGATTTTTAAACTCACCTGCGTCATCTCTCTAATAGAAGTGATACTGTCCAATGCTTTCATGACTCGGTCATAATTTTTCTTCTGATGTGGCATAAAATAAGCAAATAAGTCAAAAGAATATTAGTCTTTGGCTCTACAAAAAACTGAATCCCTTCAGTGTGTATAAAACCAAAGCAAGGACAAACGTTCAGCAAACCAATCTTTTCAAATACTCCTAACCAACAAACTCCTTTCAGCTTACACAGATCTCTCATTCATAGTCCTCCAGGAAAATTCCCTGAAAAAATATTATCACAATGGTTTTTATTTGAATTTCACTGGAATCTCCAACACACTCAAAAAACCAGCTTACTTTTTAAAAAAATATTTGTAAGTAAACACATGTTCTGACAGTTATTTGGACAGCATGCTATTAAGTTAAATAATGCAGTGACCAAATAGATTTTTAAATAAAATGCTAAATAAACAGATGTGTTTACTTTGCTAACAGCTCTACAGAACATCAGAGGTCCTTCAGCTGTCCCTCTGCCTCAGCCTAATCCTTGCCTACCTTCTGCTTGGGAACCGCTAGCAGATGGCTCCACTTTTTCTGAGATGAGCTTAACAGACCATGCTTCAGCAGCTCCACATGTCATGTCACCTTCAGAAGCTTTACTGTTCCACATCTTTGGGTCTTGCCAACTTCTGCCCATGGGCTTTCACCTTGCCCATGCTGGGAAGAATCTGGGAGGAGGTGACGTGGGCCCTGCCATCCTAGTAGCTCTCTCCATTCCTCTTCTAGTGTGACCCTCTTTCATATTCCCTCATCTGCCTCAAACTCCCACCTTGCTCAGCCACTAGACTACGCATCTCCTCATCAGCCCCCTTCCAAGCACCTCCAGGCAAGTCTTTCTTCCCACATGCTACAGAACATACTCGCCCCTTCCTAAAGAAGAACCACTGTGAACTGGCCTTTGCTCAGACAGAGGGAAATGCATCCCAATGCAGGACATCCAAAGTTCTCACTTATGTCCTTGGGGATGGTTCAAGTGAGATGTTCATGGCTTCTTGAGGGCTTCCCTGAGAGTCAGTATTTGCAGCCTGAGGAGCAAGTAGTGCAAACACAATTCTTTACTTCAAAATTGATGCTTGCACAGAACTTGACTATTATGTCAACATTTGATGAAATTAAGGACATACTTGCTTGCAAAAGAGAAAATGAGAAGACAGCAATGACCACTTTAAGAATAAAAAGATGGACTGAACATGCCCTGCTTTATATGGTCCACACCTCCCAAAGGACATCTTTCTCTTTGTGTCCAACGTGTACACTGAGGCAAAGACACTAAGAATATAACATTCTGCATCTAGAATTTGTACCCTAAAAGAATTTCTTGGCTTCAACATAACTTCTAATTCAACTTACACTTTATACTCAAATACCTCTCAGACAATTTTAAGAGCTACAGAAGTTATATTCTGGAGCTGTATTGCTTATAGTAAAGGAGACTCCTTAAGAAGAAGGCTTTGGTTTGAAATCTCATGCATGACTAAAACCAAGCTATGACATAAAGAAAGGAAACTACTTACCCTGGGGTTAAAGGCCAGCATCTGAGGATCATTAGGATCAACAACAGAAGGATATGGCTCAAAAATGACAACCTTCCTAGGTGACTCCAGTGCAGACCGACACATGGATACTAAGAGATCAACCACCTAGGGAGAAAGAAAAGTATTTATTCAATATACATACTTTCATATTATATCTTCCAGTCTGCTTTTTTTACACATTACAGTAATACCATATTTCATTGTTACCTATATTACCCAAACTGTGTATACACAGGACATAGTTTAGGACTGGAGTTTTTCCATTGACCTCAACAAGCTTCACATGCAGCACTGGTACATTATTCCAGGTGCATAAGTAGGACCAGATACTGGTCCTAGATGTATTATGTCAAATGCATTGCTTGCAATCCTGCTTTCTCTTGTGCACATGTGCTAATTCGTGGATTAAATTAATTCTCTAGGGAAATGAAGTTGTGCTGGATCTGTGTATCTCTGTACAGTAGATGCCAGTGAAAAGTGTTGCTCAAGAATGCGGAAGGATTTGTGAAATCTGTACCAGTGCCTGCTGTTCTCCCAAAGACTGCAATCATAGAAACACCTGTAAACATTGCTTCTGCTAAAGCCAGAACAGTGCAGTGATACAACAGTCATTTGCATGGCTCACACCGGGAGATGCTCTTCTATCCTGTTGTACAAAATGACAACATGGCTTTGAATATCTATGATTTCCAAGATATCACCATAAGATCATGCATGTAATGTGTACACAGGCATGTATTCACATGTGTGCATACAGGCACATATACAATTCAGCAGCAGATTTCTGTATTTTTCTTTCAAAATTCATAATTCAGAGGTTAAAAATAGAATACAGCAATCACAAACCAGAGAGAATGCAGCTTTCTGGCACCTGTGAAACTTAAACCCAGCTCATAATGAAATCCAAAGTTGCTACCTAAAATTGTTCCTGCCAGTTAGCTCATTTCCCATTTTTTCTGTGCCTTCTGAAAACATTCCTGTGTCAAAATAGACTTTTCTATGAAAGAAAGGAAAAGCTGAGATGTTGTACTTAATAGGCATCCCTGGTTCCTCACACAACTACACATGGATCAGACCCCATCCCACAGCTCAAGCTGTTCTGGAAGTTTTTATATATCTGCCATTGTACATGATCATTTGAAGGAAAAAAAAAATTGATAGTCCTCTAAAGAAGCAGAATGAAAATAAGAACCATGATGAAGGGGGAAAGGAGCTGTGCTGCCGTGATTCATACTGTTACCACTCCCCTCCTCTGTTCCTTTAGCATGAATGGGACAATTTCCTCTATCATTTTAAAAATACCCTCTTAGCTCCAGTTACCAAATATCTCACATATATGGAAAAGTAAAGTTATTTAAATAATGATCCCTTCCTCCATGGTGCTCTGATTACTTCCCAGTTTATAACACCCTTAAGTGTGATAAATGTTTCAAAATAGGGCATCTACATTAGCATTTGCAAAGGAGACCAGGAGTCCGCATCCACATCCAGGTCAGGCAACAGGCCTGCAACTGCATAAATGTATGGCCATGAAATTGAGCCTGAGTTCATACACTCTGCTGTTCAGAAGTGCTTTTTAGCTTCCAGTCACAAACATTGTTAGGGAAGAATTCTTTGAGTCTCAAATCTATTAATACAGTGACTCAAAGTTGTCTTGCTTTACAATTTGCAGGATTGGACTTCATCTTAAAATTGTTCTTAAGAACACTGTCCCAAAGCCCTCCTTTAAACCAACTGTTGACTCCTCTATTATTTTACCATGATACCTGCACATTGCTCTCACATGGGGGAAAACATACATAGATTAGGCTTACTTAAACCCTTGATTTCCCCTGAGATCATTGTTTTGAGCTGATGGAGAGCAGAGCAACTAAACTGGGAGGTGAGTCTAATACAAACCTTATAATGGACTTATGTATGCACTTGTTGGTAATAACAAGTGCTGTGAATCTAGTGAATGTCCTTATAGTTGGGCCTGAATGCCTTCTCCTTAACAGTAGGCACTGAAGTACCTAAGTAAGGATAAAATATTTCCAAGGAGGACAAGATGACACTTGCTGATAAAAATTCCCTCTTATGACATCAGCCTCTTGGTGCCTTTCTCTCTCTCCAGAGGCTCTCTACAGGGCATCTGAACTGTCAACAAATCAGTGATTCAATTTTCACGCACTTTGATTACATGGCTAAAATAAGGCAATGTGAGTTTGGGCTTGAAAGTTTTAGAAAGTACAATCGTATATTACTAAGGAGTCAGGAGAAGATTGGGAGTGACAAAGCAGAGGTGTATACCTTAGGAAACTAGCTGAAAGCACAGCATAAAAAAAAATAGGATGTGATTTCTAATAATGGGAACCTATATTTAGGCTCCTTCACTACACAAAATAATTTCGAGGAAGATTAATCTGACAAAATGCAGAGACTCACAATGCGAACACCTACCTCTTACTAGTGAGCCTAGACTCTCTTTATAATCAGTGGAGAAAATAACCACTGTGCTGACAGTCTATGCTGTGAGTCACACTATCCTAAACTAATGTCTAAAATATCTCAGATGAATCAAACCCTGGAAGGGTTGAATTCTTTCTGCAAACAAGGAATGCGAGCTCAGCCAGATCACATGTAGTGAGCTGGGTGCAATGCTATCACTAGAGTGAAACTCAGCAAAGTTTAGTAACCTAGGTCCAATGCGACAATCAACAAAACCTCTTCTCTCTCTCAAGCACTGTTAAGGTTGTAATTGCTTCAGTGCTCTACAGCGAAGCTCTGTAGATGTAGAGGTACTCTAGAGATCCAGAGCAAGCTCCAAATATGCCTTCAACAGTGATATCTACATAAAACACAGTGAGAGCTAACCAGGACTGCCTCTCCTGTGAGCTGTATTTAAAAAGGGAAGTAAGAACTACTTGTTTGTACCTAACGTACAATGTACATGTGATGTACCATGTAAGTTTGTACCCAATTTTACCCTAATTTTAGGAAAGCAAACTTCCAGCTGTTCAAGGAGTTAGTCAACAGGACCCCCCTGGGAAACTTTCCTCAGGGACAAGGAAGCAGAACACAGCTGGCAGATCTTTTAAGAGTGCTTTCCATAGAGCTCAAGAGCTCTTGATCCCCACATATAAGGAATCAGGAAAGGAAGGCAAGAGACTGGTATGGCTGAGTCGACACCTGCTGTTCAAAGTGAAGGGCAAGAAGGAAATACATAGGCGGCGGAAGCAAGGACAGGTATCCTGGGAAGAGTATAGGGATGATGCCTGGTTGTGCAGGGATGGGGTCAGGAACGACAAGGACAAGGCACAGATGGAGCTGAACTTGGCAAAGGATGTAAGGAATAGTAAGAAGAGCTTCTACAGGTATGCCAGCCAGAAAAGGAAGGTCAACGAGAGCATATCCCCCCAGACGAACAAGACTGACAAAATGGTAACAACAGATGTGAAGGCAGCTGAGGTACTCCACAACTTTTTTGCCTCAGTCTTCATGGGCAACCTTTCCTCCTACACCTCTCAAGTGGATGGTCCACAAGACTGGTACCAAGGGAGCAAAGTCCCTCTCACACTGTAAGAGAAGACAGGTTCATGACCCCCTTTATGGATCTGAAAACACATAAGCCTATGGGACCTGATGAAATGCATCCCAGAGTCCTGAGGGAATCGGCTGATGCAGTTGCCCAGCCACTCTCCATATTTTAAAAGTCATGGCAGTCGGATGAAGTGTCTGGAGACTGGCAAAAGGTCAGCATTGCACCCATTTTTAAAAAGAGTAGAAAGGAGGGCCCTAGGAACTACGGACCTGTCAGCCTCCCCTCTGTGCCTGGGAAGGTCATGGAACAGACCCTCCTAGAAGCTATGATAAGGCAGAGGACAGGGAGGCGATTCAAGACAGCCAGCACGGTTTCACCAAGGGCAAGTCCTGCCTGACCAACATAGTGGCCTTCTATCATGGAGCAATACATCAGTGGACAAAGGAAGAGCTACCGATGTCATCTGTCCAGACTTCTGTAAGGATTTTGATACAGTCCCCCACAACATCCTTCTCTCTAAATTGGAGATATATGAATTTTATGGGTAGACTGTTCGGTGGATGAGGAATTGTTTGGATGGCCGCATCCAGAGAACAGTGGTCAACTGCTCAATGTGCAGATGGGTATCAGTGATCAGTGGTGTCCCTCAGGGGTCCATACCGGGACCAGTACTGTTTGATGTCTTAATTGATAACACAGACAGCAGGATCGAGTGCACCCTCAGCAAGTCTGCAGATGACACCAAACTAAGTGGCACAGCTAACATGCCTGATGGGTTGCCACCCAGAGGGACCTGGACAAGTTTGAGAAGTAGACCATGTGAACTTCATGAAGTTCAACAAGGCCAAGTTCAAGGTCCTGCACCTAGGACGGGGCAACTCCCTGTATCAATACAGGCTGGTGGATGAAGGGATTAAGAGCAGCCCTGCCAAGAAGGACCTCGGGATACTGGTGGATGAAAAGATGGGCATGAGCTAGCAATGTTGCTCACAGCCCAGAAAGCCAACCGTATGCTGGGTGGCATCAGAAGAAGCATGGCTGGCAGGTCAAGGGAGGTGATTCTGCCCCTCTGCTCTGGTAAGACCACACCTGCAGTACTGCATCCAGCTCTGGAGTCCTCAGCACAGGAAAGACATGGACCTGTTGGAGCGGGTCCAAAGGAGGGCCACAGAAATGATCACGGGGATGGAGCACTTCTCCTATGAGCACAGGCTGAGAGAGTTGGGGTTGTTCAGCCTGCAGAAGCAAAGACTCCAGGGAGATCGCACTGCAGCTTTCCGGTACCTAAAGGGAGTTTATAAGAAAGATGAGGACAGACTTTTTAGCAAGGCCTGTTGCAATAGGACAAGGGGTTATGGTTTTAAACTAAAGGAAGGTAGATTCAGACTAGATATAAAGAAGAAATTTTTTATAATGAGGGCAGTGAAACAGTGGAATGGGTTGCCTAGAGGCGTGGTAGATGCTCCATCCCTGGAAACATTCAAGGTCAGCTTGGATAGGGCTCTGAGCAACCATCTGGTTGAAGATGTCCCTGGTTATTGCAAGGAGGGTTGGGCTAGATGACATTTAAAGGTCCCTTCTAACCCAAACTACTCTATGGTTCTATGATTCTAAATGTACATGTAATGTACTATGTAAATGTCTGAATTAAAAAAATTAGAACTCTAGCTCCCCAGAAACACATAGCTGAGGTCTTCAGAAAACTTCTGGCTGAGGAAGAGGTGGAGCTTCATCAGCACACCCCTCTCCTTTTCTTAAAAGCTTACACAGGTATCCCAGTACTTGGTACGCTAGATGTTGCAAATGCAGCTATCTAATGGTCTTCAGACATTAGATGAAGAGCTGACGTTCAGACCCCGCAGTCATATTCTCAAGTGAAGAAGCTGGTGTACACTGCTGCAAGTTTTTTCCTTTGAGGATATATCCACAGGTAGTATTCGTGCACTTAGCCAAAGAGTTTATTGCCAGTGGCTAGACTACTAGTGCTAGTTAAAGTTAAGTGACCTGAAAGTTTGCTTTTCCAAAAAACCCATGTTGCTTACTATGTAAATGCACAGTGAGGGAACATATATCTAGGAAATCAGAAAGGAATGCACTTTTCCATCAGATGGGTAAAATTTTAACTTAAGATCTTACAAGGATGTTAAACATAAGATCTTTTAACTTTTCTATTTACTGAAATCTAAGGTTAAAGGGTGATTTGGAAACAGTTTTAAAATATTTATTTTAAGAAAACAATGATATGGTTATAACTACATTAATAACTGAACTTGGAGTCAGGAAGCAAGCTTATATTAAATTCCTGATCCTTGAAAAAAGAGGAAAAAAACCCTATGTAGCAACATCAGTAAGGACTTTCCCACTGTTATTTAATGACCAAAACAGCAGATGCTCAGTGGATAGCTGCATACCAACACCATGAACAGGAAATAGATTATTAATTGCATGAGAGTAGTAATGGCTCATTAGGTGAAAATAAATGGGAATTATCTCCAAATGACAATGGCTGCCTCTATTAACAACCTAGGTGATCTAATTGAATACAACAGAACAAGAAAACATGGTTACTCTAATTACATGGAAACAAAACAATGTAAGCACCTCATTAATACCCTTTGAAAATGCCACGCATAAAACTGTATTACAGCTGTAAGAGTGGACAAATAAATAATACTTACCAAACAGTACTCATATGGGGAATACAAGTCAAAATAAGTATTAGAAGAGACTGAGAAGACTGTGTATACTATGGAAAAGCAGACATGTAATAAGCATTAGATATAATTCTACCTGAGCCCCAGTTGCAATTTCATCAGCAGCTTCATTCATCACTCCTAATGTTTGGAAAGCAAATACACAGAGCTCCCGTTCACAAACAGTGGGCTACATAGAGAAAGAAAGTTAATTACATTTTTGTTCTAGTTTTCGGTTCTTGGTTTTATACCTATAACAAAACCCGAACACATTTAATGTTAGTTTTTAAACTCAGATTTTAACTGCAACATTAATTTCAAATTATGAATACATGTCAATTCTTGAGGAAGATACATTATAGAAACATTTTAATAATCTGAAAAACAAGTGTGAAGAACTCTAAGACTTTTAGGTACTCACAGAGGCTAACCTTAAAACCAAACAGATTACAAAACTAAAACTACAGGCATAGTACCCAAATGGCCTTAACACTATGTCATCAGGCTCTGAAAACTTTTTACATACTTAAAATTAATGGAGAACAAATCCTGAAACAGAGGGCACAAGTCCTGAACAAAGGGCACACCCCCTTCATAAATGCAAGTTTATTTTTCACAGCTTGTTATTCTGCTGAGAGCACACATGAAAATCTAATCTAGAAGACAAATTTCTTGAAGAAGCTACTTTTAATTTTTGACTAATTTAACAATTCATTTGTAAACTTTAAGAAAATGCATTATATTTTTACAGAATAAACACTGTACTTGGGAAGGCCATGTTATTTTAATAAATCAAGGTGCTTCCACTCTTTTTTCAACTAAAAAAAACCAAACATAAACATCACCCCAACTTGCTGTTGAACTTGCTGCCACTTTTTGCCTATATTTTTGAAATATTTAATTCACAATGTCATCACAATGATCAAATAAAAAAAACTATTTTAATTGCATGTTGAGTGAGAGTTGAGAATTGAGAGTTTTGCCTTCACAAAGCAAAGCAGAAACAAAGTAAAGAAAATAGGTATGACTTCACAGGCTCCCTAATTGGCTACAACCCTTACAGCAACCCCATGCTTGTGAACTGAAAGATAATTAGCTGATTGACTTTTTAAAGGCTCAAGTGATGAGTCACACAGTGAATTTGTAAGCATTCAAACTGAGCAAACGGTTGAAAGAAATACAAGAAATTAAAACCTTCCTTAAAATTGACCCCAATAAACAAAAGTTTAAATTACAATGTTGAAAAAAAAAAAGGTTTTGGATACTATTTCTTTGAATCCATATTACTAAATCCTAGCTCACTGAAACCTAAAATGATCTTTGGTGCGTACTACTGAACTTTTCTAACTAAAAATTCTGAGTCTAGCTACCAAGGTAAGCACTAAAGCATTTGTAGTGGCACACTCTGAAGTTCAAGGCACTGTCTCTAGGAGCACTTGGCAGAAATGAAAAAAATGAATTGAGCCCACAAAGAAAACATAAAATTTAGCTGAATTGTTTCAGGCAACAGCTTTGTCAGTAATAAGCATACTGCTATATTTGTAGTTACTTGTTTCATAGCCCTTCAAATACATATTTGCTGGGTTTTGAAGATTCAAGACTTCAATAAACATCCGAAATTACTACACTGTCATACGCTCACATCAGTTGCTTTACAAGAGCTATTATCATCTTTCAACTCTAATAGTGTCGCCCATTTGATTTACTTTATCTGCTATGTTACATTGCATTAGACAGCAGACAAAGCCTAACATGATCCAATTTGCTGTGCCATGGCACTCCAGACAAAAAGTATTTATTATGGTCATTATTCTTAAGTTTTCCACATTTATAAGGTGGTTAAATAATTTGCTTAGTTAGCGAACCATGGTGGCACTACCACCTTGACTAGCATAATCAACAGTATACAGAGAATCCCTTTTATTCCAGAGCAAGGGATTGCTCTGGAATAGTAGAGCAATCTAAGCTTAGCTGTGCTTGCCATGAAGAAGAGTGTTAAGAAAATACTTTTTTTTGAAATTTTGTTTACAACCTCAAGAAAGTAAATTATCCTGAGACTAAAAGATGGCAAAGGGAACACAGGATGTGTCGTATTTGGTTTTTCTTTTTCCCCACTGTGTTATGATCCCAGAAATGTCTGAGCATCTGGAAGGGGGAAGTTAGGAAAATAGTCATTGTACTTATGGCAGACATTTGAAAGGCTTTTCCTCTCTCAGGTGGACACTGGAGCTAAGATCTTAAGGCTGGAGAACTGTAGATATGAGAAGCAAGGCAGCAAAATCTGCGCTCTGAAGAGAAGCAGACATTACTGTTAAGGCCTATATAATTCTTTTGCTTTTATGTAGTTGATGAACCTTTCTGCCCAGTGTATTTTGACTCTGCAGTCTAATGGCAAAAATAACACAAACCCTGTAGCTATACAGACATTTCAATTACCTGCCTTTATATATCCACCCCGGCTGCCTTCTAACCCAGAAGCCATTTCAAGAGTGCTTTTGGATCCTGTTTCTGAAATTTGTCCCAATTTAACCAAATCACATGATTCTAACTCAGAGTTCCCACAAGTGTTAGAGTGTTCCAAGAGAAGCTGGTATGGCCATTTCACTGTCCTCTGCTGCTCCGGTCATTACTTAGGTTCAAGCATTTACATTCCTTTCTTCCTCTCCAAAGTGAAAACATTGGCTTAAAATTAAGAAGCAAACATTTGGAGGTCTTTTGTTTGTCACATGATGATGACTCATTTATTCAATGTCACACTTCTGTATTTTGGGCTTCCACAATTGTGCATGCTAGAATCAATGAAAACATGAAAACCTAAGTTAATAAATCAACTCTGGAAGACAGAGCTTAAAAAAAATCACAAGCTTTATGGGAAAACTGGGATTGAAGGTGCTTTTACACTGCTGCTAATGTTTTGCATACTGTCAATGTGTCTCCCTTTATGGCATTTGCTTGTCTCTTCTCTTGTGATAGGATATGTGCCCTTGAGACAGAACAGTCTTGTTCTGACTTTGTATCATAAATATGAGAAATGTCAAGAACAAACAAGAGCAACTACACTAACACATTTATAAAAGCTACTTCCAATGTCATTTTTGGATACTCTTTGGTTCAAGTACACATACTATTCAGCAAGCTGAACTCTTCTGAACTTGCTTGAAAGCTAAGAACTTTCATGTACGTACATGGAAGTATAGACATGTTCTTACTGATGTACTGATGACTGGATCCACAAAGGTACAGAATGTCCAGCTTTTACTAGATTACTAGTTTCCACTAGGACTTATATACTTATGTATATATTTCCGAATGTGTGCCTCATCTTAGGTACACATGGATTATTACAACTACAACTATCACCTTAAATGCATGCAGAGGTAACTTTATTCTCCACTACCTGAAGAGAGCAACTGTAACTCCTCAACAGCAGCAGCTGCTAGTGGTCTCACATATACTTTGTTTTTCACTTGAAAGAAGAAAATTAACATTAAGGCATTTACTTCCACAAAACTGTTAGCTAAGTGAAGATCATTGCTGCTGAAAGGCTGTTTAGAAGGATAATTATTCCAGTGGGGAAAAGCCAGAAGAAAATAAGAGCTGGGCAATTAACCTGAGACTGCAAACACTTGGAAGCAGAAGGCACTGACAGAAGCAGAAAGCAATTTTTGAGCTTTTGAAGTTTTCAGGCTTTTCCTTTAGCTACTCCCATTCTTTGCATGCTCAGTAGCACCCACGCAACTGCTGCTGTGATGAAAAAGGGCTCAATCAGAGTTTCTGCATGTTACAATGCACGTGCCACTTCTTACAGCAATGGATGTGAATGGCAGACTGGCAAACCACCTAGGTACTATGATATATTCTGGTTCCTGGATTCATACACTGCTTAAAATGTTTTTCATTTGAAAAAGTCGAAACTTTCAGAGCCGATATTGATCTATACTGCTACTTTATAATACATGCTGCAGCTGTGCTCAGAAACACAGTGTACCACCCTTTCCTGTATCCTGAGGGATGTCACACAGACACTAATCAGGCTGCATGACTGACACACCCCAGATCTCTGGATCTAAAAGGAGAAGCTCAGGGAAGGCTCGCTGCCTGACTCAGCAAATGTAACAAATGGTAAAGGTGAAACCATTAGCGGCCATCTCACTTCTAAATGAAAGCAACAGGCATAGACATGAAATGTAACTTCAAGTCTCTGTTCTGTTTCCTACTTGCAACCATGGTAATTGTTAAGTTTTTCCATAGGAGGAACTTCTCTCTTTCTCTTCCTTACACTCACCAGAAGGATGAGGATATAATGTGGCAGCAATAATACTGAAAATGTAATAGACAGATATATATAGAAAAAAAGAAAACAAAGACAAGAAAGAAAGGCAAGAAAGAAAAGAAAGACACAAAGCAAGCAAGCAAACAAGGAAAGAGTGGGAAAGAGCAGGGGAGAGAGGAGGGAGAGAGCAAAGGAGCCTGGTAGGTAAAGGTCTCTTTGCAAGTAAGCTTTCCAGTTTTTAACGTTTATTTTAAAGTTTGTGTCAGTATGGGGTTTTAGATATGTCTTAACTATATTTGTAAGAAAAGGCAAAATAAGACTGGTGGCTAATTCTCTACTGCCCAAGTCTGTATTACTTAAGGATCAATTATTTCTGGAGCAGTAAGAATAACACTACTAATTCTGAAACAGAATCCAGAGCTGTAGGAAAATCTCTCTCCCAGGTCTATCACAGCTTACATCTGTAAGCCACAGCTGCAGATGAATTAACAAACACTACAGAAATCTCAGTTTTATCTACAGATCTACACATGAGGTAAAAGCAGTACCTGGAAGGCAGGCACTCACGAGGGAGGCACTTGAATACTTTCTATTAGTGCTGCTTAAATGCCTTATGTAAAATTCCCTTTCTCTGTAAAAGGACTACAGCAAAGCACGTTTGTGAGTTTAAGACACTTATGCTTCCTAGAGTGTTACAGAAAGGTCAATTCAATTCATAGTTGCTAAAATAAAAAGTTTTAGGTAATGTGTATCTTAGAACACACTCCCACAGAATTAAAAGGTAAAGACTTGAGTCCAAACTGAAAGATTTCTGTATCCACTGAAATCATTACTGAAATAATGCATAATTACCCTTAACTGTAACATAAGGTTCATCAAGCTTCAGAGTTTAAGCAATTTCTAATTATTAATCATCAATGCTATTTTGAAAGGCAAATTCAATGCATATTTGCATACTCTGCCATGGTTTATATTTCTGAGTGAAGCATCCAGCACTACTCATTGTGGATTAAAAAACCTATGATTTATTAAAAATAAAATTCAGCTTTGCATTTTAATAACATTTATTGACAAGTTTTTTGCTTTAAACTAAAGCACACATTTAAAAATAATCTCATTCACATTAAATTTTTACACTTACACAGAGTTAGGAATTGATTTAAAACTAAATAATTACCAAGAAATACACCTGTGTCCTCAATTTTCAAACTACTACAAGGAATTACAGAGGTGTTAGTCTAACCTTAGTTGCTCGAAAAAATTATGGAGAAGATTACACTGTGTGAGTAAAACATGGATTTACAAAGAAAAGTCCTGTTTAATTACTTTGATAACATTCTAGGATAAAGCCACCTGCCTAGTGGAAGAAAGGAAGGCTGTGGATGTAATTTTTCTTAATTTTAGTATGGATTTGGACTCTCCCTCACAGCACCCTCCTGGACAAATTGTCCAGCTGTGGGATGAGCGGCAAAGAGGTGATTATCCCACCGCATCCAGCGCCGGTGCGGCCTCCCCCCGGGTGCTGTGCGCGGTGCTGGGCCCCGCCATTTCAGAAGGGTGTGAAGGTCCTCGAAGGCGCCCAGAGGAGGCCAACAGCGCTGGTGGGAGGGCGGGAAGGGCCGGCCTGCGCGGGGCGGCTGAGGCTCTGGGCTCCTCTGGTTTGGAGCAAAGGGGGCTGAGGGGCGACCTGGCTGCTCTCTGCAGCTTCCTGGGGAGGGGACGTGGGGAGGGAGGTGCTGATCCCTTCTGCCCGGGATCCGGTGACGGACACGCGGGAATGGTTCCAAGCTGCGCCAGGGGAGGCTCAGACGGAACATTAAGAAGCATTTCTTTGCCAGGAGGGTGGTCAAACCCTGGAACAGGCTTCCTAGAGAGGTGGTCGATGCCCCAAACCTGTCAGTGTTAAGGAGTCGTTTGGACGATTCCCTTAGTAACATGCTTGAACTCTGAAGTGCCCTGAAGTGGTGGGGCAGGTGGACTAGATGATTATTGTGGGTCCTTTCCATCTGAAATATACTATTCTATGCTATTCTATACTACAATCCTAATGAAGTCAAGCTATTCTTAAGTTCTATATAGGTTTTCACGCTGCCAGAGAGCAGGAATAATTTAATACCCTATTTCACCATAAATCTGTAAGGTAAGCTCTCTGAGTAATTTCACAATATTCACGTCATACATGGAACACGCTGCTGAAAGACATGGGAGATACTACGGTGGTAAGTTGATAAACCTGTAGAAAGATGAGAGTAGACTGAGGCTGAGTAAGAAATGTCACTTGTTATGTTTGGTTTTGGTTTGGCTGATCCAGATTTTATTTTCTGCTTTTCATTTTTTCTGCATTCTTGGACAGCTTATATGGAATAATTATTTAAAAAAAAAATTTTACTTCCCAGGTATATGAAATAGATGGCAAATAGAGAAGGATTATAGAGTGCTAGCTGGGCAAGGTGCACTTTGGTACATTCTTGGCCACAAGAAAACCTATGCTACAGTGATTTTACTCTCTCAGTAAAAAATAAAGTGATTGAAATTCATTCTACTAAAGTATTGGTTGTAACTGGAAAGGTGTTTTTTCACAAAAGGAGATAAAACCATCCTATACTGAAGAGTAATGATAAGAAGGACCAGGGCATTATTCCACAAGAATCTTGGACTTCCACAAGTATCTTAGCTAAACTGCAGTCTGGCTAAACATGTTTGTACACCTACACTTTTCTCCATAGTTTGATGATGTTTATTCTACTCCAGAACACTCCCAATCCTAAGCAGTGTACTGTTACCAGAAAATCAATGCTACTTGTGTTTCAGCAGTGGCTAAGAATCTTATATACAAAGGACAGAGAAATCCAAGACCTGTTCAGGTCAACAGGAACTCACTGAGCCCAAGATTTCACCCATAATGAATAAATTGTAACTGAGCACTTTGGGATGAAACGCATTGTAAAAATGTAAGCTTACTAATAGATACATATATACCAGATAAGAACAAATATAAGAACAATAAAAACAGATATACCAGAATTACCAGACTGCAATTATTTTTACAGCTAAATACAAACAGCAGGTATTTCAAATATTGGCTTATGGTATTTTAGCATTTGTATTTTCGGCAAAACTTTTAACAGCAGAGATGTCTGTACCAGAGTACAAATTTCACAGAAACTAGCTTCAATATTTAGTTTCACTGAGTTTTTCAAGATTTCCTGCTTTATTCTGAAGAGGCCTCAGTCTAACACAAGATGGCACTCTAAAGAGATTCTTGACTGAAACATTATTGATATAGAAAGGGGGTTTTTTATTACCATACTGAATATATTCTTTTTTATTATTATTTTTGAATACTTTTTTTGTCCTGTATATTTGTCTTACAGGCCATTAAAATCCATTCAGTCATGCTGTTTTACCGATGGCTTTAGTATTTGTAAATGAGGAATTTGGGAAGACACAGACAGACAGATAACAGCCACATAAACTGCACTATGTAAAAGCTGAGTATGATCACAGAATTACAGAATGATTGAGATTGGAAGGGATCTCCGGAGGTCATCTGGTACAACACCCCTGCTCAATCAGGCTTTCCCAGAGCCAGTTGCCCAGGACCATGTCCAGATGGCTTTTAAATGTCTCCATAGATGTAGACTCTACAACCTGTCTGGGCAACCTGCTCCCATACTCAAGTCACCCTCAGAAAAGGTGGAAAAGGTACAGAAGTGTTTCCTGATGTTCCAATGGAACCTCCTGTGTTTCAGTTTTGCCCACTGCCTCTTGTCCTGTCACTGGAACCACTGAAAAGAGCCCGTCTCTGTCTTCTTTGCACCTTCCCTTTGGGTATTTATAGACATTATAAGATCCCACCTCAGCCTTCTCTTTTCCAAGCTGAACAGTTCCAGTTCTCTCAGCCTCTCGTTCTATGTGAGATGCTCCAGTCACTTAATCATCTTGGTGGCCCTTAACTACTCCCTCCAGTACCTCTATCTCTGTCTTGTATGGTGGAGCCCAAAACTGGACATAGTACTCCATGTGTGGCCTCACCAGCGCTAGGTAGAGGGGAAGGATTATCTCCCTCCACCTGCTGGCAATTCTATTATTTAACACAGCCCAGGATACTATTAAACTTCTCTAAGGCAAGAGCATGTTGCTGGCTTGTGCTCAATTTTGTGCTCGCCATGACCGCCAGGTCCTTTCCTGCCAGGCTGCTTTCCAGCTGCGTGGCCCCAGCATGTACTGCTGCCTGGGGCTGCGCCTCCCCAGGTGCAGGACTTGGCACTTCCCCTCGTTGAACTGCATGGAGCTTCTGTCAGTGCATTTCTCCAGCCTGTCGAGGTCCCTCTGCACGGCACCCTATCATTCTGGAGTTTCACCCATGTCTCCCACTTTTGTATCATCTCCAGACTTGCTGACGGTATACTCTGCACCATCATCCAGATAATTAATGAAGATATAAACAGGACTGGACCCAGTATTGACCTCTCAGGTACACTACTAGTTTCTGGCCTCCAACAAGACCTTGTGCCACTGATCACCACCCTCTGTGCCCAGCCATTCAGTGAATTTTCAGTCTACCTCAGCGTCTCCTCATCCAGCCCATGCATCAACAGCATGTCTATGAGGATCTCTTGAGAGCCAGCATCAAAGGCCTTATAGAAGCCAAGGCAGACAATATCCACTGCTTTCCTCTTTATCTACCAGACCAGTCACTTCATCATAGAAGTTTATCAAGTTGGTCAAGCATGACTTCCCATTTGTGAAGGTATGCTGACTACTCCTGATTTTCTTGTCCTTAATGTTCCTGGAGATGGTTTCCAGCCTTAACTGTTTTATCACTTTCTCAAGAATTGAGGTGAAGGTGACCAGCCTATAGTTCTCTGGCTCCTCCCCTTTTTCCCCTTCTTTCTAAGAGAGGAGTGACATTTGCTTTCCTACATGATAATATATTTCTGTTATACTTCCTTTAATAATAGTCACTTTTGTTAATGACTCATGATCTCATTATATTTAAATGTTTGTAGTAAAAGCACATGTTGAATTCCTAAAACAAGGTATCTCTCCTCTATAATACTATAGAGGTATCTCTATACTATAATAGCAGCAAAACTGTTACATGATTAAAATGCAACTTAAGTCCTCCCCTAGACTATTATTATCAGCTCTAGAGTAAGAGGAAGAATTTAACATGGCATTAAGAAAAGGTTAATAGCCTTCTAATATAGAACCAAATAATGCTGAGGTTTCTTTAGTACATTATTATGTCTGGTTTGGAAAATACATTTTTTAGGTAGATGAACCAAATTAGGTGGTTGAAAAGTACCACTGGAGGTCAGTTAGTGCTTTTTTTCTCTTGTACAGGACTAGCTTCACCTAAACTTTATCTAAAGTTTTAGATGAAGCTGAAATTAACTTTCATGAAAACTTTATCAAGCTCTAGAATAGGTTGCCCAGAGAGGTTGTATAGTTTCCACCCTTGGAGATTTTCAAAAGCCAGTGAAAGGCAGCAGATGAAACAAGCTCCACTTTCTGGGGCCTTTCATTAGAGATACCTGCCCCATGGGAGACTATCTCAGTACTTCAGAACGGACTTTGTGGAAGTTGTTAAAATTTCCTAAGTTTACTTCTAATATTTAGTGTAATATGGCAGTTTGACAAAAATCAGGATAATCTATTTAACTACTTTAATAACAAATATGTGAATGACATATCAACTGTTTGAAAATGACAGAAAAAAGGCTTTCAAGCAATTCAAATCTAGTCATTAATTACAAACAACTCACAGTCCATGTCTCACTCATCTAAACAACTTCTCTCTTGAGAACAAATTCAAAGAGAGTAACACAAGGCTAGTGATTCAAATGAGCAGACTCTTACTGTTTTCAGTAGGTTTAGCAGGTCTGCCTTCACAGTTTCTCCTCAGCACAAAAGCTATGTCTGGCCTTGTCTTCCCACTATTTTTCAAAGCTGAGCGAAGAGCTACTTCAGAAGACAGGTAACAGAGCTCCTGAGAGCTGCACAGCACAGGTTGCCTTGCAGGAGGACGCACTGTGATTCTTTACATGAGATAAAGGAGCTGTTTGGATGTAAGGGCTGCAGTCCCAACCCTTGCTTATGATTTCAAAGCTGTTTCTTAATCCTTCTATGATGAATGAAATATCTAGGATTCAGATGACTGTTAGGAATAACTGCATTAAATAGTCTACGTTATGCAAGATGTTAAATAATAGTTTTTTCTTCTTAAGATCCACCTATTCATTGAATTTTCCCTGTGCTCTGCAGAAAGACTGCAAATCATGCCATGCAGTGATATCAGGGAATCTGCAGTTTTCAGTGGTGTTCCATGTAAGTGTGTGTCTCTAAACATCCAATTTAGCTTTTGTAACTTTGTGTGCACCATAAATAATCATTAGATCTCAGTGTACTCTTGAAATAAATACTAAAGAAACATGCTGTGATGAGAAATTACATTAACCCTCATCTCATATAGGAAAGATGTGGAGAGCACTGCCTACTTTACTGGTTATTTTTACAAAGCGGATGGAATGAAGTGATGGACCATGGACCTTTAACACCTTTAACAGCTTTATGATGCATTATAGTAGCTTTCTAAGACTCCTCCTTCCATTCCAGAGAACCTTTGTCCTTCTCTTTCACAGTAATACAGCTGCAGTTCCTTGTGAGAGCATTAGGTTTGTGTTTTGCAGTTACTTCGTCTACATAATGTGGTTTTATCTACACATGCACTTGTGCAGTACACACAGGAACTCTATCTGTAATTCTGGTCTTCTGTATTTCAGGGAACTTTGGGAGCTCCAAAGAAAACTGGTTGTTCTGAAAGATCCGTATTTTACTCTGTAAAGAAATTCCCAAGAGAAACCTAAGAATTTTGTCCTTATTCATCTTCACAAAGTCACTAAGGTAGCCCCTTTATTTACCTTCAGTAAGTGACTGAGATATCCTAACAACATCCCAAGATTCCTGTGTACAACAGGATCCCTGAACTCGCAGGAAACATTTGCATGATTAGGTTAGTACTGCAGAATCTGGAGCAAGACAGGCATCCACTGTAACAGCATAAAGCCAAACATCATCAATTGTGTTATGCACCTGTTCTGCAACAGACATCTTCCAAACAACGGTATGTTTGCCATGTGGATCTAATGCCTAAATTAAGCTATACAAAAAGACAGATCTTCTTGTCATCAAGTGGCTTCTATCTTATGGGACAGATGATGTCAGGATTTTAAGAAAACCATGTAAATTGGAATAGATAATAAAAACAAAGCAACATAATACTGAGAACACTTGATCAGAGACAGACTGATTTAAAGATACTTTATAATTAAAATGAAAATATAGCCTGTAGAGCCTATCTGCAGAAAGGAAAGCCTCTCTCTCTGTTTTGCTTGGCATCTTCAGCTATCCTGAGGATGAGACATCTGAATTATGCAAGTCATTAATAGGCAGCACAAAAACCTACACCCAGGTATAAAAGTTGCAGTTATTAAAGAATGTAATTATTATATGATAGCAATCATTCAATTTTTTAAACTGCATTTCAAGACAATTAATTAAACTACACTGTAGTTCATGAAAGGTGTCAGGCTGACATACTGGAGGATTACAGAATCAAATCCCTCACTGGCTTCTTTTCAATTGTGCAAAACTCCACTAAACACCAGAAAATCAAGCCTAAATGAATTTTAAAATAAACATCTCTAGCAGTAGATTTGCTATGCTTTTATAAATTCATATGCCTTCTTTGTTGTTGAAAAATAGGTCCAAAAAATAGAAGGGAAACTCATCATTAAGGATATACACAGCCAGACATGACCCTGCATGCATCTGTGTGGAAGAACTATTTTCTAAAGGAAGAGGCTGGTGAACCATCCAGAGCTATTTAGTTTGTGGCATCTGTGATACAATCAACTACAGACAGAGCCTATCTAAGCAATGCCTTTGAGATACGGACATCTGTAGAAAATGGGATCTAGACACAGAATCTAAAAATGTAAGCAGACCATAGGATGGTCCTGATTATTATGAAGCCTGGTGAAGTTACTGTGGTATCAAAAGTCTGAGCACCCTAAAGCTCTTTATGAAGGCCAGGGATATTACATATGGGATCCATTAAGTGACGTAAGACTAGATTGCCATGTAGCCTTGCCTTAAATGAAAGCCCCCTGCATTCTGCTTAAATAAGTACTCTGTTTCTGAGATCTGCTGTTGCAGCAGTAAAGTGCTCTTTCAGTCTGGTCATTCTTTATTCTCTCTCTCTCTCTTATATATGCATGTATGGATGTGGAAGTGGATGTGGATGTGCAGCTGAAGCATGCAAATAAACCCTGCAATTGACTACTTTAGGCTGCCTCTACCAAAGCTCTCAGTAGAGCGAAGCATAAATTTCCTTTAGAACCTTTGGCAAGCTCATGCTCGACTCAAACTGAGATGCTTTCTCACCTTCCACAGAACTGCAAACTCATTAATAGCTCTATATTGCTTATGGAGTCATCCAAGCATACACAGAGCATGCTAGATTTCTTCCTGCTATCTCCTTCCCCCTGGTTTATATAATGAAATCCTTTCCTTTCTGCTGCTTCAAAGGCCCCGATGAAAATATTTAGTGGCCAATGCTTGCACTCCTCTGTGTTTCGAAGCACTGACAAACTCTCAAACAGATAGCTAAAAGGACTCCTCTTCAAGCTGAGGACAGAGAAAAGTAATTCTGAGGGATTTTAATCTCTAAGATGGGAAAGCAAGAAGATTCATTTTTTTATTTAGAGCACATGACTTTCTATCATTTTTTTTAATCGTTCATCATGTGAACATGCGTAAGTCCTACCATTTGCATTGTCCTATAGACAATAGAAGAGACCCACTAATTTAAATAATTATATTATCCAAACTTTACTTACTATCCAAACATTACTCATCTTGTTTTATCTCATCCTTGTTTTATCATCATCACATGTAATATGCACAGCAGTGTATTCAAAGATGAACAACAATTAACTGATGCCTTTTTCTAGAGGCTTCTAATCAGGGTGTGGGTGCTGATAAATCTGGCAGAAAACCATGTTTTTAAAAGGTAGATCTAAGCTCAAAGAGGCAAAGAAACACCCAATAGGATTTTAAAAATACAGAGGCTTAACCATGGCTTAAAATGGTGTTAACTGAATACGTAGATGCTTTTGCAAATCCCGTTAACAGCCTATTTGCATACCCTGCCTGCAGTCAGAATGCCTGACTCTGGAGCCACTGAGGGATGTCACGAGGGATGACACTGAGGTGACTTCTGCTACCAGATAAGCAATAACCCTCCTGAATTCTGTTCAATGAAACTATCATAGATGATGTCTACTTCAGCTTATGTGTAGTCGCTCACCACACTGTGAGGAAATGGCAGGTGTCACACCATTCATGCACTGGTATTAAACATTTTTCCATGGCTTTAACCTTTTAACATTACTCAAGCTTCCATAGGATTCAGGGCAGGTGAAACAACAAGGATTCTAAATTGCAAAATCAGTCCTAAAGGTATGAATTTTATTCTCCTAATATACTCTTTCACAAAGGTGCACTGATCCAGTAGCTCCAGGCAGAGTGTGTCTCTCTCTGTACGCATTCACCAACCACATGAGAGGCTACTCTGTTCAGCATGCAAAATTCTTGGTTCCAGGTTATACAGGAATGAAAGGAAGGAAGGACTGCTTAGCTGGCCAGATACTGGGCATATTGAACCACAACAGTGCCCCTGGACTAGGGCACTGCTACATCAGACACTTCACAGAGCCTTTTTTGTCACATTATGGAGGATGGCTCATTCCAGTGGCCCATCAGCAAAAGAGGGTCAGAAGAATTTCACAGTCTTGCAGCATTAACACCAGTGTATCTGAACTTGATATATAATGGTTTGATAAGAGCTCAAGGACTGACATGACCCTAAGCTTTTAAGAGAATGTCAGAGGACCGGGAAAGCATTCTTAATGCACTTCCTCTATCTTATCTGGTTGTGACTACTGTACTACAATAGTGTTCAGTGAAATTCGTCCCACCCTTTACATTTCTATGATATTACACAAGCATGATTTCCATCTTGCTTACTTGCAATAATTTTTTTCAAATTTACAGCAAAATCTAGTTAATATGCATTATGGGGTTTCCATCTTAAAAGGGTATTAGGATGAAATGCATCTGAAATAATTCAATAGTTTTATAACAGGTTTGTATGGTCCACTGCTATTTAAGGCATTATAAAATGCATTGTTTTTCCCAGCAAGCACACCACTTACCCTCAGCATTGGGCCATTCTGGAACACATGGGGTTCATCACAAACTACACAGTATTCATTCAATACTGGTATCCGCTGCTCAGCAAATTCAATAGTCTGAGAACAATGAAAATGAGAATAACAACATCTGCTTAAAAATAATTAACAGTCAGCTCATACCCCACAATGTTTCATAAATGGGTAAGATATGACATCCTACCTGCACAAGAAAGCCACGGTCTCGTACTGGAATGCATTTTGCACCATAATTTTGCTGCAAGGAAAAAGTTGAGGCAACTTCAGTGTTGGTAGACTAATTGTAAAGAATTTGTATTTTTTGTGTGCAAATATGTTAATAAAACAATATTTGCATATAAAAAATATTTTATTTGCATAAACCAGCCATTACAAATAATTGATTCTTTTAGTGTTTGCTGACTGTGGGGTAGATTTTTAGCATTTCTTTTTGATTCTTAAATCTGATAAGGTTTTGCAACTTTAATCTTAAATGGAAACAACCAGTGCCTTCACGCCATTTTAACAAGCTGGCATTTGGTAACTCCTCTTAAATTTTAACTGCGTATTGTCTATCCAAATATGGGCTATCTGCTTAGGCTTGAAAGACTAATGTAATCTCAGAACAGCTGAAAATCTTCTTCTTTTATATTTAATAAGATCTCACTTCCATAAGCACCATGCTAACAACATTCTGTGCTCAGATCCCAGTGAAATTCTTTCCGCCTTTTTCTTTCAACACACAGCAACATAAATTAGAAGGAACTTTTGTTACAGGAGTCAGCAAGGTACAAAATTCCCTCCAGGCTGACATCTATCTCAATCAAACCTTGTTTTGAATAAAAGTCAGATCAGCTTTTTTTTTGGTTTTGTTTATAGGCTTATTTCCTTTAATTTCTCTTAACTGCTTAATTAGGAAACTTTTCCCTTTTTTCTCCTGGGAAACAATCCTAATTGTATTCATATATGAGATTTAGATATTTTAGCTGAGAACTGAAGAGAAGTTAAGGGTTCTGATTCATCACTTCCACATTCCGCTGACCTCAAATCGAAGTTGGGCACAGACTACCCATACATCTGATGCCTGCATGTAAAATGCGACATGGACCCTTGATGCCCTTCCACTAACATCAGTTAAACCGCACCTGACCCATGCACGTGACGATTTTCCCTACAATAAATGCATTGTCGCAACAGATTACTGGTAGTTTTTATAGACTGCCAAGCAGGGCTTGCATTTCTTCTACTATCAGCTGATAACATCAGTAATGAAACCACTTAAGTAAATTTTTCATTATCTTATCAAAACCAACGGGACTTTTCCTATTAATTCCAAGAAAGAAAAGTCTTGCTATATTAAGACATCCTCTGCTGGTTCAGAAAAAAATGCATTTCTAAACTGTGACAAGTACAAAGTCTGTTGGATCACCTTAGATTAATTTTGCTGTGCACATTACATGAACCAACGACACAGCATGTATATAAATGATTTTACGATAGTATATCACTGCTTTTAGATTTGATGAATATAGCTCACAGCTTATTAAACTAATTTACCGCAAGACATAGCACACTCAATGTAATTTCATTATTCAGAATGCACAATTTTGAATATAGGTATGGCATTTTAAGCAAGAATCAGCTTTTTCTTACTAAGAACATCAAGGTACCACCAGGCTAAGGGAGTGGAGAGAGCTATCTCCTAAGCGCCTGTCCTCAGATCTAACACAGATAACAGACTGGTGCTTTGAAATAGCGCAAACAGACCCACTCTTTCCTCTAAAGTATAAAAGCCATCTTTTAAGAGGCAGAGGCAGAAGAATTAATTTTGAGAGCTCTTTCTTAAATTTATGAATATATGCTACCCTTTGTTTTCCCAATCAATCACGCCTCTGGGGAAAGAAAGGGGGTCACTGTAGGCCTAATTCCTTCCCTGACCTCCAGCTTTCACCAGCATATTTGAAGGTTTAACCTTCCACAAAGCACAAATGCACAAGAGGTGAGCTGAATCATGACTGCATTCCTTCCAGTATGGTGATGATCACAGATGCAAAGACCAGAAGGAGAGGTGACTTGGCATCCAAATAAGCCAATGGACAGTTGCCTCCCACACGAAGCAAACAGAGAAATGAGAAAAGACCTGTGCAACCAAGCCAGTTTTGCAGCACAAAAGCAAACACTCTGTCTTCTTTCTGCAGCAAGAAAGAAGGCAGGGAACGAAGTGGATGACTGAACTTTTCCCACAATCAGCAGCTGTACATTGAGCTGTATTCAACATGACACAAAATCTCTGCCTTGACCTAAGCAAATTCTGATTTTATAACTTAAACATATGTGCATGCACAGTTATTTACATCCTCCTTAAAAAGTTGACTCCATTGCTCTTATCTTCCAATATATTCAATATATCCAATATGTTTATTAACATATGTCCTAAGTATTAATGCCTGTGCCTAGTAAGCACATTTGGAAAATAATGAGGAAAATGAGCAGAATAAAAAAATCAATACGCACAGCAGATTGTGAAGGTGATGATGAAGATGGCGTTAAGATACCAATAAGCCCTGAGGTAAGAGAGAGCCTCCTGCTCTCTGCTATGGTGGACTCCTTGAAAGGCTCCATTTTGGATGATTTAGGGGCATTGGAATAAGTCTTGCTGAGTAACTTGTGATTCTTCAATCCATCTAATTCTTCCATTCTAAGATTACTGGAGTATGACCTGCTCAAAAGTTTGTGGGGCTTCAAGGTGCTGTTGTGCTCACATCGAGGGTCCCCGGAACACGACCTACTTAACAGCTTAGGGGGCTTTAAAGTGATGCATTCCTCCTGCTTGACGGCTGAAGAGCAAGAACGGTTCAACAGTTTGTGTGATTTAATAGCCATTGTCTGTTCAGCCCTAGGGTCACTCGACAATGAGCGGCCAAAGGTTCTGTGAGATTTTGTGGCACACACATCCTCTGCCTTCACTGTGCTAGAGCAAGTCCTTCTCAGTAGCTTGTGAGTCTTGGAGATCCCATCCTGTTCGGACTTCAGTTTTGATTTATTTTTACCACAGCCAGGTGGAGGATAACTTGGCGACCTTAAAAATAAAAGAAGACAAAGTTGGAGAATACTTGAAATCTTGTGCAAATCAACCAAGATCATACATATGTAAAAATTGTTAAGTGTCATCTGTCTTTATATATTTCACTAGTGGTAAACACAACCCAACATTAAAAATATGAGTAATTGCATGTAGGACTGATTTTCCAACACCAATATGAGTATCAATACCAAAGAGACTCCTATTTACACACCAGCTCATTGATCAAAAAGATGAGTAACTACTTAAGTGGAAGTTACACCTATATCCTTCCAGCTCTTTATAAAGGCCTCTATGCCTCTCAACAAACAAATTTATTCAGGAAATTATCTTTGAAATGAAAACCATGTATTTTACATGAGATCATAACACTTTTTCCTTATCAAAATCTATCTTTCCTATGTAATCTTCATGGCACAATCCCATTAAAGCTATTGTCCTCTGGACACAGCATAACAAATTCTGTGGCCTGATGCACTGGAAGATATAATGAGCAATGAAACTTGCAGGCAGTAAATCAAATTTAATTCAGCTCAAATGAACATTATTCTTAAAAACCTCAGAATAATCTGCGTGTTTTGTGGAAGACAATTTGATGCCTTCCTTTTCTGTTTTAGACAAATTCTTGCTGTGTAACTTTAGAAATGAGAATGTCAGGGACATAAATTATGAGTGCAGAAAGTAAACACCAAGTTTTTGCAAAACAACTTTCACATGAACTGTCACATTTATATGAGGTTCACATTTGCCTGTCCTTGCAAAGCATGAACATGTATCAGATATGCTGAATAATTTTTCTATGCTTTAAAAGAAACCCAAATTTTTGGAGTATTTTTTGGCCTTGGATCGAATAGAAAAGAAGTGAAAACCCAAGGGGAGATGCTGGCAGGTTTCCCCACCCTATTAGCAGGTGGTGACAGTGTAAGATGCACATGGAGGTTGCTGACTCACTATTGCAGTTGGCTCACTACCACCGTCCTGCAGACAGGAGGTAGGAATGATGCTCTAGGGAGAAAGGGTGCCCCTGCATTTGGGCTGAGCCACTTTCAAACAGGTACTGCAGCAGCAGACAAATCAAAAGAAAGACTGGTCTGGCTTTCGTGTGCCCTTTCTGAATAAAACCAAATCCCAAGCTACAGCCTGTTCTAGGCAATGGTGTGAGGCATGGCAGGGAACGGGTAAGCTTTCTACTTAATACACCACCCTCCTCTCTGCCTTTGAAAGACAAATAATCTTTTGTCATCTTTGACATCCCTCCCTTATTCAATGTGAGTGACTGTGGTATTCCCTCTCTTTTTTATACAAGGATTTTATAAAGGCAAAATTCATCAAAAAGGAAGACGGTTTGAAGAAGTATTCAATTGAAAATCACAGAAGGGGTGATCTGTCAGCCCTTCCTAAGCAGGAAACCATGCTAGAGTAAATAGTTACATTCCTGGAAAAAATCAGAGCTTGATTTTACATACACTAGAGAGTATGAGTAACTGGCAGAAGTCATAATGAATTCAAATGCACTATTCACAAACTACTTTTTATATTTTTAATGCCTTTGTTCTTTGAAATTCTGTGCCTGCATTTTACAAGCGGTGAACATTACCGTACTCAAACAATGGAGAGGGGTGGCTGCCTATCAGCTCTAAAAATTATTCTTTCATCAATGACCATTTTACTTTTAAAAAAATTAAAAATACACACAGCTGTGGAAAGAACAGCTAGACAACCACAATTAAAAAAAAAAGTGTTATGTTAGATATTACTTGTATAAATTACATGTATTTATATTCTTGCTATTCAAGTAACAGTCAAATGCTACCAAGCTAATGAAGATATAAATACAACAAGTAAAATGAAATAAAATCAATTATTTTCAATTCCAGATGAAACATGGCTCTTTCAGAGAGCAGGGCACTGAAATGTCCTGCCTTCAAATAGTCTTAAAAGCTGCAGTAGTACCTAGTTCACTTTTGATGTCATGCAAGGCAAGGACTGGAAATCCATGAGGTAAGATATAAATAGAGCACTTCTCCATGGAGAAAAGTCAACATTTCACTTCTCAAGGTCTGCTGTGGATTTTGAACAGCATATGGTGCTAACAGCTCCTTTTCCTTGCTATTACCTGCGCAATGTAGAAAAGATGTGCAGAGGGGATTTCACCCTTTTGTCAGACATCTTCTTATTGTGCGTACAATTAGATTTTTCTTTGCTATTTTTCCACTGTTGTGTAACAAACGTCTGCATGATTCTGCAAATTAAGAAAGAAAAAAAGATATTATTTTCCTAGGCAAGACATACTCATTTTAATACTGGGGTGTCTCTGCTCACCATGTAGGCAACACAATGCAATGTCCTCACTCTACAGGCAGAGTTTTCCTACCATGTATGTGGACTGACGACTGGGTGCCTCAGCTCCTCAAAAACTCTTTTTTTCTCCACGTGAAACTAATTTACACAGAACTCTTCCTGAGAATACGGTCTGCATAAACAACCACTGCAAGACTTACGAAACTATGCCTCTCATGGAGATCTAGAGACAAACTGATTCAAAAGCATCCCAAGCAACTGTCCGCATCTGTCTCCCCAGCGATTACACAGACAGGCTACAGCATCACGCTGCTCAAGTAGGAGTGTATTCTCCTAAGGCACAAGCATGAAGGTAGGGATGTTGACTGTTACACTACCCAGAGAGCGTTTACAGAGAAGACAGAGCAGACACTTCCCAGAGATGGACAGCAAAAGGCAGTGCTCACAAGTTGCAGCAAGAAAAGCTAAAAAACCCTACAGGATAATAAAAAGAAGACATCCACAGGAAGAGTGGTTAAATACAACAGGTTGCCCACAAAGGCTGGAGATTTCGGAGCTCAGCTGCCTCAGACTCTGAGTGAACTAACTCAACTTTGAAGTTAGTATTACCCAGAGCAGGGGGTTGCACTAGATGACCTCCGGTAGTTCCTACTCTGTGACTCTAATCTAGCAGCGGGCATCTGTGAGTGATACTGTCAAAATGGAAGTTGGTAATGGACTTTTTTGAAAATTTAGTGACTCTTTAAAGATTAATATCCTGTTGCTGCAGCCATGAGGGGCCATGGGGTTCGTGGCTATTCTGACTTCTGCTCAACTGTGAGTTATGCAGCTATGTCCTTGAAAATGTGTTATGGGAACTTTTAGTAATTACCCAGTGCACAAATCAGACAGTGCAAGTACTGAAACATATTAAGAGACTGTTCATGTCTGGGGAGTGTTTCACTTTTTTTCTTCAAAGTCATGTACTATACAAATTTTAATAACATTGCTTCATTTCTAAGGTTACAAAAATGCTGCACTGAATTTCTTTCAACACGAAACAGTGAAAGATTTTTTTTCTTAGAGGAATTCTTAACATTGCAATGGTCAGATATTAAAGCCTATTTTATTGTCATTTTAATACACATACACAAGCATACATGAAAAGATGACTGAGCAAAATTCTATTAAATTGAATTGTACCATGAACACATGAAACTGCTGGGTTTTTCTACTATTTGTCCCTCTTGTCCTCAAAATGTGGATGGCCCAATTACTGCGGTACATCCTGCAGGCCACCATGAAAGCATAGCCCCCTTAGGGTATGCATGACGCTCAAAAATCCTGCTCCAGAGGCTTCACCATCTAAGCAGAAACATGAAATTGAACACATCTAGCTACAGTATTTTGAATTTTTGTAGCTTACTGGCTGAATCGCAGCAAAGTGACAGAAAACCTGGCAGGCAGCACAGATTAGGCTCTCCTCAACAACTGTCAAAACTGAACTTAAAAAGGCAAATCCTGATATTTTTTATTAGAAGTAGAACAAGTTCAGACCACTTTGATCCAACCAACCTGACAACCTGTGAATTTTATGCTACCTGACTTGGTCTGGGAACTAAAGAGTGTTAGCATTTGCTTAAAAACAGGAGTTTACACTTTTCTAGACTTACTTTTTCAGCTGATGTCCCAGCCCAAATCTTTCCTTAGTAGAGATCTGGAATACATCCACAGTTGGCACTATGGAAAAAGGAAACATTGTTGATATATGAAATTACAGTAATGATCAAAAACTCATGACCATATAAGTCATATTTAAGGACCCTGTTCTATCTGGACCTTTACTTTAGACAATAGCATTGAAGCAATGATGAAAGCAGACATGTCATCTAAGTCTATTAAGAAATGAATGGTCCTTTTCAGAATATCAGTCAATATAATTTGTAATTTTACAAATGAGTGTTTTAAAAATTGAATTTCCCTCAATATTTCTTTTTCTACTAATTTTAATTACAAAAATGCATATTTGTTTTTTATATTATGTAACTACTAGAGAGCAGTATCAGATTAAATGTATCTGGACTGGTAATTAATTTTGCCTACTCTCTTAAAAATTTTTTCCAGGTAAACAATCTTTACACACTACAGTTCCTGTGACTATGAAGAAAATCCAGAGTGGAATAAACTTAATTGGTAACTGGGTTTTCTTTCTGAGGGCATTTTACTATAAGATCCATAATCATCATCTAAGTGGCTGATATATCAATTCCAGTGGCCAAGAATTACCTTGAATTTTCCTCAAGACCATCCTAACATTGTTATGTCCATATTAATCTGTCAGAAATTTGAGAGTGTATTGGGTGAACGCTGGAAATTAGCTCCTGGTAATACTAAAATACTTTAATAACATTTACTAGATAAAAGTGGCAGATGGAATCCAGCACTTGTTGAGAGAGCCTCAGGTCCTCAAGGCAGGACAACAGCCAACACACATTACAAGGATGAATAGACTTTATACTTCATATTATGTAAGGTGGTAATGACTACAGTAAAGTAAAAAAAAAGGAATGCAAACAGCAAATCTGAAGTTGGTTCAAATTTTATTACAAAAAGCAAATCAGTACTTTAAGATCTACATTATTCTGATTACTCAGAAAGCCAGATTTTATTTGAAAAATCAAAGTTTATTTCACTTTAATAAATTATATTTTTAAATACAACACAATATATCTAACCTGGCCGTTCAATTTCACTTAGTTCAAAGCCTTGCAGATACCCTTTCTCTAATGTTATTATTCAAACATACTCTCATCTTTTAAAGAAAAAATGATGATTTTTTCAAAAGGAATTAATGATTTGATTAGGGTTAGCAATGTCTTTAGATTGCCAAATTTAGGACACAGGGTAGGGGGGGAAAACTTTAAACGAGAATCATCACACCTAGACCAGCAGTCTTAAGACCTGACATCTAGACTACAATTGCTGGCTAAGCTCTACAGCCAGAGGAGACAGCCCGATACCTCCAAAGGCTGATTTGTCCTCATGTAAGACAGGTTTCTAAGGCACATGGGAGGAACTGTCCACAAGTACAATAGTGAGACAAGCTATTAACTAGAGTAATGACTACCTAAAATCACAGTATTACACAGCTACAAGGTGGTACTAATACCCTGCATTGTGCTTTGGAGCATACTGCATTTCTGTTGCTTTAATCAATCAACAGAAAGTACTACAGGACAAAAAGATGTAGCATAAAGCCATGGCCCTGTAGTCTCAAAAAAAAAATAATTAAGAGGGAAAGGGAATTCACAGAGAAAGGATCTTGTTAACACAAAAGATGGTGGATCTCATTATCCTTTTCTGTTAAATAAGGAGTCGTAGCTGCAACAGCATCTGAGCTCATAAATCCAGTACCAGCGAAGCAGTTGCCTCTGGCCCTGATCTTGCCTTTCTCAGTACGCAGGCACTCCCACAGTCAGTTAGCTGCAGGAATGGGAACTAAGCATCCCATTTTAACCTTGTCAACAGGGCAGAAGAGATCTTGTTGTTACTTCTCATTTCACTGGACCATTCCTTACTGCATTCTGCTTTTCACCTTCACCTTCTCTTATTTGCTGCACTTTTTTATTTTTTAGATTACATTTTGAGAGAAATATTCTGAATAATAACACTGCTACCTGCTATGGCAAATACATATTTTAAGATCTCCATATTTACAAAAAAGATTGAAGTAATAAAATACAGACACAAAGAACAGTCAAGCAAAAAAAAAATATCTGATGTAATGAAATGCTTACTTGAATGAACAGAATATATTTTACAGTTAGCATCGGTAGGCAACATATCCTATAAAAATAGCTCATTGGGACACATCTTGCTAAACATATTATGACTGAAAATATCTATTGATTTTCCAGAGGCAGAATTCTCCCACGGACACAAGCCTGAACTGACAGCTTGTACTGGAAGCCTCCAAAGCTGGGCAAGTTATGATCCAAATTGCAACTCAGTTCTGACTTCCCACTGTAAAAATACATCTGGAGTTGACCCTTGCATATGAAGTTGATTCTTCAGGAGTCTGACCACTTTTACTCTCGTGAGGAAGCTTTACTCACCCAACAACTCATTTAAATCTAAAGATTCCCAAAGTTCACACAGTCAAATAGGGTAGTTACCATGGCCTGATTCTTCAAATGTGCATGAAAAAGGGCATTTTCATGTGCTGCACAGATCTGTGTACGCGTACCTTACCGGTGACATCTCATCTATGCAGATGACACCTGGTTTCCAAAATCAGGAAATCACACATTAGAAACTGTAACTCTTCATTCCTTAACCCTGGTTCCTAGGGGAAGCAGTTGCATTTCATAGGATATCAGGAAAACAGGTTCCAAAAATCAACCTATGAAAGTTTAAATTAGGTGCCCATGTCATTACTGAGGGCCTAGCGTGCAAATATATGTCAGCGTAAATTCAAACCAGTAGGACTGCTCTCAGCAGTAAATCTAGGCACATGCAGGGTAAAAGATCTGGCAGTGAATGAGTATCTATTACCTAGTACATGACTCAGACTGAAAGAACGTACAAGGTACATGAAGAATACACAGGTGACTAACCTGGACCATTTAAGTACTGTGTAAGTGAACAGTGCAACCGCACTATTATAGGCTCTGTGCGAATTACATCCCAAGCCACAGCAATCTCTTCCTAGTTCAAGACAGAAAGAAAACACACACCATTAGACATCATGAGGAACTGTTGCATTTTGTCAGTCTACCTTAGGGTTGTAATAAACACCATCCATTCATTTACCCAGTTGTGGAATATCTACTCCAACTTCAGACTTGAGACTTAGGACATAATATTGCTTGCTGATGCCCCTGAGAGGCAGACTGCTTCCAGTTCTTGAGTATGCTCATTTCAACTGAGCACAGGTTTATACACAATACTACACCTACAGTGCTGGCAGACACATTCCCATCTGTCAAGAGATACCGCTTCACAGCTGAGAAGCAAAGAAGCAAGCAAAGATGGAAAGGACACTCATCCCATAACAGGGCAAGGGAAAATTTTGCTTCTTAAGACTAATCAAAATAATTCAAGGTATGATCAGATTTTCTTAGAATTTTAGAAAAGCCCAAGAATAACTATCTTATGTGCTGTGCTGACCTGAGGATGTATCTCATTGTATCAATGACCTGAGAATGAGATGTATCTGTGCAGAAGCTAATGATGCCCCTAAAAGCACCAATATTTATTCTCTGTCTAAAGGACAGGAAGTTACTGCACAGACGAGGTAAGGAAGTGTGGAGTTAATGACAGCATAACTGCTACAGAAGCCATGCTGCCGGTTGACAGCACCACTGTCCTATGTCTCCTTTGCCACTTAAGCCTCTCCCTAAACAGCTGTAGAAGTTGAGAAGCACATAAGAGAGCTCCAGCCAAGGTCTTCTTCCCTCCAGGACTCTATGCAAAGTGCTTTCACCTAACTGATGCCTAGGATAGCAAAAAAATAGATGTATTTAATTCATATCAGTTGAATTTAGTGAAATTTAAATCAGTGAATTTACCATTCACAATGCATGTTTGAAAGGAAATACACATGCAGTAATTAAAGGCCTACAAAGCATTTTAACAATGCAATCATAAAAGAAACAGGACAGCTCTCCACTGAGTAGCAATCAATAAGCTGACAGCCACTTGTGAGGATCAAGTCCCCAAAAAAGGAAAGTCTCAGTGGTTGTCTCGAGAGCCTGATGTGTAGCAGAATTAAATGGGTATTAATGTTCATTATGTAATTGTGTGATTACATTACTTACATCAAGAAAGCTAACATCAATATGCAGATCAATATCTACATCATCAATGGCTCCATATTCCCTGAAAGTAAAGAATTACATTACATTAGAGCTCTTTAAGATACTCCGCAGCCCAGGAGTACTTGTAACAGGGAAGACTTCACAAAGGATAATCTTGTTTGTAAAATCAGAATGGTTATAAAATACACATTTACATAGATTGGACCAATATTCCCAGTGGGTGACTGTCTGCTGCACCGGGACTTTCTTTCAGTGGATTTTGCTTAAACAGGTTCAATCTTTTTTTCTACTAATTCTCCCAAATTCTTCACCATTGCTACTACGTATTTTTATCTCACATATTGCACATATAAATCAAGAAAACAGTAATGGTCATGTGCTGCTCCTATTTATGACAAAAGAAAACCCTAGTTAATTTTCAGAAGTATTTCAGGTTAACAGCCAGCAACCTACTGAGAGGCTTGAGATAAATCATTGAAGACAAATACAACATAGCCTAGAGGGTGGCATATTATACCTGTGGGATTGCTTCATACATTCAAGCATTTGTTTGTCAAAACGTAAAGATTGGCCCGTAACGTGCTCAAGGCAATAGTTACCTTACTTCAGCTGTTATGTGTAGTATTGCTGGAATCCCCAAGGTTCAGATTTAACTTATGCTCATAGGTGTTTCATTGCCGTCTTACATTTAAAGTGCAACGGTTTTGGCTCTTATTTTCTGACTCATTCTGACTGCCCTCCCCCAATGTACTTGAAGACTTCTGAAAAATAGGGCTAGAAAATATTCACACACCTAAATAAAAAATTGCTTTCCTTTAAATTACTTAAGAGGACAACACTGTAAAAGTGCAATCACTCTCAATTTTTCAGATTAGCTTCTAGTGAGTTTTTTTCTTTACACTGCATTTCTATGCTTCTGCTCACAGTGACTTCGACGCTTTTCTATTAAACCAGACAGAGACAGTGCACAGTAGCAGCTGGGCATAGACAAGTTGATGAGGTAATTTTATAATACAAAGTTATTTTTGTGACTATAACTACCTCCTACCAAAGTGGCTTCTCAGCCCATGGTAGGGCCCAGATCACACTGGAAATTTCTTGATCTCTTGTGAGGCTTGGTGGAAGCAACCCCTTCCACCAAACCTTGGCATCTCAGTGGTTCTTTCTGGTAAGGGCAAACCCAAAGTCTCTCTCTAGACCAGACGTGTCCACCTGTGGCACACACAGGGCAGGTAAATGGCTAGCCAGGGCTGTGTTACCTGGAGGCTTCCCAACGACTCTAAGAGCTGCTCCAGAGTTTGCTCACCCAGATCTGTGCACGTGCTTGCTGATCTCCTACAGCTTACTGAAGACCTCACTTCGAAACAGTGAAATTCTTCACCTACTGGACGGCTTAGCCATTATCCTACGCAACAGTGGCCTCAGATTTTTTTGTTAATTTTCCAGAAGATCCAAAGAACATATTGTTATGAACTCTTAAGTGGTATTTATGAACACAGGCTGGTGTTATTCACATGTCTGAGGTTCAAAAGGCTGTGAACAAGCATGATTTTATCAATTACATGGAAATACACTTGAACTAATGAAACACAGAAACATTAGTGGAAGAAGGGACAAAATAAAAAGAAGTTGTAACTGTGGAATTTCCATACTCACTGAAATCCCTCTGTCCCCACTCCATTATCATCTAGAAAATGGATTTTAGACACATGATACTGACTCTAGTTTTACTTCCCCAGGCTGAAAGGAAGGAAGAAATCATGTTTTCTTCCAGAACCTGCAGCTTATGATCTGCTGCCTACAACGGCTCTATGAACACATCTTGATTTTGAAGGTCCCAGAGGTCCTCTGCCTGTCAATGCATACACAACATAAATAGATACTAAAGAGTTTGGATCGGTCCAAACTGGTCCACAGGTCGTACTCATAGCTTTGGTGGACAGATTTCAAAGGGTAGTGGTGAAAAGCACGCAGGTATAGGAATTTCACTTTTATATGTACAATTGACTCTGTGACAGCAAGAGACTACTGAAAGAGGGTCAGCTGTCTAGGAAGTATGCATCTTAGTGGGTGTCACTGTCAGACAGACTTCTCTTTCCACAGAGAAGTGATGATGCAGGAGAGAGATGAAACTAAATGCTTAATGCTGTGTTTCTCGTTTCCAAGAATTAAGTATTTTCAACTGCAGCAGTTTCCACATGGCAAAAGCAGGCACAGATACTAATCTCTGTTAAAGTGAGCTCAAGGAGATCACGCTTCCAATGAAACAGTTGACTCAATAAATTATATGTATTAAAGTTTTCAAAAAGTTAAATATGATGTTTCAATCTTAGGAGTCTGAGGGAGCCTATTATCAAGGTATTCTCAATTTCACAGTTATAAGTTTGGCAACTAAACATTTATCTCATTAATTTCCTAAATCCATGTAAAACTATTTCGATTTCAATTGCCTGGGCCTTTGAAATGTAATGAAATTTCCACTTAAAAGGTATAGTACACCACAGTTGTAGACATGCTCTCTCTTCTTAAGACAAAAATAACAGAACTTACTGTTTAGAGGTTAATGGGAATTGTTACTTGCAATATATGTATACCTAAAGTTATCTTCTCTGCATTTTATTATTTGCTTTATATATTTCTTGTTTTATAACAATGTCAGTACTTTCGTGGTCATACATCTCATAGGTCTGTTACATCTTTCCTATGTGTTATTTTTATGAAATTATTAGATTATATAGATGGAAATGAAGTTATAAAAGACCTGAAGTGCATTAAAATCATCATACAGCTATGCCCTAAGGCAGAATCATGCACTCTTATAAATGCCCAACAGAATTTTTGTGTAATTAATCTTTGCAATCTATCTTCGACTGAGGTTCCAACGCTTCCCTGCATAGGATACTTTAGATTCCCACAATTAGAAAGCTTTCCTAAAATCTAATAAAATTCTTGTTTGTTGCTAACACAACTAGGTTTTTGTTGTCTCTCTCATGATGACAACAGAGAGCATTTGATCATTTTTCTATCTACAAACAACATATTTGAAGAAGAACTGTTATTATGTCTTCTCCTTCTCTTTCTTCCAGACTAGACAAATCCAGTTTCTTCAGCCTTTCCCTAGGAAAAACATTTACTAGATGTCTTACCATTCCCCTTGTTCACCTCCAGGGCAAAAGACAGAATATGACAGAAAAGGAATTTAACAAAGGTTTAGAGTAATGCTGAATAGTAATTTTCAACAAAATGTAACAGCCTGATCAAATACCAACTGAACAGCAAAAGACAATGATATTTTTGAACAGGCTTCCAGGGCTTGTCCTCAGCACTGCCAGTTGTATCAGTACTCAACCACAAAAAAAAGAAAAAACAAAACCAGCATTATTGCTAGCTAGTAGTGTTCCTTCCTTTTGCCACACCATATGCAGAAATCACCAGAAAATACTTGTGCTTTGGAAGTCAGGGAAGGTCTACAAGGAACTCAACCTCCAAAATGTTAAGGTTCCACAACAGAGAAAGGTCAGTGTCATACCTGAGAGATACTGCATTAGGTCCATAGATCTCTCTCACTGCTGTCAAATCAGCCTCCAGCTGTGGGTGCTTGTGAAGTTCTCCATCATAGCTAACCTACCAGGGAAAAAAACCAAAAACATAGGAATTCTTATTTATGACATTACTGGCACCTGATTTAGACTTTTAAAAGTTCCCCCTGCAAAATATGCTGCATGAAGATTTCTTAATGCCACGCTCAGAAAGGGCACTGTGTTGATTAGCTGAAGCACTCAGGTGGTCTAGCTCTGCTAAGTAATGTGATTTGCAAAGCAGGCACCTCACCATGAAATTTTTTTGAGGGTCCCACTCCTGTTTGTGCAAAGAGAAGCTGCAATGGACTCATCTCTCTGCCATCTTGTCCTGGGTTTTGTTCTGAGACTCTTACACATTTTAAAACTGTTGAGAAGAACCCTCTCAGTTCATCCCAGTCCAGCCACTACAGGACAAAGGTTTGCTCCTTCTTGCTTGCTGTCACTCTCCTATATATTAGGCACAGAATGGCTTGGGCTCAACAAGAGAAGCATGAAACTATTCTACATACCACAGATCTCCGCATCTAAATGACATTTTCAGCTTACCTACAGGCTGTATTCTATCCATCAGTGCAACAATATCAGATGGAAAAAAAATAAAATCAAAGAACAATTTCCCATTTAAGTATTTTACTGGAGAAAGTGTAAAGAAATATGTATTTAGACATCATGCCAATTTTTTTCAAACTCTACATGAACAATGGAAAAAGTTATGTTAGTGCTTACGCTAAAAGCAAAATTTGTGAACTGGTCTGGTTGGACTGTATGCAGTCAAAATAATTAATATTCTCTTATCTTCTACAAGGACCAAAATACCTCTTTAGGCTTGAAACAATCTATTCACAGTCTACTACTACTTTCCGGTTAAGTGGTGTGCTGCTGATTGTATGAACCTAATTCTACTTCTTTACAACAACTAGAATGACAGTAATTCCACAGAAGTTGATGAACTCCCTAAATGTGGACAGATTCAGAAATGAGAGTAGAATTTGGTTGGTACCTTCGACAAATTCAGAGAGCAAAGCACAAAGCTGTAATTTTTCCCTTTGGCCATACATATATATGTGTATTTCCTTATACAGGAATTCCTGCAAAGAATTCTTGCTATTGCAGAACCCTATTCAGCTGCAGTACCATTGCATCGATTTGTACACCCAAACCTGTAGGAGACCAGTGCTATGACACTTTCAGATCTGCTTTCTAGAGATGTACTTTTCAATATAATTAAGTATATTTCAATAGGAAACATAATCAGATGATCACTTTTTACATGTGAAAATTAGCAAAGAATAATTTGATTAGACTAAGGATTCTTGAAATATAAGGCACAGAAATCATCAGCATGGTGCAGTCATGTGTTTATCAGAGATATCAATGATGTTCATGACCAGAAGGGTGTAAGCCAAGTATACCTCTACTGTTTGTGCAGGTATGTCAGAACAATTTTCCAAGTAGAAAAAGCATGGGAAGAAAACTTCTATTTTTTTTTCAGTTTAGGTAGGAGCAAAGCAATCCTTTTAAAATGCTCATTACTCAAAGATGAATTCTTCAAAGATGCATAAATAGTTGCTGTCCTGCTTCCAAAGAGAGCACAGCAACCCTTCACAAATTATAACTGTGGTGCATCCACCACCTTCGTTGGTTAAATCACATTTTTTCAATCATTGTTATGTATCATTAATAGTAACATACAAAAAGAACACTATGCAGAACACTGGACTGCTCAACACAATGCCTTCTCCAATCTACTTTTTGATGGTAAGAGGTTATGAACTCAAAAAGGAAGCAAAGCAGTGTTCTGGCAAATTGTAAGACCACATTATGTTACTTTCCACCCCTGAAATAGTGCCACAGACATGATGATGTATGCAGGGGAGACTGCCAGAGTTTTGTGTATCAGCATTTGCAAGTATGTCCTGTAACTAAAGCATAAGAGAGAAGGCAAGAGAGCACCAAAGGCAGTAGTATTACTGTTTCAACCACTTGTTCTCATTTGCAAATGCAGTAGAGATTCAAAGCAAGAATTAACAAAACATCTCAGAGAAAGTGAATATAAAAGCTTAAAAATCTGATAACTTTGCTGTATCTGAAAGGTCTGTGTTTAGAAAGTCTCTGTTTTTGATCTGAGACCTGATTCAGTTATTTTGTCCCAAATAATGACAAAAGGTTGCATTTTTGAAGGAGATAAATGATTTACAAACCTAAATCCCATTGAAAATCAATAGGACTTAGGCTTTTGAATCACTTAGCTATTTTAAAGTATTTATCCATTAAATCCTTAGAAAGGATTACAAATAGGTGCCTAGGAAGTAGATACAAACATTTAATTTATGACCAAAAGGTCCTATCTTGTTTTAACTGCTCATGAAATGTCATTTGCCATTGTCCACAGTCCTTGTTACATCAGCAGCTGCTCTCTTGTCTTTCCAACTGTAACCACTTAAAAATGTTAAGAATTATCCATGACCTTCATCTTTCCCAAGTGTATTGCACAGAGTTACACTGCCATCTATTCCCTATAGTTGCTAAACTCAGAATTTTTGTCCCCATTCTCTGTGGGCACTGCACACACTTGTCTCAAATGAAGAAGCTTGCCTTGCTTGTTCCCCACATACACAGTCAACTATTTTGTCTTCCCAATCCACCTGGTGCTCGCTTAACTCTTAACGATCACTTCATCTGAAAAAGGACTGTTCTTTTTATCTCTAGAGGGACTTTGCTCGTTACCTGACTTCCCATTTATCTTCTTTAATTCTACAGGTCCTCTTTAGAATTTTGTCTTTTTGACTATGAAATTTAAAATTAAACATTTCCTTTTTTCTATCTTGTTAAATATACTTTCTATAATGTCTTTTTTTGTTTGTTGGTTCTCCTTATTCTGCTTTTTGAATACTCTATAGTCAAGATAGTCACAATCCTCTGATATTTTATTTTTATTGCTGATCTAATTGTTTGGGGGTTTTCCAGTTATAATTCCTTCCATTAAATGTATTACCTTAAAAAATTACAACGCAACATAATGTCGTTTGCACTTCAAATAGAAGGCAACTAAATTTTAACCAAAACTGCCTATTATACAGCCCTTTGACACCTTGCAGAATGATAAACTGCTCTCTGTGCTCTTATCTCACAGACAGTGTTAATATTTAGTCATTCTTTTGAGCACCGGAAGGCATCCTTTACCAAATGTATTAGCACTGGTTCAAGAAATAAGCACTCCTAGCTGTTTGTTGCCTTTTCCTTCACCTTGAGGGTACTGTCCTTTCTCCAGAGTTGAAAAATGGAGCCAGTACACACAACTCATCACTACAGGGCAAAACCAGAAGGTTTTTCCTCTCAGGCAGATTAAAATAAGATCTTGCTGTTTGCACTGAAGTATGTGTACACGGTCCTCCCCAGCACTCCACAGGACTGTAGAAGTCAGCAGCTGAGGGGAGGCAATTCCTGCATTCATTTCTAAAGTGAACATGACTCAATACCCCATGTCAGTTATTTCTGACATTGAAAATAGGTTCCTTCAGTTCCAGTTTCAGTATCACTTGTAATAGCTTTTTAGGGGTGTGCTTTTTTTTTTTTTAAAGCACATCAACATGTATGTTGTGTTCAAACCCCACCACGCTCTTGGCTCTGCAAGGTAAGAGGCTTGGCCATGTTCTGCTCATCAGCATCCCATGCTCCCTGCACCAACCCAACCGGCTGGCACTGCTGGCATGCTTCTGCAGCCCTGGCTCTGCACCCAGGGCACGGACAGCTTCAGCCTCAAGGCTGAGGCCATGACAACTTCCATAAACAGCAACCGTAATCCATTAAAATGTTCCTAAATAAAGAGTTCTAATAATGTGAGAAATTATTTCTTCAGGGCAATAGTCAAGACTAAAAAGATAAGAAAAACGTGCATAGACTAGCAGCATGAAGCGCTCTATTGACACTGCAAAAAGAAAAGAGATGAAGAGATTTTATTTCCCAGTACATAAGAGAATGTAATAATAACTAGTTCTGCTGAGGGAACAAGAAGGAAAGACACAGAGCAGTACATTAATCTAAAAATATGCAGCATTTTTCAAGGTGAATTTAACTGTAGAGCTCAGAAAAAGAATAGACTATTGCCTAGACCAAAATTATTTTGTAATATCTATTTTTACCATTAAATTGCAGTGCTCTTGACTTTACAAAATGGAAATTCTCCATAAGGAAACTGATTTGGATCCAGACTGACTTCCCATTTTTATCAATAGTGGGACAACCTTTAAAGAATCAGTATCTATTTCCTGGAAGTAAGCAACTGGCTTCTATTTTCAAATTTTTCTGAGGAGTACTTGCTTTTTCTATTCTTACAGCTTTGCAAATGTAAACAAACTAACCCTATTTAAAATTTGATAATATTATGCTGTGTAACTTATTCAATATTTTTGCTATAAACCACTATATATATATATATACACATTGCATTCTATTCAATGATGAAGAAACCTAATAAATTTTCATAAATTTACAGTGGAATGAACAACAGAAGCTCCCAAACACTAATTTCTTGAAACTTGTGCAAAAATTCCCTCCATTACCTGTCCTCCATAATAAAATTCCTCAGAATCATTATCTCCTTCAGAATCTTCTTCAACTGTGCTGTTGTGCCGTGACTCCTTAACGGAAAAGGAAAGTTAACAATGATACAAGCGATATGCTTATCTTGCATTTATAGTTCTAATTATAAATAAGATATTATGATTTTACAAATAAGCTCATAGTGCCCTTTATTAGGTTATCATTTAGTATCATTTCCCCAGAAAAGTACTAAGGCTCTGTTTTACGAATAGTGAAATAGCAGACAAAAGATGTACCTACTAACTGGGTACAGAGAAACTCCCTGAATATGTGTCGGAAAAACAATGCTTTGTTGGGCCACAGACACAGTGTGGTGTTTTAAGGAACTGAGTAATTCAGCAGACTATAATGGGATACTTCACTTGTGATTTTGCTAAAAAAAACCCTAATCTACCCACCAAGAAAGGTTCTGGACTTAATTAATTTGGTGTTTCAGTGACCTACAAAAAAAATTTAATTTACTTTATTCTGGTAAATCAATTCTAACAGTTTAAGGAAATAATTCAATTCCAAGCATGGCATCTCTTAAGTTCCTTTCTGTGAAAAACTGACACATTGCCGCTTAATTATTATTTTTAACAGAACTTCCAGCCTGTTGCCAGAAAAGGTGAAAATTTTCTGACTAGCTCTATTCTGGAACTTTGAAAATTAAGGATTAGAAAAGTAATATGCTTACCCAAGTAAAACCTGCTTTAAATAGGCTGCTCTGTGAATAATTGTACTCAAATAAATAGAACCGATCCCGGTACAGACTGCAACTCAGCATGAGCTGAAGTGTTATATTCTGCTTCCCACCAATGGAACCTCTACTTATAATTATGTAATTGCTTGAAGATATTAATTCATGTTTCCCACAATTCATGTGTTATTTCTAGGCCCTATGATGACAAGGATCCCCTACAGAATGCCTGCTAAAATCATAATTCTTCACTTCAACCTGAACATGACGTACTTACTGCTTATTTTGTACTTATGTCCTGCCACAGAACTGCCATAATTGAAATCAGATGTATAAATCAAAGAATAGCAATTACCCATAAATCTCATACAGTCATAAATGTTAAATACACCCAAATATGACCAACTTCTATTTACAGACATTCTAACCCCACTTCCCTAGCCTTGCCTCTGAATTGCTGCTCTAGTCACTGTGTGTATACCTAGAACAGAAATCATGTTTCAGCCAATTTCACAGCAACTTTCTACAACAAGGCAAAAAAATAATTTCTGCTTCTACTTCACTGGAAAGAAACACAGTCACTTTAGTCTTCTTTGTTTTATATAACCTTAGTTCAAGGGGAAGTCTGTGTTAAAACAGAACTCAACAGAACAAAAATTCAACGCAAACCAAAGAGAAATGAAACACATCAGAATAGCAACAAACTCATCCTACCCTAACCAAACCTCTAACCGTGTAGCCAACAGAAATGGTCAATGTTAGAGATTTTTTTAAAAGTTTTTTTTTCCACCCAGTACTTTAATATTTAAGTACCTCATTCAACTTAAAACAAAATAAAAGCTCCAGCTCTGTTCCATAGAAGCTAAATATACCTCAGGCTTATAATGGGTAAATTATTCCTGCGCTTGAATTTTTCTGATGTTTATCGAGCACTGAATACAATGACAAGGCAGCAGAAGCAAAGCATTTGCAATGCAGGTTTTTATATCAGATCAGGTTTAATCTACCAAAAATCCCCAATCATACACATTAGCATAACTGGCCATGTTTATATCTCCTTTCCAGGACCAAATAGAGATCCGAGCCTAAAAAGCAGTCATCAAGAATCTCAGCGACCACCTTTACCAAAGAAAATCTTTAAGTCAAGCACCCAAATTCTTGGTACAATGCTCAATTTCTTGCTTGAGGTAGGAGCCCATCTGGTACTTTCTTGGAGCCTGTAAAACTGTCAATCCCTGTAGACTTCATGTTAGTGACAATTCTTTCTTCAGCTAATGTCTCAGTGAGACTGGTCAGGGTCCCACGCCAGAGGTACGGCACAAATACAAGTGTGGCTGGAATGCCTTAATACTCCAGCCACTACTTATGGTGAATAGTGTCACGCAGAGGTCTAGAGTCTCCAGTGAGGCTGCTGCAGACCACACAAAGCAGCAGTGAGCTAATAAATGGCATGTGGTCCTGTGTGCAAGAGTAGGTTAAAAGGTATGGCACCATGATCTACTTCTCCAGGAGAGCTGTATCTTTTAGGGCAGACAGGGTCTATACCACTGTTGAACAAAAAATGAAATAAACGTCAAAACCCTATTTCCTAGGATGGGAGCACCCCTATCCCAACTAAGTGATTCACTAGTTAATCCATGTATGAAACCTAGAGAACTACGCTCATCTTCTAAAATGTGTAAATGCGTATAGTCTGCGTAAGCACATATTTGATAGGAAATATATGGTAAACATTCATAATTTATTTTCTGTTGATTCTTAAAATAACTTCTGTCAAAATAGGCATACAAGAAGTACATACCTCTCCATTCTCCCTCTGTAATTTTGATTTTATGGATAAGCAATAGTTGACATCACTGGTTTTTCTTAATTCTTAAAAGAAAAGGGAAAATAGGGAACATCTGTTAAAATATGTGAATTAATTTTGCATATGCAGACTTGAAATATTTAGTCGCAGTAATAGAGCAAATAAAGGAACAAAAAGTTTCAGATATGAACAGCATCAAAGAGTTTACAATACAACAGCCTAAAATTAAGAAGCCCCTACATCTCAGAAGACTTGTATTTTTAAATGTGAAATGGAATTCAGCTGGTCCACCTGGGAGATCTGTTTCTCCCAATCTGTAATTCACAATTTAGTGTCGTTTATTAATTTTGTACACTTTATAAAAGAAAGAAAACTAAAAAACCAACAGCAAAATTAAATCAGATCACCTTCTAAATAAAACACAGATTTTTATTCTATTTTAAATGACAGGCTTTATTTCTTTTTAAATTACAGAAATACTTACAAATACAATTTATCTTAAAGTTCTAACTATAATGGCTAGTTTTTGTTTGAGTGCCACCACACTCACTTCAGTAAAATTTTTCATGATTTACATTGGTATAAATGAGATCAGATATTGAAGATCATATTGGTTTTTCAGTGGAATTCAAAGTAATTCTGTGTTATGCAAAAAAAGCCCTAAAGCAATGTAATAATAATAAAAAGACTGCGAAGATAAGTGTTCCTGTCTGAAGAACTGCCAGAACTAAGACTTCTCTATGCAGTTTCTCCTGCAGCCTGAAATCATCAGGGAATGTTGTCTGCTAAAATCTAAAAACCCTCTACGGACTATGCATAAATCTTGATCATATATTGTATAAATGTGCCTGTATGTCTGAAAACCATATCCTTTCACGTATTAAATACTTTTTGAAAGTATGGAAATAATTTCAAATGAGAGGTTCCCAAAATCACTGGGAAAAAATATTTTTTTTCCTATAGTCTAATTTAGAGAAATAGCCAAACCATTTTGTTTGACATTTTCTGAAATAATTCACCAAAGGCAATGGCTTCATCCCCAGCGATGAAAATTTAGCGAAGTTTTAAGCAAGTGAGCATGAAAACTTTTAACTGGGAATTATTAAGCACCTCTAGCTGTATTCAAGGAGAACTGCTTTAGCTCAGACTGCAAGACAGTACAGAAATAAAATACATTCTGCCTACACAACTGTAGTGATCCCCAAAAGAAATATTTTAATTTCTTCTGTTCTGAAATGTAGGACAATTTACTACAGCAAGATGATGAGAAAATAGCAAACTGTGTATTTGCAGACATTAACATATCTCCCCTTTAACTGCAGACAACATCTTGTCTTTCCTCACAAAATACGAACTCGATAAAACATGTGGGACATAAGATTACCTGTAGCGATTTGCTGGAAAATTACTGGAATTGGCTCTGTTGTAACTAACACATCTTCATCATTATCAGAACTGGAAACATAAGTGTTATCTATGAAAAGAAAAACACCTCACATGGTGAAGTCCAGTTGTGCTCTGTCAGCCCTTTCCCACGTTGCCCATCCCACCCTGGTACCATAAGGAACTACTCCCCAGTTGGTTAGGGAAGCCAAGCACTACCATCTTTCTGACGGTTTTTTGGTGGCTTTTTTTTTTTTTTCTCTTGATATCACTAATGAAAAGTAAAATACCAGAAGGATGGAAGATTCAGACCCGAAGTTTATACAAGCAGACTCCTGGAGTTTGATGTCATGTCTTTTGTGAATCACAACAAACACTGCTCTGAAATGTCCCCCAAGGCTTAGGGAGGTTTGAACCAACCTTTGCAAAATGAAGACTTGTTCTATGCTTTTTGCTATGCCTGACACTAAAACTCAAGCTAGATCTGCTGTGCAGATTGAAGGCTTCATTCAGAGCTGGGTGTTAACAGCCCATTATGCAAAATACCTGTGCCTCATTTTGCCTAGTCACGTAAAGGTTGTCTGAAGTATCTTCTAATCAGCGGATAACCCTTCTTATGCCTGATTCAGGAAAAAAAATCACTCCTCTCACTTAACAAAAATGTTAGGTATGGATATGAATATGGGAAGTCCGTCCCAAATTTTCTTTAAAAATGTAGAAATTAGGCTGAGGAGGGTGTGTGTTGGTTTTTTTTGGTTTGGCTTCTCATTTTGCTTTCCAATCAAAAATTTAGTAACAACAAACAAGGAGCAGCAAGTTTTTATGTAGTATCTGCAGAAGTTAATTTTGCACAAATTGCTGAACCGTCTACGAAAGTAATAATACTTTGTTTTCTACTGATCTAGGCTGAACTGAAACTTAAGCTCTAGAGCAGAGAGGTTGGCAATTAAGATAATCACAGGTAAAAAGACAAATAAGAGAAATGAAATAAGGACTTGATCTATCATAATTCCAAACACTCCAGTCCTACATCAGCAAAATGCATAAACTCACATGTAATTTTAAGCATCCTGCTGCAATCCCAAAGTCTTTGACCACAGTGCTTCCAGTAAGATGTTAATATTGATTAAACAGTAAATTCAGTAATATTATCTTCTGTATTACAGAGGTTCTTAGCAGCCTGTATGAAGATGAAGCCCCAGCGCTGCTGCCCCTTTCTCACAGGTGTGCCACACTGCCTTTGAAGACTAGCAGCTGCACTGCCCTCCGCCTGTGAAATGGCTTTTCTGCCACATTCGCACACATCTACTGAGTCTGACACTATTCCACACCTTCGCCTGCTTCTGCTCCTGCACTGTCCCACGAGGTAATCTTGAGTGATCTGTGCTCCGCTCAACATACACATATTGCATGCAGGCAACTGCTGCAGGAGGCTGACACCACTTTTCTGCTCCATCAGCTCAGTCTGTATCCACTTGGCTACGTGCACTTGGCACAGGGATGTGTTTCAGAGCCACAGCATTGTGCAAATAAAATGGAGTCCCTTGAGCCATCTGCTAGCATTCACTCCTTCTCCCACTTTGTCTGCGGGCAGGATAGGCTGAGAACTATGCATCCAGGACAGCTGCATCCCACCCTCTTCATGGACCCCTGCCTTGGCTCTGTTTGCATGCTCCACCTTGCTGTCTTCATTTCAGTGTCAGCCTCACCATGCTGGATGGCTCTGGGCCATTCCTTTCCCAGGTTTGGGAATGCAACTTATTGCTATAGAGTCTAATGAGCTGGAATAGCAGAGGCCACCATATCGCTCTAAATATACCAAACACCATATATATGGATGGGAGAAAGGAAATCCATGTGCTAGAACTTACTGCTGTATGAAAGACTAGGAAAAACAATATATTCTATACAGAATAGAAAATTACCGAGATATACATATAAGGAAAAAAGGACTGTTCAATTATAGTTCTGTAGATTTTAATTATATTTTTATGTCCATTGTCATTCTTGCTTGGCAGCTGGATAGTACTATTCTCACTGCCAAGTTTTTGTTTTCTATTTGGCAGCCATTAGCATTTTTTCCTTTTCTTCCATCAGTCTAATGAAACTTGAAATTAAGATGCTGGTTTTGGTTTGCTTTCTTCAACATCCAGTTTCTAACACACCACACCTAGGAACACCTCTCCTCTTAAGTGGAGGACCTAGTGCCCATACCTAGCGGAAAGATTCAGCAAACCACTTACTGCCAAACTCATTCTCTTCATCTCTCCTGCAATCTAACAAGGTCTGAGAAAAGGATGTTTCTGTTAACATGTGTGTAACCCACAAATCACTGGGATAAAAGACTACAGCAGTTCTACAAGTTTATGGCAGCCGATGCGTATCACACTCCAAACACATATTCATTAGAAAAATGCTGCTGTAATGGTTCTCACAGGACTCATGATCCACTTGTATTAATGGGACTTCAGTCTACTCATTGATATATTCTGCAACTGGAGCAGTTATTTTCCCCAGTTGTGTCAAAGTTATGAGAAAATGGTTACATAGATATTTTGCTGGAACTGTTATTACCTGCCTCTAAAATTTTCAGTGATATTTTCACAACTTCAGCAATGTATACACAACTTTGAGACTTCATTGTCTCAACATTATACCTATTAAGTTCCTCACTGTGCATTGTAAGCATGTTTTTACCTTTCACTCGTAACTATCTAATTATCACACACCTTCCATTATGTAAAGTTCTCATGTCATATTATGGTTACCATAGGTAAGATTTAATGCTCAGCTGTTTGTAATCTTTTGATACTTTATGAAGCAATTCAGCAATAGCTGCACACTGTTATCAGTGCCAAAATGGTGACGCTGCAGACATTAACACTTCTGCTGCACACACCCACATTCCACTTCTAAAGGCAGCTAGAGTATATGCATTACCCAAAGCTCTTCTTATAGTATCTAAAATTTACTTGTGGTGTTATCACTTTTGGCTCAATGACTATAATTTGTATAGTAACTTAATCTCTTCTATTTTCAATGCATGCATTAGCAATTTATCTGATGATCAACTCTGACAGCCTTCTCCTGCATTTCTAGATTTGATCTACTGTGTATTAGACACTCCTGATCTCCAGAGGACACAAGTTTGGTATAGCTATGCACTAATGGACTTTGACCTGTAAAGATTTACCCTGCAAGAAATTTATTTTGATGAGCACATGCTGAACTCTATCAACTAGCAGCAATAGTTGGAAGATCACCTTCCAGTTGAGGAGGACATCAGCACAAAGCTACCCAGACTTGACACTATGGCACTCTGACATGTCCCTGAAACACCCCTTAAGTTACATGCCAAAGAAGAGAGCCACAATCAGCAGTAATGTTAAGTTAGAGATTTAGGATAAGGACAGATGACAAAGAATCTGGTTTACCAAGTCAAAACAAGTATTTTATGATCAAGCCTCTAAAATGGAAAAAAGCCATTATCATTCTTAACACACTGAACACCTCTTCATCACAAAGCAAACATGCATCCTGCAGAAGCTTGAGATATAAACGAAATCAGGTCTTCCAAATCCTTGAAGGGTTAGACTTCATTCAGTAAACATGTACAGCTGGTTTACCAATCCCCCAATCCCCCTGTCAGCTACAGTTCTGCCTTTAAAATACAGGGAGTAATGGCAGAGAATATTCATTAGGTTTAAAAGCAACCAAAGTCACTCAGGTTTGTAGGCCATCCAGGCATGCTACAAATAGCATTGTAAGGGAAATCTGAGGTCTGTCAGAAGAATTTGCCAGGAGATGAGATCTCATGTGCTGTGGGAGTAACTGCTGGTCAGTGCTCCAGCCTGCCATTTAGTTAAGGCTTCCCAGAGATCCAAGTTTTGTGATGTTTAATAAACTAAACTGTTAATAACTTATGATGGTATTTTTCCCTCCATTCATTATCAGGGCAATGAATTAATCAGTAAACCAATTTATCTGTGGTATGACTGTGTATTTTACGAATATCAGTTTCTCCCCTTTTACTGCATGTTGAATAATTATTAGTAGCAGTTTTCCCTCCAGTTTTTAACAGTGAAGAAAGTATCTCTCATAAATATTGTTAATATTCTTTCAAATAATCCATTGTATTTAGCATCACTGCTGATGCTTGCTGATTTCTCTCTGTATCTGCTTCAAACGCTCTGGTGTTTTGAACAATATAGTCTACTGCTTATCAGTAAAGAAGATCAAAGCCTCACTTCTTTAGAGATTCTAAAAGAAACAAGAAATATTTCTTTTAGAAATATTACAGAGATGTTACAGATAAAGATCAAAAAAGGCCAGAGGGCTTCATATCATTCATGGTACTTACACGTAAATAATCCCAAGTGCGAAATACGCAATATCGTACAATCCAACAGCACTACCATGAACCTTTACCTGCACAGCACCTGTCTGCCCTCATCCTCACTTTCCTCTCCTCCTTCTGCTAACCTCTGTGCCACCTGAAGTATCTGTGCAGTCCTTTGTGAAGGAAATCAGGGAAATAAGCCAGCTGAAAACTAGCTTTTGCTTTTGCCTGGTGTTCTTCATGTGAATAATTCCCCTTGTCTAGATTGGCTGCATGGTTATACAAATGCTTTTGCTAACCCAGCTCAGAGTATGAAAGGGATGAAGGACTGAGCAGCTGGCAACAGCTTTGCAAGCTTATGTTACCAAAGACATACCCATACACAAACTCTTGGCTTCAACTGACCCCAAAAAGCATCAGTGCATAGTCCACAGGCTTAACTTGAAGAACATGGGTAGTCTCATTAAGGTCTAATGCAGAAATGCTTGCTGGCCCCATGCCAGGCTGCCCAGCCTCTTGAAAGATCAAGCTTTATCTACCATGCCAAAAAGGAGCTGTGCGCTTTCTCACTCCTATCACTGTTGGCTCCAGACATAGAAAGCATCATATAAGTTCCAGTCTCCGTAAACTTGTGAACCAGGTTTTCTCACCCTGACCCAGCTGACAAATGATGCCTGGAAAGGAGAAATGACTGTGAAAATAACTAATGGAAAATGATTAGCACAAGGATGCACCTGGAAGACAACAACACCCTTTCAGATCGTCTCATCTGAATAGAGCAAATTGTGGTAACATGCATATGTGTGTCATGGACAAGAATGTTGCACTGTACCTGGGTAATCCTCAGAGACATGCACTGAATAGGATACACTGTAAAAAGAAAAAACAAACAAACAAACAACAGAATTAATAACAACAACAGTAACTGCTGGCATAACATTTTTTTCCTGCTCCTGTATTGTGTTTTTTTATAGGTTCCTGACAGTTTCCAGGACAGAAAATAACAGCTATTCTGATTGCTTTTGAAGTGCTCAGCTAAAAATAAAAGTGTCATGCCCATTTTGAAAACTTATTTTGCTAAACTGGCACATCCCGATTTCAACCTTCTTAGAATATCAAGACTGCATTATATTCACTTTAGAGTAACATTGCACAGTATCTGTGCTTAGGTTTAAAAAAATAAGTTGCTCTTTGAACAGAACTGGAAAAGCCTAAAACCCAGAAGTTTTCCCTGCTTCTGGTTTCTCGGTTTGAGTCAAGACTCAGTAGCAAGCCTTGCTTGCTGGCTGGGGCACTTCTGTATCTTCCTATTAGTCTCAGTAAAGGCTCTGAATGGTTCGGGCACCTTCCTCTCATCAGGACCTCATATTCGTAACAGCTGTGGCAATTTTATTTGATTCCTCTACCTCTTCGCCAAACTGAGTTCAAATCAAATTTGAAAGAGACATGGTCACACTAAAGGGTAGCTTTACTACATGGATTACCTGAGTCTGTTTCGTAAGAAAGTAAGTTATAGGAACACACCGTCCTGGTCCTCCAGCCCAGCCCACATGTTCTTTCCCTACCACCCAGTGAGATCTTCACTAAATTCACTGCTGAGAGCAGGAAAAATGGGCATGGTGGTTGGCTCAGTTATCTAACTAGCCACGAAGTCCTTCTGAATTTTTGCAAGGTTACTGTGTGTCTTAATTTTGCATTAAAAGCATTCAACTCTGCAGCATGCTGAAAGCTTTCTGTTGTATAATTCATGTTCTTTCCACTTCTACATTCTATAAATTGTATGTGTCAACTTACACATTTAAATAATACATGGTGTGTGTTTAGGTCTGTAGAGAGTTAAGCAGACAAAGGCAGGATGGCATAGACCTTTAATAAATTTTGGTGTGTACTGTACATTGCTGAAAATTGTTTCAGTGGATCTTTCTAAATTACATGAATATAGTTTCCATATAGAGTACAAAATAAAACTATGTATGATTTTTATTCTTTTTTTCTCTCAAGGACTTCCATTAAATGAACTACACTGTCACAATCCAATGATTGTAGGGGTGATCAATATGAAAAAGTAGGTCCCTCACACTTTCTTCCATAAGTCAATCTATTAAGACACAGCTCTGTCACCTGTTTTTGCACATCATCTATTCTAGCATAATTCATTTTATGTATTGTTTGACTAAGAGGCAAAGATACCCGTTTCTTCAATGGCTGAGATGTTCACATAAATTGAAGCAGAAAGAGTGTTTATTACAGCTGACAAAAGATTTAGCCACACAACTCTTGATAGCCTCAGTCAAGCCAGAATTAAATCCCATCACTGTGTCCATCTGAAAATCATTAATAGAAAACCTATCCGCCAAACCATAATTATGGTAGTATGCTGGAAATAGCAATCTGATGATCCTGAGCTGTCACTTCAAAGAAAGTATTTAAAGGAGATGTGAAGCAAGATTAAAGAACAAAATGCCTGAAAATAGGATAATTACTTCCAATTAAAATAAAGCAATAGTTTTAATTATTTTTTTATTTTAAAAACAGTAGTTTTTATTAAATTTGTTCAGTTCCTAAACTGATTCAGTTTAGGAACTGAACAAATTTTAGTATAGCCCTCAATTCAGCAGAACTATTCGTTTATTATGCTGGGTATGTTTAATCTGGAAATCTTTACATTATTAGTTTCATTCGTCTCCCCCCAGCACCACCACCCCTGCCCCCAACCAAAAGGGAATGTCTAATTGTCTTCTTTCCATCTAAATTCATATTTTCAGCACATGTTGGGACCTCTGTTCTGCCCTTTTCTCTTCAGTGTCCCCAGATCAGTGTACTTTGAGAAGTATCAGTGAAGTATTATACTAGACAAAGATCTTACGGGAACATCCTTTTAGATAGTCCATTCTTCTCACATATATTTAAACTCATATTCAGGGAGAATAAGGCTTGTTTGAGCCCCCAGACAAATGAAGTGGTACTTTGCTTGAGCTTGTCATCTTAGGTTAGCGATGTGCAGGCTATGGAAGCAAAAGGTGGAAATAAAACTACCGAACAGAACACAACTTGGTTTTCTGTCTCAGCTTGCCTCTGCGAGTGTTGCACAGGATCACACTTCGGCACATTTTTCTGCATTCAGGATAAACTGCTTCCTACTGACTGTGCACCTGATTTGTCAGAAAAGAACATATACCAGGCTAACAAAGGTCTCTTAAGAGGCTCCTGTCCTGCAGCCACCCAAGCATTTTCCCACTAACTTCAATGAAGATGCAGATGTTCAATGCCTCCCAGTGTTAAAACTTCTTAGAGCCAAAGAAAGCCAGTACTGAAGCAGCTTTCTTGCCTGAGTATGCAGAAATGCAACTGGACTCAATTTAGGCCTGGCCCCCTCATCGATGTACATCATGATTATTCCAGTGAGGGATGTAATTTTTCCTTCTGGCAATGCAGTTCCTCTGTACAACCCTATTGCAGTTACATTGCTATAAATACAACTTATAGCACTATAATTTATTTCCATTCCCATAAACACATTCTAACCAGCCAACCATCATCCTTGCTCATTCAGTTATATTGCTTTAGTTACATCAACATAGTTCAACACTTGAGTACAAACAAAGCCTCAATGATGGTGTTATTTCTGTTTTATTCAGCTTAGACCCTCTGCAGAAGGCATCCTACAGTATATATGCTTCTTGACCTTTAAAGTCAGAACAAGCTTAATATTAGAAATTGCCTAATAAAATTTTAACACAGTAAAGCACCATATAACAAATTAGTGCAAGCTGTGATGTTTCACTGATTATGAGTTTTTAATGTAAACTTCTTTTTGCTTGAAATAATATTAACATGTAGATCCACAGCCTTAGCCTAGTAACAATTCTACTCACAGGGGACTCCTTGCAAGATTTTTGCAATGTGCTTTAAGCATAACTGTTCCTCCTTCAGAAAGGCTATCTTGCAAAGGTCTCTCTGCATTTGAGAACTAATTCATCAGATAGATGGAGACCCACCACTTAATTGTTATTTTTCAGATTAAACAGTTCCAATTTGATACAGAACAAGCAAATTCACCTGCATTTGATATTGCTATAATTTATATATATATATATATATAAAGCTAGTTAGAGAGGAGTGCAGTCTCCAAACTGATTATACTACCAGGTAAAATATTACCCAAAACCTTGAATCTCCAGGGCAAAGAAAGAAATCCATGAAAACTGAGAAAGACAGCAAAGCAAAAGTTACTGCAACAAAACTCATTCATATAAAGGAAAAATACCAGCTTCACCTCTGTAAATCAATTTGTAAGATTGTTTCCTATGTCTTGAACTGCAGTACCATGAACTATCATGGTACAAACCCGTGGATCAGACATGCATCCTAAAGCCACAATGATGCTGGAGCTGGAGTGTATCTTCCCATCAAATTCACATTATCTCAACTCTATGCCACCTGTAGTTTCTCTCTAGGAAAGAAATCCATTAAGCTGCATTTCCAGCTGTTTTGCACAGCAGGAACAATGTGAAGCATCTGGCCCGAGTCTAAGATTTATGCCCATAGAATGGTTATGACAATTCAACCAGCTCTGTCCCACGGCAACGGCTGACTTACTGCCTTATTAAGTGTGGAAATTGTGATCTAGTTTTGTCATGGTTTAAATCCAGCCAGCAACTAAGTACCATGCAGCCGCTCACTCACTTCCTCACTCCCACAGCCCCGGTGGGATAGGGAGGAGAATCAGAGAAAGGTAAAACTCATCTGTTGAGATAAGAACAGCTTAATATAAAGTAGAAGATGATGATGATGATCACAATAGCAATAGTAATGAAAAGGAAAAAGAAGAATAAAATCCAAGAAAAAGAAGTGATGCACAATACAATCGCTCACCACCCGCTGACCAATGCCCAGCCTGCCCCTGAGCAGTGATTGGCTCCTCCTGGCCAACCTCCCCAGTTTATATACCCCGCACTATGTCCCATGGTATGGATCATCCCTTTGGCTAGTTTGGGTCAGCTGCCCTGTCTCTGCTCCCTCCTGGCTTCTTGTGTACCTGCTCACTGGCAGAGCATGGGAAACTGAAATTCCTTCACTTACAGTAAGTGCTACTTGGCAACAACTACAACATCAGCGTGTTAACATTATTCTCAGACTAAATCCAAAACACAACACTGTACCAGCTACTAGGAATAAAATAAACTCTATTCCAGGCAAAACCAGGACAAGTTTCTATTCCAGTTTTAGCTGTCTCTACCAGAGCCAGAGCTCCATGTGCTAACATTGTAGCTTGCAAACTTGCTGATGAATAGAAACAAGATTTTTTGTCATGTGGAATCTTACATTAGTCTAATGCCAATCTATAACAAGATATAAGAAAACAGCAAATAGGATTTTCTTAATCTTAATGCATCTGGAGCTACAGAATTCAGAAGAGACTACTTTTTGTTTACAACAAATAAAAATCCCAGATCTAGCTCATCAATGAAGTAATGCCAGAAGTTAATAGGATGACTGAAACTTCATACCTGAAGAAAAAATACTAAGACTCAGCAAAGTAAACTCTGGACAAATATGTAAGATTAAATGCTACTGTGGCATTGATTACATGCCAGGGTCAACTTCTGAGTAAGTGGTGAGCTGAAGAAAAGAATAGTGAAATCTTCATAAGAAAAATAAAATTATACTGGTGAAAACTTTGAGCCAAAGGGCCTTTTTAATGACCAGTACAATACTTCTGGAAGCACAGTGTGATATAGACTTGATGGTTTTACTCTCCTCTAGGTGAGGCAGTAAGAAGGAATAAGGTCCAATTGAACAGATACAACTGAAATTGTGTTCTTTTTCCAATGCCTAACTATCAATTCTCCAAAATTACTACTGATCTTCAGTAGCTACACATAATATGCCACAGTGGAACATTTCATGAATGTCCACTAATTCTGCAGAAAATATTCCCACTTCCATCTTCACTCCTTTGTTTCTTTTCTTTGAAAATGCTTCCAAATTCCTCAATGGATTCCTATTACTTTCACAGCCTTTAGCTTCCTCTTCTGTTTCAATAAGACCAGCATTTGATACTGAAGCCTGGCCCTTCATATTGTGTCACTTATGACAAGCCTTTTTCCTCAAATGAAAGAAAATTGGTACAAAAGGATTCCACCTTGAACATAGGCCACTCTCTTCTAGTAATTGGTCTGAGATCAAGTTTGAAACCTAAGAGCTTGGCAATAAATCATATCACAAATACAAGGTAGACATTAAAGATGTACTGTGGGTTTCCATCCAAACAAAACTTTCAGATTGCATTCCTGAAATATCTGACCTTTGAAAAAATACCTTGAGAACTGGTAGAAGATGAGGCATTTAGGTATTGGCCAGCTGGAAAACTAAGCCATTTACACAAAAAAATCTGAATACTTAACAAGAAAAGATTTATTTTTTTTTTTTAGTTTAGTTCATTTGAATTAGGAAGTTCTCTGAAAAGAGCTACAATTCAAAATTAATAGTTAAACACACTGCAAAAGGCTTCAATGTGAAGTCTTCCTTCTGATCTGTGCAAGATGACATGCATGCAAATAACAGCAGAAGAGACCCAGCAGCCATAAGCAGCAATTTTCTATGGCAAAAAGATCTCTTCTGCTTAATGGACAGACAAGCCTTCCAAATCCACAGCCTGGAGACAATAATTTTGTTCTACGCTGAAAACCGAACAAACAAAATAACTATGAAAGCAATTAAAAACTAAGCAAAAATTACTGATGTGTTACTTACAGCTAGGACAAAGGAACTTAATGCAAACTCCCCCTTCGGTGTTCAACTGCTACAACCATGAGTGAATGATAATGTCAGTTTTTTTGACAATTTATGAACAAGTGAATTAACAAAATACTTCATCACTTGGTATGTATGACTACCGTGCTATTAAATAGTTTGATAGCTTTCAATGGAGCTCTTAAAAAACAATGCAATTACACTACAGGAAAAATAATCTTGCTCTTCCGCTCTACAGCTTTTGAAAGATTCCATCCCACCCAGCACACATCAGCTGAGAAATTGCTCCACTGAAGCTCATATTCAGAAATATACCTAAAACTGTGGCAGCATTCTGAATTTTCTTATGAGGAAAATTTTGTATTCAACTATTGCTAACATTCACAATGCCTTTAGTAAAAAATATGGAGGCTTTTAAAATGTATTTATAAAATGATAATACAATGCACATCTTACTGCACTGCAAATCCCACTAAAGACTGAAGTAAATACTATTAGACAACACAAACCAGCAAGTACTGCATTCCATTCATTCATGATCTTAAAGGTCTTTTCCAACGTAAAACAATTCTGATTCTGATACCTTTGACAGTAACATAACAAAACATAAATGGAACTGCAAAAAGTTCCAGTTGTGTAAAACACTAACAAAGTGACATGCATCTCCAAACAGAGGGACATACAAACAGTAGTTAGAATCACGAGTTGGAAATATGATAGATAGCACAACACATGGCACGGTTCTGAAAAACCATAAGGCTTTTTAAAATATAAATACAGACTTTTTGCTCTTTCACACAGTGAAATAACTACTGAAACACAGGACTTCTTTTTTTCCAGCAGTGAAATAAAACCTGATGTCATTAAATAAAACAACAATTACTGAAAAACAACCTTATTATTGCCTGAAAAGAGAATTAGAAGTCTCCACAAACAAGACGAAAATTAAGAGAAGGTAGACCTAAGTTTTCATGCACATATTAGCAAAGCTATTAAAAAAGTGACTGTTAATCAAGGGCAGCAAAAATAATCTCACTATATGAAAATCTATTTTCTTTTAAAATACAGATTTTAGAACTTGAATTAAATCCCACTGAAGTCCATGGGAGTCTTCAGCACATGACAAAGAAGATTACAGGCAAGTTGCACAGGAAATAGAAGACTTCTGGCCCCTACCACTCTCCTGGTACTTCTAGACACAGGTACTTAATCACTTTGCTGAAAATTTCAAGATGTATTCCAAACGGTGCAAAATTTGGCAAGTACTTTTTTCCCCTTTTTTTTTTATATCTGCAGCTTATTTATACAACTGGACGGTGAACCATTTCACATCCATACTATTTTCTGGATTCCCGATTAAAACTAGCTTCATGGATTTCTAAACAGCTGTTGAAGTACCCTTTAAAATGTTTTGCATATACATGTCTGCACCTCGGCAATTTGTTTCCAGACACTGGCCACCTTAAATCTCCTTCTGAAAGACATTACTTCAAAGAGTTTCTATATCCCTTGTGATTCAGTACATGATGACCCAGCATCAGTCACAGCTACTTTTTGCTGCTAAACAGAGCCAGGCTCTTGCAAAGAATTGAAATTAGTGCACACATTCCTTTCACTATACATCAAAATTCCCCGTGGTGCACCAGCAAAGAATAACAAGTGACTGAGTAATCTTTTCCTCCGGATGTTGAGGAACGTGCATGTGTGATGACATATGAAAAGTCCCAGGCGCATGTATTGATGACAAATTAGAGCTATTCCAAAGAGACATGAGCAGTGTCAATGTGCCAAAAATGGCACTGCTTTCATTTTGTGACATAACCTACAGGAACAGAGGTGCTGAGTCAAAGTTATTATGTTTGCATTTGGCACTAAGAATAATTGCACTACTGGTCTTTTCATGCAATCGAAGTGCATCTGAATCAAATGGTGAACATTATTCAGGAAGTCCCACCTGATTTTGCACATTATTCAAATAAAGGGGATACAGAAGACTACAGCTCAACCACTTCCTTTTTGCAGAGCATCAGATGAAAAAGTCGTGGCATCTTCTAGTAAATGCACCAAAGTCTTCATCACTCCAATAAACATGAGGACACTCAAAAAGTTGAAGTTATCACTTATGATAATAATAATAATAATATAATAATTTAATAATGGGGGAGGGGGGGGGGAGGGGGGAATTCTGTGTTGTGTGTCATTCTAGAAAGAGTTACATCAAAATATGGCTGCACATGCAAATCTAGGTTGTCCACAATCAGGCCATAGCAGATTCAGACCATTTCACCCAGAACTACAAAAGCCACCTCTTCTTGCAGTCACCCTGTCTGACCGAGTCCAGCTCCCTCCCCTCGACATGGATACACCTTAAACCTCTCTTCTGTGAACTTTCTTCACAGATTCCACTGGTTTGAATTCTTCCTCCATCCTCCCCATTAGCTCTTCAGCCAACTTCAGCCTTCCCCAGGACTCAGAGTGCAAAACAAACTCAGGACAGTAACCTCTTGAGCCAGCTCAGCTGCAGCCAGAGAAGCATATATGATCATAGCCTTTGGGCACTGCATTTCCAGGGTTGGGCCCATCTTCTACTACATGTTTTTTACAGTCTCTGTCTTCTGGGTTTTTTAAAGAAAGTTTCTCCTCTCCAGCTTCTTTATTTTCTTTTTGGAGCATTGCTGTCACAAGCAACCACGACATAGTCTTTTTGGAGCCAGTTAAAAGTTATCTTAAAGCCACAGGGTTTTGGTCTACATTTGTCCTTCCTATTGGAAGGCTGTTCAGAGGGTCTTGTGGCTGTAATTCTAGCAATTCAGTTTTCAATTAAGATCAATTGAACAGAAACTGTTTGTCCAACCCTTGTATGAAGCTTCTGTGTTGCGATCTTTCAAAACAAAAATACAAGGACACAAAAAGAAACAACCATGATACCAAGGCAGGGAAACAAGGCAAACTTCAAACTGAACAATTCAGTGATCAAAACAACAGAAGAGAGCATCTTGTGACAGGAAGATCTACCCAATCATTTCAGCAGATAATTCCAGCACCTTACTAATCCTTAAAAAAACCCAAACAAACCAGCAACAAAAACCCAAACTATATAAACCTCTGGAGACATTCAATGTTTAACTTCATCATGTCCCCAACAAATGGAATGATTCCTTTCCTTTACATGCAGTGTTCGGCAATAGGCATCCTTTTTAGACCACTCTACATATTCATTAATTAGATGGCATTTTGCTTGTTTATCTAATGAGGTGTGTAACAGCCACTGCTGTTCAGGAAAAAGTGAAAATTTAAATACTTTTCCCTTCAATTCTTTGAGGTATCTCACAGAATTAAAAATTTTTCCTTCTACCCAGGCCACACCCCCACCCTCAGCCCCCCAGATAAAGTCCCCAGTACTTTTTGGTATAGATGAGATACTGTATTTGTGGACTAAACTCTTTTCTGTAAGTTCCATACATACAGCTTCCATTAATATCAACTCAATATGTAACTTCCAAATACAGAATTTGAATGTCAAACTATAGCTTTTAGGAGTCATCTGAAGTAAAAGTGCATATTCTTGCACACATTCAATATAAGAAAATCCTGTAGGGAAAGATTTTTAAAAGATATTACCAATGGAATTGCCCAACACAATTTATTCACACCAATATAAGGCATTCACATAATTCAGGACCACTGGCATACCTACAGCTTGTTATTTATCTATTTCTTACAGGTACACATAGTACTCTGGTCAAGTCAGGCGGTGTCCAGCACCTCTGAACATTGCTAGATTATGATACACCACAGACCCGTATCCTGCACATATTTTAATCCAGGTGACAATTGCTGTTCCTGACTCCTATGCCACATAGCTGCAAGGATTGCTTGCAAACCTGAGGGGTTGGCTTATCCTGCTGTACCATTAGAGTAACATGGTCAAAACCACACTGTTTTCTGTGTGTAAGCGCACAAAAGGAGGTGCTTACAGTGGCTAGCTGCAATACCAGTGGGCTTGCCTCTTCAGCCCAAAAGACCCAAGAATTACAGTGATGCAAGGGACAGTATGAAACACGAGAGCAGGACAAACTCTCACCCCTGCAGCCTCACAGGGATAGCTGTAACATCTCTGCAACTATACCAGAGTCATGAACAGCCCACACTCATGAACAGCAAATACAATGGAAGATACAATATGAGGTAACAAGAAGAGATTACTTTTTCCCCCCCTTTTCTTTTCAGATATGACAGTTTCAGTCTGAGGGCACTGGTACACTTCAAATACAGCATTCAGTCCTGGGCATCCTTAGCATTAGAAAGATTTCAGTGAACTGGGGGGAGTACAGGAATTATCAAGAAACTATCACCAATGGGGCAGAACAGGCCAGTAAGCAGAAAAATGTAAATGAGTTCAGACAGCTAGGTGTACAGAGTACGGCAAATCAATGAGCAAGTGTGACAGGAAATGTGATGACTGCTGAGACACATTTTCCAGACTGCAAACATGAAGATGGGATATCATATTTACACGATGGCCCATGGGAAAATGGCAAGCCATATTCAGGTGAAATTAGAGTAAAAAGTGTAACTTGGCTGAAATTCAGAAATGGAGAACCCCATTGAACAGTTATAGTTAATCTCCCAGGGAAGGGACAGAGGGCTAATCACATAGGCATCACATCCACACAAAGTCAGGATGGAAAAGGAGCTTAAGTAAATTAATGGAAAAATTTTGCATTTGCAAGGTTACTAACAAATATGTTTCCCATTGCTAATGTCAAGAATTATGAATGAGTAAAATGTTACTTGCCTTTCTCACTCGTAGCTCAGAGAACCAAGTTGTAGATTCAATATTACATTGATGACTCTCAAAGTGACTCATGGAAAAAATTCAAAGCATACTCCTGTACTACTATTTCAATTGTGTGCAGAGTAATAGTAGCAGAGAATTTCAGTTCAAGCACTTTTTTCAATTTTTTAATTTTTTTCAATGCATCTGAAGTGGCAGCATTGACTAAGATCTGAAACAGCTCTTCCACCACCTTCTCATGGATTTTAGCTGATCCTGAATATCACACACTCTGGATTTCTTCTTTGTGACAGAATGCAACAGAAAGCATATGCACTTCCCGCCCCACCCCCCCACCCCCCATTTAGGCATAGCATGTGTATCGGTTCTATCTAAGTAGTGTTAGAAACTAATAAAGTTGAGCAAGATGCATAACTCATATTGAGCGTCTTCTTGACTCCAGCGAACCCTTCTTCCAACATACCCAACCAACCATACCTGAATATAATCTGGCAGATATTCCTGCAGAAAATAATAAGCAAACTGTAGAACAAATGTAAAATGGTAATTTTGGAACCCTACCCCAACATGTAGTTAGATTTTTAATACCATTTTAATTTGTAAAGATACAATTAAAAAATACCTCCACTAGTCTTAATTAGATCCCTGTCTTCTCAAAAAACTAATTACATATCAGATGAAGCACTATCTTAGGAAGCCCCTGTATTCTTGCAAAGGCAGAGGCAGTTCTATTCCCAGCTCTGTTACAGTGAATTGCTATATGCCTCCCAGCAAGAAAAAATGCACACATTTTCAAAAGGCTATCATTACCTACAAAGCTCTCTAGACAGTGATTTACCTTTCATGTGTGCTGAACCTCTACATCTGCGACAGAAATGAGCAGGAACCATCAGCCATTTTGAAAAATAAGGCCTTACAGTCCAGATTTCAAAAATAATTAGGCAACAATAATTGTGCAGAAATGGCAGATAGACCCCTAAACTGTTTATATTCCCTTGAAAATCCCATCAGTACATATCCACCATTTTAGATACTTCAGTGTACTCACAAAGGTATGTCTGTTTTATCATGGATTTCTATAGAACTTTAGGCATCTTAAAAGGTATTCAGCCACCCAAGAACCTTTTATAAGGCCAGCATGTAAGTATCTTTGAGAAACATAAAATATGACTGATGCTAAGGTACTCAGAATTGGTACTTTTCAAAACAAACAATGAAATCCTGACCCTATGAAATTTGATGACGAAAACTCTCCTTGACTTAAAAAAAAGTGAAAGTTTACCCTTGTTTTAGCTTCCTTGTCAGCAAATCTGCCATCAAAAAATGTCAGGGATTATGTACTCCCTTCACCCCTTCCTTACTCCTTGCTTTGTCTGTATGGTTTAGCACACTCAGCCACGAAAATGATCACCAAAATTTGGAAAGCATCCTGAAGATGGGAAATGACTGGTAAGCCCTAAGTTTTGTAATCAGACATTCCATTATTAAGTATAATTATTATATTCCATTATTAAGAATAATTATTAAAGTAGTATTATTAGTAAGTATTATTAAGTAAACATGGCTAGAAAACTTTAGTCTTCTGCTAATGTGAGATTAAAACCTATAAATCTTTCACTAATTCAGAGCTCTTAATCTGAAGATCTCAGAGCCTTTAATAAAGACAGAGCTATGAAGACTAATGTAAAGAAAAATGAGATAGTATAAAGAAAACAAGACCAATCAACCTATAGAATGAAAGAAAAAAGCATTTAACACCGAAGATTGACTCCTCCATTCTTGATGTCTCACTGACACCACATGCACTTGCAGTTTCTTGAAAAACTGTTTAGCCAGCAGTGCCTCAGATTGCAGAGAAAGCATCAATGGAAGCAGTAATGCAGCTGCAAGTGCTTGTCACCCTCTGTACTGAGGCCATTGTACTGAGGAAACTAAATATAGAGATTAAAAAATCTGATTCAGACATGTACATCTTAAAATCTGGGCCAGTTTTAACAAGATCCAAACGTGTCTTCTCTGGCATGTCAGGACACATAAAACTTACACAGCACTGGGTAACTGAACTACAGATAGTTCAAAGTAGACAGAATCAAAATAACATAAATATGAACACCTGGGAAGATATTTATTTTTTTTTTTAGTTTGAGGGTTGGGGTCTCAGGTTCTTCTTGAGAGAGGACAAAGTTCACAAGGAAAAACCTTCCAGTAATACTGCCCGAAGTGGGTAGGTACACTGCATTTTAATTTCAAAAAAATTCCCCTGAAAAATTTACCAGCAGATGTGTAAAACTGCTCACCTGCTCACAATGGTTTATAATCAGAGGCACCAGTGATGTGAGTCATGCCAGCACTTCGATCAATAAACACCCCATTTCTTTCACAGCTCTCTCAGGTGTTATGGGGCTACTGCGGAGGCTGCTCCTCCAGAACAGAAAACCTGGAGCTTAGTGGCAGGGTGATTACAGGTCACTCCATTTTGAAAGGTCACTCACTTTCCATCATCTGATAGCATCATTAAGTCCAAGAGAGGTGGGTAACTGAAATTACTGCCTGAGGTGAAATGAAAGAGTAAAGCCGTATCACTTATTTGCACCAAAGGAATTAAGAGGAAAAATAGTTTCTCCTCACAGCAGGACACATACAGCAGAGGGCCTGAAAAATATAGCAAAATTTTACTGCTTAATGAAATACTTACAGTGATACATTAAGGCACAGAAATTATTACTGTGGGAGAGTCCATGACATATTAGTGAAAACACATTTGAAAACCTTCACCGTGCTTTTAAATTACAGCAGACTGTGTGTGATCTGGCCTCACAAAAACCCAGCCACGTCCTGGGGCGTGCTGTGCTTTCAGCTCCTACCGAGAAGGCTGTAGGAGCAGAGGCTCCTTACCACTTTGCAGAATAGGGCCCTCAGTGCTCAAAGGAAAATCTAACCTAAAGTTAAGGTAAAATGGCTCGTAAAAAATCAGATCAAACAGTTTCAATTAACATTTAACAAGAATGTAGTTAGTGATATAAGCAAACAAACGTCAAGCTTTTTAAAAAACAAACAAACAAAAAATCCACCAAAACACACCACCACTCAACTTGGCACTATTTCACCTCCCATGTTACTCAGCAGCAAAACTCTGGCTGAGTTGAAGGAAACAGAAATTAGCCTCTCTTCCTTTGCATTCTTTCTGGGCCTCAGCACATGTGGAAACACCATCAAAAGTGCTGCAGCAATGCCTTAGCCGGAAAGCCAGTGGCAGTCCTCCTGTTTTACAGGTGGGAAACAAATACCCCGGAATAACACTGAACTGTTTCAGCTCACACAGACAGTGGTAGACAAGAGACCTTTTCTATCACACACACCAGCTGGAAGACCATCCTGTCTCACATCAAGTCCTTCAATGATGACAAAACTAGGTTATCCACAGGATATGAGTCTTTCACATTGATTGACTCCTGACAAATACAGGTATTTTCCATTGCAACAGAAGGTTTAGAGTTGACTGAGGTTTTGCTACATCTTTTCAAGTCATCAGTTATATACAATCAAAATGTTCCATCTACTACCTGCCCCAGTTAGCTAGGTATATCCAACTGTGAAAATGTACAATGACATTCCAACTAGTACGGACAATAACACAGCTTTGCTCCTCTGCAAACTGCAGAACCCTGCTACTTCCCTTTTTGATATAACAGAGTAGAAGGGCTTACATTAAGGTAACTGCTATGCATTTTCAATAAAGATTTTGAGTTTTACTTTTGGAACACCCGCTATACATTTTTTACCAAACTTCCACCAAACATAGTCACAGCAGTTGACCATTCAATTGCCATTGCTTCCCAGAGCAAGGGGATTTTGCTGACCTCATATTTGCTAAACTGTCTACAAATAGAATTAGATGAGTAGTAATCACTAATCAGTTTGATTTTTTAAAAGCTTGAAAATTTACTAACAATATGTCCTGGAAGTAGTGTAAGAGGCAATGGGAACAAGAGGTAATTCCACTAGGAATAAAGAGGTGTACCTGTATATACCTATTCTAATCAGGGACAATGCGTTTATCCAAGACTTTACTGAGCTTGACTCCTGCACAGTCCTACAAAAAGACTGATCCTACCATTGCCATACGTTTCACAGTAGTGCTAAAGCCAATATGGAGCTTGCAGATCCAGCAAAGCTATAGAAAACTGGTACACAAAATTGGAAGAAAAATAATACAAAGCTAGTTAGGTGACTTTAATTTACAAACAAACAAATCCTCTGCTTATAGATTTTCTCCTGTGTTTTTTTTAAAGCATTCCCTGCAACACAAACCACATTAAAATATGCAAACGACAACTGTTCCTGTATTATATACTTCACTAATGAATCCTAGCTTTAATGAGAAATTACGATAATTCAAATTCAATCTCTTAGAAAATGTGTTGTCCCTCACTTTCTTTGAATTTGCCATGTCATTCTAACCTCATGAATATCAGTGTAATGCATAGTACATCTTTCAAACATCAAAAACACTTCCCTCCCAAAATGGTGATTAGAAAGAAATGAAATTACAGAGAAATAACTGCATTTTGCTTGTTTGATTTGTTTTAAAAATAAAAAGCAGATCCTGCAGGACACTGGATCCACTACTCTGTAAGTATGAAACGAAGCTAATTTTATTTGATGTACTATATTTACTTTATTAGATCAGGAGAGAAACCGAAACGCAGCAGTGTACTGTAAATGTGCCTAATGAAGTAGGCAAACATCGGCATTAACAACTTACACAATGTATTTCCAGTGAGCTGTATTTGTTTTCATCAAAGCATTTGTGTAAGCAGAAACTACAAACTAAACCTAAATCTGAAAAGGAAAACAAAAAGAGTACAGCTTGTTGAGACAACTAGAGGTCTAGGCATGTAAACCAATTTAGGGATCTATTCTTTTCAGGGTCATGCAATCCCCCCAGTGACCTCAGTGGACCTTACGCCCTCAGAAAAACAGAATTCTAAGTCAAAGATTGTTTGTGTCTGCCCCTCCTTTTACACCCTCTTCTTTAAACTCCACAGGCACAAATGAACCTCCTTTCCTTAAGCAAGAACTGAAAACAAGGTGCCAGCCTATAGGAGAGGGCAGGGCTATAGAGGGGAAAGGACAGGGTACACTTTAACCCAGAAAATGTGTGAGACTGCAAAGACGCAGAGCAATGTGAACAGGGTATGCTTAGCAATTACATTTCTAAACAGAACTGCTCTAAAAACCAGAGAGAGCCCCAGCTTCCATTTCCATAGGGAAAAATCTGCTTCTGTGCAGTTACAAAGTTTCATAGAGGATCAGGCAAGGAGAGATTTCACCAAGTGAGCATCCAGTATGACAGGTGCAAGTGAACTGCCTGCTTTATGATCCATTGAGAGATCTATCCATATAAACGAAAAAGCAGAAAAAATGGTAACTCGCCCAAATTAGTTTGCACTGAAATCATACTTCATTGAAATAAACAGACACAAGGGTTCAAGGAGTTCAGCTCTACCTAGGCACAAATGAAAGTAATGCAAATGGGTTTATTAACAGACAGATAAGAAGCCACCTGGGAATGGTCTGATGAGTCAATATGACTCAGCAGCTGAGGGAGCGCTCCACAAGTTTCACACATGACGGGTGCCTGTGACAACCAGGTCTACAGCTGAAGCCACTGGTGGCAGCAAGAAGCTTTCTGGGGCTGATGGTGGGAAGCGCTGAACAGCTGCAATGGAAATGGGGGCACTCGGCACTTCACTTGGGTTTCTGGCAGGTTAGGTGATCATCTCCACATGCAGTCACACAAGCCATTAAAGGAAACCCAACAGTCTGGTCCAAGCAGGGGAGGCCCCTGGGAGCTGGGGCTGCTCTGGGGAGTTATCAGCTCCACGGGCTGGGGCTGACACCCAAGATGGGGGGTCAATGGGAGAGCTTCCCTGCAGCATCTTGCAGACCAGGGGCATGAGACACTTTATGAGATGCTTGGAAAGAGTGCTTGGGAACTGCTCAAGACTTATGATGGCGAGGACCAAAGGTGGGAAAGGGTGTTCTGGGGAGGAAACCAAGGAAGGGAAAACAGAGGGACAGGGGGATAAAAGAGGCTGGTCCTGTATCAACGGGTCAGTACACTTGTCTGGCCATGCCCTGCACTGGCTAAGCATGGGCTTGCCTCTCATGAGCACTGAGCTAGGCTAGCTGATGAGCAGGATAGGAGGCTGAGAGGGCCTACATATGTAATGCACTTTATATATATATATATGCATATTGTGCCTAGTGGGAGTACATACTCATCCATGCTATCAGCTGGACTTGGGGACATGGAACTGTGGCAGTCTCACCTCTGGCAGGCTACCAGGGTCGGCAACTCCTGACTGATACCGTCTTTGTGTTGAATTTACACAAATAATTGTCAACTCATTTGATATCCAAATACTAAGAATGATATACCCACCAAAGCAGGGTTAAGGATATCCTAACTGTAATACTCACAGCTCATAAACTTCCAAAGATCAGTTAGCATGGAACAATATAGGAAGCTTTCCAGATGTCCTGCCTGTGCAAACCTGATATCTGAGAGTAAATACTAACAAACCTAGTAACAGGTGTCATAATGATGTAAAAACTGTAATATATGATCTACACTTCTACTGGGGAAAAATATTAACTCGAAACTCACACTGCTTGCCAGAAAACAAGTTTGGGGTGATAAATACCGGTTTGTCGTCCTAAGTTCATAGCTTTACATTCAACTGAGCCATCAGTACCTTTGAACAGTTGAGACAGATAAAAGCACGGTCCGCTGAAACCAAATGAGGATGAGGTCTGTGCTTTGCACCTGGCAGCTGATGAAGTCTTCTACAAGGCTTTGAGCCTCAACCTTCCTCCTGCCCTTCTGCAAAATGCTTTGAAAACTACAGATGAAAAGCCTATGTTTAGTGTGCATTATATCAAAGCCTTATACTCTAAAATAAAACACAAAATAAAAATAAATTAGTGGCCAAATTCTCAGATGGTAAACAGCTGCCTGCCCCCCATCCCAGCTGATAATTTTCTCAAACAAAGCAGCCAGCTCACAAATCACTTAGCACTTGCTTTTCACCTGTGACAGGAAACTTCTCAAAAACTGCTGGCAAAGCTGTGATATGTCATAGCCTCCTCCTCCAAAGCAATGAATGTCCCTTGCCATGTCCACCAGAGCTGAGGTCAAGCTGGCCAGCAGGCCCTGTCCTGGCAGACACACCATGGCACTACGGGCCAGGCTGGGGCAGTGCTTGCAGAAGGGCCTGGGACCATCAATCTCTGCTCGGGATCTGCCCCATTTCTTCCAAAGACAGACTGGGATAGCCCAGCTGCTTGGCACAGCCCTCACACCAGCTGCGCCGCACAACTGCCAAAGCAGGAGCCGCCTGATGGTGAATCCCGGGCAGCTCACGCTGGTCGCTTCCCAGTGGTTCCAAAGAAACTAAGACCTGTGTAAGTGGATGGAAGCAGGATCAGACCTTTTTGACTGGTAAATGAATTGACACCCAGTTTGTCTCAAGATCAGCATTTCTCTAATGTCTGTTGCAAAGCAAAAACATTTTTTCTTGATGACTCATTTTCCACAGTAAAGAACGTCCGTGGGTGGGAGAATAGAGCTGAAGCAATTCTATTTTTTTTTCCTTCTGTCACTACTCTAGCAGCAATAAACTCCAGCATGAAATAAAAATGAAGCATCTGCAAGACGTTTCCAGCAAGTGAACTGAACAGCACTATTTTGTTACCTCTTTTGTCATAATTTTTATCCAGATGCGTATTATATTAAAACCATTTCAGCACTGTTACACTTACCCTTAGAAGCTGACCTCCCAAACACAGAAGTAGAAGTAGGGTTTTATTGCATCAACTACTCAAACGGATGGTGCATTATTCGCAAAAACTTCTTTGTTGTTAGTGAGTCCAACCACGCTTTAGTTAAGTTAGGATCAGAATCCCTATGAATTTGATGAGAATGTATTTACCCTACAGGATTAGACTAAACAACAGCCTCTCAGAATAAGGACTGCCTCAGAAAACCTTTGCAGCATTGCTGGACTCAAACTCTACAGAGCTCAGCAAGGGCTTTCTCCTTTTTTCTGTGACCCCCTACTATGCTGCGCTTCAAGTGGAGATGGTACATTATCCCTTTTGTTCTTGATGGGGAAAGGCATGGGATACTGACACCTCGTATCAGGACAAGTAGGTGATTCCAGCATTCTCCTAGGGAAGGAACAATTTTCATATGCTCAGAAGTCGGGCAGAAAACAGCCCACAGCTTCTGAACGAGTGTGCCCAAAACAGAAACAGCAGGAAGTGTGGGAAGACTCATCTTAAAAGGAGGTTTCCTCACCTCCTCCTCCTTCCCTCAAGCAAGCTGACTCATGGTTTCTCAGTGGCACAGGCACAGTCTTTCCCAGCAATGGCAAAGCATCCATCCTGGAGCTGCTGTAATGGAACTCCAGTGAGTTGAAAGGGGATGACATAAAAATTGAGGGTTTTTTTAAAAATAGGAGGCTAGGAGCAGCTAGTTTCAAGAGGCATCAGAAAGCTCTCATCAGGTGGTATGAAGGACTGGGCACCTCTTGCCTCCAGTATCCACTCCAGCAGAACCTGAAAAGCTACAGTGCATCCCACCCTCTGAGCATCCATCCTGCCCTCACCCACATGTGCCTCCCTGCCTGCTGCAGAGGGAAGAGGATGAGGCCAGGCAAGGGGGAGGCCAGTACTCTTTGTTCCTTGCCACTACAGAAGGAGCAAACACTAAAAAGAAGAAAATTTTGTGGGTGGGGCAGGAGACTGAGGACCTCTCTCTGTACAGGAGACCATCCAAACACAGATTACCCCAACAGGTCCTATGCTTTGTATGTAAGCATAAATCAGGAGTTGCCTCACTCTTAGCTTAAGAGGGAAGCCATTTATGCTATTTTTCAGTGAAATATTAATATATATTAATTTAAACTTAAGTGCCTCTTGTTATTTTGAGACAATTTTCTCTAATGCTTTGCTGTGTTGCAGAAGTCTTTATAGTCTTGTCTGTGATAACCCAGGAATTCCTTCCCATGCTCTTATTTGCTAGATAAACTTATTTATTTATTCAGGTTTAAACATTACACAGTGCCAGATCCACTCTCTGTTAAAAACACAGGTGGCCAGTTAAACCTGTCCAATAACAAATATTTGACATGGTTCATAGATCTCTATCTAAGATAGTGCAATCTTGCAGACTGACTTTTATTTTAACTTTATAAGGGGAAAGGATCAAGGCACGCTCATACAAAGAGAGAGAACAGATCCTTTCAGGCAGAGACAAAAATGTTCACAAGCAACCACAGGTATACCCAAAAGAGTAGTGCTTTCAGAGAGCATTTGTGCGAGCAGCCCTAAAGATACAGACGGAATAATCAGTCTCCTGTGTGTATAAACTCAACACAGCAGCTGCTGATCTGGGAACAGCTCTGAAGAAGCCTTTTCATACTCTTCATCTCTCAGGCCAGTACCAAATATAAATTCACAGATCTCTTTCCCAGATTTCCCAGTGTGAGAATAGCCCAGGCACTTTTTACTGACCACAGACCAAAAGTTGAGTAACACTGAATGTATTCACTAATATTTGTATATTGTGATGAGGATATGACGAACAAATGAAAAAAGAAACAACAGAGGCATGAGTGCTCCCAAACTGCAAAACAATGCATCAGAAGAGACACTAAGGTTTTCTGTTCAATGCATTTCCAATTCAATCATGATTTTCTTGAAACTGTCGACAGAGTCAAAGTGCTGACAGCTGTTATATATGGATGGTTATTTCTCCTGGTGAACCTTTTCACTTCTGAAACCTCAACAAATGCAGGTGATAAGCCAAAAAAACCTAGTACGAGTTACTATTCTATACTGACCTCAGTGAAGAGGCCAGCCTTGTTGTGTCTCCCAGAATTAGGGATATAGCCACAATACATAAAAATACATTGGCCATGTAAGTCTACAGGTATAAACACGGGCCATACACTGTCCATTTCTGTCTGAGTTCGCAGTACAGAAATACCAGCTAAACACAGATTATCTGCCAAACAAGAGAGAACTATTTTCAGAAGACCTGTAGAACTTCACAGGTTTCACTGGACCACTGTCTTAAGACAGACAACACCTTCACTCAGGATTTAGATTTCATGTTAGTCATGAGTAGTTCTAACTCATCTGAAATATTTGCAGGCTTACCAAAGCTCTCCCTAGTTGAGAACCTCTAAAGCAATATATCCCTGAAGAACACAAGATCTGTCCTCACTGGGCTTTAAGATTCATCAGTCTTTCAAGGTATTGTATTATTTTACTTCCTTAAGTGCAGGTCATAACAGAACCCTCAGGCAAAATATTAAAGATCTGCAAATTCTTGTCTCAGAGGTTTCTGTAGTCCATTCAAGCCCTACATCCTAACACAAACAAGAATGGAGAAAGGTTTATTCCTTGTTCCCTCAGCTTCAAACTGATCTAGATGACAATCTTGTACTTTCAGTGATAGCTTACTACCTCCTTTGCAGAGAGATGAAACTTTTCACACTTGGCCTTCATTTAGATGTAGTGAGGTCTGAAGTCTAGCAGAAATATCTTCGCTGATATGCATTTCACAATGATCAGTAAGAGAAACAGAAAGGAAACAAAAGGACATTGGAATAAAAATGGAAGAAACCTAATGGCAAACATGGCACACAGTCCTGTAGGGGTCTAGGAGACAATTTTTAAAAATAAAAGTGAAAAAAACCTTGTTCCTCTCCCCCATTATAAGGCACCTTATTTAGATGAAGTTCAACACCTGGCTTGGTGAGAATTCCAGCTGAGCTCTGCCCAGGTGACCAGGGGCGCCTGCCACTCTCAGCCAGCAGACAGATGAACACTTGTTTTCTACATCCCCAACTCATTTAATTCTCAGGACTGAGCAGCTTGAAAAAATACTATTCATATTGCACGTCAGCTTGGTTCCCTATCCTGTAAAAAACCCCACAACCTAAGTGACAATAAATTCAGGACTATTTTTAACTTAAAAATATGCATGTTACTATATTTTCAGCCTATGAATAAAATCTGGTACCATTAATTTGACAGTTTCTGGAATCTAAATTTCAAATACAAAATAACGCTAGGAAAGCATTATTGGCCATGAAAACAGAAGTCTGCAGATTTTGTGGAAAGCTAAGATTTCCAAAGCATTCTTCTTAGAGTTTATGTTTACAATATTAACGCGCACGTTCATTTGTGACAGAAATTATTAAAATTACTTTTGCTAACAAATTAAACAGCTTCAAAATTACTGAAGGGACAATTTTTTTTCTATTTTATCTGTTATTTTTAATCACTTACTGATATACAGACAAATTTAATTACATTCTAATATGGCAAGATGGTTAAATACTCCATCACTCCTCTCCCCTAAGAGGTCTTCTTCCTGATTTGACTATCAGATGCTCTCTTCCTTCCCCATTTTCTTCTACATTTTATTTTACCACCTTCTCTTCACATCTATTTCTCCTCTTTTGGTCTGCAGAGAGCTCTAAAAGGACTGTAGTTCATTATGCTAAATGGAATGGGTGTAAAAATTCCTCAGCATTCACTTAATCACTGAAAATCATGTCTTCACTAATTCCATGAAAAGCATATGTTTCCTACGGATGAGTTTTCAGCCAAAATAGTAAATATCTTCCAACTGATGTATTTTTACATGGCCTTAGTGAATCCTGGAAATTGTAGCTAAGGAACCTCACGTCCTCTGTGGCCTGAACAGATTAAGCATCCCATATCTAACACAGTGTCAGACCCTCTTGCACATGATCCATCATCCCCAAGCAAGTAACCTACCAACCACCCACATACTGCACTGCAAAGAGATAATAAAAGGAACTTTAGGGGGGAAAAAGGCGTAGAAGCCCCATAGGAGCCAAACTGCAAAATGTCTTGGGCTGAAATATGAAATTTAAACCTTGCCACATTAACCTGCCAAGTAAGGCAAGCACAAAGGGTGCAAAAGCAACAGTCCAGGAGTCACAAAGTACAGTAATAGTAATTTTTTTTGCAACTTTTTTTGCCAATAACACAGTAAGGAAGACAAGAAATAATATTAGGCCAGTATCTGAGCTGAGATGTCTACAAACTTTTATAATTAGACAATTTATTATCAAAAATCACTTTAATTGAATTTAATTATGAACAGCTTTAATTACTTGCACAACATTAATATCAGGCAAGAGTGGAGCTCTCTGTGCCTTGCACAGATACATATTATGAGGGTATCTACCCAAGAAAGTTACAGTGTCATTCAGTCAAGGTCTCGTACTACAGAAACACACAGATACAAAGCAAAAATGGACTAAACCTCACGGATTTAATGTGACATCCTGCAAGTAAGCAGGGAGGGAATGTCAATACCAGGACTTTACAAATACATAATGCATAAGATGATGTGGCTTTTCTGACTTTAATGTACATTCACCTATACTTCTTGGACAGATGACTGACCTAGACCTTCCAGTTATTTTTGATCCTGCTAGGATGGGTGACCTGATGGTCAGCAGTGAGGTCCTATGCACTGGTGGGAGGCACTAAGATCATCCTTTCAGACTCCTGAAGATAACCACTGATAAATCCTCACCACAGTAACTAACATCATAGGAGACTAAATAGTGAAAAAAAGGTGTAATAACTTTCACTATTTCTGTACAATAAAAACTGCTATGCAGCTAGGAACAGTTCTCCCCAAGATTTTAGTCAATGCCAACAACTGAGAAACAAGGTACATAGCAAAGCGAGTTTGACATAAATTGTCAGGGAGGCCTAGTACCACCCCATCCCCTCAGTTTATTCAGTCCTTGTATAACTTATCTCTGCACCACTTCCACCAGGGACTTTTTTGCCTCTCGGTGGGAAAGAAAAACAAACTTCAGCTGAAAATTGCACTTCACAATTAAAATCCTCCCTGGGCTGTACTTCCAAGCATTATAGAGTATTTACTCAAAAGCACTAAAGGGGATGAGATGCATAAGCCTCATTAGAGGTGGTATTAAATTAATATTTTCCCTCTTTTCCCCATTCATATCAGGACACACAATTAACAATTCCTATCTAAGTGTCAGTGGTAATAAATAATAAAAAATAATAATAATGCTAGTACAAGCACAGGAAACTCTCCATAACCTGAGGGTGTAGAAGGTATACTTATTGTTCCCCTAAGACTTGCTACATAGGCTATATTGGTCAAGTAAGGAAATAAAGCACAAAACCCAAATCCCACTGTACCCATAACAACTCGATTATAATATTAGTGCAAAACTATTAAGGCCATTTAGAATGATCCTCCTAGAGTTCCAAACAATTTTTGCATTTTGCCTACTTACAAATACATTAAAATGGATCCTAGCTAAATTATTGTTTTGGTTACTTTTGAGTCCCTTCATTAGCAGAACCCCGATCTTCTCCCTGTACTATTAAAATTGCTTTCTTAATGAACATTTCTACACATGGAAATATATTATTGACACAACTCAAACACGAATATACACTGTGGCGACAACGCTAAATTATCTTCATTACACAGCAATGCAGAACCGAAACAAAAGCTACAGCACTGCATCACTTCATACAGCACGCAAGGCTAAATGGTCCCACTTCAATATACAGTCTAGATATCATGGATTGATTTAATAGAGAAACCTGAAAGGCTTACACAAAAAGATTCATAACTCCTTGCTTTCTCTAAAATGCAGTGAGAGGGGAAGATGTATTTTCTCTCCGAGGAAAACAGAACAGTTGAAGAGAGAACGCACAGAGAAAAACAACTTATTTTGATCATTCGCTTTTCACATAGTCAAACATCACAGAATCAAATGACCAAAGCCAGAAGGCAAAAATATGAGACATTAAATGCAAGAAATAATAAAATGCTATATTAATTCAAGAAAGTTAGAGATATATATTAAATAATACACTTTCCACATCAATTCCACCCATTACAGCAAAAGCATTAGTTCCAAGTACCTAAAACTAGGTGGGATACATCTGTGCCCATGTCAAGACACCCTACAGAATTTGAAGACATGCACTGAGAAATGAAGGCAAGAAGGCAAGCCATTGCGCAAAGACATACACACGTGAAATGAATCTTGGCTGAGGGCCCAGCCTGCAGCTCATACATCACTGGCTCTACTGAAGCAAGCAGAACCAGCTTACGCCAGTCCTTTAATATGCAAATGGACGCTGGCAACTTGTAAATATAAACCCAAGTATAGCTTTAACATACATAGAAAATCAGGTGCAAGTACAAAAAACACAGCGATGGAAAAAAAATGGTGGTGCATCTTTTATTTTTTTAGCCTCAGGAAGCAAGAAAGTGCTTCTACAGCCATTTTTGAGCTATGTCTACATGTTACACACTGAGAGCTTCCACCAAGGTCAGAAAACCTTGTGAATTACAAAGTATTCCTATATATTTGCACTGATCTTAACTTTACCCTAACCTTTCAATTTTTTATATATAAAAGGACAGCTGTTCCCTTAATCACTATGATTGCTTCTCCAGACATGCGCTTGCATTAAAGTACTGAGAAATTTCTTCACCCCACAGTCACTTCCTTCCACCTCTTGCATACGTGAATCTACAATTTAACCAAACTGCATTATCAGTAAGTTGTTACAATGAAACAGGCAGGACCAATAAACAAGACTGTTAGACAATACCAGGGAACAATGAGTTTCTTCATTTACACTATTGTCTTATACTAAGAACAGACCGTTAAAGAGAAAATGCAAACATTCCCATATGAGATGCCAGGTTAATGGCTGCCACTTTTTAAATGGCTGAAATCTCTTCCAGCTGAGCAGAATAAATGAAATGCAGCAATCAACAAGAAGGTATGGCCTTCAGTTACAAACGTCTAATTTAGAAATCACTTTCTTTTAGTCATGTATTTGTCACAGGTGCAGTTAATAAACATTTCCTACTGATTTAATTGTCCCTACCTAAGACAACAATCCAAAGCACAAAAACAAAGATGAGAGTTTAATTTGCAGCCTGAAATCAGATGTCATGTCCCAGGTTTTTTGCAGCCATTCCCAAAATGAATGATGGGGAGGCCAAGAGAAAACAAAGATGAGATGAGTGGAGCTTTCTTCTGACGAAATTCCAAAAGAAAGGAAAATGTTCATGCAAGATCAAGTGGATGGGTGCTGGTTCACTACCTATACTAGGTCAGAAATGATAAAAGTATCAAATAATCAATGAGAAAAGTAATAATCAAAAGGAAGGCGTCTGAAACTGTTTCTCACTAGCATTAGTTTACCTTATATGGAGATTATACATCTAGCCAGGGGATCAGTATGAGAGTGTTACACAGAAACAGCTTGGATTCAGTGCTACAGAATCTATTCAATTTTATACTCAATGCTTCAGCCAGGTCTCTCACCAGAATACATCACCTTCAGAAAGCCCATCTCATTCTCAGCAGTCTTATTAAGCAGCCAAACCCCAAAGCATGTTTAACCATTAAGCATGCCCACCCCCTTCCCAGTTCTTCTATCTTCATGGGTGTGGACATGGCTACCTAATTATCACAATTACCTGCTTTAGCAGATAAAGGTTGTTGGAAGTCATAATACTATCACTGGTGCCCTACAGTGATTAATATTAGAAATTTTCTCATTGCTAATTCTCAATCTGCCAGCTAAACAGAGACTAGTGGGAGCAGAACTGCTCCTGAATCCTTAACTGGTCTGTGTGCAGCAAGACAGTGAGATTGTCTCAACATGTTCTTTGCATAAAAACATGAGCCTGAAGGAGCAAATGTTACACTGTGCATCACCTCTTCTCGGGCATCAGAGCAACTAAACACCAGAAGGTGTATGCCTAATGAAATCCAAACCAGACCACAAGAAAACAAGGCAAGATGCTTATGGCTTTCTCTAGCAGAACATGTAAGGCATACAGCTATGTCTGGGGTGACAAATGTGTAAATATAAGGGATGAAGCAAAACAAGCTAAAATGAAGGGAGAGTGAAATGTTCTGACTGACAGGAGATACGTGCGAACAAGGATGGTGAGTTACAGTGGTACTCAAAGATCTCAGTTTACTAAATATTAGATCCCTGAGACAGCAGCTTCATGCTGTGTTCAATTTTACCTAAGGAGAGGGCTGCCACCAAAAAGAGACATCCCGTTCTGTCCCCTCTTCTCACCACTCTCACTGCTCTCAAGACACAGCAACAAACCCATTTAATCTCTCCCTTGTGTGGCATCTAACAATTGTGCAGCTGTAACCATCAGTTCTTTAACAAATCAACTCAGTAGTGGAAGGGAAAAGATATTAGTATAGCCACATATCCCTCTCTTCCAGGAGGCAATGAAAAAGCTGCCTTTGGGCAGCACTCTGCAGCTAGGCTGGATTATGTACAACGAGGAACTGAACTCTGGAGCTGCACAGCATCTGTATCCACACTTTCCTCAATGTTTCACCCATTTCAACCTTGAATTTGCATTATCTGCCTTCAATTTTCCAATCTGGATAGCTGTACATGTGAGAGACTGCTTTGGTTATGAAGATATTTTCCCCATCTAGTCCCCAAACTATAATGAAAAGCTGTCAGATATATCAAGGGATGCCAAAGCCTCAAAGAAAATAACTACCATGGCCACCAGCATGAACTGTGAAATTCTCTTCTTGTGAATCATAGGAAAACTAAGCATTGAAATGTCAAGTCCTAATCTATACATCCACAAAGACTTAAAATACCAACTGCATATGTATTTCAAAGAAAAAAGAAATTCAAATGTTGCACAAGCAAAGGCAAAAAGAAAAAAGAAAACACAGTGACGTTTGCTAGGCACCCAAATGGACTGCCTTATAATCTTCACACTAGCTACTACGGCAGATAAGTAGAGAGTTCAGCTGGGGGAGCAGAGATCATCTAGTGCTGGAACTGCAGCTGCTCTGGCTGCCTGAACCTCAGCTATTGTAATGATGGCAAGCTTTGACACTTCTGATTTAGTATTGATAAAGCACCATAACCTAATTGATCTCAGAATACTACTATGAAGTAACGTAAAATTATTCCTGTGCAATACTGATGAAACAGAGGGACTGAGAATTGATAGTTAAAACTATTTTCTGGCTTTCAGGCATGTACTATAGGCTTGCTTTTGTGGGAATAATTTTCTACAACAAATCGAACTTACTACAATGATCATGTGTTCTGTGACCATAAAAAGATTAAGGATGTGACAGCTGAGAGGCAGAAGAAATTAGAAACAGTATTTTTTATTTTTGCCAACACAGCTGAATACCATTTACTACAGAACAGGAACTCTTTGGTGCTTAGAACATACTAACCTTTCTGACAAATCTCTATTGTCACTATGTAAACAAACACCTATGCATTTGGAAGAAGCAGCCTTTCAAAAAATTGCTTAAATTAATCACATTAATTCTTGCGACAGACTATGAGGTCTTACCAATACGGTAATCCCTTTGAAAGTCATAGTTTCCTTCTCAAAAAATGCTACACAGAAGTATCACCTGCCTGGACAAGTATGTCAGCCTTTCTGTAAGCCCTCACACACAGGACCTGTGTGATTCTGTGTGGGGTTTGCTGTGCAGGATGGCAGCAATTGCAGCTAGAGATGAACATTGCATAATGCTAGGTTCATCCCCCCCCAAGTTTCAAATCTCCTCTCAGGCACAAAACACCCAGACAGCCAAGATGCAAGAAGGTAACATGCAAGGACTTAATAAAAAATTGCATCTGCACTGGGCATCTTAAGCCTGTATTTTGCAGATAACATGTACAACTGAGGGCATGACAAAATTTTTATAGAAAGGAGACAGCACAAGTAAAACTTGAAAATGCTGTCTGTAGTGCGGTGGGTGAATCTGTATATATAAAACACATGAATTCTGTTTTGCCTTTATGAACTGCCTCTATTTTTATGTTAACAGCTGCTTTCCACTGTCACAGTATATTGAATTGTGTTCCTCCTGCTAAAAGGGCAATAACAACTACCAAATTGTCACAAAAAAACCCAGAGTAATTAAGAGCTAGTAAGTAATGAGTAAGGTTACTTCAACACCAAATGGTTTTTCTGTTTTCTCTGAAGAAGGTGTTAAGTTTGAAAATAAGTAACTCCCAGAAAAAAAGAAGTCCAGGCTACGATGCTGTCTTCTGCAATCCCCGGGTGACTGAGGGGAAAGACACACGGAGAGAAGTGCCAAACCAAAGACAGGCAGAGGTAGGGCTCTCCTGGCAGGTAGGCAAGCCTCATGTTTGGGGGTCAGTGTGGAAGCTGGGAAGGTGGTTTACGCAGGTGAGAGCCAGCACAGAAAACCCTGATCCAGAGCCACAGGATGTTTCACAGCAGCAATGAGCCAGCCAGCCTCTGTGTATAATATGGGCTAAATTAGGCAAAACCGAGACAAGCAAACCATGTTGAACCTACCCTTCTACTTGTTTCCTTTACCCCTCACTTGACAGCTACTTGTTAAAGTATAAATCCACCCTGGAGGAAAAGCTCTGGAAACAAATGTTAATGAGCAGTGCAGAGCCTGAGGCAGCAGCAGCAGCATGGGTATCTGCAGGCTATCTGGTCCCAGGCTTGGAAAGGTAACAAGAGTGCCCAGCTCAGGGAACACATGGATAAAAAAAAAAAAAAAAAAAAAAAAAAAAAAAAAGGAGCGGTAGCCTCCACAAAACACTAAGAAATGTGGAAGCTACATTTACACTATCCAAACTCCATGTCCCACTGACTATACAGGAAGGGGGCAGAGGTAAGAGCAGACCTGTAGCTTTGCTTGTTCTGTCCTTGCATTCCATTCCCTGTCCTGGTTTACCCATTTCTTACTACAGCCCCCACCACTTCGCTTTTGGAGGAGGACCTACACCAGTCAAGAGATGAAGCTACTAAGTCTGACTTGTTTCTAAAAAGCCTCTACTAATATAAAGTGCATGGCCCAGAAAACTGCTCTGGTTCTCTGAATGATCAGGATCTAGCTAGGAAGACCTATCAGATGATGGTGTTTTATAAAAACACCGTGAGTGGCCAGGCAGAACTGCATCTGAAAACCAAGGACAAAACAATCACCTGGGAAGATCTCACTTCCTGAGGGGAGATCAACTGAATTCACACTCAGAGCATCTTTCAGATACATGGTAACCCCTTTCTGTCAGACAAAGTATTTCTAACACACTCAAAACAACATTCACAACACAAAATGCCTTCTATGCAGAAGACACAGCAGTGGAAGCATTTCTTGTGAAGGGAGAAGCATTCAATATTGAGAGCTACTTTGTTCAGAACAGCCTCTGATTCCTCAGAAAATGAAGTCAAGCATCTCAGATGTTATGTATCTACAGACATTGTAACATATATATATATATATATATATATATATATATATATATATACATCCAGAGATAGACATAGGCCACTTTCACAGCAGAATCAGAGCACTTATGCTTACATGGGAGCAAGGCTAGGAAAGTCTAAACTTTGATACAGAGAATATTTGGTTATGTATCTGGGCTTCCTATACAACGGTTGACTAGGGATGTGACCAGCACATCCTACCCTTCAGATACAGCAGTTCTGCAAAGCAGAAGCACAGACCTCCTGCTCTGCCTGCAAATGTGAATACCTACAGTCCTCAGACATCACGATTGCAGCAGCAGATTTTAATGAAACACTCTGGAAGGGATGCCGTTAAGAAACAGCACTGGCAGCAGCAGTCATTTACATAAATCTTATTCGTCTTTCAGAAAAGTGGAAATTCTTCAAAGAATAGGATCCAGGGAACTGATGTTCCCACTGCTGCCTCCAGAGAGTACACAGATAACTGGCTCCAACCCACAGCCCTGTGCTGTTCTAAAGGTGCACATCAGACACTCTACTTTCCTTTATGAAATGTATACAGAAATAAAAAACAGTAATGGCACCACATATTTTAATTTTAAAGTGTCTCAGCACTGACAGATTACATACTAAATACTACTAAATATCTCTGAGTTCCCACTGCTACCAGAAGTCTTAAATTAAAAAGGAAGATCTGAATTAAATCAGATTCTCCCTCTGACATTCTTTTTTCCATGCCCATTCAACAGAAGTGCTCAAAGGTTTAGTTTAAAGTGAATCAGTGGTGAAAAATAGGTTTTGGTCAGGTTAACAAATCCTTTTAAAAATAAAATAGAGAATGCTATCCTGACCTGACTTAATTTCCCTGAATCTGGAAAAGTGCCCCTGGTGTCTCACTTCACCAAGGACTTCTGTTTCGTGCAGATTTAGTGACTAGACCTATACAAAACATGAGGTATATAAAATAAAGCAATCTGAGGAACAGATAAAAATGTTTGTTTAATGTGCTTCAACTACACTTTGAAACATTTTATGGATTTCATGCAAGTCCAGGTAAGTAGGAATTGTTGAAATTTAGGATGAAAGTAATCTACAGTCAGAGATGTGGAAATGGAAGTGTACAAGGAGATTAAACCAGTAAGTTTCTTTTTTTGCTTCGTTATGACTCCATCAAACTTTATTGATTTCAAAGGAAATTGTTTGCAATTTAAATGTCATTAGTGAGGGGAGAAAGGGACTTGCTGAGCTGTGAAATAATTAGCAACCTATTTCCTTCTTCCTGTAGGGAGAAAAATTCCCATAAATGCCAGTGGCAGTGCAGACTGATACATATCCTCTTAGTTTATGTGTTGGCATAACAGTACTGTTATGTGTTGCAATACAGTACTGTACTGGTTTTGGCTGGGATAGAGCTAATTGTCTTCACAATAGCTTGTATGGTGCTGTGTGTTTTGCGTATGTGATCAGAACAGTGTTAACAGCACAGGGATATTTTAGTTTATTGCTGAGCAATGCTTATATGGCATCAAGGCCATTTCTGCTTCTCAAGCTGCCCCATCAGTGAGTAGCCTGGGGACGGGCAAGAACCTGGGAGGGACACAGCTGGGACCACTGACACCAACTGACTCCCAGGGGGGTGAGTGAGCAAGTGGCTGTGTAGGGCTGAGAGGCCCGCCAGGGTTAGCAGCAACAGGTACAGTGTTAGGAGGCAGCTCATAACAGCATGTGCTGTGAACTTAGATTTCTTGTTACAGTACAAATGTCTCCAAATTCAAGTATTTCTGTAAATCTTCAAATACATCTAGATCTACTTTTCTTCTCTCTCTTCTCCATTTTAAATCACAAAGGTCCCAGCAAGACTGTATTCTCCAGTTTAAAGGAACTTTGAAAAGCATCAAGGAACTAGATGTTCTTAAAAGTCCCTTCCAACCCAAACCATTCTATGATTCTATGACTTTACCATGCCCAGTCTTATTTCCAGTTTTAGTTTTGGAAGACCAGGCTGTTAAAATATGCCTAACAAGACCAGCAACAGACCCATACCTCACTACAGCACCTGCTGGTAACTCTACCTACCACAGTCCCTACATCTGCAGACTACATTCTGAATCTTTACCTCAGCATCCCCTGCTGCAACCTCTTTATGTTAGTAAATTTATGTGAATCAGGATTGCAATCCGTATTTAAAATCCCATTGACAATCAGACAGATGTTACAAACCTCTCCTTCATCTTTATGCATAAAAATATACAAGTATTTCGTTTCCAGACTGCAGCCAAGAAGTAAAGTATTTTAATAAGAAACCTAGACTATATACATGCAAAAGCTTTTCTATAATTAACACAGTTTTAATTTGTTTGCCTGAAATGAAAAAGCTAGTTTAGCCAGGAGTTAGATGTAGTGATTGCTATTACAGTTTGCAATCAGATTCATAAAGTTATAAAGACACAAATTAGTTTAAAGCTAAATTTGAATCCGATAACCATTAAAAATGTTCTATGATTTTATGAGAATGTAGTGTTTTAGGTGCACTTTCCCCAACAGATTATCTTGAGTCTTCTTTTTTAAAAAAAGAAAAATCTAAAATGGTAAATTATTTCTAAGAATGAGACTAATGAAGACTATGTTCTTTACCTATATAAAAAAATATATGTCTTCGCAAGACCTGGAGGCCTTATGCTTTAGATCAAGAAACTGATGGTTGCAAGAGAGAGGCAATGCTTCAGGTATCTGTCCACATGGACTCTTGTCCATAATACATATTGATAAACCCCTGCCTTATTCTACACAGCTGCACTGAATACAATCACACACTGCTCTGATTTTTACTTTATTTTTCTGTCATCTATTTTGTCCCTGTAAATACAGCAACAAAATTTATTTTTCTCCTTTATTCCTAGCCTATTTTAATCATTTCAATGCGGAATGGTGTATTTCTTTAGAACCCATCACATTTTGAAATCCTCTCTTTTTTCTCATGAGGGCTTCTTTTATTTTTTCCAGACACTACCTTTCCTCACATGCTCTGCTGAAGGGGTTTTATCTCTAACTCAAGCTTGCACACCTGTCTTTCCATTTCCCCTTCCAAAGTACGTGTATATCTCCTTGCCACTCCCTCTGCCCTACCAGATCCAGCTATCTTCGGCTCCCCACTCCCCCACAGTTTCTCCGCCACTGTCTCCTCATTACCCCTTCCTCTAGGCCTGTTCTGGCTCTGACTGCGCAGGGCAGCTCCAGCACACCCAGCTGAAGACTGGTTTTGTGTATCTAGGCTGACCTATGGTCCCAGGTTGGATTTTCAGCCCATGTGGCTACTAGAAGGCATGAAGCTGGACATGGGGCAGTGAAAGAGCACTATTCCTACAATGTCCCAAAGCACTCCAGTGAAGCCAGGGACACCCCCCTGATGTCACTGAACCTTGGCATTTGTAGACTTCAAAATGAAACAAGGTGACAGCATTCACTGAGTTGCAAGACATGTATCAAAGCCAGATTAAGGCAAGACTTGCATAATCACATTGCTTTAAAATTGACCCAACAGTATTTCTCCTTGTTAACATCTGTAGATGTCCATACCCATGCAACTACACATCACCTTCCCCTATGCCATTAAATAACAATTTAAACATGATTTCAAGTATGAGAATGTAAGCGTACGCATTCATACAGTACAGATGCTCAAGTTCATAAACTCATGACTGGATTACATTGTTTTATCAATGCAATACCCGTCTGTGAAAGGCAACCTAATCCAGATCTGCTCCACTAACCTTTTTTAAAAATACCATCTGAGGAGAACACACAAGAGCAGAAACTATGTTGCACCAAGGCAGCTTGAGGTTAAGTTGTAAGAATGAGATATATTTATTTGGGGATCAAAATACAGAGATTTAAGGGGGGGTGGGGGTGGGTGGGGGTGGGGCCGGCGGGGGAAGCTATTCTTTTTTCTTTACTGATGAAATCTATCCTAGATGTCAAGGGCTTGATGTATCCTTCACAATCTAGTGGCTCCCGAATCTCTGTCTGCAACTGTCATTTTACTTGAAACACCACAGTGAGGCAAGAACCTCACATCTTATTAAAAGATAGCTTTAGAGCAAAATTCCATTGAAAAATACATGAAGCTATGTCACAGAATCATGGAATAGTTTTGGGTTGGAAGGGACCTTAAAGATCATCTAGTTCCAACCCCCTGCCACAGGCAGGGACACCCTCCACTAGCCCAGGTTGCTCAAAGCCCCATCCAGCCTGGCCTTGGACACTTACAGGGAGGGGGCATCCACAGCTGCTCTGGGTTCCAGTGCCTCACTACCCTCATACTGAAGGATTTCTTCCTTACATCTAATTGAAATCCACACTCTTTCAGTTTAAAGCCATTATCCCTTGTCAACTGACATCAGATGAGTTTCACTTCACAAAAGAGACTCATCTGCTGACCCAGGAGACAGAAGATAGAATGCTCATTAAAAAGTCTTTTGACATCTCCATTCCTAACCAGTCATGTCCCCTACATCTATGTTTCTGCTCTGGAGCCTGCGTCCACAGTGCTGGCATCCAAGCAGTCTTACACAATTAGTCACAGGCATACAAAAAGATTTAAGGATCGTGAGATTAGAAACCTCTGTAGCTAAATGGCAAATGAGAAGGAGGCTGGACAATGCAGACATTTTAAGAAATGTTAAGGCTCTGTTTTCAGGCCAGAGCAACCCAATTCTGGGGCTGGATGTGCTGTGGAGTCTCACAGTTGAGCATCCTGATATCTCTACCCCTGGGACCAGAGCAGGATTATATGCTACTGAAGGAAAGGGAACCACTGCCACAAAACATTTCACTGTTATTTTGGAACAAAAAGGACTGGTGTAGGTACCTAATGCTTCATGACTCTGGACAGGAGGCAAGTACCTAAAAATCCCTGAGAGTACATGTCCTGACACAAGCCTGGCAGCTTTCCTTACTGGGCACCACAGGACGTTCCCTTTGCAAAGCCTCTCCTCAGCAGCCTGCCCAGTCCTGCCAGGAGCTAGGTCCCACACCAGCAGCTCTAACACACAAGAAACCAGAGGTAGGCCAGTACACCTTGCGAGAAAAGGGCTAGAAGACATGAATAAATTTCATTCCACAGATACTTGGAGAATGATTCAAAAAGCCAACAAGTGTAAGCTTCTCTAATGCAAACATCCCACTGCCGCCTAATCTTACTCATACACTGGCACTTGCTCCACATGTTCATCCATCTTCACTTTCAAGAGAAAACAAAGTTCTTTCAGATTTTATTCTAAAAGATTAATGTTTTTACCATGCTGTTTCTCAAGACACCTCTGTGGGGTCATTTGCCATTTTACTAGTGTAACTGTGAAGTACTTGGTTACAAAATAAAAAAAGCTGAAAGTTCAGTGACCCAACTTCCCATCATCAACACAAGTATGTGCTTGTATCAAGCACATAAATGCAGTGTGTTACATGTTGGAGGATCCTGATGGAAATTTCAGATAAAGTGGAATCCATCACAAATTTAATTAATAGCTAGTCCCCTAACCATTTACTCTTCTCTCTCAATGACCACGACACTGACCATGTGAGATGGTCAATGTTAATAAATATAATACTAACAAAGGAATCACCGAGTACTTCAAGCCTCTGTAAATACATATACATTACATATAAACATAAGGAGAGGTTTTAGCTAGACAGATGGCCAGACAGATACACAGGGTTAAGTTCTTCAAGTGTAAATAAAACCAGTATCATTGCTTCAGCTTTATGCAGATGGCTAAAGTTACAGGTATTTATGCAGCGAAATACAATGAAGCAATTAGGACTACAAATGGAATTCTTTCAAAATGAAATTTGGCCAAATGTTAAATATTTGCCTTAATTACACCAATAATCTCTAACTGAAATAAATGGAATGATAAAGGCAAAATATGACCAGATAAAGGAAATTAAACTGTGCTTTCTCTTTAGTTAGGCTTATGTAATCTCATCAGTTTACATAGTTCAGAGGTAGAGGAACAGGTTAAATGTAGAAACCTTTTATGTATTTCATTTCAGTCAAAATACCATTCAGCAGTAAAATGAAAATGTTTATGTAATAATCACCTAAAATGTATCAAGTACAACAATAAAAACCTCAGCAGTTCTGACCGATTGACTTTGAAATATAAATAATCTACTCAGGAAAGTCCCAACTTCACCCCAGCCCACTCAGACTTCACCTCATAGTTTAAGGATTTTTCAGTATATTATATAGTTAATCATGACCATGTTGCAATCATTAGGCATTAAAATCACTGAAGTTTGAGAGATGTAAAGGACTCTCACACAGTAGCAGCTGACATTCCAATCAATGTCCTGACACTGCAGAGCCACAGGTAGCATCCAACAAGGAACTTCAAAATACTAGGGGCAGAACAGCTCAGCTGTTTTACCTGCTTGAGCCTTGAATGCATGTCAGTCAGCCGCAAGAACTGTTGGGGTTTCGTTTATTTTATTTAGAAATACTAGAATAAGGTGTGGTATTGGTCATCCTCAGCCCTTCTATTTTGAAGGAACGAAAATGAAACAAAACGTGGCATTGTATCTCTGAAGGAAACAATGCTACCATAATATGCAACATGTCTGGTTTCAATCTCCTGCCAGACTTATTCAGCATCATTAAAAATAAATAACTCTGAGAGAAAATACAGAGGCAAACAAATAAAAGCAGATACTTACATTGTGCTTATTATCTTTTAAAATATTCTAATTGTAGATGAAAGTAGGTGGTAACAAATAACATCATATTTAACTGTTTAACACACAATCTCTTTAATAAAGGTGCCTTTCCACACACAGCCAGACTTCCACTTTGCACTGGTGTAACTCACAGCTGAATGCCGACCTGTGTTCTTTCTTTTCACTACTCCCTCCAGACTTCTATAGTCCTTCATGCAACAGCAGCAGCAACAAAAAGGAAACAGCAAACGCCTTCCTGTGACAAGGCTCTGCCATGTTCGGTCACATGTATTGTTCCCCCGAGCAATGGTGCAGAACATCTGCCACCCTCCTGGCCATTGTGGCAACTTACCAGGAAACTGAGGGGCAAAACTCATTTGCATGTGCATGTAAAAAACGCACACTGATTTGAATTAGAGGAAAATTAAAGGAAAGTAAAAGAGAAGAGTTCTTATTATGGACAGCTCAGATATGTTTAGAGCTATAAAACCTCTGAGGAAGAAGAAAGGACAAAATGCTAAAAAGAAAGCTGACACCACTTGTCTAAAATCAACATGCATGCAGGCATTGAATACTGTCTGGAGTAGCTGTATATGCTGCAGGCTTGTGCATGCTAGTTTACTATATAAAATTAGCAATGGAAAAGAGATGCTCTCTGCTTAGCTTGTCTCCAGGAGAAAATATTTCATACTTAATCTGAAGGACTCCAACCCCTCTGGGAAGCAGAGCCAGTAAGAAAGTTCTGTGATTCATCTTCAACTCTTATTTTCCAAATTTCAGATACTGAACTCACAGAATTCCTTCCCTTTGCGAGATGAGTTTTTGCTGGCAACAAAAGGTTCCCTGCTCCCTCCTCATATTCATTTCAGTAGTTAATTATTTATTTCCCTGACTCCCGTCGCATAGTCCTGTGGAGTTATGCTAGCTGCCAGCCTGTCACAAGTCATACTTGACCTGACATGGGAGGAGAGCAGTCATTCAGAATTGTGCACTCCCATAGCAGGCTCTGCCATGGCACTCCACCTGGAGCAGCTCTCCATTCTACTCTGAAACATCTCTGATCAAAGACTGTCACTTCAGGTAGTTCCCACAACTGAGGTGTGGAAGAGCAGCCTTCAGGGAGGGTATATGCACAAGAATTTCACCCTCCCTCCATTTACACAGCTGCACAGGGCACAGCCCATGGCCTGTTCCTCTGACTGTACCTACTGGCACACCATCCTGCCAGGCTTCCTTAGCCATACAGGTCCTGTGTGGCGAGGGCACACTTCACCCATCCTGTGCATACGACACTGGTGATCTGCACAACAAGCAAACCTGGTTTTCAAGCCTGACCCTTAAAAAAGCACAGATGTCCCCAAGGAGTCCAGCTCACACTAGTGAAACTCCACCAACACAGCTCCAATAGAATGAGTCTTTCATCTGTCATACTGTCACAAATCAAAGCAAAAGCCAATTGAGGAAAACCTCAAAAAGCATGGTAGAGGGCAAAAACTCATCCTCAACCACTTGTATTACTGGACAAATACATGAAAAGAACATTATAATGATCCCTAAAGCAAGTACTGAACACCCTGGAAGTTCCGAGTGATTAATAGCACTATGAACCCAATGAAAAGTGCATTGTTACTGACACACATCAGAAAGTTTCCTGTATTCAGGGGAACAGAATTACAAGACCATTACTGGACAGATCCTCCTAAAGGTCCATAAAGAGTAAGCAGCCTGTAAAATGAATAATAGGAAACCATATAAAAACATCTGGTTTTTTTAATTTGCTTTGCAGTTCTATTTAAAACATTTTCTATAATGCATAAGAGCACACAGTGTTTATTATTTTGAGCCAAAATGCATTCTTCCACCTGTGCTGCATCTACAGTGAAAGACCTGAAACTCACGCTATCTCTGAACATATCTGTTCAGTCTTTACTTAGATACAACGGAAATCTCAAAAACATCCCAGCTAAAAAAGTTTCTTGAATCTTGTCCTGGTTTTGGCTGGGATAGAGTTAATTTTCTTCTTGGTAGCTAGTGCAGTGCTGTGTTTTGGCTTGGTACTTCATTACCAGCTGGTGTTAAACCATGACAAACCTAAATCAGGTTTACATCAGCTAAATCTAAATAAGCTGCAGTTGCAATTATTTCAGCAGTGATTTTTTTCTAGCCACCCACATATTAGACACCAAAAAGAGAATAACAAACAGCAATGAACAGGTGATCACTCTGATTAGCAGTCTGAGCACCTATTGTTATTCTGGTGAAACTTCCCAAGATTCAAAACAAGCACTTCAGGATATACACATAATCTGAAGAGAACTGGGAAACACGTGATCTATAGCTGCTCTATGGTGTTAACCTGCACAGTACAGTTGTTTAATACCAACTATTCCACATCTGTCTGCTTCAACAATGTGAATGCAACAGACACCAGTTTTTGTCAGAATAAATCAGTATGCAGAGCACCTCTGGAAAGCAAGAGGCCAGAATAAAGAAGGGTGGAAAATGACAAGTTGGGAAGGAATGAAAGACAATTGTAAGGAGCCTATGCTCTCCAGTGACACAGCCGAAACAGCAACAGCACAGCCAGGGTTGGTGTGAAACCTTCATTAACGTCTGCAGACTGAAGTCACCATTATCTCCTAAGGGGGAGTGCAAAGGTGGTATTTTCTGTGGTACAAGATCCCCCTTGTGTCAGAGGGATCCTGTGGGCACATCTATGTTGCAGACAGGCAAGTCTTTTGTCAAGCTCACCTTAGCACTGAAAAGAGACCACTCTTGTGTCTTGGCTAGTGCCTTTGTTCAGGGGGTTGCACCACACGCAAACCTGAGACTCGAGTGCCCCACTGCTGAGAACACCTGTTTGCTATGCAGGAAAACTTTTCCTCTATCACTTTGGGCATCTCTGCCCCATTTTTGTGTCATCCCCCGGCCCTCAATATGAGCCATTCCCAAATAATGTAATTTATATCTCACTTTATCAGTTTCCATGAAACTTGTCCTTACCTGTCACCTAAACAAATAACGTGTAATTTCACTTTGGTATGTAACTAATCATGCATATATTAAACTATTCTATTATAAATCAATGAAGATAACATACTGCATTTATGCTTAGCTTTACTCCAAACTTCCTTAACAAGACGAATATAGTTATAGACAGGTCCTCAGTGCTACACATTGGCACAAATTTACTGAATTCCATGGCACTTTGTCAGTTTAAATTAGCTGAGAATATGGTAACAATATTACAGCACATAAAGTACAAGAGAGAATTAACTTGGGACAAAATACAGATGGGAATACACTGTAAGCAGCCAGAGTAATGAGAAATGCACATTAATACCAGAAATCCATAATGATTTGCTCAGCACTTACGTCAAAAGTTCTGCAAACATTACGTACACTGAAATATGCTGTAAGCATGCTTTAGAACTTGCCACGCCAGACAAGACATGCCACCTTTCACAGTGGCCTTTTGTTCTCTAAACTCTCAAGTTACTGAACACTGATTTAGTGTTTACCAAATTACTGAATTCTGATTTAGTGCTAAATTCTTAATTTAGTCTTTAAAAATACATGTGCACAAAGTCCAGGTCAAGCTGACCCTCCAGAGCTGACAAAATTGACAAGGGGCTTCTAATAAATGGATTTAGCCTTGGGAAGGATGGAAGACAAAGAACAGATGACAAAAAGAACGTAATTATCTAAGAAAGAAGCCTTCAAGGGAGAAAGTTCTGGCCACATGAGAAGTCAAGCTGGTAGGGGGTTGCAGCCCACATATATCAACAGAAAATTAGTTGAAAGTAGGACAAAGGTAATTGTGGCAGTGGGAGATCACGACCTCTGACTCAAATAGCGCCCTGGAAATAGCAGTGCTATCTGAGGGTGCATGCTAATCTGCATTAGAAGCCAGAAACTTGTAACCAATTGTGTCTGTGAATGACAATGAATATGCAATGTACTATGAATATGCAACACTTTACTGTATATATAATGTGTACCCTCAAGCAGCTTGGTGTGCATTTTAGGAGGAAAAATCTCCCCTGCACCTAGCACTGCGATAAACCAATGTCAGCTTTCTAAACTATCATTTTGTTTGGCGAGTTTTCTTGGTTATGATTTTCAGTAACACTTTCAAACACTTGACCCACTGTGCTGTTGGCTGGTTATGCCTTACTAATAGGGGAAGTAAGAAAGGACTCTGTAGCAAGGGTAAAGCTTTTGCTGACCCTAAATGATGGTTGGTTTCATAGAATCATAGTCATTTAGGTTGGAAAAGACCTTGCAGATGATCTCAAGTCCAACCATTAACCCAGGACTGCCAATACCACTAAACCATGTTGCTAAGCACCGCATCTATAAGTCTTTTAAATACCTCCAGGGCTGGTGATTCCATCTCCATGGGCAGCACATGCCAATACTTGACAACCCTTTCAGTGAAGAATCTTTCCCTAATACCCGATATAAACCTTCCATGATACAACTTGAGGCCATTTCCTCTTGTCCTAACATTTGTTTCTTGGGAGAAGAGACTGACACCCACCTTGCCACAGTCTCCTCTCAGGTAGTTGTAGAGAGCAGTAAGATCCTGCCCTGAGTCTCCCCTCCAGAGTAAACACCCCCAGTTCCTTCAGCTGCTCCTCAAAAGACCTGTGCTCTGGACCCTTCACCAGCTGCACTGCCCGTCTCTGGACATGCCCCACCACCTCAGTGTCCCTCTTGCAGTGAGGGCCCAACACTGAACACAGGAGTCGAGGGGCGGCCCCACCAGTGCCCAGTGCAGGGGGACAGCACTGCCCTGGCCCTGCTGGCCACGCTGTTTCCCACACCAGCCAGGATGCTGCTGGCCTCCTTGGCCACCTGGGCACACGGGGGGCTCATGCCCAGCCGGCTGCCGACCAGCCCCCCCAGGCCCTTTCCCCCCAGGCAGTTCCCAGCCCCCTGCCCCCAGCCCGCAGCGCTGCGGGGGCTGGTGTGACCCACGGGCAGGACCCGGCACTGAGCCTGGTAGAACCTCACACAACTGGCCTGGGCCCATCGCTCCAGCCTGCCCAGACCCCCCTGCAGAGCCTCCTGCCCTCCCGCAGATCAACGCTCCCCCCAGCTGGGGGTCACCTGCAAACTCACGGAGGGGACACTCCATCCCCTCGTACGGGTTGTCGGTAAAGCTATTAAACAGAACCGGCCCCAGCACGGAGCCCTGCGGAACACCACTGGTGACCCCTCGCCAGCTGGATGTAACTCCATCCCCCACCACGCTCTGGGCTCGGCCAGCCAGCCAGCTTTATACCCGGCGCAGAGGGCACCTGCCCAGGCCACCAGCAGCCAGTGTCTCCAGGAGAATGCTGTGGGAGATGGCGTCAGGGGCTCTGCTAAGGCCCAGGCAGGCAACATCCACAGCCTTTCCCTCATCCGCTAGGCAGGTGTTATCCTGTCATAGAAGGAGATGAGGCTGGTTTGTCAGGACCTGCCTTTCACAACCCCATGCTGGCTGGGCCTGATCCCCTGGCTGTCCCACACATGCCACGTGATGGCACTCAGGATGATCTGCTCCATGACCTTCCCCAGCACCGAGGTCAGGCTGACAGGCCTGTAGTTCCCCAGATCCTCCTTCCTGCCCTTCTTTGTAGATGAACCACGCTGGCTAACATCCAGTCTTCCGGGATCTCTCCAGTTTGCCAGCACTGTTGATAAACGATGGAGAGCAGCTTGGTGAGCTCCTCTGCCAGCTCCCTTGGTACCCTCTGGTGGAACCCATCTGGCCACACAGACAGGTGCATGTCTAAGTTTGTGTCCTCTATGAGCAAAACCAACAGCTTTTATAACTTTTATCCTGACTCATGTAACTCCAACTGCTGTTCTGTTCATGGACAGAAAACACCTACTCCTTATTAGCACAGTGGGAGGTCAGTGTCTTCCACACATCCACGCCTGCCTTGAAGCCAGACACTGCTAAATGTAAAGGCTATTTACACTCCGTATCTCTGTGTTTGTTGTCCTTGGCAAAGGTCAGTTTTTAGCTGAACTGCAGGATGAATGTGTTTCTTCATGCCTTAAATAAAGGCATACATTTTTATGAAGTAGTATTTTTTAATAGCTACTTATTAATGTTTATACACAGAAACAGTATAGTAAGCAATTATTCATCAAAAGAGGGGCAATCTAAAACAAGTAAAAGCTTACAAGCAAAATATAAATTCAGGTACAGAAAGAGCCTGGAGTCTCCCTGCACTCATCTGCTCCCTACCGTGTAGTTCATGGGGAGAATTTATTTCTTTTAATTCACTATATATAGCTAAAACCAAATAAATACTAGAATTTCTCAAAATTTGTCATTTTAAATATGAACACCAAACCAAATAAGTAAAATGTAACAGGTAAAACATGGAATTTTTAAATGTCCTTAGATTACCCACAAAATACTTTAAGATGAAGAACTAAACTGGTAGCTGCTAATCCCATTCAATTTTACTTCAGTAATGAATATCGAACAGCTTTAACCAACAGTTAAGTTTGCTGTAAAAATTCCATAAATAGCTAAACCTGGCACAGGGAACATGTAGAAAGCAGGACTTATGCCAAAGGCAGTGCTGCTCTTGTATTATACAGATACTAAAAAAAAGAAAAAGTATGTGCACATAGGTCTGCTGAAGGCAAGACAGCTCGCATCTTTGGTCAGCTGATGATTGCGACTCCTCACTTCATACTCTAGAGACCAATACTAAACTAATTTACAATTTCTGTTGGTTTGACTGAACAGAACCAGTGTATGCCCAAGGAGATTGTGGCAGAGGGTATGTTCCTCCTGTTGCCACCTAAACAGCCAGTTTCGATTTCGCTGTTCTTGTCATCCACTAAAACATGACTCCTTCTTCAACATAGGCCTACAAAACCCTCCAGCTGAAATTCTATGCCAAGCCTAACAAGCCTTGTTCTATAGGATGGTTAAAAGTCTTTGCAGCAAAATAATTCTACAGCACTATACCTTCCTAAAAGAAAATAATTAATAAGCTTGGTTTTCAGCTGCAAATCCATTAAAGCTACAAACATGTATGAAAGGTTTCATGTAATATTCATAGAACCATCCTAAACCAGGAGACTATGCAATTCCCTGCCTATAAGGGAAAGCCACTGATAGTGCTTATAATCGCTGCACTAAGGCATTAACCAAATATGTTTTCCAGAATTTTTTAATATTTGAAAGTTAAATTTTTCAGTCTGACTGTAAAAGTCTTATTTTTTTTTTAATGTTTCCATTTTTGCACAAATATATACTGAAATGATCAGATTTCACACAGTTTTGAACTGGACAAAGTCAACATTATCCTTTCAGGTGTTTTCACAGAAGTTCTTGTGAAGAAATCACTATTTTTATTTCAACAAACAGTTATACCTACAAAAAACTCTGAATTTTGGGACTCAGCTGAAGAAAATGAAAAAAACCCCTAAAATAAAATATTCTACTGTTTGCAGAAAAGCTAATGACCTGGAATACCATGTCTAAGCCATAGCCTATTTTTTTCTACTTAAGAGCAAATGCTGTCTGTCACAAACACCTTATTGGGTAGAAACATGACAGCTGAACTTTGCAAACTAATCCTGCCTTACAGCTTGGCTCTTAACATATGAAAAATTCTTACCTATAAACGTAAAATGGCGCATTCATTTAAAGCAACAACATTTCAAGATGGCAACCTATACAAGATGAAATGCAGAATGCTACACAGTTTGAAGGGAACTTACTCTTCATTACATACTGCTTTCCACAAATGGCACTCTCTTTTGGCAAACAGCACATTTCACTACACAGGAGACATGCTGTTGCCCCTTTATTTCTGATAAATGCCTGAAGGCTAGAAGGAGACATCTGGAGGTTTGCTAGTTTCTTTGAGCCTCCTCTTTGCCCCCAGTTCTATGCACCAGACAGGCTCCTGCTGAGCACTACAGAAGTGTCCCCCAGAAGGAGTGATTCAGCTCAATCCTAACTGTCAGGACACACCGCCGTTGTCTACAACAGCCAGGAGAAGCCAAAGCCTTCTACAGGGCTTACACAGCTCCTCTGCCTTCAAGCAAGCTACGGAAAAATACCTTCCAACCTTCACCCAAGCCTGTTTTCTGCCTGTTACCTTACATGAGCATGTACAAAACCATGACTTACTCTCACTGGATTACACCACGCCAACGGCACGTATGATGGTGCTCAGCCCTTGCTGTAGAACACAACACTTGACATAAACGTCACTGGAGATAACGAGCCCTCCCAGAAGTCTGACTCAGAAAAGCAACAGCTGTTTCCAGTCCTTAGGTAAGGCTCTTTCCCGCTCCCCCTCCCATAGAAATAGTGGGATGCAATCTCATGTGAGCATGCAGAAGGCTGTCAGGGGAAGGAGATGTTATTTCTGTGCCTTGTTTAGTCCCTCCTCCTTCAATGAGATTTTCTAGCTATTGCTGCACAGAACAGTAGGCTTATCTTAACGAGTCAATTTTACCCTGTTGAAAGGAGCTCCTTTTCCTCAGATGAGGCCAGTTCAATGAAACATTTGTAAAAATCTTCACCCTCCTGTAGGAAGGAAGACTCTAATTCTCATGAGCTGTCCTCTTAAACAGGATTTCTTTACTGCCAAGGCAGAATTATACATTTAGAGTTTTCCTAGATTTACTCATATGCCATCCCTTTCTTAGTTTTAATTGTAACTAAAGTGAAGTCTTCCAGCAGTTTAAAATTTACTTTCCCTCTATGTGCTGAAGCTTATTAAAGTAGGTATTTTGACTCTGAGTGATTAGACTCTGACTCAAATGAGAATTCATATTCTGTGCAGTAAGTAATCCATGGGAAAAATATGCCAACAGGTATCTTCAGCTCTTTATAAGCAATGAAAAATACAGGAAATTATTAGAAACTAACAGGAAAAGCCAGAAATGGCATTAGTCCCAGTACAGAGAAAAGTGAACTAAATTAATTTTGTCAGAGTCAACTCTGCTTTCAAATTTATTTGTCTTATTATATTAACACTTCAACAATGACATCCTACAGGGCTATTTTTGGTACTTAATATGTTAAAGTACAAGATGAAACCAGAGGAAGAAGTTACTGAAAACATTTTCTGTAAAGATGTTCAAGCACTCTTCCCAACGCTGTCCTAGTGAACCACTCAAACAACAGTGCATACATTTATAAGACAGAAACACCTGCAAAAAGATTGTGATGCTTTTTAAAAGTGCTAAGCAATGCACAGTAATACGGAGACCACTACAGGGTGTGGGAGTTCAGTACTTCTGAAAACTAGGCCATTCATTTAAGTGTCTACAAATAATTTTTTCTCACTGAAAAGTAGGCATTCACAGTTCGAATGTATTGTTCTTAGTACACAGTATGTAGTTCAAAGAGGACAGCCACTCACTTCACCAGACCAGTAAGAGATCTCCACAAGACCATACTCTGCCTGAAGTATGTGATTTTTACAAGATGCAATGATGGGGACTGTGTTAGTTTCAGAGAGCACTGATTTTCTAAGAGCAAGGCAAGAAAGATCTGTCCGACACGGGACCATCAAAAAAAGCAAGAGTTCAGTAACATTGTGAGTAGAATGGTGTTGATTTTGCTTTTCACAAACCCTCAACACTGCACTTAATGAATTTTCTACTACAGTGTTCTACTGTAGTAGAATTAATTACAGTTCTACTGTAGAAGGTTTAATCACTTGTTAAATCACACCTACTGAATTTCTTGTACTATCTACCAAAAAAATGTCTATAGGAATGTATGGGTAGGTTTCATGTATGTACTATGCTGTGCAAATATTAGAAGGTAGTGTAAAGTCAGAATAGGTATGTTAGCAGGAATTCTTAAAAAGGAAAATGCTTGCTTTAAAGAGATTTTAAAACTGAAACTTAACTAATAGCTAACACAAAATTATTTTTAAAAGCACCCAAGGCTGTATTCAACATTACTTCATGTACAGAATTTTTAATGAAGAAATGAAGATCACAATGCTTGCCATGTTATGTCTAAATGAGATTCCTGTCTCATATCACAGATTTCTCTCCCAGGAAATGGTGCAGTTCCAGCAAAAAATGTTAAGCCATATTTGATAGTAAAGTTAAAATTAAAAGACAATGTACAATCTTCCAGGCATTTTGAAATAGCAGTAAACAGATGACTATGTACAAGCTTTATCTAGTTTTCACCCCTCTTTTGCTGTAGAGGTAGATTTTAGGAATGTAATTACCTGTGTAATAACCTAAACACAAAGTTCAGCACAGCCATCAGCAACAGAAGATGAACTGTACTTGTGCCAGACCTTCCCAAGCCCTGTACAAACCTGATTCCAGTTAAACTAAAACCATTCAGAGCAATGGATTCCATGAAAATTATCTTATCTTCTTAAGTCACACTTTCATGGACACCTTCATTTATATAAGCAACCACTGATTCTAAAACAACAGTCCAGCCTTCTCTTCCCAAACCTTGCATTGCCAGCAAATACACTACTACGCAGTGAACCCAACAAAGGAGCTAGGTTAAAACCAACCTACCCAAAAAAGGCTGCTCTTAAACTAGGTCATTTTGGAAAGAACAAAATGAAAATGTTCAGAAAAGTGTTACATTTTGATGTTTTCTGATTAACCTAATTTTATGTTTTGGCTTAAAAAATGTTTTTAAGTCCTCTCTCTCCTTTTCTGCTACAGTATATACAAATAGAACACAAATTTTAAGATAAAAACACACATCAATTAGCTCCAAACCATTTTTCTTCACAGTTTATTTTGTACTGAAGACTTTCAGCACTATCAGAGTGACATCAGACTTTCAAAATTATTCACCAAATGGAATCTCCTATGTAGGCATTTTTATTACATTCACGTAAGTAGCAAGAGGGCATACCACTAAAGGGGGAAAAAAGGTTATCTGTATCTATCATAAAGTGGTTCAAACACCTGGTGGACATAATGTGATAGGACTTCAGCCAATGGTTTTCATCTCTAGCTATAGAAAGCCACAAAGAATTTAGTTACTCTTTCAGTGGCACAGCTCTGCAGCTGTGAAGTATTTCACTGCTACAGCGAGGTGGGAATTAATTTATCGATTTATATGTGATTTTCTGGTACTTTCTGATACTACAACCTTAAGCACTACGTATACCTCTTGAACAGAAAACAAAAAGCCAAATATTCAAAATCAAAACAGCCCAAGTTAACAATCTGTCATTATCTTAAGCAAAACTAAACGACTAATTCAGACTAAAATTAAACTTTCCTAGCTTCTTTGGAACTGCCGTTGTTATTATCACTGTGTTAACGCATACAAAGCAGAACATAAGAGTCCACTGTAAAATAGGAGATGCAAATTTTGCTAACAAAATTAATCTGTTTGTTCAGTTCTTACAGGTCTTATCTAGTTTCTTCACAGTATGCTGCAGTATTAAATCTGTTTGCATGCGCAGCCTTATTGGCATTGTCCCTCGCTGCCAATGAGAGTTAAGTACATATTTGAATGAGTAAGTATACTAAGACTGATATGATGTCCTTATTTAGCCTTAGAGGAAAAAAAAAGGTGTGTATGAGAAAAACACTAAAAAAAGGAAACATCTCTTTTTCAGGACAACCAAGCACTGCTTCTATTTAAACCATGCCAAATTACATCTAAAGTGAAAACAACTTCAGGGCATCACACATTTTTATTTGAAAGGTGACAAATCAGCAGTTCTGTTCAGTCTGCATAGTTCTGGAGGAGCAATGTGTCATACAGGGCAGAAAACAGCAAAAAGGAAACAAAAAGTTCTTTTTTTAAAAAAAAGATAACTTCACATGTTCACATTTTAATATCCTTTTTAGAACTTGCGGTAAAAAAGCATAAATAATCCAGCCATTTCTGATATTCTGCCAGATGTAGTTAAAGGAGAGTAAATCTTGCACAGTCACAGCACCTGAATGAACACCTCGCTTCATAAGAAAACTATTACCCTACTGATTGGCTTCTGACAATGAAATTAAAAATTATGAAATTGATGAACCATCTTTCCTGTATGTAGTGCCCACATTATGCACAGAGAAGTGCTTTCATGAATAAATTACTAATTACAACCTTCCCAAACAAGGAAGCATCTCTGCGGTGTCAAAAAACTAATAATTTGGAAGTGTGAACACAGTGCATTTAAAAAAAAAAAAGGTACAGTGGAATACAGTCCAAAATGATTAACTAAACTACTGCAACTTTACTGTGGGAATACAAGTTAACTCCACTGAAGCAATGATAAATGTGCTCCAGATCAGGTCTATCTATCTGGATTGATTTGCAGCGTGGTTATGTACTACCTCAATATTTGAATAGCACTAATGTAGGAAGAGGCTCTGCAATCAATCCAAGCAACTGGGAAATATCAGGAAGAGTCAGAGAAACTGGTCCCAAGAACAAAAATCTTCACACAGATAAACATTAACAATTTAAAGAACAAACACAAATAAACCTTAGGTACTCATCATAACTGAAATAACACTGATACACTGACTTCCATGGGCTTACATTGATTTACCAAGAATCTGGCTCTGAGTTTTAAGAACACCAACAAATGGACTTAATGGGCACTAGAGGCAACTCCAGTATGCAGAGGAAAACCCCCAGTGATGTTTAACCTGCTAGTATCGTCACCTGCTTTTACTCAAGGGTAAGAGAAAGCTTCCTTCTCAAACAGAAAGCAAATTGCCTTCTTTGAAGGGTTTCTGCTCTTCCATCTAACCACTATGGGCAAAAGAAAGCTGTAATACTCGCCAACCTACAGGAACACCTAAAGGAAATAACGCATAGAAATGGCTTAGCTGCAAGCACAGGTAATGAGTGCTAAGTACTGTAATCTTTCTTACATGCAGTCTCTACTCTTACTTATTAAATATGTTTCTTGGTTTGAACATCCATCCAGTGAACATCCACCCCTCTGCCCGTTACTCAAAAGCCTGTATTCCTGTCCATCTGAGAAACAAAGTAATTGGGCTGAGTATCTGAAGTAACTGGACAAGGCCTGTTGGCCGATACTCAAGCCTCTGATCTTGAGCTAACAGAGGTTCTGTCATTCAGTGAAAATTCCTGAGTGCAAGCCAAAAAATGGGGTCAACACTCAGGAAGTCCACAGCTGCAGCAGTGGCAGTAAGGAAAAACTGATGGCCAAATGCAAGAAAAAGATGCTCAGACAGCCTTGTACCCTCCTAAGCTGTTACCATGTGCAAGTCACTGCTGTTGACCCTGTACTGGAGACTTACCCGAATACAGCATACAGCGCAGAATAGCTGCTGCTCAGCCAGCACCTTCTCTAAGTAGGCACCACCGCTGTGAGAAACTTAAGTTTGCCCCTTAATAGTCAAGGCTTCGAGTTTTCGTTTTATGTACTTCACAAGAGGCCTTGTTACCATAAACCGCCACTCAGTACACCACTGTACACTAAGAACACTGTATAATGTTTTTTGAAATCACAATACAAACAAGCAGAGAACATGAAACCCTTATCTAAAAGGATGCTTGTTAAGTGTCCTCAAAACGTGAAAAGGAAAGTGAAATTTCAGTATGTTCCAAGTAACAACCCACATTTCTATAAACATAACATTTGCTTCTCAATTCAGCTTGAATTTTCAAGGTTCTAAAACTAGCTGCCAGCCAACAGTTTCCTAAGCAAGTGCTGACCCCAGTTAAAATTCAAAGCTGAAGGATCTAAGGTCCTCTTCTGTTTCTCGCTGTAGAAGTGATGACGTTTTGTTTCAACATTTATAACCCAGTTTGTTTCCCAATCAGTTGTGCCCTCCGGCTTTTTACTTCATTCAGCTTGGAAAATAGAAACAATAGACAGGTTTCACTTCCTGGTTTCTTGCTGCAATATTTGGTTTAGAAAACAGTGCAAAGTAACTTTCTAATTCCGTTGCTTTAAGGACATAATTAAGTAATACTTCTGTCAGACAATTTTTACCCTATCAAGCCTTTAAAAATTGTCTTTTAAAACAAGACCAAAACAAAATATATACTAAATCCCTAATGAAAGAGTATACTACAAACAACCTAAAAATGGCTTCAGTTCTCAGCTACTGGGTGAACTATTCTACTCCACTGAAAATGACAGAAGTTGTCTTCTCGTTTACTAGGAAGAAGCAGGGTAGTGTGGTGGGAAAGCATTTTTCTGAGCAATCTTGCAGCCTGCGTCCATCTGGGAGACTGGTCCTGCAGCCAGACCCATAGGTACACATACGGGAGAACTGATGCCTGTGGTAGTGCTGCCTACACAAAACCAAAAAATAAAACCAAGACTTCCCGCCAAGTCTAATAAAATTCAGCTAAAAGGTAAGAGAACAACATAGCATTACAGTGTTAACACCTCATTAGCAAAAGGTATCTAAGAATCTGGGAAATGAAAAGGATGTGTTCAAGCTTTACATGTATTTCCTTTTGAAAACAAACATAACAAATGCTGAAATACAATTTAAAAACATGTACATGCGCAATCCAGTTTATAACCAAAAGCTAAGACCACTTAGAAATAATATTTGTGCTACCAATTCCATAAACACATTTTTTAGCCTTATAAGCTATACTGACATTTCACTTAACATCTCAGGAATTTGATTTGGTCAATTGCAGACAGTCTTGCATCTGTCATGGGACTAAATATGGCTCTCATGCAAGAGAGTAAGGTGCTGATGTGAAATCTGGCCTACTTGCTATTAAAATCTTAACTTTTCCCAGTTTTTTAACATGAATTAGCTCTATATCTTATGTTGATGCCTTTACTGTGTTTCTGTTAATGTACAGCAGAAATTCTATGGCCTACATAAATTTAAAATAAAGAGAAACAATGAAGCTGCACAGAGCAGTGCTCAGAGGAACGAGGCTGACAACTACGGATCACCTTTCTGATCACCTCCATCGCCACTTCTCAGTTTACGTTTCTGTGAAGGCAGATTATTTACTGATCCTCCTTGCAAAAGAAAGAAAACAAAACAGCCTGCCACGATATCGAACCACCGCACCTCAGAAACTGAAGAGATTCATTACTGTAAAAAAAAGTACCTTTTGGAGCCTCCAGTATAGGTGAAGGTAAAGGTGGCGTCTGAGTACCTGAAATCTGAAAGACCAAAAGCTGCGTTATTACAACTTGTCTTTTATTTTGGCCGAAACAGCCGCGGTTTTATGGACCGGCATTCAGCGACCGACACGGGGGTGGGTGTCGGGGTGTCGGGGTGTATCAGAGGAAATGCATCTCCCCCCCAGCCGCTCGCAACAAGTGCCCGGTGCTATGGCAACGGCAGGGATTTCAATTGTCAGAAACGGCAACAGGCAGCCGCGAGCCGGGCTCCTGCGACGGCTCGTCACGGCCGCCACCGCACCGGCACCGGCACCGGCACCGGCACCGGCACCGGCACCGGCACCGGCACCGGCGAGGAAGCCGCGAAACCCGCGGGGCGCGGGAGCGGGGAGGTATCTGCACGGAAAGGGGGCTCGTTTGCCGCTGGCCATGCCGCCGGCCCTGAAGCCAGGCGGGCGGGCGGGGGTAAGGGCAGGCACCGAGGGGGGACAGGAGCCCGGCCGCCCCGAAAACAGCCTCGTAGCGGCCGCCGGAGCAAAAAAACACCAGCGCTGCGCTCGGCTGGGCGCTCACACCAGCAGCTGCGGGCTGCGTCAGGCGGCGGGGGGGCACGCACACGCACCCCCGCACACACTCACCCTCACCCACACCCACCCGCCTTGGCGTGTTCCCACCGCCACGCTCCCTGACTCGGGTTCCCCCCCCCCCCCCCCCCCCCCCCCCCCCCCCCCCCCACTTCCCGGCCGGCTCCTGGTCTCATCTGCCCTCACATGCCCTCGGAAGGAGAGGAGGAGGAGGAGGATGAAGAAGGGGCTGAGGGCAGGCCGCCGCTCCCGGGAACGGCGGCGAAGGGCACGGGCAGCCGCGCCGCGCCGGCAGCGGGGTCTGGGGCGGGCGGCGCCGGCAGCCTCCGCGCCGCCAACCTGGCGCCCGGGAGGGAAACTCACCTGCAAACAGGCAGTCCTTCTCCGCCTTGCACTTTTGGATCACAACGTCAATATCCTTCTGAATCCTCTCTTGTCTTGAACACATCCCCATGAAATAAATCCCAGGGAAAAAAAAAAAGCAGCCTTTATTTCCACCCCACCCCACCCCCCGCGCTACCAGATTTTAAGTCAGTCCGGGAGATGGACCCCGGGGCTGGCGAGCAGGAGCCTCCCCGGCGGCCCGGAGGGATCCGCTCGGCCCGTTGGAGGACGGAGGAGGAAGGCGGCGGGAGCCGATGTTGCATGCCCAGATGTGCCCGCCCAGATGTGCCGCCGCTGCCGGCGAATGGCAATTTCCTCACAATGGATCCCGCGGAGTGTGGCGGCGGCGACACGGAATCCCCCCACCCCCCACGCCCTCTGTTTTTTTGGGGGTTGGTTGGCTGGTTTGGTCTTTTTTTGGAGGAGAGAGGAAGGAAGAAAAAAAAAAGGGGGGGGGTGGGGGGGGCAAGCCGACCCGACCGCTCACATCCCTGCCCCTCCCGCTAGCAGCGGCGATCGCCGCGCAGCAGCAGCGCGGAGCCGGCGGCGGCGGCGCCCGCACCCGGTCCCTGGCGGCGCGGCGGGGCCGGCGCTGCTGCAGCGACGCCAAGCCGCAGACCCTCCCCTCGCTCCCGGCCCGGCACGTACGGCCCCCGCCGGCTCCCCGAGCGGAGGCGGCGCGGGGGAAGGAAAAGGCGGATGCACAGAGCCGGGCGGGCGGCGGGGTCGATGGCCGCGGGCCCGCCGCCGGCCCTCGCCTCCGCCCCCCGGCCCGGCCCCGGGCATAGGCTGCTGCCTCCTGCCGAGCAGCGGGGAAATGCAAATGCCAAGTGACCCGCGCGACGGGGCGGCTCCCGAGCGGGCACCGGGGAGGAAGCGGGCGGCGCCGCGCTGCGCAAGGCCGGCGGCGGGGCACGGCCAGGAGGGTCGCCGCCCGGCCGGGAGGGGGCCGCGGACCGGGGCAGCGGGACCCGCTCGCCCTTGGTGCCGCGGGGGCCGCCCCCCGTTCCGCGGCGCCCTCCCCCGGCAGCGCCCCCCGCCACCGCTGGCTCCCGGCGGGGCGGGCGCTGCGGGCGGCTCGCTGCGGCTCTCCGCGCCCCTCCGCCCCCGCGGCGGCCGCGCTCCTCCCTGACGGCGGCCAGGGTCGCCGTGGGCAGAGCTCCTCCGCCTGCCCCTTCACCGGTCAGAAGCCCGGCAGCCCACCCTTTCGCACTGGGTGCCCGCCTGTCTCCGCCTCCGTCGGACAGACGGGGATGCGTGGCCATGGGAACAGTAAAAGGGGAGTTATTGTGTTTGTAGTCCCCCTCTGACCGCCGAGGGTTTCCATTGCGCTCCTCGCCCCCTCGGCCTCCAGCAAAGCTGCGAGCTCCGGGCGAGGACGCGGGCTGCCGGTACAGTGCCTAGCAGTCGGCGTAATGCAATACGAGTAATGACCGTATTAAAAACTCAGGAGGAATGTTCCTCATTTGTTCCTAAAAACAAAATATAAAAGCGGGAGCGAGTGTAGTAGAAAAAGATTTGATTTTAAAAATGGAAAGCCTGTTCACAATACTAAGTTTTTACGTATTCACCCAGCTCTAAACAGCGACCGTGGATTATCCATTATTGAGCTCTGCCATTCCACTGTTTTCGTTAAGCAAGTATATGTTATGTTAACCATGTAATGTTAATTTCAAACACAGGGAACAAATGCACTCATCATTGTCTTATGGGCTCTTAAGTGGAAATAGCTAAACAAGTGAGGATAAAAAGATTCCATATTTATTCCTGCCTTGGTAAGATTTTGTGTGTGAAAGAGGGAGAAGAAGGGAAATTACAATCCATCATGCGATAGGACTCTGTGCCCCTAAGAAAGTAACTATATCTATGAAGGGAGATTTCCAGATGGCTTTTCAAAGCTGTTCTCTAAATTCGCTTCTACTACAGCAAGACTTTTCCAAGGCAGGATAGAGAACTTGTCAATGTAATCAGAAATACACTGTAATATCGTAACACACTGTCATTCTGTCGGGTTATGCCAGCTTGGTCAACAAATGATGCTTTTCTAGAGCTTTTCTTCTAGCTATTCAAGCTAGAACATCAGCAGCCATGTTCGCTGCTTTCCCCTTAATCATAGTTAGAAGACGTAATTAGAACTTGACTTATTCTGGTGGGGCTTTGGTCTTGAATCTTGTAGACAAAGGTCTCTGTTATCCCTCCCATGTGGATCAGGAATGTGGGAGGTTATCAGACAGTTATAGGATATTTGTGCTGATAGTTCTGCTCACAGCTTATTCTGACCACAGGGCTCTTTCTCAGTGTTGTGTCACTCAATTAACAAAATTCTTAACTGTCTTTTTAAGCCTCATTTCATAGCTTGATGACACTGCATTGAAAAGTCATCCACAAAGAAAGATGACTGTCTTCAAGAAAGTGAATATGATTTTTATCTGGTTTCACAGCATTAACTGAATGGAACAAGAAGTCTGGAAATATGATGGTTATTTATTCCATTTATTTTCATTTATTGTACGTGACTCTTAAATTTCTAGATTCTAAGCCAATTTGGCCCTTGATTTTCCTGATGACTTAGTACAGTTACAGCAGGAATGGCTGATTTCAGTGAGGAAAAGCTAGATCATACGGAATCATACAATCATTTGGGTTGGAAAAGACCTTTCAGAACAGGTCCAACTGTTAACCTAACACTGCAAAGTCCACCACTAAACCATGTCCCCAAGCACCACATCTATGTGCTTTTAAAACACCTACAAGGATGCTGATTCCACCACCTCCATGGACAACCCATTTCAATACTTGACAACCCTTTTGGAGAAGAATCTTTCCCTAATACCCGATATAAACCTTCCATGATACAACTTGAGGCCATTTCCTCTTGTCCTAACATTTGTTTCTTGGGAGAAGAGACTGACACCCACCTTGCCACAATCTCCTCTCAGGTAGTTGTAGAGAGCAGTAAGATCCTGCCCTGAGTCTCCCCTCCAGAGTAAACACCCCCAGTTCCTTCAGCTGCTCCTCAAAAGACCTGTGCTCTGGACCCTTCACCAGCTGCATTGCCCGTCTCTGGACATGCCCCACCACCTCAGTGTCCCTCTTGCAGTGAGGGGCCCAACCTGAACACAGGAGTCGAGGGGCGGCCTCGCCAGTGCCCAGTGCAGGGGGACAGCACTGCCCTGGCCCTGCTGGCCACACTGTTTCCCATACAAGCCAGGATGCTGTTGGCCACCTTGGCCACCTGGGCACACATTGCTGGCTCGTGTTCAGCCGGCTGCCGACCAGCACCCTCAGGTCCTTTTCTGCTCAACAGCTTTCCAGCTGCCCTTCCCCCAGCACTGAGCCTGGTTGAACCTCACACAACTGGCCTGGGCCCATCGCTCCAGCCTGCCCAGACCCCCCTGCAGAGCCTCCTGCCCTCCCGCAGATCAACGCTCCCCCCAGCTGGGGGTCACCTGTGAACTCACTGAGGGGACACTCCATCCCCTCGTACGGGTTGTCGGTAAAGCTATTAAACAGAACCGGCCCCAGCACGGAGCCCTGCGGAACACCACTGGTGACCCCTCGCCAGCTGGATGTAACTCCATCCCCCACCACGCTCTGGGCTCGGCCAGCCAGCCAGCTTTATACCCGGCGCAGAGGGCACCTGCCCAGGCCACCAGCAGCCAGTGTCTCCTGCACAATGCTGCGTGAAACGGTGTCAAAGACTTTTGTTGATTAAAATATTGAAAATGGAAGTGTGAAGAAAATCAAGGTGAATCTTGAGAGTTGATCCCTACATTTTTAAAGATTGACAAACTGCTCACTTGCAGCCACTCTGCAACAGTACCTGTATGCATGCAGTAATCACTTTAACGATGTACATTGTACCACCCTATTTCCGAAAATTTCTGAAGATATTTACAAGTAATTTAATGAATGATAAGACAGTTAGTCTTGTAAGTAATAGTCTTGGCTGAAGGGAATTTAATATATGTCTTTCCAATTGCTTTTTCAGTCTTGAAATTTGGCTTACATAATTTCTAGTTTTGACTCAAGTTCAGCTCAGCTCAGTGAGATTGTACTGAACTGATTTTCCCAATTAAGTAAAAAAGAAACAGATAACTTTTATGTTTGTATTCCTGGGAACCTGAAAACATTTACAGAGGTTTAAATAAGGTAAAAAGAAATTGTAATCCATGGAGATGCATGATTATAGCATCTATGTGAGAAAATTGGCTCAAAATATAATAGGGAAAATTGTCTGAAGAGAGAGGAACAACACAATGAATGTGTTTCAATAATGTGTGAGCAGTGTCTGAGAAAGTTATTGGGGAAATGCACAGGTCAGCCTGTAGATGAGTTCTGTCTCCTTTAGACTAAGGAGACACTTTAAATTTTGTGCCAGAAAAAAACCCTTTCCACCTATTAGTAAAGCTGTTAGAAATGTTTCAGTAAGCATCAGGACACCTTGTTTTGTACCAAAATATCTTCTTTATATATATTTCTAAACATGTTCCAGTTACATATAAACATATGATGGAAGTCTCAAGAAAAATGAAAACATGCAGACTTGCCATTGTAGGGAATATATAGAATTCTGCAATGCGATAGGGCATCTGTCCAGTATTTCTAATATGTGAGAGCATTCAGAAGGGCAGAGATAAGGAAAAGACTTCAAAACACAAAATTGCCATCAGTCCTTCTAGAACAGTAACAAAACCCTGTCTCCAATTTTGTATGCTTCAGACAAAATTCTATTACAAAACAAACTAAACCTGTGCTTTTTCTCCAATTTGAAGGGCTATTTGCTAGTCACCAATACAGCAAAGCTCGCTGGTGTCTGTAGATGGTATGCTCCTCAAAATGACACAGTCATTGCTAAATAACACTGGGATTAAATTCATATGTATAAAGACATAGGTACTATATAGTGAGAGATGTAGGAGCAACACTGAGCTCTTCCCACCAACAGGGAAGTAAGACAAAGAATAAAAAAAAGTTTAGCTTTAAGCTTTAGTGTAATTTTCACTAGAATTCCATTATTAGCAGTTAAAATCTAATACTCTGAGATAATATTCAAGTAAATACTTAGTTGACATACCATTTTCTTTAAGCCAGTTCCAGTTTTAGACAGATACCGAGTTAGCTGTCCTCTACACCAGTGCTCACACTTGTCCATCCAAGGAGTCACTATCACTCTATGTAGCCACAATACCTAGCCAAAGCATCTGTAACAGGAAATAAAGCCACTCAAATCATGGTGAAGTTATAAACAGAATTATTCCTTTGGGTCGTTACTGTAAGTCTGTGGTGACTCGGATTAAAAACACACTAGCATGGTGGATGTGTCATGATCTAAGAGTGAATTTCACTGGGAGTAAAGCACCTTAAACTGATTTTTGGAGTGGGTTAGCACTGGTCCATTGATAAAAAGAATGCCAGTTAAAATGGAATTAATAACATGACTTAAAACAGTGCTTAATTCTTAATAAAAGCTTTAAATATTTTTGCATTATAAAAATTGAAGTAATGACTTAGATTACAACATGAAACAATAGCTTAAGCTATCAACTGCCCAATCCTCCATAAGTTTTTAAAAAATATTTTAAGTTGTCTCATCTAGCCTAACGGGTGAACAAATGTTCAGCTGACATATTTTAACATTACATATTTTATTTGCCTTTTATTTAGGAACAGCAATGGAGGAAAAAAGAAAAGGCATTGAAGCGATGTATCAGAGGACCAAGGCTTATTTTATTCAAATCAGTGTTGAAATTTCCAAAGCAATTTTTAAATTTTATTTTCTTTTAAAGATTATTAAACAGCAGCAACAGTTACCTCGAACAAAACAGAAGGATGTACAGGTGTTACACACAGATGTGTGGATTGCTGTGACAGTGACCTCTAGCTTTCCATCAAAGATGACACTGAGGCCCCCGATAGCTAAGCCTGTGGCTGCTGGCAGGATAAATGCTTCTAGCAGCGTTCAATAAATCATGCCATCAGAGTCCCAAATGACATCACTACTTATTGTAACTCTTAGCATTACACTTTCTAATGATGGTTTTAACTTGTTCTTGTTTTTCCTTGTTCACTAACGTCATCTCATCTTTCACTGCCCATTAGCCTCATTTCTCTATTCTTTTTCCTTTCTTCTCTGAATCTTACACTATTAAGACCTTGTTTTTTTTCTAGTGCATCTCATTATTCCCTCTTTTCAGCTCTTCTGTCTATCCAACCCCTTCAGTTCCCCTCTTCCACCTCACTCTTGAAAGCTTACTTCATGAGCAGGTCAAGGAAGAGGGCTAAAATGGTTCTGTAGAGAACCCCATTTCTCTACAGAAACTGGAGTTCTACAAGAGACGCCAGCAGGAATATTTCTAAACCTTTATCCATGATTTTCTTATGTCAGTCACAAGCAAATCCCTGTTTCCTGCCAGCTCCTGAGGTAAGTTGCCTCTTGCCAGCATCCTCGTTGTTTCCATGAATTGTGGACATCTCTGCACAGTGCCAATGCTCAGTAAGGCAAGTAATGGGGCCTCCATCTCAATTGCTCTGCAGCCCAGTAGCTAGAACATTTCTCTAGAAGTTGAGAGTTGAGGGTGTATGCTCATAGGCTGACATTAAGTTGACGCTTACTGTCTCTGCGGCTGTCTCTTATCAATAGGAGTTACACCCTGAGGTCAAGCAGTGCTGAAGGTACGATCCTGCCTAAGCACAGCAAATGGCTTCCCAGTCAGTCTGAGTGCCTGTCTCAGGGCTGCAGATAAGCACCTAAGCCCATGTGAGAGGCAGAATTTCAGCTCCATTCCTTACTTGGCTGCCAGCTGTGCTCTCTTTACAACTGTTCTCAATCCCCTTCCCAAGAGCTTTACTGCTCCCATTCACTGCACAGGGAACCTGGATGGCTCAGCTATGCTCATGGAATAGCTGCATTTACTGCCCACAGACAGGACAGCACGTAAGCACTGCTTCTCCCAATTCACATTTAGTCCCAGACAATAATGTTTAGTGAATAATAGCTCAAGGGTACACAGACTGTTTCTGAAATCCGTAGTATTACTGGTGTCATTTGCCACAGCTGAACTTACTACCTGGCAAATTTCTCAATTGCTGAGCAAATATATGGTTAAAAAGCCTCAAAAAACCCACCTCTGTTGCCTATATCCAGATTGCAGTTTCTTAATTGCAAATAGTCATGCCAGAAACTCAAACTGTAAAATACTTACCTTGCTAAAAATATTCCATTTAGCCCATTTTCTGCAACAGTAAATGTGATTCACCATGTCACCATCTGTTATCAGGTCCTGATGCTTTCCTCCTCTAACAACCTCCATTGCAGCCAACCTGTGACTGATCTTAACTAAGAATTTGTAACCCCAGATTAAAGGGATTGTCAAATAGTCTCAGTTTACCTGAAATTGGTAGGTTGGGAAGCACCCAGCACCTTGCAAGATAGCCCTTAGAACTGAGGACTAATGACAAAACTCTAAATAGAGAGGCCGAGAAAGATGGGACATTAGCACATGCAGACCTTCATGCTGCTGCGACTACACTGCTTCCTGTACCCAAGCAAAGTAATTTCGTGTTTTCTCAGCTATTGCTGCACAACCAACAGTGTTTGACCCCACAGGTGTAATTAGATTTGGGTCCCTGCATTTGTTCTCTTCAGAAGACTGGAACTGGGGATTAACACAATGTTCAGTCAATCTTCTTAAACTAAGGCACTCTTTAATCTTAAGGAACTAAACATAAAAGAAAGTGACATTTACAATAATTAATGAGCACATGCAACTGTCCCATCTAACTCTTACCAAAAGCATCCCACACTTGCATACAACAGCCTGACTTTCAGACTCCTTAGGGGTGTCTTCCTTAGACACTTTCCCACTGTCCAGTGCTCCTATGGCTAAGAAAAGGGGTTTGGCTTTTTAACTGTTATATGCCATCTTTTATGGATGTTTCTCATCTAGTAAAAGAGTTGAGTAACCTGGCAAGAGCAAGAGTAGGTTTTTCTCTTTATAAATGATAGCTCAGACATTGTATTTAACACTAAACCTATACAAGGAAGTACGCTGTGTGGGGTTTTACTTATTTCTTTAGCTTCTAGGAAACACCACCAAACGTGTACAGTATTCATCCCATTGACCATATCTTTTGGTATTTATCCAGATCATTTGTTTGCTAGCTATGTTCATGATTACTACAAGTCAACCCATCTCCTGGTTTCCCTGTTACCTTAAGCCTGAAGTACAGGGTGAGCCAACAGTATCCAGAATGCAAAGTCACTGTTAAGCTAAATAACACCATAATCTAAACTAGTAAAAATCTGCAGTCTCTGCTATATCCCAAACAAGACTAGAAAAATTAAAAAAAATCTTAGGCAAAAAGGCTGTGTAGTTTTAAATCAAAACCACTGAAGTATTTGGAGCAACAAATCCACTCCTTTTATGTATTTGCTGCACTTTGTACAAAATCATGCTTATCACATTATTATTTCCTATTAAAAGCGTGTGCTAACTTGAAAAGGCTTTTCAGTAGATGACCAGCCTCAATTTCCAGTGGCGAGACTGCTGGCTGTCTATAACATAGGAAATGGGTGAAACAGAAGAAGTGGCAATGAAACAAAACCTGACACCCCTCAAGGACATATATGTCAAATGCAAAAGAAAATGTGCAGTATTTACAACAAAAAGATCTGTCTGAGGTAAATCTACAATGTGGTAAAGGAAGGTCGGGAGGGGAGCAAAAAAGGTAGAGAAGTTAATAAAAAAGGTTCAGAAATAACTGGGAGAAAAGGAGTAAGATTGCTTTTCCTTGGAAGAGAAGAAATACTTAACTACTTCACTTGATTTTTTTAAAAGGGAGATTATGTCAGTATTCTTGATTCTTACTAAAAAAAATAATGTCCATGGTATTAACAATTAATAATGAAGACCTTGCTTTTGTAAATCACATCTAAGCTTTCAGCATGAGTAGTCCCACTGATGTGAGCATGACAAGTTATGAATTAAAATGAAATTATTAATTAGTTTTTTAACACAGGTCTTAGTTATGCCATATTAATACTTTGATTTTCAAAACACATCAGTTTGTGTGCAGCATATAAAAATAAGTGGCATTTTCTGTAAGCCTAGTGAAGCTTTGCCTATTCTAGTAATATTATTTCTATATATTTCTAATTATATTATTTAAATTGTTAAAAGCAACTCTCCTTAAATACAATATATTCTTTAAAAGGATACAAAAATAATTCACTGTCATTGCTGAAAAATGTCATAAATGCCTTTGTGAGGTAGGGGGTTAGGATATAACCATTAATGAAGCAATGCCTATACAGTGTTAGGGTTTGAGCATTCACAATGCTGTCTTCCTTCCCTGACACACAAAACATGCAATAAGACCAAGGTTATATCCTAAAAGTAAAATAAAGATATCCTTTTGTAGGCAATTCCTCTACCTTAGTCCAGAGGGGTGCCGTATTACTTCAAAACCACAAAATTAATGAGGAAAAACATGAAAAAAAAAAAAAAAAGACAAAGTTTCTGGATTAAGATTTTTCAAATCTTCCATGTGACCTTTTTCTCTTTCCTCTTCTTTCTCAATTCTGCTTTGATTTTTCTCTAAAATGAGATCTAGGCTACCAGCAGTGAAGTAACCCGTTTTACAAATCCTGTTGGAGCCCCATCTGTTTTGGTTGAACTTTGTATTTATGTTGTTCCATACAACACCCATAAACATTAATTCAATATATTATAAAATGCAGATGGGCTCTTTTGTGACTGATAAGGGCTTAGAGTGTGTTTATACTAAAACTTGTGTAGCGTGAGACCGATTTCTTCTAACATTCACAACATAAAGTATATGCTTGTGTAAACAGACTAACTTAATCATACAACTGTCCTTGATCTGTGGGAACAGCATAGAAAAATAGCCACAATTGAAACTAGGTCATTATTACTGACTTCTAGATGTAAATTTTAGTTATTTTACATTTTTATACAGCATTTTATATTTGATGCTTTCCTTTTATTCTTTCAAAATGGTGAAAACCTATGGTGCTAACACATACATCTTTCAAAATATTTCAAGGGTGAAATTTCCCATAAAATAATCAGTTGATAAAGTTTTAACAAACTTTTCTTTATACATTTCCCATTCCCCAAAATCAATTACTAATATGTCTATCATTGTCTTTAAACTATTTGAGATTTACAGAGATGCTCTATGAAGTTTTGTTGTGCAAAACAGTGATGAAATATTACATAAGGAGATTTATCTTAGTTCTTGTGTTGATGATTTTTTTTTTTTAATGCAGCTATGGACAGTTCTATACTATAAACTCTATTTTTATTTTCTTATTGAATTAAATTTTTATATTCCTACATTATTATCTAAATTCTGTAAACTACACAGATATAGCTCTTGACACAGTATTTCATACTGATAAAAGTATGTTAAAAGAGAAATACAGCTGGATAGACTCCTAAAATACTCAGCATTGATTTACACATTTCAGTAAACTCAGGCACAAGAGCAGAGCTGGGTAAATAGTAAGCAAAATTCTTCATGGAGACATTTACAAACCCCTTCCAGTTTAGCTATAGTCCCACACCTTATACTTGCTTGTTTTAAAAAATATTCAGCAGGATTATTTTATTGGATTATGTCAATATGCAGCCATGATAATTCTGGTGCCAGTATTAGTATTTCATTTGAGCTCGATAATATTTTAATCTGTTTACATGGTCAAGAAAGGCACAATATTATGTAACATAATTCCAACACATATCATAGATAAAGTCTCATAAATCATTAAAATCTTAGAGTCAACAGTTTTCCAGCAATGCAGTACTTTACAGATGTTCACATAAAGATGTTTAAATAATGAAGTGATGCATATATTCATAAAAATGGCAGGGCGAAGGTCTTCAGCGTTCTGAGGTCCTTTAAACTTGAATTCTGCTGTGGAATCAAAGAAAAAGGAAAATCATGTTTGGGTTGCATCAAGCCAAACATTTTTGTCATCTCTTTTTGTGACTGAAATGGGAGATAGAGAAGTTCTGGTCCATTTAACACAAAACTGATATTTTTAAGCCTGAAACAAAAAGTTTCATTTTGGGACACTCATTTGAGGAAAACCAAGAAGTCATAAAACTGTGCTATGAAGAAATGTCCTTTTATTTTGTAGCTTGTGAGGCCTGAGGAGACCTCATGTTGATGTCTCACATCTTGGCCTCTTGACATTTATTGAAGTATTTTCTAGAAGGTGAAACAGCTTCAACAAGAGCACTCCACTCTAGAAATTTCCCCTAGCTCCTGTCTAGAATCCTTGGCAGAAGCCAGGTTTGCTTTTGTTCCTGCCTTTGAACCTTCAGCTCTGTTTGAACAGTCACTCAGGAGGATTCCAGGCCCTTGCTCAGTGCACTTTTGGTTCAGACAAAAAAGAAACAGCTTTACAAGCACAGAGCAAGAGCATTCGTCTGAGACATGTGTATTTATAACATGCTGTTTAGAAGCACAAGATCTGTCTCCTGTAGAGGAAGGAACTCAACTCAACTTTCCCATATTTGGACTGAATACATTAGCCAGATTACTCAGTGAAGGAGATTATTTTCCGCTGGGGAATAAGTATACATAAAATTAACCAAAATAAATAATGTAAGATCTCCCTTAGAAGGCATTTTTATTACTTGATAAAAAGAGCAATTGTTCACATATCACTCTGATACTCATAAGAAGGAAGAAGGAATAAGTAAGAGGAATGTCCAGGAAAATGAGGCATAGTTTGAGCACCTCTGGAGTTTGGAAATCCTTAATTCTCAGAAAAAATATTTGATTGACATTGTTATTAGTGTTGTACAGGCCCATGTTCCTCAAATGGTGAAAATAAGATCAATGAAAAAATCAAAGATTTTTAAGCATATGCACAAGCAGGGAAACAAACAGAAACGAGGATAAAAAGATAAAAGAAAAAACCCCAAACAGACTAAACTTTAAATGTGAATTTATATGTGAATTAAAAAACAGCCACTGCAATATACCTACAAGAATGAAGGAAGGTAGTTCCTTCATTCCCCTCCCCTCTTCCTCCCCCAAAATTGTGATGAAATATCACAGATTAAGTTCAGGCTTCCACCACAGCCACTACCTTTGGCTTTGTGCTTTAAGTCCCTTTTGCTAGACCAGCATTGGAGCTTGTGCAAACCCACAGTGAGCTGGGGTGGGGAATGAAACAAAAAAACAGGCATACATAAAAATCAATTTTCAACAAGATCAGCTCTTGAAGTGGTTTAGTGCAAAACGATACATTACACATCATGCTGATTCAAGAGAGGGGACGGGACCACTGCAAACACCATTGATAGGCTGTAGCTATTCTGAGAAGTTTCCCAAATCCAAATCTGATCTCACATACACTGATTAAAGTCAAGTAGTCTACTTATCCCTTGCACAGGTGAGAACATAAATCTTCTAGTCTAAAATATAAACCTTCTACTGAAGTACAGAATATGTCACTTCACATCAGGGGTCCTAAAAATGCCAGTTGAGCTGTACTGCATGAAACAGTTCATGTGAGAAGGACACGACATATCATCACAAAGTGGAGTTTTAGAAAACAGAAGGCCAAATAACACAATGCAATTATGTCAGTTACTTCTTTACCACAGAAGTGGCAAGGATATCTTGGGTCTGGGGAGAGGGAGGCTGCCTAGTGGGCAAGGACACAAACTAACCCAGAAGGAATGCTCACTGTGATAATGTAAACTGCATCTCTAAACCATTTTCCAGATAGTCTGGGAACAGATCTGTGGGTCCCAGCTTATGAGGGCACAGAGCACCAAATCAAGCAACTGCCGCCTCACAGTCTGGAATAAAAAATGTCCTTGTTCCACCTAAATAGACACAAGCACTTTTGAGGACATGAGTTTCCCCACTGCATGATCCATAGAAGCAATCCTTGTTAAGACCAGTCCTCACTTCTGTCCTCCTACCCAGGGAGGAGTGGCATAGTGTCCAATAAATTATTTTAAACACCACCTGTAATTCAGAAAAACAGGGAAAAAAAGACATAGTTACTCTCCATAAAAGCATTTGATTGTGAGTTCAGAAACTCATTTCCTTTAGTAGCATATGGCCCATTAAATTCTTTCACATTCTTAAATTATGTATTGTCTTATGGTCATATAACATTTTAAGAAAGTAACGCAGCGTTTCTAATTCTTCAGGAAGAAACAAGCATGGAGACCTGTATACTTGTATTCAGTCTTTATCTGTTGCAGTATTCATCTTCAGGTTTTAGCCAATTTACCCAGGTTATCCTGAAATATTTTGTACTGGTAAAAGCAGTGTATTACAAACTTCATCCAGTGAGTTCAAAGGATACAACATTTTACGCAGCCTTTTGCAGCTTGCTTTATTCTGTGCATTTTACTTTATGATTTACATCCAGAAATAACTGGGGAAAAAGGAGTAAGTTTATGTTTCATAACTTCATACTACAGAATATGAAGAGAATTTGAAGTGACAGGATTTGCTAAATTCCACCTTGATACGTATGTGTTTCTGAGATCATAGCAAATAATAGACATCTGAGTGGAAGGGAACTGTGCAAGTACCACTGCCCTTTGTCAGAACTATTAAGTTAGATATCTGAGGCCTTGTATATTCAGTATTTTTGAAAGTTAAAAATTGCCTTTTTGCTGTACATAGGACTGCTTGTCAAGCTGACTGGTGCAATTTTTTTTTGTCTGGGGTATTCTGGGAGATGGGTAGGATTGAGGGTTTTGGGGAATATGGGGGGCTTAAACAAAACAGGTGAACAAGAAAGGGAATGTTGTAGGTACATAAGCCAAAAGGACAACAAAAGTGGATAGTTTAGTTTTAATTTAAAAGTTGCCTCACATCATACATTTTTTTTCCTAAGCAACTGCTTTTACAGCAGAAGCTGAGGCCTAGAGCATTTCTTCCAAGAAACATTCCCCTTGTCTCCTCATCAATGTGCTGATCACTGCTACAGGTAATAGCACATGGCAAAAGTTGCAACACTCAGAGCTGGGGGATAGCTAATTGTATACATGAGGCTCCTGTACACTGCCTCAGCTGCTCTCTCCATTGCTGGAGGCAAGTTGTCTGTCCTACTAGAGCATAGGCATATGTTCTGAAACCTGCTTCCTGCATCAGACTAGTTGCAAGTGTCATGAGGTAACCAGAGATTCCTAGTCTGCTGTGGGCTGCAGGTGTCCCCAGACTATCTGCTTGTTTCTGCCTGCAACTGCCTTCAGTTTCTTGTATTCTTCACTGTTTCTCTTACTGTTGTCTTCCAGGCTGTGAGCTTTGCCAGCAGTTGTACAGAAAACTTAAACTCCATTGGGCAAAGAGATTTCCTTCAGTATCAGGAAGCGGGGAAAACAAAAAGCAATTACAGATTTTCTTCAAAAGGCATGAAGTACATGCAGCTGGAATATGCAGTAAAACAAAGGCATGGACAACGTGACTGAACTCTTTCCAGGCTGGTAGACAATACATTGGAGGAGTAGTTGCAGAAAAGAAGCTACAAATACCCTTTTCGGCTACAGTCAAAGTCAGTGCTTTGAGGTTAAGGAACAGTATGGAGGACCGGATGGAGTCCAGCTGTCTTTTGTTGGTATCATAGTTTAACTTTGATATTCTAGTTTAACCTTAAAACTTATCTGATAGTGTTCCATTGGTAAAGTATACTATCTTTAAAAAATAATATGGTTAAATGTCTTAATGTAAGTAAACACCTGCAATAACTTCCCCGCAATATAGCTTCAAATTCATGTACTTTCAAATACTAGTGTACTTTCTCATATAAATGAGATATTTCCTCTTTCTGAATTAGATCATTAATAAATAGTGTTATTTTCTGTTTTGAGAAAGAGAAAAATCACTCCTGGGTATCTAAAGAAACATGACCACCCATAGTTTAAGCAAAACCAAGTAGGAGAGGTTTGTGTTAAACTATCATCTTGTAGTTAATAAACAGCCATCCATATATATGGACCAGCGTTACTTACTCCGTTACAGTAGCACATACTTCATTCCTTCTCTAAAGTGAACTATAAGCACTTTTCTCTGGTGAAATAGAACAGTCTTGAAACTATGCTAGAGATCAGGGGTCCTCAAACTGTTTAACCAGGGGGCCGGCGCGCGGTTGAAGTGGCAGGCAGCCGTCTGTGGCTGCTTGGTTTCCCCTGCCCAACCCCCGGTGGGGGGGGGGGGGGGGCGAGGGGGGTGGAGGGGTCTGTAAATACCGGGGGCCGGATTGAGGACCCTGGGGGGGCCGTAGTTTGAGGACCCCTGCTAGAGATCATTAAAAATACCACTCAAATTATCCTTTGATCTGAAATGGCATGTAAATTTTTGCCACAGCAGTTTATTTCACTTTTGATAGTGGAGAAATCTATCCTCACGTGACCATGATGTATTGGTCAAAACTGATTTAATCATGTTATTGACAGGTCCCAAAGGAATTGATTGAGGGGTGTAAATGACTCAACTCTTCTCGTATCTTGATGTTTCAGTACTTGGAATTGCTTACATTCTCTGAGTTACATAAGAATTTTCAACATGGTCATCAGAAAGGACTAGACAGCTTCAACAGCACCACCAGCAAAAGTCCTTAAATTAGATCATATATTGACCTCTCCAAGTTTTCCAAGTTTGGAATGATTCTGTTTATTTGTATGTTATTTTAGTGATACCTTGTTAAATTCTGTGAAAATTCTCCCTCCTGGAAAAGTCTAGTTGATTTTCAGCATGATGCAAGAAACGCACTGGGTTATGGGACAATTAACACTGTGTGCAAGCTTCATTATATTCTCTGAAACTGAAATGCCATCTGCTTTAGTTTGTAATACTTCTGCCACTATACCTTCTTCTGCCTTTTACCAAGGATCTTCAGGAAGGAAAAGTAATTTTTGAAAGCAACACTGCATCTAGAAGAGATTATTTAAGAAATCATTGCCAAGCCCTAAAGAGGCACAAACTGATGACAAATTGCATGCATTAAAGTATAGGCAAAATGCTGACTGTTGTACAACACAAGCAGTTCTGACTGAGCCTTAAAAGTAGTGAGTGAGCAAAATTACACAGGTGTATTTTTACTTCAGAAATTGCTAAAACACTAAAATTACAGATAAGATGACTTAACTTTCTTCAGTTATATGTTGTTAGCAAGAATTCACTGCTCTACTTCAGAAAAAAAGTATCACAATTGAAGGAATAAAAACTACCATATTTCTCCTTGGACTTTTTTTCTTTAGATAAAATGAAATAGTAAAATACTGGACTGTTGTCAAATCTAGACTTTCTTGAATGAGAATAAAAGATAGCATTTAAAGACTGAACTATGTAAAAATGCTTTGGTTTTGAGGAGATTCACAATGACAATAACAAGAGTCTGCCTGTCTTGAGGCAATGGAAGATTACTTTTTTTAATAGATTATTATGAGAGTACTTTAGAGAAAATGTAACCCTTAGGAGGTATGTAACAATTTAAACAACAGCTAGTATGAAGCTAAGATAGATCCAGGGAAGAGAGATGTTCTTCACATAGGCATTTAGAAGAATTACCTACTCAGCCTGAAAACACCATTTATCTGGCACCTTACCTTGAAGACACCGAAATGCCGCAGGGTGCCACGGGCTGTGCCTTTGATAGGCATTACTCAAAAAGGGCTAACTCTGTACATCACATGTTCGTTTTGACGGGACTGGGGTGCCCAGCTTCCCTGCTCAGACTGCACTATAATCCATGTGCCTTGTGTGTTTCGGGGCATGTTTTTTTAGCACTGCCAAGGACTAGCTCCCTGACCGAAGGTGGCCAGTCCCCTAACACTAAGTCCATTTAGGATAGCCAAAGAACAGCCCCATAGCGAGTCCCAGGAGCCAGAGTTGGAGGTCAGCAGGTAGGATGTTCCCATCAGCAGGAGAAAGGGCTGCAGCTTGAAGTCCCCTCCGCTAGGCACCCCCTCACCCAGGGCAATGCCCCCAGCAGCCTGTCCCACCATGCCAGCGAGGCTGCCCCACTGAGCGTCCCCACTCAGTAACTGGGTTTTAGTGGCTGGCAGTGGCATGCAAGGGATTTAACTTCACAAGGGCCTCTTCCTGGTCTTTGCTCCAAGGTCTGTTACTAATTAAACTGTCATTAGACAAAACGCTCATGTAATGATTGGAGCGGGGCCTAGCACACAACGGGCACCACCACTTGCTTGCGCTGCTTGTCATGCTGGCCCCTCCCTGGCCTCTCACACCTGTGTCTCTATGGGCTGTGCCTAGGCTGTCCACCTCCTCAAAATGAGAAATAAAGACATACCTGAAGGAGGCAGATGTCTGGTCACAGCGCCCATTGCCAGCCCCAGGCCCACCCCCCTAGCCCCCCCCGGCAGCTCTGTCAGGAGCAAGAGGAGCTGGGATGGGGACAAGCTGCAGTGGGGGCCTAACCTCCACGCTGAGGGCAGGATCTGAGGTGGGCACGCTGAAAACATGGTCCAGGCAGGGACTGGCAGCCTGGTCTGGGTGGAAACAGGGGCATGGGCAGGCTGGGGGAGGCTGGGGCCAGACAGGACCTGCTGGTGCCCTCTGGGCCTGGCACACATAGGTACCAGGTAGGACATGAGAGGCCTCATATGTGGAGGGAGGAGGAGGGCACTGCCTCTATGGCTTCATCCTCCATTTGTGTTCTGCTTTCTGACTTGTGAGGAAATGCTGAGATTGGTACTTGCAGGTGCTGGAGCTACTCAGAGTGCCAGGAACACCTCAGGACTGGGGCTTGGCACCTTCCTCTGCCACCGGGGCTTCTTCTGCTTCCCACCACAGGGCTGTTTTTCACTACCAGAAAAACATGACTTGATACCTACTGGATAAGACTTTCATGCTGAAAGTAAAATTGAAAATATGAAATTAAATGAAAAATTGGATTCCCAATGTTGTTTCAAGAAGTTACTGAACGAAGTACCTAAACGGGGTTTAGAGTATTTTCAGTCACTCCCCAATGAGCACTCTGACTGCATGGCCACAGGTTCATGCTCCTTTTCAGCCTGTCTCTTCAGGCCAATTAATCTTTAATTATGCTGTGACAAATATAAAAGCTATTGCAGAGTGGGTGGGGGGTGAGGGATGGGGCTGGAGCCTGCCATGGTGAAAAAGCAAGTCCCATCTCAGTGCTGCCTCAACATGGGGATTTTATCCTGCTCTGTACGTTGACACACGTCATTTTACAATTTCTTATTCATCAACCAATTTAGGTCAGGGTCAGTCTCTAGGATAGATAGATCTCTACATCTGTTCTAACTATAAATTTAGAAAGGGCAGTTTAGTTGGGATGTTGGCATCAATAACTCCTGCCTCAGAATGAGCTTGCAATATCTGATTATGTACTTTAAGTACCGTACTAAAGAGACAAAGGCAGATTCGCTTTACCTTCTTCCTTAAGAAAATCAATATATTCTTAAGTGTCTGTACAAACATAGCTACCAAAACAATGAAAAAAAAATCATAATGCCAAATAGATTAAAAAATAAAAAAAGCATTGTCTTCATTCTTGGACCTGGGACAGAAGGGAGTCTGTTAAAAGGACAAAGCTCTGAAGAGTGTGTGGGAAAATTACCTTGGGGGAAATTAGAATAAACTGTCACCTAATAGAAGCATAGTATTACAGAAAGCTTTTTAGGGTAAAATATAGTTGCCACTTTCAGGATGGTTGGCATGCACGGAATCTACTTTATTATGGCTCCCTAAGCAACACACCCTGCCATCTCAGCACCTGCTGATAGGAGTAACTGAGGGTGGAGCAGAGTGGAGACCTCACAACCGGGCTCTGTTGTGCTCCCTGCAGGAATGGGAACATGATGGGTACCACAGCTGATAAGCTGCATAGCAGCTGTCAAACACAGAGTGTATGAGAAGACGTCTGCTGTTGAGCCAACCATTGTGGCGAAAATACTTTCCTCAAATGAACCTTGCTCATTATAACCTCATTGTAATACCAATGCACACCTCCATCCCAAAGTTACCTGCCTCCAAGGTATGACCACCCCACATCAAGCATGTGCTTTATATTTTTCTTTGACTGTACCTTTAAAGGTAAGGTGCGAGAATTTTACACCTATCAGTAACAAATATGTATGACTAGAGTCACTCAAGCTCCATCTGAATTAAAAAGTATAAAAGTAAGGTAGGAAGGGGAGAAACTAGAGAAGACTTCATCATAACTTCTGGCATCAGTTGACAGGCTGAACCTGTCTTCTCTCCCATAGGGATGCCTACTTGGTAAGAACTTTATTCAGTGACTAACTCATATTAGCTCTTACTAGGTGTATTGTTTTAAGCTTGTTTTGCAGTCAATATATTATCACTGGCAATGTTTAAACCTTATCCTGTCATAAACTTGCATTTTGTATAATAAAAATCTTCAGCTGAAATTCACTTTGTGTAAGTCTCCATAGATTTGAGTAGTTGTTACAAAGGATTTGACTCCGTGATGTTGTGAGCAAGAGTCCCTGAACAGATTACTCAAATCACCCTCCGATACAGTGGCCTGTCAAAACTCAGGTAGCGGACAGGCTGGTTGGACACAAGGGTCTCGTCTTGGGAAACTGACAGGCTGATCAAATACAAAGGGTTCAAGGAAATCACCCTTTTTAACATGACAAGAGAGTCAGGAGAAGCCTGAGAGATAGGGAAAAGACAATCCCTTGTTGAGGGGGAGAAGAGTAAGCCCTGAGAAGATACAAACGCTGACAGACTACAAGTATGAAAGAATAGCAAATTGCTGAGGGTAGTACTGAATAGGCCATTCTAAATTCAGCATAATGACAAGTGAGCAGATTTTCATGTGCAGGAGTACGAGTTCCTTGCTTCAACAAAATAAACAATTGAAACAAAATCTAGAACAACATTTGGTTTATAGAGAGATAACCGTGCAAATGAAGACAGGGAAAAAAGGACACAAGTCTTACTTTTGAGTTACGAGTTTCTCAGGTCCCAGCTTTTCTCACCATGAAGGAAAATGCAGAAAACATTGAATTCATGGAGGCTTGGGTAGGTGCAACAAGGGAAAAATACAGAAATAAGTAGGTGCTGAATTCACGCATAGGGAAAGGTATGCAAAGAAATAGTGAGACACAGACACAGAACTTTTTTTCCTAAACATGGTTTCCCTAGCTTTCCCACTGGTTTTGCTAGATACTGTCTATCATATAAAGCGTCTAGCACTTACAGATATTTAAGGTGCTGCGCCAAATAACCTTTAAGGACCTGACACATGCTTTTGCATTTTTTTACCCTCTTTAAAATAAATGAAAGCTCTCAAAAGCTCCTGTGCTGATTTTTTTTTCACAATTTATTTATCACCATCACTAGAACTCTAGAATTTTAGATAAAAAAGATTTTGCTAATTACCAGGTTACAGGGATGACCTCAGTAGCATTTAGGCAGGTATGCCAGCATTAACTGCAGCTTTCAAGTGTTTGAATAATGCACTTTAATGTTCATAAAGAAGAGCCAAGGCATAACATGTTTCTAAGGTCACCTCTTCCATTTTGTCCTGATTGCAACAAAAATAATTTTTTGCCAACATTCAGTATTCAGTCTTCTCTGAGATTTCTGTGTCTGAAACAGACCCAATACTGTCACTATCCAACCTACAATTATAATAGGCATAAGATAGATGAATAATGGTTTGAAAAGTTGAGTTGATATAAGCATTATCAGAAATAACATCAAAAAATCACAGAGACCATGTTAAAAAATTTACACTTCTTGATCTAGTCATATAACTGATATTCATCATCTTGCAGCTTGCTATCAAGGGGAAATAGACCTTCTTAGATGTAATCTTGCATACTTACAATGGCTGCTTCTCTTGACTGAGGAAAAAGTAGGGGTCTGATACACACTGTTTGGTGACAGTTGAAAATATTTCTCCTTTTCAAACTTCCATTGAAAACACTCTGTTTAACAAAGTTTGCTTTCTTTCTTCATGGTTGTACTAGTTCTTCGTGACCATGGTATTTCTGATGCTTTTTTGAAATTCTTTGTAAGCTTAAGTGCCAGTTCTGTTTCTTTATTAGAGCTCACTGTGGAAGTAATCAATAATGAAATGGCATTCAAATCCGGTAATAAAGGACCCCTATAAAAACACACAGTTCATTTCTTATTCTAGCCCTTCCTCTCTGTTTTGACCATAAATTCTCCACACCTCCTTTTAAACCACCCATACAATAAAGGTGCTCATTTTCAGTATGTCTTCTTCACTGTATCACAGCTTTATTTTTTTATGCAATACTCAGCAGAACAGTATAATGCAAGTCAGAGAAAACTGACACTTCAGCAGTTCAATATTCTCAGTAAAATTCAGTTATTAGCAACATGGATGCTATGACTATGACATTTCACTAAACATATGATTTACTACAACTAGTCTTACGTGACTCCTGTCACCTCTGCTTAAAAAATCCAAGATCTCCCAAAACATCTAAACATGCAGGTATGTCCTAGCAAGGATCAATGAAAACTCTTATATTTAAAACCACAGTTTGTAGGTGTCCAGAGAACGATCACCTCTCCTTCTATCTTACAGCTCAGCACTTCAAAACTAGCTTGTCACAGCAATGAGTGAATGCTGTTACCTTCATAAAAGTATTTGGTGCTCTACATAATGCACTATAAGGTCTTGTTGCGTTCTGAGCTTTTTACACAAAACATTATTGCACTATATGGAATGCAACCATATTGCACTCTATATAGATGATCTTAGCACATTTAAAACCATTTGAAAACAACTGGAATATTCACTTTTACATATGTCCTACCTAAAAGTAAGCTCAGAAAAAGGAAAACAAGCATAAGCTGCTCTTCTGTTTTGAAGGAAGATGGCTTTAAAATGAAAGGAAAATGTGTGAGTGTCCAAGGTGATAACAAAACATAGTAGGAATCTAGGACTGGTTGGAGATCACGCACAAAAAAGTACAAGAAAGTTCTTTATTGTAATAGAGGAATGCTATCAGTTTCTTACTTGTGTTTAAAATAGTACCAGACATTGTAGTCCCAGGAGTTTCTCTGCAGAGGAAACTAGGTGGCGTGCCAGGAGTAGGATATTCCTAGCTCATTAGACAGAACTGAGGTTCAGACGTGTACTCGCTTAGCCAGTGTAAATGGGCCCTACATAAAGTGCAGCAGAAAGTGCAAAGAAGTAAAAACAAACCCAGTGTTCTAATTTATCATTTTCTAATGACAGATATTTTTAACAAGAATTGGTGAGAATTCAGAGATGGGCAGATTCTGTGTGATTTCAAGATGGATGTTAATCTTGGTTGTCTTTAAAAGGGAAAATTTTTTCTTAATATGTGATTTCTGTTATACACCAGTTTAACCCACCACTGAATTGCTGCAGATACATGCACTTTTCTTCTTATTAGCATAACAAAGCTTACTGATTTGAAAACAGATACTGTGATTTAAAAATATGTTTAGTGGAAATGACAAAAGTCAATTTATCTCCCAGCTAAGCAGAGATCACCTTCTTCCCCAAAATAAAATAGCTGCCACCACCCATCTACTCTCTCTACTGTTACTGAATCCAGCATGATGGCAAGTCAGCATGTTGCTATCAGCAGTGAAGTTGCCTAGGGATAATGCAGCAGAAACCTATAAAGATGAGGCTTCCTTTCCTGCAGAGCTGTGCTCCAGGGCAGATTGCTCTCATCTGTGAAAGGAAGCTAAAGACTTGTCATTATCATACAAAAAGTTAATTTTGCATTGGAGAAAGGTTTCTTTTCTGCTTTAAGCCTTATTTGTATATTTCTTGTTATCTGGGTTTTATATAAGCATGGCTTGTTTTGGATACATCTACACTGCCTTCCAGATAAGACCCAAACCTGCACTCAAGTCCAAGTTCATCCATGCCAGAAGTCCATGGACTTTGGGTGAGATTCAACCATTCCTAATAGGACAGTGAATCATATGCTACTGTTTAGTATGGTCCCAAACACATTCCTGCCTGGTCAGTGCCTACTGACAGTAAAACTGCTACCTCAGAGACACTGTGAAGAGCTTAATGCATATTTCCCACATGCCATTTTTTGTGCCTGTAGTTCATGATCTGATAGTGTTCTACAGACAGCATTTTCCCTCTATGTTTATGTAAGAAGAAGTGATGTAGAAAAAAAATACTATATAAACTTAGCATTGAGGGGATGATACTCATATTTCTTATCTTCTCCAATAAGAAATACAACTGATGACTGTACTTTTTTATTCAAGTTATACTCGTACACACACACACAAAAAATGGCAAAAGCTATTGCAGGTAAGTTATACCAAGAGAGCAAGAAACATGAATGCAGTTGATAAAACATTTTTCTCTACTTTCTGCTGTAAGAGTTAAAAAGTAGCAAACACTGCACAAAGGCTTTATCTGAATGAGAGACATAAAAGTGCTACTCGATAGCACTGCCTCTCAGTAGCGATCCTCTGGAAAAATGTTTGTTCAGTTCCCAGAGAAATCTAGTCCTTTTGTGAGATATCTCTTTTTTGTACTTTGCTTCCCTTTTAAAAGCCCAGAACTTTAAATTTTTGAACTACAGAGGATGCCTGTTTAGGACAAATGTGGACAGTCATACTGTGAATCAGATAAGCTGCATACTTGGCATACAGACAAAGCATTGGAAACTGATGTTTCCGGCTTCAGTTGACTTCAGGTTGCCATTACAAGATCCTGTCTCTTTTGAAAAGTTCCAAGTGTGGATTTTTTGTGTTACAGAATGTTATGTAGTATGTGTTTTAGGAAAATATGTCCCCCTTTCTTCTGACATCAACTAAATGTACATGAAAAGAGATTCGTTTTTTGCAAAAAAAAAGAGTGTGAAATGAGAAAATTGAAAGGCCATGTCATGGCTTAACTTCAGCCAGCAACTAAGCACAGCCTGCACCCCGGTGGGAAGGGGGAGAGAATAAGAAAGGTAAAAGTGAGAAGACTTATGGGTGGAGATAAAGAAAGTTTAACAGGTAAAGCAAAAGCTGCATCCACAGGCAACACAAAACAAGGAATTAATTCACTGCTTCCCATGGGCAGGCTGGTGTTCAGCCATCTCCAGGGAAGCTGGGCTCCATTATGTGTAATGTTTACTTGGGAAGGCAAACACCATCACTCCAAATATTTCCCCCCTTCCTTCTTCTTCCTCCAGCTTTATATGCTGAGCATGACGTCATATGGTATGGAATATCCCCTTGGTCAGCTGGGGGCAGCTGTCCTGGCTGTGCCTCCTCCCAGCTTCTTGTGCACCCCCAGCCCACTTGCTGAGTGGGTGGTGTGAGGAGCAGAAAAGGCCTTGGCTCTGTGTAAGCGCTGCTTAGCAATAGCTAAGACATCCCTGAATTACCAGCACTGTTTACAGCACAAATCCAGAACACAGTCCCATACTAGCTACTATGAAGAGAATTAACCTATCCCATCCAAAACCAGCACAGGTCATCACTCAGTCTGTTAGATTAAGTGTTGTAGAGACTGTAACATATTCCTTGCTACAAGCCCATCTGGAGGTGGGCTTTCCTTGCAAGGATCTCTGTTTCCCCAGTAATAACACCTGTATTGCTTATGCCTAAGAAATCACAGAGTATGCTTTGAAGGTCTGCTAGAGAGTGCAAAGGTTTTTTTTTAAAAAATACAAATCCTAAAGAGAAAACTACCAAAAAAGTAATAAATGCACAAGTAATTTTTTTTTCCTGCTGGGAAGGAAAGATGTGATTCATGGAGTTTCATTGGGCAGAGCAACTTCTGCGGCACACAGCAACTGGAAAAATTAGTGCACTGTCACAACAGATGCCTTAGAACTGGTTTCTCTTTCACTGCTCAAGGATGAGGCTGCAGAGAAGCTGTAGAGATAGTGATGAATTATGCTGCACTGATAAACTGGGATGTACTAGATGATGCGGTTTTGTCCGTACCCTCATAGAATCATAGAATGGTTTGGGTTGGAAAGGACCTTTAAAGGTCATCTAGTCCTATCCCCCTTATCACGATTAAGTAGAACAGTGACTAAGAAAGGCATGTGAAAAGAGGATTATGTATTTTCCAGCCACTCTAGTCACAGATTTCTGGCAGCGACTTCTGCAATGCAGATTTATTCTCCTATTTTCCTATTACTAGGTTCAATTAACTTACTGCATGGAGGTCGTGGTCTCTGTGTGAAGTACAAACTACCTAATGATTTTGTAATTTTGTAAAAAATGTAATTAACACCTGCACTGCCCCTGGCTTGATGCATTGTGATAGTGAGACACCATGATCCTCAAGGGTGTATTACCAAGAGAAGAAAACTTGGAATTAATAAGCTTTGGTTTAGCAACTTTGTGAGAAGCTTGAAATCATTTCATTAAACCTTCAAGCATGTTTAAAAGAAGTGTGTACCAATAAGAAACTGTAACCTAAATTTTTTTATGTCCAGTTTGAATGTCCCTGGACAGTTCAAATGTAGGAGTGAGCAGAGCACTTTTACAATAAAGTTGGACAGCGTTTATTTGTAAAACCTAGAGAAGACATCTCTGTAACAAGATTAAGCTTAATAAACAGTGTTTGTCCTTGCTAATATATGATACTACCTGTAAGTCCAGTAGAACTGTAACCATTAAATCCTAGAGATCTACTAACAATCAAATACCTTGCAGAAGTCCTAGAGAATAATGAACTCGTTGCACAACCACAGTTTTTCCAGTCACTCGTACTTGGAATCTGATTTCCAATGTAATGCCAATGTGTAAAAGTGCACAAATGTTTGCTTGCATCAAAATCACCATGTTCACACAGCTGTCTGCAATCTCAGATGCTCACCTTGCAATCTATGCTTTCTGTTAGAGGGGGCAACTCAAGTTCTTCCCAAGCCGAGTCCAGGCATGGTGTCTGTACAAAGGGCATGGCTTGCTCTCTCCTGAAAGAAAGATTAGTATTAAAACAGGTCACCAGGAAAGGCCTCTGCCTTTTTCAGTGCACCCCAAGTAGTCTTTTCTATCTACTCAGCTTTATCCTGGGGAATCAAAAAGAACCTGGCACAGGGCAGAAAAAGCTAGAAAAGAACAGTCAAGTGTAACCCTTTTCCTGGGTTATCTAAGGTAAGCCACTTACTGTCTCACCAGAGCTAACATTACACACAAGGCTGATGTGAGGACAAACACATTAAATTTTGTCAAGCATGGGAATAGGGTCCACATGGAGACATCACACTTTCTCCTGACAGACTTGTTTCAGACACCGTGACAAGTCAGTCTGAGGAATATAAGATACCTCTAAGTAGCCAGAATGACTCAACATCCTTGCAGCAGACCAATTTACATTCTTCTCTAAAACCTCATTTTCCAGTAAATAATTACATAACTCTTAGCAATATGCTTTCTAAAGTATTACAATGTCAGATGTAATTTTTTACTTCTTCTTCTTCTTGAGTCGTTTAAAAAACAACAAAAAAATTTCTTCTTCTAAATAGGTGTCTTACTAACTCTAACTTGTGGCTAAATTAATCCAAATGTCGTAATTACAACATACTATTTCTTAAACTATAAATTGAAATTCTACAATACAGTTTACTTTTGGTTCCAGTATGTGTCATAACCAAAACAAGCTGCAGGGGAAGCTGGAACAATGAAGAAAAAAAACTTGTGTTTTTTTCCTGGCATTTGTGGGGTTTACAAAACCTGAAATAAACTTCACAGATCAGCCAGGATAAGTTGATATGAGTTATTGTTGAAAAAATTTACATTACCTTTGTCGATTTTTCACTACTGATATGTTCTGCACATTTTTCTCTTCATAAGGAATCTTTGTTTGTTGGTGGTTTTGGGTTTTTTTTTAATTTAATTCAAAGGTAAAACTCAACTAGGATGTTATCTTTGCATAATCCTCCTCAGGCTTACTGAGTGCAGAAATATTTGGAAATACATTAACAATTGCTGAATCAGACCTAAAAGTAAAAGCTACTTGTTACCATTTTTTTCCACTTTGAAATTCACATTCTACAGACTAATATATTTTAGGCTTCTTTCACTGAATTTTTATTTTTTTCCCCTGGAAATATTGATAACATTGTTAAAGTTATAGTATAACCCTGATGATTCCTTTGTGGAAATGCCTCGCAGAACAAATCAGCTGTTAAAAAGTCACCTTCAGAAGTTCATCTTTGAACCCTTCTGGTGTGACATAGCTCAGCTAAAAAAAGGAATTTTAACTCCATTATTACCAGTGTCAAATAAAATTTATGTATTAATAGGACTAAAAAGATACATAAGGTGACTGTCTCACAGCCCAGTAGTTTCTTTCTTGCAGACCCCACTGGACACTTCTGATGGAGTGGTTTACAGCTCTGGGTGAAAATGTTTCATGTGCCAAAGAGTGCATATACCACTTTAGGCATCAGAGAAACTGCAGGATTATGATGCATAGTCAGGATGAAAAAGCCAATAAGAGAAAATAGTTTTGTACAAATAAGTATTCCACAAATTCTAGACATACAAAGCCTGACTTCTGATACTCTTTTTTATTGCAAAAAAGTTTATTTATATTAGAGTTCTGATGGCTTTCTTTCCTTTGTCTGAACTCTGCTACATGCCATTTCCACTTTTTCAAATAAAATATTTGCAGACTGGAAAACTGGAATACATTTCTGAAAGAAGCTCTTCCACATGTGAAGAACTATAAATGTTTGCAGGGTGCTTTGTTTTAAAATGTTTTCCTTGCCACTGGAAGAAAAATACCTAAGAACACTTCACTCTGGACTAACATACTCTCTTAATTAAAGTACTAAGCTATTCAGTTCTCAGTATGCATTATTTCAGAGAGCATTTAAATAGATGTTGCATTTGGGTGAATTAAAATCTATGAGAATTATCACTCTGGTAAATTCTGAAACTGATTTTTTTCTGTAACAGAAATAGTATGGTACAAGAAACATGGGTATATTCCTGTAGTGTGCAATTTCCAGGGTATGTTTGCTTGTGCTGTCTTAGGTGGCGTGGTTCTGCCAAGGAGTATATGGATTCTTAAGTATTAGGAGAGTTCCATTCAGTCAGTGTCACTGCTGTTAGGTATTTCCAATGCACATGGACTGAGGTCTCTGCCTCTGTGCTGATGAGGACAGGGACATATCTTGCCTGCGTTTGGCAAAGTTATGAAGTGATCAAAAACAGCATAGTTCTTCCCACTTCAGCTCTTCAGTTTGGCTATGGTGACTCTACAGTCAGTACAAGTGCCGAAGATTTTATCACAACTTTTGCAATCCTTTTTCTTGCTTCTTTTTTCTGCTCATTCCTGGAGTCCTGTTTTTTTTTTCAGAGAAAAACCTTAGCTGTTATTTAAGAGAGAAAAGAACTAAAAAGCAAAAAACCCCACCTGTTTACAAACTCAGGATTTTGAAATTTCAAACAGTTTTAGTTACATAGCTTTCTCCACTTTTTTCCTGAATCACTGTTTTCTCTTTCTAAACTAAACCACAAAGACTAAAGGAAAAAAATATTGAAAGTCAAAGGATGCTTGGTAGAGATACAGTTTCTGAAGTTTACTGAAGCTGACTAATAAATACATGGTGTGGTGTTTAACTTGAATGACTTCCCTCCATCAGGAACATAATCAAGAAGGCTTAGGTCACTTGTTGCTTAGTTTACACTGTCTTATCTTGAGGTTTTACTGTCAGCATTACAAATGTATCTCCATATAAAAAAAAACCAACAACAAATTCAGAGAAATTAGGTTTGTGTCAACTACCTGAAAAAAAAACACACAGCCCAGGAAAACCATAAAATGGGTCAGCTGAATGAGACAAAGCCTGCACTCTGTCACCACACCCTCAAAAACCGGAAAACTACTATCTTGGGCAGCAGATACCGTTACTTCCACCAGAGCAGGAGCCTCAGGTCACCCAGTTTCCGTGGTGTAAACAAGGTCTGTTTCATCAGATGATTCAGTGCTCCCACTTATTGCTGCTACTAATTGAGCACATAGAGTAGCAGAATGTTAAGAGACTGTCCTGTATAGTTTATTGTATGCAAGGCCTCTCATAATTTTTTTATCTTTGCAACAAAAGATAAACTATTTTTAAGAGTATGAAAGGTTGGAAAATGGAGAATTAGTGAAAAAGAAAATCTTCTTCCTGATATTAAAACAGTAGGTGAGTGTGCACCCTCAGCATAAATACAACTACACAGAGTAATTGTTCTCAAATTGTATTCACATCAGAGGCTGGCTTACTTTTTCCAGGTATATCACTGTGATGAAAGATCTTACCTCCCTCAGATTCTGGTCTTGCTTGCGATATTTAAAGTTATTTTTTACACATTTTAAAGCAACAGTTTGCAAGACAAACCCTGTGATGGGGTTGTATGCATTGATATCACAGTGAACTTTATTTCTACAAACTAACAAACTGTAGAAAATTCTTTAGATGTCATAAGGTTTCAATCTAAATTGTGCTTTAAACAAAATACTGTTTTTCATTATATTTTCCATTAAAAACGTCAGTTTTGTTCAGGATTGAGGGGTGGGGGGGAAGCAGGCAGAAAGGCAAAAACAAATGTTTGCCAAAAATCTTACTTGGCTGACTTTGTGGTTGCCAGTTCCTGATGATGGTGTGTTCGCCATGTGAACAAAGCCTCTTCTAAGCAGAGCTACACTGCATAATCTGCAACCCTGCACAAAATCAAACTCGCCACAATAACAATTGGTATTCTGTTTTGTATGATCAGTACCGCCAATCTCAATAATTGGTACTGGCAGCAACCTATGATTTTTAAGAAATATATTTCTAAAGCACTACAGCCCACATTTTTGTTTCTTCTACAGCTCAGATCTTAGAACATGACACTAAACATCTGATAAATAGCAGGATTCTCAATAGGGATTATATGCTTAATCTTGCAAATTCCCTTTGAGGAGGTGACAAGAGATACTGGGGTTTATAGCCACTCAGTGGGCTGCAGACATTGCAGAGTAGGCAACTGCAGAGTGTATGCTCATTGCATAATCTGCCCTGTAATTTTAAATCCAGGTCAGTTTAGTTAAATCCTTCAGAAAGAGCAAGCAGAAGATAAACGTTTGGGGAAGACAATAAAATTCTGGTTTGTAGTCTTGTACTAGCATTGCTTTGACTTTCAGAAACACGTGCATTCTGAATTTTTTTTTTTATTTATTATAACCTGTTACCATAGCATAACAGTGGAACCCCTGGAGACATTGCATAACATCTACTCTGGCACATCTTTTTGATAGTGGTCCATAGGTTAGTAGCACATTATCTCCTGGCCTTGCAAAATTATCTCTTGGCCATGCTTGCAAGACCTAGTAATTCTAAATTGTTTCTCCTATTTCCCACTGTTTATTTTCATGCTTTCTGAATTTAAAATTCTACACCCATAAACAAATGTCTCATTAGAGGTTCCACGAATGTTAAAAAATCTAGCTAGAATCTATAAAGATCTTGAATCAGCTTCAAATTCTGAACCATCCTTGAAACATTATCTGAACTGTCACCTCAAGAGGTTTTCAGTCCTTTTCAACTGTTTTTAACTTTTCCCAGTTCTTCTCACATATACATTAGTCACCTTTTCACAATTTGAGTGCCTTTTATAAAAAGTAAACCTCCAGCCAAGAAAACAACTGGATCGAGTATGTCCTTTAGTTATTTCACTGTTTAGTTATTAACAGAAATAAATGAATGCGAAAGACTGGGCTTTGAGAACACAGACTTGGTTGTTGGAGAAAAGGAGCTGTAAAAGTACAAATTATTGTCCAGATTTTTCAGCCAATAATCACCATGTCACAGCAATTTTCAGAGTTTCATTTACTTTCCTTGTGCCACAAAAAAAAAAAAAAAATTGGCAAAGATCTTCCAGCTGAATAAACCAGCAATTTCCCTGTACTGGAGGTTTATTTAAATATAAACGTTTTCTTACAAGGCAGAGTATGGTTCAACATATGAATCCTTATTCCAAATAAACATCACATTTGTCAAGTAATTACCATGTGAGAATAAGTCACAGTTTCTCTCTGAAATTAAGAGAAAAGAGTTATCTTGAGAGAGAAAAGGAAAATATGCTGGATGCTAATAGATGGAGCAGATTAGTCTTAGTATGTAAAATTTAGATGGACATACTTTTCCTGAAATTCTTAACTACTCACCAGTTAGTGTTTCCAAATGCAAGCAAATATGACAACAGGTTTTTTTTTTAAATACCCACAATATTCTACTTTCTCATAATCTGTTATCAGTAATTTTCTATTTTCTGAAATCTCTCACTCCTACACTTTCCATGACCTACAAGTCCAGCAGTAGTAGTTGGGGAATAATCTAGTACTAGCATATTATTATGATAAGGCAAACTCTGGAGCACTGAAACCCTTAAAGGGCCGTTTGTTTCTTTGCTCAATCTGTTCCTCTAAATTCTGTGTATGTTTTGCCTTTTGCCTTTTCCCTTTCCATTGTGTTGCAGCTTCTGTATCTCATACCATGAGTCCAGGATAAAACAGTTCCCTTGGAAGCAGTTTAATAATTGTTTGGTTTCTTCCCATTCAGCATTAGGTAAGTGTGGAGTGTACCATTAGCAGACAAGCCCGGAAGAATAGTTCAGAAGGAATCCTGCAAAGGTATTCAACATGTCTTCAGACTGCTTTGACGCTTTACCCAAGATGATTTGTTGGGAAAGACAGAAGCCAGTCCCCTACACGACATAATCTCAAGTCAGTCATCTGAGATTAAATCATCTCCATCAGAATCTCTACAGTTTCCACTGAACAAAAACTGATAAAGATACAGCTAGAAGGGAGATCAGACTGTCCTAGCAGCTCCACTCCTGCCAGCTGGCAGAGTTTACCCATAGACTTGCCCCACACTAACCCATCCACATGGTTTCCAAGTGGATAAAATCTACCTCACCAAAAGGTGCTGCATACACAACTACTAAATCAGGTGAACATAAAGTTTCCTTTTCACCCATTCCAGGGAAGCTAATGAGGTACAAATCAGCCCCTTCCTATCTAATGGCAGTCCAACACACCCTTTTCTCCTACCCAACCCCCCAGGAGATAAGCCTCTTCAGGTCTAACTGGTTCACATAAAACAGCTTTCAAGCTCCAGGCAGTTTTTCCCCATTAAAAGCTGAAGGTCTTCTGCCATTCCTAAACAGCCTTAGCTGATTTGGATTCTCTCTTTGAATCCTATCACTCTGTGCAGTCTTAGCAGGCTGGCAGGTTAACAAAGCTCTTGGGGGTTCAGTCTCTCCCTAGAGCACACTAGTACTGTCTTGTCTGTCATACCATGCCACAGAACTACAGGCTGCAGATAAATTTCTAAAGTAGTGGATTTACAGCTGTATAGGCATCACTGTGCATTGACTACTCACATACATGACTCCCTACTTTTTATACATGAGCTAAACAATGTTAAAGCTGGAGCACAGAAGGCTCCATCCCATTGCTCCAAGTATATGAAGGGTGTTCATTCCTTCAACAACCAAGAAGGCTGCTATCTATACATGGTCCCATTTAGCCATCAGGAATCCTGAGCCTTCCTGTGACACACAGCAAGGGCTTAATGAAACAATTCTGTTCCTGGTCTTTTGCCATTAGTTATATTTATTTGGAGGTTTTATGACAGAAAATTTTAATCTGAAGTACTGGTATTGGAGGACATGCATTGCAGCATGAACATGCGCACTGCTGGAAAATCAACACACAAGGCATTTGACTTACTCCTGCTCTGCATAAACTCCTACAGCTCTGCCAGCTGAGATGATGTAAAGGCTCAGTTGCAGTGACCTTTTTGCATCATTGATACAAACCTTACACACTCTTCAACTTTTGCATTAGTTGAAATAACTATCTTGGTGGGAGAGAAGAAACAGCAAGTGCCCTTTCAGAGGGGCTGTTCTTCAGAGAATGCCACCCTGCCAGATTTTATACTGCAAGATCCAAATTCAGGTATTTATTGAGCAACAAACAGAAATGCATACGTTTAATATAAACATATAGGAGTGATTTTACTACATATGTACACAGATCAAAACAGTCTAAGCAATTAAATTGTGATTTTAAAGGCACTAAGATGCAGTCAAAGTCCGGAGAAGCATTTGTTAGAAACAGTGCTCCCCTGGCATTGCCGCCCAAGCCAGGAGATGTAGAGCAAGAGATGTGAAAAGCCACAGCTCTCATACAGTATAACCCAGCTGCCCTGGAGCCACTGACCCTCAAAGCTGGGCTCTCCAGAAGATCACCAGCCAAAGGGCAGCGGCGGGCTGCGCTCTGCCCCCGCCAGCCTCCTCCAGGCAGACCCCGCCAGAGCCGGCTGCCGGGCCCAGGTGGTCCTGCGGCCACAGCCACCTTCAGCCAAAAGTAAGACACGTCCCAGCCCCGCCAGGCGCTCTGTCCGCGTCTGCCCCCGGCGGGGCTCGGGCCGGATCAGCTGTGCGGGCCTCTCCAATTAGCCACCGGCGCTCACCCACGCCCTTCCTCCCGCCGCATAAAGGCCGGCGGGGCCGCACACGCCGTCGGCGGTGATATGCCCTCACCGTGAGGAGGAGCGGTTGTGCCTGCAGCGGCTCCCCGGCCTGTCTCTGCCGGTCGTTGCCTGGTCTGCCTTGTTCGTGGATTTGGGGCCGCTTTCCTTGGTTTCGATCCCTGTCGTCACTGCGGCAGCCGGCCGCCCCGCAGAACCGCAGCGGCCCGCTTCAGCCCAGCCCGCTGCCGGCGCGCCGCCGCGGGGGCACCATGCCTGCCGCCTTCTCCGGCAAGCGCCCGGGGCTGCGGCTGCTGCTGCTGCTCTGCCTCAGTCTCTCGGGCGGGAGCCCGGCAGGTAAACGCCGCCTCGTCTCACGGGCTGGGCGGCTGTCACGCCGCAGCCGCCGCGTCCGCCCTCGGCGCCGGGGTGGGCTCGGGTGGCGGGGAGCAGGGGCAGCGCCTGGGAGCTGCGGCTGAGCAAAGCGCCTCCTTGCCCTGGAGCATCCCTCTGGCTCCCCAGGGGGACGAAGCGGTGGCCCGGCAAGGCGGCTGTCTCTCGGCCTTGCCTATCTGAACGGCTGAGGCGTTTCTGTTCTCTTCGGCGTGCCCGGAGCTCCCCAGCGCTGCACCCGCCTCCCAGTACTCTCTTGTCTTTGGCTTCAAAAAAAGCGTTCGGGTTTCTGGTAGACCTGCTGGGACGTAGGGACCCCTCCTCTGCCGTCCTCCGGTGAACGGTAACGTCGCCGTTGGGTGGCGTGGCCGCCTGTGCGTGCCGGTGGGCGGCGGGCTGCCGGCTGCGGCGCTGGCCCGCGGGCAGCGATGTCGCGCTGCGGGCTGGCGCCTCACGGCGGGGGGCCGTTAGTCACCGGCGAGCGCCTGAGGCCGGGCCACGGCGGCTTGTCGCTGCCCTGTCCTGAAGTAAAGCATTACTGAAGCCCCCCCCCCCCCCCCCAGCCCGGATCGGTAAGTTGCGTTACCAAAATACCAGTACGCCTAGAAAGGTGTGAGGCATGTGCCCTGGAGGATTTAATACTGTCTTTTTAAATGTGACATTTAAAGTCGGTGAAGGAAGAGGGTCTTGAGCCTTCTGGGCCCTATTCTACCTCTAGTATTCAGCAGTTCAGGAGCAGGCCAGGCACTTCTAAGGCAATAGGAGTTTAAACAAGTGGATTTCTGTTGTTAATCCCTGTTTTGAAGCGTTGTGGAATGGTACAGAATGGTAATGGTAGGAAATACCAGATGGCCGATGTTTGCTGTGCAAGGTGTGATTGTTGGAGCATGTCTTCCCAAGGCTGAAAGTTCTGCCAATGTGTGCATGTGAACCTTATTGCTGTGACTTTCACAATTAGTCGTTCAGCAGCATTTTCAGCCTGTGATATCTTAAGTAGTTACCTGTTTGTGCCTCTGTTGGTCTTCCTAATACTGAAAGGCACACAGTATTGCTCCCTGTGTCATGGTAACTTCTGTAATATTGATTGTAGTTTCACATTCTGTGAAAGGACAGAAAATGTGTCTTGCAGCTCCCAAGGGCTGTTTAAAATACATATACTTATGTATGCGTGCAGAGGCAATTCCGCTTTGTAGTTATTAAAGCTTCTTTAAAATATGTGTATTTATGTACACACACATAAAACTTGAAATCCTTTCTAACAGTTAATTTCATTGATCAAAAAGTTCTGTATCTAGAAGTGGCCTGATATTTGTAGGAATGTGTGAGCCATGTTATGGCAGTTTAGCCACAGGGTACCTATGTTTGACTTGCGGCTGAAAATTGTAGCCAGTGGTGGCTGAAGCAATTCTAAGTTCATGTAAAGCCCCCAGTGAAATGATATCCTCTTCTGGGGATGGGGTGGGGTGGAAACCAACAAAGAAAACCCACCCTAAACAACCCACAATTAAAAAAACCTCGACAAAATTACCACAAATGTACCATCGTCCTGCAATGGTGGATCAATGTCTTGTTTTGAGCAGACATCAGTAATGAGCCACCTGCTTTAGTATCCTATATCTGTATAAAGATAAGTTGTTTTTTTCATACTTCTATTAGATGCTGTTATATTTGTATGAACTAGGTAGGGAGGCTTCATGCTGTGATTTCTGTTCTGATTTAAATATGAGGAAGTGTGTTTTACATTGGCCATTAACCAAATAAGCAAAAAGCTAGTCAAGCATGGGGATGATCTGCACACGTGTAGCAAAGCTAAGTTCATCTTCTCTTGGAGGGAGGAGAACTAAGACTGTCTTCCAGTGAAGTCCAGAAACAGTGTGCATTCTGGAGATGTGAGGGTTCAGCAGATTTCTTCAATCAAAAGAAATGCTTGCAGTAAAAGCTACTGGATGTGCAAGGACTGAACTGCAGAAAGGTGGGTTGCACAGCCTTCTGCAGGCTCCTAAGGGAGGTACAAGAGGCCTCTTAGATTTTTATTTTGAAGTAAGTAGATTGAGGAGAGTTCTTATTCTTCTGTTACTTTTGTCTTTTAGTCTTGAAACTTGGTTGTTTTGAAAAATTTAAGTAGTCACTTCTATTCTGCATTGAGTTGAGGGTAGTTTCTGACAAAATGTCACAACACTGTTAGTTTGCTGCTTTAATTTGATTACTGCTGTGGATGCCTAATCTAGTTGCAGCATGTGCTGCCAGATTCCTTTAGAAAAAGAAGTCTCACCACATCTTACCTTCCAGCTTCTGCCCCTAAAGCTTATATGAGCAGAGGCATGTGTTACAGACTTTGCTTCCAGGTTGGATTTTTGTGGTTTGCCCTGGGGGAAGGGTTTCTATCAGGAGCATTTAGAAGTCTTTCCTGTAGATTCTCTCTCTCAGGAGAGCTCAGCCTGCAGCTTTTGCCTTTTATAGGGGCACAAGATGGTTTCGGGTGGCTGGTTTTGGATGCTACTGAATGCTTGTGTGCATGCACAGAGTGTAAAATTGCTATTTAATTAATTGTCATTAAATTAATGATGTTAAATTAAGACAAATTATATCTCAAGCTTTTCATGTTCGGCTGCTTTTCTGGCTGAGAAAGGGAGCAAATAGATTTTAAAGCTTGAAATGTTCTGGTGATAAGAAGTGTTGTATATCCACACTTCATCCTCCAAGTATTGGCTGCAGTATGGAGCAGAGGCAAGGCAGAAAAATAAATTAATGACCTCATAGTCTCACCTGCTCCTTCTATAAAGATCAGGGCATCAAGAACTCCGCAAGTTACCACACTTTGACTAAATCTAATGCAAATCAATTATAGGCTAAGGCACACAGCCATGACTTAGACATTTGAGAAGCTACTGCAGTTCACTTGCTTATATAACTGCCTGGCTTGATGACACTAATCATGCAGTGTTGGGTCATCTTGATCTCTGATGCTGTTCAGCAGGTGTATATGGGAGGAGAAGAGCGGTGCAATCTTATCTCTGTGCTATGTATTTTAACATATGGACAGATAAGGGCTGAGATGTGGAAGCACTGCTGGCTAGAAATAACACTGCTTGACTGCTTTCACTTGATACGTGAATCAAGGAAGAAAGCCAAGATGAGAACACTATTAGTATGCAAACCATGTTGCAGGTTATCTGCCTTCCTTGCTGAGACATAAGACTGCTGTGCAACTTAGCACTGGCACCTTCTAAATTTATCATCTTTGGGGATTTTAATTACTGTGCAGGTGATGCATCTACTAAGTTGACAGTCAGGTGATCCATGACATCCTTAGAATGCCTCAAGATGATGTAGATATAAAAATTCATGGACCTTTCTTCAACCTTAGCATGAATATCAGAAGCTTAATAGCTCTTCCTGCTCTCAGCACATCTATCAAGCAGAGAACAGGACTCAGTCTTCTTACTGGGTTGGTCATAAGCCAGCAGATACTCAAGACAGAGGAGATTTCTTAATTTCTTTGCTTGGGTGAAGGGCTGGGAGGGAACACTTGGCTGTGGGACCAGTGCACTGGTATGAACAAGTATGAAGAGTGAAAAGCCTTTTGTTAAAAACCACTAATGCTTAATTTCTTCATCATATTCTTTGACTACCTCATTTTACTTTTGATCCAAGCTAGTTGAAATGTGATGGGCAGATTGAGAAAGCAGATGGTGCAAGCCAGGCATGACTCTGATGTAACTGGAGTAACTGTGTGCTGGAGGTGCCAGTGGGAGACTCTGTAGGCTGTCTATGCCTATAGTGCTGAAATGTGGTAGGAGTGTTAGTAGTGTTGTTCACTTGTAGGAACTGGCAGGGTGCTGACTTTGCCTTCTGCTGAAGGCATGTAGTTCTCAACAAGTTTGAACACAAAGTATTATTTAGTGGTTTACTTTTCATCTATGCTTGCTGCTGGTTTAGATGTCTAGGAGAGCTTATTAGCCCTTCCAGACTTGTAGTCACAACAGCAAAAATGTCCTTTTTCCCCCCTGTGTAACCACTGGCCATATTGCTTAAAAGCTGCTTATATGAGATAGCAGGATGCACTCTTCCTCAAACTCAGAACTGTTATGGCAGTAGAGTATGTCCTGGAGTACCTAAGCATGTAAAGGTAATGTTTGTTTTATGCTAACTAGTTCTGCCACCCCAATTTGGGAACAGGTAGGAAGGAGCAAGCATCTCAATTTTTATAAAACATCTAGGGACGTTGAATTCTTAATAGAAGAGTGACAACAGCAACATACTCAAACTAAACAAGTGTTATGATTTAACCTTGGCTGACAACTAAGCACCACACAGCCACTTGCTCGCTCTGCCCTGGTGGGATGGGAGAGAGAATTGGAAGGGCAAAAGTGAGAAGACTTGTGGATTGAGATAAAGCTTAATAGGTAGAGCAAAAGCTGCATACCTGCGCAGGCAAAGCAAAACAAGGAATTCATTCACTGCTTCCCATTGGCAGGGCAGTGTTCAGCCATCTCAGGAAAGCAGGGCTCCATCATGCAAAATGGTTCCTCGAGAAGGCAAATACAATCACTCCAAAAGTTCCCCCCTGCTTCCTTCTTCCCCCAGCTTTATATACTTAGCATGACATTGCATGGTATGGAACACTCCTTTGGCTGATTCAGGTCAGCTGACCTGGTTGTGCCCCTCCAGCTTTCTCTGGCAGGGCCTGAGAAACTGCAAAGCCCTTGACTTGATATAAACATCACCCAAGCAACAACTGAAACCATCAGTGCTATCAACATTATTCTCACACCAAATCCAAAACACAGCGCTTCACCAGCTACTGAGAAGAAAATGGACTCTGTCCCAGCTGAAACAAGGGCAGCAAGTCTTTTGTTTCTTCCCACGCTGTTCTTTTTCCAGTCAATATAAAGCAGACTCCTAGAGTCTTGCCTGACTATTGTAGGAGCAGAATCAGAGTTGCAGTGGTGTTAAGGAGAATGGAAGTAGTCATTAGTATTACTTGGTGAAGTCTGTTTGGCAGATGCCTTTTGGTTTGCTTACCAGGGTAAAAGAAGGAAAGGAGGTTGTTCACTATATCACAAAACGGGGTGGACGTGTAAGGTCATGATTAGGTTCATATTCTGTTAGTGAATCTGCTAATGTATGTTTAAAATTAACTAGTGTAATTGTCAAAAGCTGTGGTGGCCTAAGCCTACAAACAAGACCGATCTGCCTACAGATTATAAACTTTATTGGTCTGTTGGAATATTCTGGAGAATGGCTTTGCCTGACTGTTGGCTAACTACAGGAAAAGATCTGTATAGAAAAATTAGAGGTAAAAAATACTGCCTCTGTTCTTCAATAATTTCTTGCCTAAAATAAGCTAAAGAACTACCAAAAAATAATTCTTGCTCATTTTGGCTGTACATGCTCAGAACTTTGGGGTGTGTGTGAAAATGGAAGGGGGAGGTTCTGTTTGAATTCTTTTCATGCTAGATACTTCTAGCTCAGCTCAACTGAGAGAGAATGAAACTTCTTTAAATCCTTTTTTCTTTTTAGATCCAACTGTGACAACGCAAGATGCCAGCCACTCTCAGGCAAACTCTTTGACTAAGATGCAAACTGGACTTAATGTATCTTCTCCTGGTAATTGTTTTATTTCAGTACACCTGAAGCTATAATACTTTTTGCTAGTGATGCTAAGTTTCCATATAAAGTTTACATTCTAATGCTGAAATGATTTGAAATAAATTGACTTTTCAGAAGGAACAGAAGTAAATATACCATCTAGGCCTTCTAAAGCCACTACAAGAGCTTGTTGTAAGCATCTCAAGGACCGGAAGAAGCTATTCAACTGCCAGTTGTGTGATCTGTTGCCCTTATGCATATATACCATGAAAGCAGGCAATGACCCTGGAGATGGGATAATTCCCAAACTAGAACCATTGTGGGAAGTTTGGTTCTGGCACTTATACCTGACAATTTTTCATGTGATGACTCCTTATGCTTTTGTGTAGTGAGAGGTTTAATAATGCCCTTGCATCACTGTGCCAGTTAGCTTCATCTGTCTATTTTTTTGTTATGGATTTGTCAAAACCTGTTGCCCCACACTTTGTTGGCCATATTCTAGACCTTAATTGTGGTTTGGTAGGGAGTAGAGGATAAGTTTGAGGCTGGAGAAGAAACCAATGATTGTTGATTCAATCTTTCTGTTCTCCATAAAGATCGGAGAAGCAGAAATTCAGTGATGTACCAAAGCTCATATTAGTGCAAATCAAACATGGGCTAAGGTATTTATACATAAACTTAAGCAGTTCTGACAAGTTATTCAATCTACAATTTTGTTGTTGGACATGGTAATGCTAGTTACCTGTTGTTCATCTTCAGAGCTTTTTAGCACAATGTATATAAGAACTGGAGGGAGTGCTGTAGCTAATAGATTCAGTAACACTTTCCATACAGAAATATACATATACATATGAGTTAAAATACACAAAGTATTTCGTATAATATGACCTTACCTGACTATTTTCATTTGATATGTGAATTGAAGAAAAAAGTCAGTATGAGGATCCTACTGATGTGCAAGACATTTTTAAAGGGTGTCTAGTTTTATGAACAGGCACTGGCACATTCTGACTTCATACCATGAGGGATTTTAGTAACAAGCCATATGATGTGTGTACTAGACAGATTTAAACTTGGGTGATCCATGGGAACATTGGCATGCTCATGGGCTATTTGCACACACACACACAGGAAGATTCCCCAGAACTTTTAGCCTTCAAGTTATTTCAGGGGTAAACACCTGGACTAGTTTGTCTCCATCAGGCAGAGGTCAAGGCATGCTTGTACTTTTGTGTAGACTAATAGGGCATCCTGTCTAGTGCTAGGAGACAGCTTAATCTTTTTTTGCTTAAAAAGCCATTTTGGACTGGTATTTGAGATTTGACAACAGTCTACTGTTAACCACCAGATGAACTAGACTGAAGCTCTGTTCTCCATCATCCACCTTGATATACAGGTTTATTGTTACTTAAACTGGCTGAAGCACGGGGGAAGGTATGACAGCCAGGCAAAAAGCTGATTGCCTGTGGCAGAGCATTTCTTGTGTTGTGAAGTGACATGTTGATAAAGAAGAAACTGCTTTACAGAATGGGCCACCAACTTGGAAGGCATGTGGTAACTCTGCTTATATTTGCTCAGAGACCTTTAGATCAAACCACTAGCAGGGACCTCCTTGAGCACAGCCAGATTCTCTGAACTGCAGCTGAGGCATGTGTTTAAAAAAATTACCTCGAAGTTCAGTATTCTATGCAGAAAAGAGAAGTAATTCTGTGAAGATCTAGGCTTTCAGAGATACTGTTTGCATTGCAGTGATCAGTGAGCACCACCCAGTGCTTCTCTTAGTGAGAAAGCTGAAGCTGTGGCCCAATTTTCTCTTTATTTTCCCAACAGTGAGTGGTAACCTTCTCAATCTGTGGACAGGAGAGATAGTGAAGCTCCTTTCCTCCTACAAAAAAAAATATTTCTCCTATCATGCTCTATGAATAGGCAGGTTCAATCCATAATTGCTGTTTATCTATTTCTGAAATGCATTATAAAATAACAGATAATAAAATTACTTTGTAAGCATGTAAAATGTGGGGCTTAAAACATTTAGTGTATTGTATCTACCATGGTGTGTGTAATCTATTTCTTTTGTTTCATCACTAAATTGAGAGAAAATTCATTTTTTTTTGTGATAAGCTTAGTTTTTCACCTTTCAGAGCCCATGACAACTACACGAACTGTCAACAGGCAAACTCAGGGGAGCCCTTCAGATCATTTGACATTCGGACATAATGTATCTGTACCTGGTAAATGCAATCACATCTTGTCTTCTACTTAAATTGCTAAATATCAGTTGTCCTAAGGTTCTACCTTGATATTTTTTTAATCATGTGGTTATGGTGGATTTATATTAGTTGATAATTAGCAAGACAGTTTGTTTAAAGCTGTGTAGAAAGTAGCTTTGGAAACAAAAAATAAAAATTGCTCTAACTATTGAATTGGCCTTTCCTTTAAGCTTCATTTGTAATGTCTTCTCCCACAGTGTGCTTCAGTTTACTAGGAACTTTTATGCCCATAGTACAATACTAACGAAACAATTGTGTGTGTAGATGTGGAAGGGTGGTGCTTCCTTAGCTGGGCTACATCTGTTGTTAAAGTTGCAGTTCGCTAATTTGCTTTCTTGCTCTGCTCTTGAAATGCACAGAGCATGAGAACAGGTATAGTGGTGGGAACAGACTGTTCATGCTTACAGTTGCCTGCCTGATAGCTGTATCAAGCTTTGTAGAGCTTTATAAAGGTAGTCTCTGAAGAGTATGCAATCCATAGCCCTATAGAAAGGGGATTTTGCTGGCCATGTTAAACCTTATAAACGTCTTTCCCTCACACAAGGAAAGGAGTGTATTTTAGTCAGGGAGATGATTGTCAATATTGGTATTCTTTGTGTGTGGAAGGGTATTCCCTGCAGTATAACGGTTTTGTGGAGCAGTGAGGGGCTCTGTTCAGGGGAGAACAGGGTGTTCTTGCCTCTGCATTCATTAGAGCTGCATCTAAATTAGATAGTCTGTCTCTGGCTTTCTGGGTGTGGTTTAAATTGTAGTGGCTTTGGGAATGGCAGTGTTCTTTCCTTCTGTTTCTTCTTATTTTTCTAAAGCTTACTACTTTTCCAAGCTCTACTTACATATTGACATAGTGCTATGCAGTTTTGGGACCCACTTGTAAGCTATGAGTGACTCTTTAAATTAAGCTGTGAAATAGTTACAACTTTACAGAATTGACATTCACAATTCATTATTATATTAAAGATACAAACTGTATTCTAAAATGGCATAATTACTCTATCAGTGACTATGCAACACTGCTGCTTTAAGATTCTGGTTGTTAACACGGAAGCTGTATGGAAGGATCCCCATAGTAGTCAGCATTTGGCAAGGTCCTCTTTCCCTGCCACCTCCACTCAAGATTGCTATAAGATTTTTCAGTTGCAATACTGCATTGATATTCACCTGTATGATTACCTTTACAGGATCATAACATAACACTTTGCTTCCCCCCACAACCTTGTTAGGTCCAGATCTTACCACGCAAGAGTTCAAGCAGGAAACCAAAGAGCACGTGTCTAATGCCACTTTTGTGGAGTATGAGATACTCCTGCCTGGTGAGTGTTTTTCTCTTCCAGTTATAATATATTTAATGCCCGTGATTACACACAGTCTTTTGTGTGAATTATAGAAGTATCTAGGCTGGCAACTTCATGATAAAGTTAAAATGTTCACAGGGAGCATGTCATGAGCTCAGTAAAGAAAATATGAGTAAGTTTGTTGCCATATTGGGTATTGCGTTCTACTAACTATTTTGCAGTGATTTTGAAATTTTTACTTTTTCATTAGAACCACAAGTAAAACTAACTTATGGCTATCTGTTCCTCCAAATCAGTTCAAGTGACAACTTCTCTGCACTAACGAATCTACTTGGAGAGACCATGCAAGCCAGGGTACTTGCTAACCAGAAAGTGTTAGTCAGCTTTGCAGCATTTCAAGAGTTAAAGCATGGAGAAAAGGCAAGAGAACCCTCTCCCTAAAGTAGGTGTGAAGTTCCCCATTGCCAAATAATCATTTATAACTAATTTCTTGGACAACTGGTAAAACTGATCTAACCAAAATCTCTCTCAATTGGAGGAGATCAGTTAGGACTCCTTTGCAAAGTACTGGTGCAATATTTTAAGGATGAAATTGCACAGCGTTTATGCTGTATTTGCTTCCAGCAGGAAGCTTGAGGTAGTGTCTATTTCCTCTGGTACATCTGCTTTTAGTACAGAGATGCCCCAGATATCAGTCTTGCTTGTGGTTAATCTTCTACAGCATAGGGTTTTCATGTTCTGTTAATTTAAAGTGTATATATTTAATATCAAAAGGTATGGATTCTATTTTTAGCCAGTGTAATTAATCTGACTGTAAAACTGCTACTGTGAAACCAATTCCATTTGTAAAATTCCTTTGATCATAAACAACCTCAACAAGGTGAGTTATGCTTGGCTCATTTATTGAGTGTAGTGGCTCTAATAAATGAGTTGCTGTATCTGACTTTGCTCTGCTATGAAAGACTAAGGTGTTGCTCCTCTAAGTTTCACTCCAGTTCAACATATCTGTAATATTTTGGCTGGGACTTGAAGTTCTGGGCACACTGTTTTGCAGGCTGAAAATATCTCTGCCAGATCCAGTAAAGTTCAAATATTCAATGGGAGTATGTGGTACTTCCACTTCAGCCAGACTTTGCTGCTTCTTAGGTATGACTTGCATTAGTAAGTCAGTGAGCTGTACCTTAAAACTTCCTTTTCTCTGAGAAAGAAATTAAACTGAAATACAGCTGCACTTCAACCATCAGGTACTACAGGGTGGGTCTAGGATTGAGGTGAGGCTGGAATAAGCTTTCATGGAGTATTCAGGAGGGCTAACCACAGTTGTATCTATAAGGTGTGAAAGAAAAGGCCAATTATGAAATAAAATGTCAGTGCTGATGGGTACAAAGTCAAGTGTTCTCTTATAAAAGGCTGTTTGGTTCAGAGAAGATATGTGCTGTTGAAACTTACTTTTTGGATATGCACATTTTACAGTCATGAAGCTTGTTAAAAAAGCGTCCATTTTTTTCTACTGTATTAAAAGTTTTCACATTGTAATTTTACTGGCTTGCCACTAGGAAGGCAAAGGCAGCCATAAATAGATTTGAAGGCTGTTTGGTTTCAAGTTGAGTAGCTATAGCATGACAGGCCAGATCCAACAGTGTTAAGGTTTTAGATTTTGCCAATAACTTCACTCAGTATCATGAAAATCTGCAACTGGCTAAAGCCTGGACGCTTATATTTATAAATCTAGCTCCTTTTGATATTACAAATATAACTCATTAATATCTTTAATCCAATAAATCCTGCTTTTTTAATACCAAATGTGAAGTCAAAAAGGCAAGCATATATTGCTCCCTCTGAGAGCTAAGTAGTACTTAATATATTTTGGCTTGTTAGACTTATGCTTCTGCATAATTTATCTTGTTTTCAGTGAAATGAGTATCTGTTTCTATATAGGAAGTTTACCTGCAGGATGGACTGACTGTGTTTTTGTAATGACTTGTATCAAAACTAATTTATGACTTAAGAAAATCAGTGTCAAACACTGACTGATTTTGGTTTTCTTACCTGGAAAAGTATAACAGCAGCACACTGTATCCACCTGTAATCCAGCATGTGTCAAACAGTCTTTGAATCTCTTCCCTGAAAATGATGAAAGATTTTTTCATAAAATTCTTTACACTTTTTAGGTGTTTCTGGTACTTCCACAGAAAAGAATATCACTTTAGACCGTGCAACTAGAATTGAGCTTTCATGCAGATTGGACAACAAATACTCTCATTTAAAAAGTCTTCAAGTCACTTGGAAGTGGGGAAATGAAACACTCAGACACATCAACAAAACTGAAAACAGCTGGGGCATCCAGTAAGTAGCGATCTTTATGTTTTGACTTCAAGTTCTGAGTTTCACATGCATATACACTACCCAATACTAGTTATGTATATATTAAAAGATAAGAGAATTGTAGCTGATGTACCATGAGGCTGCGCTGCCATTCAGTGAGACCTGGACAGACTGGAGAATTGGGCAGAGAGGAACCTGAAGTTCAACAAAGGCAGGTGTAAGGTCCTGCACCTGGGGAGGGACAACCCCACGCACCAGCAGAGGCTGGGGCTGACCTGCTGGAAGGCAGCTCTGCGGAGAAGGACCTGGGAGTGCTGCGGGACAGCAAGGTGCCCATGAGACAGCAGTGTGCCCTGGTGGCCAAGAAGGCCAGTGGGATCCTGGGGGGCATTAGGAGGAGCATGGCCAGCAGGTCGAGGGAGGTGATACTCCCCTTCTACTCTGCACTGGCAAGGCTGCACATGGAGTGCTGTGTCCAGTTCTGGGCTCCCCAATTCAAGAGAGAGGGAACTGCTGGAGAGGGTCCAGCGAATGGCTATGAAGATGAGGGGACTGCAGCATGTTAGGAAAGGCTGAAAGAGCTGGGCCTGCTCCGCCTGGAGACAAGATCATATCAAAGTCTACACATACCTTAAGGGCCAGTGTCAGAGGATGGGCCAGGTTCCTTTCAGTAGAGCCCAGAGACAGGACAAGGGGCAATAGGCACAAACTGCAACACAAGAAGTTCCACCTAATGTGAAGAACAACTTTACCTTGAAGGTGACAGAGCACTGGAACAGGCTGCCCAGAGAGGCTGTGGAGTAGTCTTCTCTAGAGACATTCAAAACCTGCCTGGATGTGATCCTCTGTAATGTGCTCTAGGTGATCCTGCTTTAGCAGGGGGTTGGACTAGATGACCTCCAGAGGTCCCTTCCAACCCTGACTATTCTATGATTCTGTGGTGATTAATATATGCCCATAATTGACATACTGAAGCTGCAGGAAAGAGAAGGGTTGCAGTTACCTCAAGCCTGAAGGAAGAGCTCCTGTTCTTTCTCTAGTGCTGGAAAACAAGGTTTCTTCAAGGCAGGAATATAGAATTAAGGACACAGTTCTCTGAACTCCAGTAATTGTGTTCAGTAAGTGAATGCTAAAATACCTCTTTCCACATTCTCTTTTCCACCCCAGTTCTGCTTTGCAGAAGTCTGATGGGCATAAGTGGCCAGTTTTTTTCCTTCATAATTAGTGAAACAGAAGGAATCGGCTTTCAGTAAAGATGTTTTGTATTGCTTTAAATGTTGTCTTAGCTCTTTCAAACCTCTGCAGAGACTGAAGAAATATTGTATACATTGAAGAAAACTTTCTACAATTTACTGTGATTTAAAAAAAAAATAATCTGTAAATGGACTAATTTTAACTGGGTAGTCTCCAGTTGTTTTCTGTATAGCTTTGGTTTCTTAACATAACAATATTTATATAAAATTTTTATGATACAAAATGTGATGAGAATGTGATGTCACTTTTCTGCTACTCCATATGCAAAACCACAACGACATAAATATTTTTCAAGATGCCTGTGATGTATAGTTTGCCAGCAGAGAAGATGCTGGACTTCATTAGATGCAGCTCTTTAAAACTATTCTGTGTTGAACCTATGCTAGTCATTGTGACGTGTGGAATTAGACTCTATAACTCGAAAGTTACAAAGTAGGTATGTTTATTGCGCACACATGCACGGGGGATCGCTCAAGCGTGCATGCCCGAAGTGACGAACCATCTCACATTTATACAATAAAACAAATGAATATTCAATTAACACCTATACATATTCGTTACCTAAACCCACTTCGTATGTTAATTAGCTTATCAGTCCTTTGCCTGGAATGTGGTGGTCTTGCAGGTTTGTAGGTGATTCATGTTCTTGTGACCATCCGTGACAATCTGATCTTCTCCAGCAAGGAGCGGTGATTCATGTCCTTCTGACCATCCGATCGTCTCCTTGCGTCTCCAGCAAGGAGACTTAGCACTCCCTCCCTCTAGATAGCATTGGAATATCTCTCATCCTTTTCTCATTCTTTTTTAAATAGCCCCTTTGTTAGAGGAAGAAGGGCAGGCGTCTCCTCAAAGCTGTGTGCCTATGTGACCAGACATCGCACCCATGACTAGTCACCATACCCACATTCCTGGGCAGACATATGCAATCACAATCGATGTCCATTGTCCCCATTTCACACTATTTCTCCATATCAATTGACTGACTAGCTTTAGAAAGAATAAAATCTCTTTTGAAGTCCTGCATATGATATGCTGTATAGATATGGCTTCACCATGTGAACTAGATTGGTAACCTGTACATCTTACTGCCTAAACATGTTTGGCCTTCTGTGAGCAACAAGGGTGAAAATGGTATTTATGTTGCCAGGTCTGCTTGTGCTCTTCTGACTTATTAAAAATGTCATGGTGTTTTGATGTTAACCTGAATCTTAGTGTTTCAGTAATGTTCTCTGTTCTGCTACTCATCTCTGCTGGTTTCTTTAGAATGTTAATTAGCAGTCACTGATAGCTGTAGGACAGAAGAGAATACAAACAAAAACCAATTTGGTGAAATATTTCTTGCAGATTGAGGATCTGGGATAACAGTCAGCTGGGAAGCTACAGTTGTACTCTGAAAGGTGAAGAAGAAATGAGTGCTGTGTTTCATTTACAAGGTAATTGTATTTAATCTTAATCTATTTTAAATTTTTCTTCACTTGACCATTGAAATCCAGTATTAATATGGTTTCTGGATAGTGTGGAAACTAACTTTGGTCAAGCTAAGTGAGAATCATTATTAAAGGCATTTCTATAGCTTGGAGGGAAGAAGAATTTTGAAGCAAGAAGGAAAAGTTTTTTTTTAGAAGAAAATTTGCTAACAACCAAAAGAATGTCTAAGCCTACTTTTTTTTCCTGAGTAACTGATTTCCCCTTCTTTCTCCATCCTTACAGCAGGAGTGAATACTTACCACTTTCTGGGGGGTGGGAGGAAATGATGGTGTCTTAGATAAATTTTTCAAAAAGCAGAGCCAATGACTTGAAAGTTTGGCCTGAGATTTGGTGTTACAAAGAGGAGCAATGATTAGCAAAAAGGAGGCAGTTTTTTTGAGCAAATTCAGCTGTATTTCTGAAACACCAAATTACTGCTTTAGAGTATCTTTCATTCTATATGAGAACAGCGCTCACATTAAAACTAGTGTGCTTCACTGGGCAGTGTGAGTGTCCTTCCTTCTGTTTTGTATTCTCTTCATAATGTTGCCCCTGCCAGTAGGAGGCAAAGTTCAGTTGAACGGAAGACACGCAGAAATGAAACATACATAAGCTGCAGAGAACCCTCATCTTTAATGACCGCTATTTCCTTCTCTATTCCCACCATCCAGATCTTGCAAAGAGCAAGGCAAGTATTCGATCTGCGAAAGCTCCAGACTGATACATCAAAAAGATTCTCCCTGAGCACAGGTTCCTTAAAACCCTAGCTCTTCAAATAACTACTAAGTTCAGCTGAACTAACTAGCAGCTCTGTGTAGTTCAGTGCTGCAAGCTGCCGTTGTTCACTGGGGTATCTGGTCATGTCACTTGGGGGAGCTCATGTATGTTCAGATCTCAAGTAATAATGTTCACACCTGCTTTCAGATCTTCAGCCAGGGGAGTCTGGCTTGCAGTACTGAAGACAGACAAAAGTTGCAGTTTATCAGACCTTTTAATATCTAAAAATGATGTTTTTCTTGTGAACATGTGGGTAAGGTTTAGTTGAATGGCTGCCCAGGTCTGTTTAAGGTCTCCTTTGACTTTTTTAATCTATACTTTTGAAAGTATACCATAACTATTTCAGTAAAGGCAGGAATGACTCAATAGGGAAGTCATCTTTTCCCAGAATAGTGCATAAGACTAGTTGATTTATTACAAGAAGACAGGGGAATTGCTTCACAATGGTTGAGTGCTGCCACTTCTGATGCCATAAAAAGTACTGGCTTGATATTTTTTAAGATTAATGCAAGAATGAAGGAAATGAGAAAGAGAAGTCCTTGAATCTTCCAGTCAATGCAGAAAGAACATTTCTGAAACTGAAAGATGAGTGATGGGTTGTAGACTCAGTGGCTGAAGTCATCACTGCTGTAACTAACCGAAATAGCTTTTCCACTAGGCAGTTGGGCATTATTGGATGTTACCCCTCCTCCTTTTCCCCCCTGATACTGGCTTGGCATAACCCCACAGACTGAGGAGTTAGGCTTTTATCAAAGTCTGCAGAAAACAAGAGATGCTTATAGGAATTTCAAATTATTAAACATGGAGACCATTCATGGATATTTTAAATGGTGTGAAGTGCTGTAATAGCTATATTGAAACCTAGAATAGATCAATTTGTTTGCACTTTGTTCAGGGATCCTTAAGCAGCTGTCCAGGTACATGCACTACGAAACAACTCTGGTCTTTAAACCAGTGTGGAAATCTGCTGCTGGTATAAATCTGTCCATCTCATCAGCAGTTTGTTTGCTTTCTGTGCAGCAGCACTGTTTTGTTACCAAATTCTGTGTGGTCTAATTGCAAAGTTACCTGGGACAAAGCATATTATTTCCATGCATGCATTCAAGGTTAACAACTCTGTTAGAGCCAGATTCCAGAATTAATGATGGATATTCATGTTCTTAATCATAGCTTATGTGATCACATGTGTTGCTCAGCATGGCTAAACCTTTTTGACTGTCACATAAACCTGTTGTGCTGGGTGTAAGGGTTTATTTGTTTTCATGTTCCAGTCTTTTTTTTTCTGTACTTTTTTTCTCTATGAATTGTGAAGGAGGTGGCAGTAGTTAGTAAATTAGTCCCTTTTACTGACAGCAGTGAAGATACTTGGTCACTACTCTTCAGAAGTATAGCGTTTAATGATTAAAACAAGTATTAGTGAAGTCTCGCTCCATGTGTAGTGAGGCTGGATTGAGGTATGGTGCAGTGAATTCTGAGGCTGTAAGCAGTGCTCTTGTTAACAAATTGGTTTCATATATATTTTTGGAATGGAAATTTAAATTTAAATACTCAAGTGAACTCTTTGGGAAAATTAATTTGTGCTCAGCCAGTCAAGAAGGGGAGAGAATGAGAACAATCTTAGTTTATTTCAAATTGTTCCATCATAACTGCTGAAAGCAAATTCTTGGTTTGTTTAGTCTAGTGTGAACAATATAATTTAAAAGATGTACTGGATCTGTGCTAACACAAAACAGTGAAACTTGAAGTAAAACTTAAATGGATCTGAGGAAAACATCCTGATAAAGAGAGAAAAAGGGGAAATATATAATATAGTATGATATATTTGCTCGGCTCTATCTATAGGGTGCCTCAATGTATAAAAAAAGCCTTTTTTTAGGCTTTTGCCCTTGGAAGACTGTGGGGCATCCGCAGTTATAATGGTTGGGACAAGTAGCTCTAAAGCTATAAAGTGATGTCTTCTTGTGGCCATGTTCTGTCCTTAGCAAGATTGGACCAAAAGTCCTTTTTATTGGCATGCACCCAGAAGTCATTATTTCAGCTCAGAAAACATTTGTAACTAGAAAACTGTCTGCAGTTTTGTCTTAATTACAAAGAAGTTCTCTGCGTGCAGAACTTGCCAGATACTATTATGTGGCAGCATTGTGGCTGGAATAGACTTTTATCAGTTTTTGCAGGTTGAGTGCAATTGTAGAAAAATTAGTGTTGGTTCCTAGTGTACCAGAACTGATGCATGTAGCTCACAGCTGTCAAGGAGGGGAAGGAGGAAATGGGCAAGGATAGAAGTCAGTCTGATTATCACTTGGTTTTCAGTATTGGAAACTGTTAAGATCATGGAACAATTGAGAACAGGATTCCTGTAGTCTTCTGTACAAATTCTGTGTATGGAATATCAGGCTGAAATGACTCTTCATTTACATAGTGTCATGAGTGATAGAATCATCTGTGTTTCTTAAGGGAAAAGAAAATGCATGGACTACTATAAATAGATATTTAAATATATTCTATCTTTTTGTAATACTGTAATTACAACCTGTACCTGTAACTTGATGGAGTTCTTCCTACTTGTTCTTAGTACCGAAAATTGAAGGAAAAGAAAAACCCATAGTCAGTTATGAAGGAGATACAGCTGTGATGATTTGTAAAAGTTATGGCTATACTCCCACTGCTTGGACCTGGTATATGACCAATGGAAGTGAACAGGTAACAGTTTCATCTGTTGACAAAGTAAAACAATATGGTATGGTAAAAACTGGGTACAGACACTTGGTAAAGTGCAATGACCTTTCACTGTAGGCTCTATAAATTGCACTTCCACTTAAGTTAATGTAAATTTCTGTACATAGGAAAAAAATCTGTGATATTCAGATGTAATCATTGTTACAGGGATGTAGCTTTTGTTCTGGTTTGTATGATGATTCTTTTCCAAAAAGTCCCTGTCATACTCTTACAACCCAGACAGGAGTAAAACAAAGGTGAGTCTTGAGATATATTAATATAGTAAAATCAAGTAATGGTTATATTGCTCAAATATTACTATTGAATACTCCAAAAAATCTAATAGCAGGACATTCTTTTAAAGACATGTAAGGCATTGGAGGCTTGAAGGAGAACAGGAGCATGTTCCTTCTCTTCCTTCTGTATTTCCCAGCTTGTATGATCTCTTTGGGGCACTGGACCTGAAGGAGGTAATTCTGTGGTGGAGACTGCTGTGGCACTTGATTCTGAAGGAGCTGAAATATCTTCTTCACCTCTTGGCTTAAAGGCTTTCAGGAAAAAAATCTCCCTCAGCTGTTTGCCTCCTTAACATACCCATCCTTCAGGATCCCCCTTAGCCTTGGGACCATAGCCACCTTGTTCTAGCCCCTTTTCTAGGGGAAGCACTGTCAACTGAGGAGGTAAAGATCTGTCTTACCAATACTAGTGGAGAGTAGCACTGACTTGTAAGACGATCAGCGAACTCCCAGTGAAGCAGCATTCCCAGTACAACTTCGTTGAAAGCGTATGCTTTATGCTGTGGTGAAACCTGGACATTAGATCCTGACACTGGAGGCTGCCTTTGTCAGTGGTGAGTCAATAGAGTCAAGAGTAACTTTCATCTGATCTTAGACTAAAACAAGTCAGACAATCTTCTCATTAAAAGTGCGTATTTTTGTCCATTAAATGTAAAAAGAACCAGGGTGGCTACCAAAGAGAAATTCTTCCCTTGGAGGTGGACTAAACATTCATCACAAATGCCACTTGTTCTTAACTCATTTTACATCTTTGTGAAGAACTATGTGTTGATAATATAAATAATTTGATTAAACAATTTCTTACTGCATTAGTGAGACTTGTATATTTTATTTTCAGGTTGCCATTAATGACTCTTTGCTGGCAGACAAGTATGTAATTAATAGAGCATCTGCCAATGTAACCCATCTGAAGATACTGAAGCTCACCAAGGAAGATGATGGCATATATTGGTGTGAAGCTGGTTTTGAATTAGGGAAAAGTAAAGGAAAGCTGAAGCTTAAAGTTCTATCCCTCATGGTGCCTCTCAAACCCTTTCTAGCAATTGTGGCTGAAGTTATTGTTTTAGTAACTGTTGTTTTCCTGTATGAGATCTATTCAAAAAAGAAGGAGAAATGTGCAGGTAAGTAGTCTTGTTTCCTGCTTTCCACTGAAACTGTAGCCAAAGGTAGAAAAGTGTGACCCATAGCACTTCATATATGAACTTCAGTGTGCTTTTCACATCTATATTTTTTCTGACAAAATAATTTTGTCAAGAACACTGCATTATTTTAGATTTTTAAATCTCTTCCATAGTCTTGTATTCAGGTAAAAGTTCTTTCAATAAGCAATACTTCCCCATAAAAGGTTTGATGTAGTCCTTTTTTCCTCACAAGACAAAGGAGTTTAGAGGCTGTAGTTTTTGGGGGAGTGCTTGGGAATGGAAACAAGAGCTAGTAGTCTTGATGGGAGAAACTTCTGTCAAGAAACTGAGTAAGGAGGAAAAATGCATTAAAACAGTGCATTAGTGTTGGTTGCTGAATCTAAGCTGCGTGCAGGTAAGCTGAACTAGATGTGCACAATGAAACAGAAGTGATCTATATAAAATCAATGTATAGATATGTATATATTATTCATATATATGCCATGTATTTTCCTATATTTTACACATATATGTATAAATTGTATACATTATCTAATATATGTATCAAAATCGGATTAATAAGCTGATCACAGTAAGCTTTTGACAAATTCGTAGGTAATTCTACTGAATAGAGAAATGGATAACTTGAATTACACATTTAAGAAAACTAATACAATGAAAAAATAAGTTTGTTTTGCTTAGACATGGAGTAAATAATATAATTAAACAGAACTCTTTTAGTGTTTGTTAAATTAAGACCTTATATAATCCTTTTTCTGTTATTCAGCAGATGAAAAAGAATTTGACCAAATTGAGCAACTGTAAGTGAAGAATTTGTATACTATAAATACCTGCTCTTTTGCTTATTCATGTTGTATAAAATTATATGTTACTGACCTAGTTGGTAAGGGTTGATAAATGTGAAAGTACAGTTTATTCCTTTCCTTAAGACTTCCTAATTGTGGAGTGTGCAGAATGATATTTTCTGTCTGGCACTTCATTCTGGTGTTTGGAAGATGTTTCACTTTTTTGTTGAGAGCACCATGTGTCCTCATTCTAAAAGGCTATAACTATGAGGAAAATCACTTTCAGGTGGAAATTCTATAAAAGAGGTTTTGAAACTTTTCTCCTACATTGTATTTATCATTATTAACATAAATTTCTCAGTTGCATGTGGTCAAAGCCCTAATTATCCTAGGTAAGCCTGTAGTTGCTGGGGTTTTGGGAGCTAGCATCATTGGCTGTTTTGATGGTAACTCCAGCTTCTCAGGGGGGTGGAGTGGGTGGGCTCTCATAGTGCCAATAGCTTGGGCGCAGGAGTGGTTGCACCACTGGAGCCAAAGGAGTAGGTGTAGGCACTTCTGCTGTCCTGCTGCTTGAGGGTTGGTGCTCCCATACTGGCTCCTCCCCCCATCCTTAGTATGATGCATTTCTAAAAGCTTGCTTATTAAAACAAGCTATACTTCTCTCCTGCCCATCCTTTTGAAGCCCAGTCACTTCATTTGTCCTGTTTTGCTTTTGTAAGATGGAGCCTAGGAGTTCCTCTTTTTGTGTCCCGTCCACTCCATTTTTCTTCTCCTCAGTCCCTTCTCTCCTCCTATGTTTGTCTCCCTTTTTGTCCTTCTGAGTAGCACTGTCTCTCCTTTGTTGAATTTCTTGCTGCAGTTACCTTCTCCATTTCACTGTTGTATTCACTTTCCTATTCCTTTTTCTAGTGCTAGCTAGAAACACATTTTGGTGCTTTCCCCCTTATCTAAACAGCTTTAAAGCTGTAATTCAATTATGCTATTAAGTGAGGATGTGTCTTGGGCACATAGTGTGGTATTATACTGCTGAGTGAGGACATGTCTTGGGTTAAATTGAATAGTTGCGCTTGTTGTGCAGCCCTGCTTTTTATAAACATGCTGAAACTGTATTACAACAGGATTGTAACACAGTATAGGGGACTAAAATAATCTTTTCCTACTTGATGACATGTAGGATGTGGTTTTGATCAGCTGCTTAATCTTTTAGACTTCTATCTTGGATAAATGCATTTGAGGAAAATCTATTAAAATATGTATTGCTTACCTTTCAGTTATAAGAACCAGGCATTTCAACTACTGGCTGTTTAGAAGATAGATCTGTGTACCAGACAGAATCTCTGAAGGATTTTTTTTGTGTCAAGTGATAACTAATACACAGCTGAACTTGTCTGAGGCTGTAATTAAAATGCCACATCTAACAGTGCATTAGGTGGGAAACTAGTGGTTCAGAAACAATTTTTTTTTTGAGCAAGGGAATTGTTAAGTCTTGATTTTAACCAACACCATATAGCTAGTTGTAGGTACTCCAGAAGCAATTGTATGGTTGTTCCAGCCCATGTTCTGAGGATGTTGACCTGCGCATTGCTTGTATATTATTAGAGCGTTCACTCTGTTTAGAAATTCTATATGTTGAATGAAATAATAGTACAACAATCACTTCTGGGAATACAGTCACTGTTAAAACTTTGTGGGATTTTTGAGGGGGATTGTGTTGAGTCTTAAAGTCTTGCAGCCAAGTAGTGAAGAGTCAGTATTTTGGTTGCTTAAATTTTTTAAATCTTTTTTTTCTTGTAACTTCTCATGCTAAAAGAAAATCAAGTAAGTTCTAGATGCACTCTGATTGCACTGTGGGACTGGAATGACTGTACTCATCTTATACTTGAACACTGAGTTTTGGAATTTGACTTCTCTTTCTTACAGTAAATCTGAAGAAAGCAATGGTCTGGAAAACAGTAGCACTAGGCACAGGAAAATTTAATCTGGTTCCTAAAAAGGTAAGTTAGAGATGAAATGGAGACCAGAGTTTACTCTTCTTTTGAACAGCCTAATACAAGGACAAAGAAATCCACTGTGTTACCCCAGTCTGGTTTTTTTTGGATGTGGGAACAACATAGTAATAGAACCATTGTTTAGGTAAAACAATATATAGTCATTCATGATGTAATATTAGCAATAAAGTGCTTAATTGCTTGGCTCCTGATCATGAAACACTGTGAATGCCAGGGTAGGTGCTGAGATGCATAAGAATTGCTGATGTATCCAAAATCATGTTCTTTTAGGCTGTAGTTTGGGTGCTGACTGAGTTTATGGAGTAAGAATGCAAGTGGGAAATGTCACAGTACCAGATACATGAAGCAAGGATTATAGCAGTCTAGGAAAGAAGACAGCTTAATAGATAATGACTGAAAGGATTAGTGGTAGAAGAAAGGAAGCAGAGGGTATGTAGCCCTGTGGAAGCTATATAATTAACTTCCCTGATTCTCTGCCCTCTTTACAGTCTAATTACAGGCTGCTTCTACTTCCGCCAGCTGGAAATGCTTGTCAGAGGATGGTCTGTAAGCTGAGGACCAATCCTACATACTCTAATTTCCTCTTTTTATTCCCCCTCTGCATCTGGCACCACAATCTCTTGTTTCAAGATGAGAGGTATGAGTGACTTGGTATTCATGTCACTGTTTTTCCCTATAACAAGCCATCTACCTGGAGGAAGATTGCTTCCATACCTTTTCTTTTAAAGAACAATGAGAAGTGTCAGGTAAATCTCATAAAGATTACAAATGAGTAAAAAATCAAGAACAAATGCTTTCTAAGAGTATATTGTTTCCTCAGTTTGCTGCATGTTATTGTATTTGTTGATTGCTGTGACTGAAGTTCCCAAGCATTTATCCCATATTGGATCTAAAGTCCCATTCTTGTAAAGTCTTTTTGGCATGTGACACGTGATGAATCACTAAGGATTCAGACTTGCAAATTGGTCCATTCAAAAAAATTGTAAAATGTAAACTGTAAGGAAGTCTTGAAACAAATATGGGAAAATATTAAGCAGCAAAATAATAGAATGTTTATAAGGAAATGTGTGTGTTCTTTTTAATCCAGGAGATTTAAGCCAACAGAAGTGGAAATCATCACAAAGCTACAGAAGATGTATGCAGCTATGCATTTTAAACGTCTGCTATGCTTCTAAGTAGACTCTACACTTAAGCTAAATAAGATGCTTTGAAAATAGTTGTGAAACTGCTCATTTTATACAGATGATAATGTATTCTGATATAATGCATTTAGGTCTCTGCTGTCTGTACCATTGCCATTTTATTACTAAAAGGCAATTTTTACATGATCAGACTTCCTGTTTTATGACTGATCCATTTGACTTCGTCCTGAATTGGAACTAACCTTGTATTCACTGAATGAACAGGAAATACAGAATGAGCCTATTATCTAAGTGTTATAAAGCTGGACTTTTAAGATCAAAAAGTATCACCACCAAAGAAAACACCTTTTAATAGCAGATGAAGCAAATGTGACACAGCTTTTTTTACCAAAGAAATGGTCAAAGGGAAATCTTTATCATGATTTAAAGGAAACAATAACAGTTTTGCAATTTGCTCTGAACAGTAAAGTGTCTTCATTCTAACTTTTCTTCGCTTCATTTAAATGAGAAAGAAATATTGGTATGTTCTGAATACTTAAGATACAAATCTTCTTAAGATGTCCTGCTATTTGTGTGCTTCTATATTCTAATTCTAAATAAGTTGAGCACTTAAATACTGTACAGATCAGAAAATTCAGCAGTATTTCAGAGTAGGTGAAAGAAGCAAAGGGGATACAGTACCATACCAGAATATAACTGAAAATCATTTATGCTTGCACAAATTACTGCAGGATCTGAGAGATGCCAATCCAGTTTTGCAATTATAATTTATTTGGAACACAGATTTCACAATATACCTGTATCTTATGTTCTCATCATACATCCTGTGTAGTTGGTACCCTTTCTTCTTGTGGCATATTGAATTATTCTTTAAACTCCACTCAGAGCACAGAGAAGCTAAAATTTTCAGGGTAACAGGATAAGCAACATGAATACAATTAATTCTCTAATACATAAAATTGTGACACTGCTGTTATGATTTATGGCTTTGCTTTAGATGAGCTAATTGCCATAATTAAGTAAACAATTTAGTTGCATTATGCATTCAGCAATTGAAAAATGTGCAGCTAATAGAAAAGCAGGTGATGGCATTTGTTGCTGTTGCTTGCTAACCCAAAAGAAGAATAAGAGAAACTTCCATTTTAAGAAAGGCAAATGTAAAGTCTTCAAAAGATTTTCTTCTTTCAAAATATGTAAGGAAAAACCAGGCAACATTTGCAAACTCCCTGAGGAAGTAGAAGGAATAAAACAACAAACGTTTAAACAATTTTCTCAAAGTGGTAGTTTCTCTTTGAACTTAGATAAAGGAATACAGAAAAATAAAAGATGAAATAGATTTAATTCCCTTTATTTTTTCTATTTTACTGTTCTTATGGGTTTGAAATTATCAAAGCCTAGCATTGGCTGTTCTCTTGGAGATGGCGGACAAAATCCAGTATGACTCACATTTTTTTGGTTTTGTAGTTTATTTTGCAGCTTTAACAGCAAGTTAAGCCCAAATAAACAATGGGAAGTATATAAGCATTGAGTGATTGACTGTAAGGGCTGAACAGTGATAAAGATTTCCCTTGCTAAGATACTGTTTTTATTGTATTTTGCCTTGGAGTTTCTATGCACTATAAAAACCAGAATGCATTTACAGGTCTTTATATGAATTTATCATTGATATAACAGCATTTTTGTTGTAAAAATGTTTGCAGTTTAAAAAGATTTACTTCTGTATATTAATTGTTTGAAACATTTTATTTTTTGTATCAAATTTTTTTGTAGGAAATCTAGTAGCAAAAAGTAAGCTTACATATCAAATCACTAGATTGAGTAGAGCAGAATTAATACCTTTTGCAACAAAGAAGAGGTTAGGTAGTATCTGGCAAAAAGCCCACCTCTTAATCAGATGTGGTAACAGTTTATTGCTACCCTCACTGAGCATTCCCACCAATCTTGAAATTGTGGTATGAAGTCTTTGCCAACATATGCAAATTACATGAATAGATGCTTTTTGGTGTTAGCAAACAAGGGCTGCACTGAATGCAGGCAGGAACTGGAGAACCTACACTAAGTATGGATTTTAGATCTATGATGTGTTCCTCCTATCAGGACTGTATTAAGAGTTTAAGATTGGCTGCTGTAACAGTAGTTTTGTCTTGACCTGCATCTAGCATGTTCTGCTCGCCATGTCTGCAAGGCATTTGATGTTTAGTTTTAGGTTGGCAAGTAGTTATTTCATCTTGGTGAGTGGTTTTATTCCTTGTATGCCTGCCTGGGTTCAAACTTCCTTGGGTTTCTCTATGGAAGGCAATAGTAAATAATATTAAATAGTAAATACTACATAATTGACATAATGGTCATAACTCCAAAGGCATAAACACTATAGTTTGTAGTTCACATGCCACATAGGAAGCTCTGGAAATCTCTTGTGTGTATGTCAACAAATACATGTTGTGTATGTTGACAACATTCCTACTGCAGTTGCTTTGTGTATCTGGTTTATTATGCAAACATAGCCTTCAATAGGACAAAAATTTGGCAACCTTAAACCAAAGCTCTAGGCAATGATTTTTAACTCCTTCAAGCCAAGAGGTACAAAATGAGAGCCAAAACAATTCTGAAGATATTTCTTTCAAACAGCATGTAGAGCAAGTATAAGGAGCCACAGAAGAATCAGCTTTAATAATGAACATTAACCTGTAATAATTGACTTAGACTCTGCCTACCCATATAACAGCTGCATTTGTTTGGCAAATTGTGTCTTCCAAGACAAAATCCTTGTTTTCTTGCAAAAGTGGTATGTTACTGGTTTCTATACTAACAAAAGTCCTAGAGGAAAAAATTGGTCTGCAAAAGAATCCTGAAGGGCTGTTCCTAATGCTTCAAACTGGTCACTGCAAATTCCTCCTTTCCGTAGGTCCGAAGTAGACACTAGCAGCTGTGAGACCAGATTCCTAGTGAAGAGTGACAAATATTATTTCCAAACTGTGAGCTCAGCTAGAACTGTATGAAAATTTCCTTAGGATGGAGACCTAAGAAATACCCAGTAGTGAGTCAAGATGATTAAGTAATTAGGCATAGGTCATTTGACATGGCCAATCCTGAGGAAGAAAGAAAACGTGTAAGTGTTGATGCTGATATTGAAATCAGCATCCATGTGCCTCTGTTTTCCAGCCAAAGAAATTAGGTTTATATGCTACCTTTAACTTCACTCTGAAAACTTTTCTATGTTGACTGCTAAGCAATTAAATTTAGAAAGAAACCGGTGGGTGTCTTCAGTGTAGGCAGAGTTTTTCAGAGGACCACTCAGCTATGTGTTGAGCTACCCAGAATGTGCAGACTGACCGCAATTAGTCACATGATGTTGCAGTTCTAGTTGGGAGCTCCCCAAAAGCAGGAAGGGGAAAGGAGTGAGGAAGAAACCACTTGAGAATGGTTGCAGGGGCATGGAAAGGACCTGCAGATACTCCATAGGGGTCCTGAGGGACAGCAGGAATGGAGTGAGATGACTGGCAGTTCGATGTGTGCAGAAAGACAGAGTGTAAATTTGTAGGAAAAGGGTTTTTGGCTGTGCCATTCAGAGTGTTTGTGTAAAGTTCTGTACAGTGACTGTAAACAATCTGCTACTGCTAAGCACTTGTGCAGGTGAAAACACAAAGCCAAGTGGTATGTTTCACAAGAAAATCAGAAGTTACATCCTTGGAAATTTTTTACCACTTGCTTTAAATAGTTTTGCATTCTTGTTACTTTCTTATACCAGAACATATATAATGCATTAAACAATTCTTTATGAGAAAAATAACCCAAGTTCCAAACTTTACAACTTGTTACTGAAACTGGGTTGTCTAAATCTACTGTTGATAACTGAGTTAATATTTTTAGTTGAATTTTATGAGACTTCAAACTTTTAATGTTTATTCTGTTAGTCAAAATGATTGGGTTTTATTCCATAAAGAAACTTACCTGATTCATTTTGCCGTTCAGCCTTTTGATTAACCAAACAAAGATTTTTGTCCATTTTTATTACACAGGTAATATTTCTATCAACTGACTTACTGAATTATTTTCAAATTGATATTAAAAGTTATGTAACAGTGCCTTGAAGGAAGGTATTTGTTTACCATAGTTAAGTTAATTTTTCTCTTTTGCAATATGTTTGTTAAAAGTTTGAGGAAACATGACAGCAAACCCTATTTTTCTAGTGAAAGACTACTAAACCTAATGCTTTTATCACGCTTGCCTTATTTTATATTCTGATTTTATACTCTGTGTTCACTCAACTGTTCTATTGTTTCGCTTGAGCGGTAAGATCTGTACAGAAAATGGAACAGCCTCTGTATGTTTGATGTATATGAAATAATGAGTAGTTATGAGTAGTGTTAATTGATAATATTGTATTTACTGAGAAGTCCAATAAATTTTACCATGAAGAATCCATAAAGCAGAGAGTGAACATATGCCTGGTGTCTTTAAGAAACAAAATCAGACTGTCATTCCTTTTTATTTGTCCATACCCACACATTTTAATTTAGATCCAAACTGCTTATTTGCTTGACTACTGAACTGCCTTTGCTCAGATGTATAACCTTCTAGGTAGAAATTGCCAAAGATGTCCAGGTAATTCCTTTCTAAATGCACATACTGCATCTGGCCTAGGTTCATCCCTTCTAACTTGGACATCTAAATTAGGAACATATTCTGTTTCCTGTTAATGGGGCTTGGAAGGGAAGGATTATCTTCCAGTAGAAAAGAACCGTCTAAACGGAAGCTGGAGTTAAGCAGGGTAAATCTCAGCCTCTGAGACAGTGTTATGTTTTGATACTTTGTGCTTTATAAAAATATTTTTAAATGGTGTTAGTCTTCCCATGGAGACACATCTCTGATTGCAAATTGAAATGTATACTAGCTTCTCTCAGTTACTGTTTTGAAGGAGACTTAGGGATATTTCCTTAGACTGCCTTCTACTGTGATCACAGACAGGTTTAGTATGACACTTTCTTAGTATATGTTAATGGTGTGTCAAGTCACACAGCTCATCCTTGCTGACTGCCCTATTTGATTGAAGAGTTCAAATGTGATTAATTAAACTGCACAGCAGCAAGTGTATGTTAAGTCTCCCTTTTGGAAGTTGTTTTGAATATTTGTGGTATCTGTTTTCTAGCACAGGATAGCAAGATAGGCAGGCAGACCTTTGGAAGAGGACAGAGTACTATTAGCTATGTTTCTGCCACTTGAGATTTCTTGTACAGACAGCACCAGTCTAGGTAAAAGTATCAAAGCCTAAGCTAACTGCTAGCAATAAGTAGTCACTTCCGAAGTAGATGTAGGATGTGCAGCCAAGATACTTGAAGGACAACTTACTGCAAATTGTGAAGTCTAGGTTTGTAATAAATACTACTTCATTGTCTTTCTAAAAAATCTGCCATAAGAATTTAAAAGGCAGTATGTAGGAAAGAGGGAGAGTAATAGCAGACAGAGGTAAAGTTTTGAGGCCTTCTAAATGAGAGGAATAAAGATTTTTACCCTTTGCTGTTAATGGTTGCAGTCTTTCTAAATGCATGTATACTTCTCAAAACCATAAAGGAAAATACATATAATAATACAGTCTTCAAAAAAAGCTGTCAGCTCAACCATAAAATGGATTGGAAAGACTCTCAGCAGCGCTAATAAAATAGCGGTACCCTTTCCCTACTGTTTAACAACCATTGTTTAATCTCTTCAGTTCTCCTGTTTCTGTTGATAAAGAGCTGATAATTATGTCCAAGACTCTAAAATACATTAGCCTTTAAACTGATAGATTGGGCCCCCACATGGTTATTCTCAGCTCTCACTAAGACTGTCAGAAGGAATGAGGTCATGCAGGTACTCAAAGAAACCTGGGAATTACTTTGCTTTTATGGTGATGTGGCTCTCTTGGTGAGCTAATCTGTTTGCCACATAGCTCAGACATTGCATAAATTGCAGTCAGGACTTGGGTTTGTTCTAGGTTCAGGTGCAGTGATTCTGCTCAGCAAGTGTCTATGCAAATGCCTGTGACCATTAACTTTTGTGATACAGAAATGAAGGAATAGAAGTAATAAGAAAGAATCAGGAAAATGCTTTGAAGAAAGAAATCCCATGAGATAGAACCACCAGTTCAGAAAAGTAAGGCATATGTAAAAGTTCTTACTGGTTTCCTTCCATCCATATATGTATAGATAATAATTAGAAAACATGATGTAATTTGCTGCACATTTAAAAGCACAGACTGCTTTAGGAGAAGTAACTGAAAGCATTTCTGTCAGATCAATTAACTTGGGGAAACTAGCTTCCTGGTCTATGTCTGTTATGTTAGGCTAGATGGAAGGAACTGCAACTGTCTAGAGCACACGAAGATGCCATCATGAGGAAATCAGATACTATGGTTGAAAGCAGTTCAGGTGATTTTCATTTCTGCCAAGCCTCAGTTATTGACAGTGCAGACATACGAGCTAATGAACATTCTGAGTTGCTTCCTGTAACCCTTTAGATTTCTGCTTTAGGAGAGTTTAACATTCCTTGGCTGTTTTCTGGCATTGGTAGTAATAAAAGCCTGTGCAGAGAAGGGAGGACAAGCTTTCTCCTAACTCAATTTTAGAAAGAATGGTATCAGCTGCTATTTCAGCTTGTATTGATAATGAAGTATATCAGACCTAGTAAAGCAGGGGTCCTCAAACTATGGCCCGTGGGCTGGATATGGCTCCCCAGGGTCCTCAATCTGCCCCCGGTATTTACAGACACACCCCCGCTGGGGGTTGGGGGGGGAAACCAAGCAGCCGCAGATGGCTGCCTGCCACTGCATCCGCGCGCCGGCCCCCTGGTTAGACAGTTTGAGGACCCCTGTAGTAAAGGATGCTCATTGTTCATTCAACAGAAGCATAGGTCTTATGTCATTTAAGGGTTACTTTAGGCACTGCATACAAAGGAAAAGAGCCTGGAAAAAGGGGGGATAAGGGGAAGAATTGTGGAAGAAGTTTGCTATTAGGTGCTGTGCAAAAATCACCTCTGTGCAAATTTTTACTGCAGCCCATATTTTACTTTGGTCTTTACTGCAGCCCAAAATTTTACTGCGTATCCATATTCACTTTATCCTTCAAGTGTTCTTGTGCATGCCCCACAAGTCTGCACTTTCCATGTTGGTAGGTAGGCAGCTGTGGGGGTGATTTGACCATGGCCAACAGCCAGATATGCACACAAGTACCCACTTCCTCCACTCTCCTGTGAGGCAGGCAGGAAACAGAAGGCAGGCAAAAAGACTTGCATAAAGACAGTGATCTTTAACAGGGGGAGCAAAGGTTGTGCATGCAAGCAAAGCAAAAAGAGGAATTCATTCTCTACCTGGCATTGGCAGGCAATGTCCAAACACTTCAAGGGAGTCAGGGCCTCAGCATGTGTAACAGCTGCTTGGGAAGACTAATGCCATGCACATGAGTGTCCATGCTTCCTCCTCCCTTCTCTAAGTTTTCATTGGTGTGAAGGATGCTATATGGGATGGAATATTCTTTTGGTCAGTTTGGATCAGCTGTACTGGCTAGGTACTCTCTTAAGGTTTGCCCACCCTAAATTTACCTGCTGCAGGGGCAGAGTGGGAAGGAGAAGGGCTCAATGCTGTGCAAGCACTGTTCAGCAACTGCCAAAATACTGCTGTGTTATCAGCACTGGTTTAGCCACAATTTTGAAGCACAGCACTCTATGGGCTGCTCTGAAGGGCATTAACTCAGTCCCAGCTGGACCCTACATCTTACAAGGGTGAGCTTCCTTCCAACACTGGCTGGAAACAGACCACAAAACCTCTTGTTTCCTATATAACTCTCATAAACTTACCAAGCTTCTTGCTATTCAAGTTAATTGACAGTAAATTTCTAGCAGCAGTCAAACCCCCAGAGGTTGTAAGTAATAAGAACAAGTATTTAAGAACTACATTGAATATTCCTTCCCCTCCCCCTGGAAACACTGAATGTAAAACGTATGGTTCTCTGAAGTATTAAGTCAATCAATATTTGACAATAGGTAAGGCAAATGTGCTTCTTTTGGGATTTTACAGTTTTTCAAATAATCTGTATTTGCCACTGGTAGTTTCCAAGATTTGAGTGATTTCTAGAACTAAACATTTTCCATGCGAGAAGAAGCAGCAATATAGTGGATTTAAGCCTGTTACTTGCTTTTTCATATCTCTTCCACAAACCTTAGCAGAAGATTAAATATAGTTTTCTACTTTAAGGCCCAACTGGGAGGTTGATTTGCAGTCCATCTCATAATGTCGTATTTCCTAAGTACCTTCCTGTCAATCAGTCTGCATAGAAAAGAGCTAAATTATTTTCTATATATGTGGGAGAGAATCAAGCAAAATAAACTTCTCATAATTTTGTGCTCCACAGATAGGAATTTAAGGTTATAACTTCCTTTAATAAAATTATGCATAACAACAGATCACCTCATGTTGCACAGTGCTTTGAAGATGTACCTTTTAAGTGGGTTTTCCTATCTGAGTATAATAACTAAATCACAGAAAGGGCATCTGAGGCACCATGTTTGGTCATCAGCTGCCTACTGCATCTTGGACACCAAAAGATAAACTGAGGCTTGGAACTGAGTGGTGGAAGTCTATTGATTCATTTGTCAAACCAATGATTTCACTGGCCAGTGTACCCTCTGTTTAAATTAATTTTCCCAGAAAAAAAATATATTGTTGTTCTGGAGAAACTGAGAAGAACTGTTTCTAAAATAGTCAAAAAGGCAGAAAAATTCACTTGTAAAGAGAACCAGGTCTTTCTCTTCTCACGCCTTGCCCCTGCTAGCCTGTCTGAGTAACAGGTGATTCCCAGCCTCTGAAAAGGAAATTCCTGCAGCACAATGCTGAATGCTACGAAAGGGTACATGGCAAACGGTGCAACCCCAGACTGCAAGGACCAAGTAAGCCAGCTGACAATTTACTTTAATAGGGTGAAGCCAGTCAGAAAACATATGGCACTTTCTCAGGAAATTATTTATAAACTGTTGGACAATTTAAAAAATAGTACCGATGAAGGAAATCCTACATCCTGTTTATCAAAACTTGGTAACTGAAGTAAAAATACTGTTCTCTTGTTACCATTGTGACACTATTGACAGTGAAAAAAAGCTGATGAAATGTGACTTGCACACATGCTGTCACTCAATTTCTCACTGAAACCACCTAATATCACTTAATTATAAAGGCTTACTCATCATTGTTATCACCAAATAGGAAGAATTGCAGAAACATGGTCCAAAGACAAAAATGCAGCCTAGGATGAGATGTGGTGCAGTGGTTTTACTGAAAGAGAGCAGATAGAGATTATTGCTGAGAAGAATATAGTGGAAGAGATTTATGGAAGCAGTCATTAATACAGCATTTGAAAAACATCCTATAAGCAGAAGTGAGATTTCCATATGATGGTTTGGTGAATAATTGAAGATCCCCAAGGGGAAAGGTATATAAGGTATACCTTGCTGAAATTAAGAGCAAAGGCAAGGCACCAACATATCCAAGAGCATAGTCAAGGTCTGTTATTTGGTTATCAATAAATTACTAAAATGGATTGCATTTCTTTTTCTTTTGGTGGATTTTTTTTAACTGCTGACATCCCCAACCATCCTACCTGTGAAGAAGTGAGGTGTCACTCTATTTAATTTCCCCCCTTTCTGCTGTCACACCAGGTCAAGTACTCTAAAGAAAACCACCAATTTGACTGAGCTATTGATGGTGCCTGACCATTTTTAAGAGAGTAGTATTTCTCCATTATGGTGGTTCCTAAAGTCTCAGTTGACCTGCAGGTACAGAACCGACACATCAGCTGAGTCAACTAACAAGACCCCCTGTTACTCTATTCCCTCTGCTCTCACCTACCTCTGATAGGTAACATTTCAGTAAAGGAAAACTTGTGGTGACTTTCTAAAGACTTCCAGCAAATTCAATAGGTGGAAAGAATAATAATAAAGTTTATCTGAACTAGATTATCTTGGCACACTTCAGACACTCAGCAGCCTAGGCTGTCCATCCATTTTCAGACAGTGAAAGAAGCTGGGTGTTAGAATTTATCATCCATGTCATAATCTATGAAACCCTGTGTTGCATGAGAAGTTCAGTCTGTGTCATGCTGAGCACTTACTTGCTTGCCATGCAGTATTAGGACAAGGTAATGAAGATATCGTTATCATACATCACTAGAGATGTACTATTCTCTCCGTTGACTTTGGTAATCAATATTCATTAGGATAAAAAAAGGGTGGAAAAAAAAGGTTTTCACTTTTGAACAGTTGATTTATTTAGTTCAGCCCAATTCTAACACACCAGTGGCCAGATACCAGCAGTGGAGCATTAAGATTGTCAGCATTAGGAGGATCAATTATATCAGTGGAGAGCAATTAAGTATCGATATTTTAAAAGCAATCGGAGACTGCAGGAGAGACAGTAATTAGCCCCCCTCGCCATCACTGCACCACCCGAGCCAGGGAAAGTGTCTTCGGGTTGTGCGAATCTCTGCCTTGGCCGGAAGGTGTCGCTCTCCCACCGTTGATGGCAGCCCCTCAGGTTCAGCACCAGGGGCTGTTCTGCCGAGCCCCGCAGTGCTTCGAGCCCTGCGCCTGCGGAGCGGCAGCTGCTACGGGGCGGGAGCTGGGATGCCCTGAGCACCGGGATGCCGCGAGCACCGGGATACCCTGAGCACCGGGATGCCCTGAGCACCGGGATGCCGCGAGCACCGGGATGCCCTGAGCACCGGGTCTGCCCTGAGCACCGGGATGCCGCGAGCACCGGGTCTGCCCTGAGCACCGGGATGCCCCGAGCACCGGGATGCCCTGAGCACTGGGATGCCCCGAGCACCGGGATGCCCTGAGCACTGGGATGCCCTGGGCACTGGAGCTGCAGCCACCGGCCTGTGGCACACAGCTGGGCCTCTGACAGCAAAGGTGAAATAGCACTCACACTGCAAGTGTGCCCATCATACTCGTTTCTGATACTTTTAAGTGATGTGTTTTCTGATCTGAGAATTATGTAACATCTCCAAATTTCTATACCCGTTTTAGTACTCAGTTTTCTTTCTGCCAGTATTCAGACACCACTAATAGCAACACGCATGCCACAGGAGACAGGACTGCTTCCTGTGGAAATTTAGTTACTTACGTATCTGAATAGTTTTCTTTTGTACTTTATTTCTTAAAGTACAGTATGTCAAAACTGAAAAACATTGGCATAATCAAAATGTATTTTGATCCTAGAGCATTCCACCAGGGAGACTAAAACACAAAAGCCACACACTCCTGAGCAACTCTCAGGAACTTCTTCCTTTCTGAGAAAGATAGCAGCTTCAAGGGGCTGCCAACAACATGTCCACTTCATAGCTGTCTATAAACTCACTGGGAAGTGGACTGTGTTATTTTTGTATAGAAAAATATACAAAATATTATATATTTTAGTAATATATTTTACATATATATATGATATATCAGTATGTATTTTTATAATGTATGTTGTATACTTTTTGTATAACATCTGGCATAATGTGTTGATAACTAGTGTAGCATCATCATACCAATGTATATCATGTGAACTACACACATTTTCTAGTCCATTGGTTAAGAATGTGTTATTTGAAACAAACATGCCAATCTCTAGTTTGTGAAAAATATACATTTTCTACTGTAATGTCTAAGTAAATGTTATTATTTTAAATAAATCTGATTATTTTGGCTTTTTTCAAACTTTTCTTTAGTATGCGGTCTCTTTAGTTCTAAAATGTTTATGGAGTTTTTTAAAAGTGTGCTTTATATGCTTTCTTCTCAGTCCCTTGAAAGAAACACAATTCCTTTCCTATCTGAAGAAATTTAACACCAAGTTGAAGTTTCTGAAAGAAATGAAGACACAATGTGGTACTTTTTTGAACACGGTTTTTGACTTGGTTTGGGCCAAGATATCCTGGGTAAAGGTCACAGTATGCTATCTTCTGGCAAAGAATCCGAAGTCTCTGCTCTTTTTCCTTTTTTTCCACCTATTACAAACGGTCTTTTATCAGTCTAAATGGACCAAAAAAAAAAAATTTTAAGACAACAAAAGTTGTTGTCTTAAGAATGTAGATAATTTAGATGACTATCGTTTTATATAAAGAAAACTTTTATTTATAGCTAATATTGATGGATATTAGCAAGTTAAAATGCATATGAAACACATGGGTTTTTTTTTAAAGATGTGTTATAAAGTGAATCTAGTAGGACCACACCTTTTTTTGGGTATGGAATATATTCATATTTTCCTTCCTTTAATTCCACTAAAAACCAGGTTTGTTCTGCCAAAGTCTTATCTAGGTAAATATGTTGTTCATAGAGTAAGCTAACTTACCTCCTGTTAGTCTTCCAAATACAATCAGATACTACTGCCCTTTATCATATGTCTACACTGCGATTTTGTTTTTCACTGATGACTAAGGCCCGACGGAGGTTAATGAGGAACACAGTGTGCACAGAATGTGACCTTGCAAAGCTGTTTTATCCCTCAGCAGCTCACTGAAAACAGTCCTTTATAGTTTGCAGTGAGTCATTAATTTCAGCCGACAAACCTGAAGACAGCATAGATATATTAGTGCACAGCCTGCAAGCCACCTCTGTCTGCTGACTTAACCAAGGAAATCACTTTAATTTCTACTGTCTTCTCCAATTTACCAGCAGTTCAGAAAAACTTCTCCGCTACCTCAGAGAAGCCTTTTCAAAATGATACAAATCTTATAGCAGTATGTTTGTAAGGGAGGCCCAACTGTCCAGCCTAATAAGCAGGAACAGTAATTAGTATTTTATATAATGAACCAGCAATTAAAGAGGGAAATATCAAATTGGTAATAATTTATTGAAGAGATGCTGAAGTTACTGATGGGCTTGAAGGTGGGGTTTTTTATGTAATATTGTTTCTCCATGAGGAAACAGAAATTGGAAAATGATCGAAGGACTTTCACCATCATCCTGTGGTTTGCGCCACTCTCGCTTATTAGTTCTAATGTCTTATATTCTCTTCCTCAGCGTCCCACCAGGTATCGTATTATTTGCTCAAAAGCTTTAATAAAATTACAACATTAATATACATGAGACTGTCTTTGGATAGCACTGACAGCTGCAAGGAGCAGCATACATTGATTAAGCTGCATAATTGATAGCTTTCTCAATCCAAGCAAATGAATCTGGAAAGGACAAACTGAGGCAGGAAGTTGAAATAGCAGAGCAAGAACATTATTTTTGGTCTGCAGAACTGGACAAGCAAAATCAGTTGTCAGAGATTAATTCCATAAAAAAAGGGTTCAGACAGAAAATCTCTAAGTTTACAAATTGTCTGTTTGTTTTTAAGATGTTTGTTCTTCCATTTTGCCATTGTCTTTTTCCAGTCCCTCAAAAATGGAGTTTTGTCTCCAAAGAAAAGTTTATATTATGTCAGTGTAGACAGGACAGTAAGAACAGATGCATCTTCCTACAGGGCAGGAAGCAGAATTAGGCTGTGGGCAGTGTCCCCAAAAGCCAGACTTTCTGTCAATTTACTTTTGCCCAAATTAAACACATTAGTTTAGGTTACATGGATGTCTGAGTTCATCTCACTGACAGTTCTTGCAATTATGCATTTTAAATATGCTGGCAGCAAGTTTCCAAGTACCACTGTCTTCAATATTTCCTAGTAGAAAGCTCAGTGTATGTCCTATGGGGTGCAGGTGGTTCCTAATTCAGCGCGATGAATCTTTCTGTACATTTCTTTGAGGCATGTAATGTCAATGGTAAAAAGGAGACGATGCCTGGTGCTGTGGGTACTAGGCCCTCCTGTAGGTCTCAGCCTCCAGGTAGGCTCAAACTGCTCATTGCACTTCTGTAGTAGTAGTGACACCTAGGAGTGCTATTGTGCATGTGGTAGCAAGGTATGCTGAGGCTTGATAGAAGTGCAACTGTGAGGAGAAGCCCTGTCCTGCTCATCAACCCTGACCACTGTGGCTGTATAGAAGGCTCATACAAGTACGGAGAGAAGGAAAAGTGGAGTTCTGGCTTGAAGGATGATATATAGAGCTGTCTGCTTCTCCATGCAGGAAGATGCAAGTAAAGGTGATAGAAACAAGTCAAAGGAGTCCCCGTATACTTGAGCCCTATAATGAGGAATCACATTCTTAACCTTTACTTTGATAGAAAAAGTTCATTTTATGCTTTTAAATCTTGTCTGTAATACACAGCTTTACTTCTTAGGGAGGTCAGAACATAAGGATATACTGTATAATTCTCATTGCGAATCCCAGTGTCTGGAGCGCAGTACATGCTTCTCTCAAGGTTCAAGGACTAAGGCTGCAATATTGTAACAAAATGGTGTCATACGCAGGAGTTAAATTTGTCCTGAGAAGGGTTAATTAGAGCCGATTTGCAAATGAGCAGAAAAAGGAAAGAGAGCCTAGAACTCTGGGCTGACATAGTTCCTGCAGTTAGGTAGGGTGCAGGCTGATGCTCTGGCTCTGATGACCAAGCTGCCACAAATGGGATGGTCACATCTCCCTGTTTCTGACGTGGCCCTTCCTGTCCCACTGGTGCTTATGTGAGCTCTCAGTGGGCCTGTTCAGAGAGTTTATCTGGCAAAAAATAATCCATCACTTTGTTTTATAAGGTTAGTTTTCTAAAAGTGTCTGCCTGTGATCTGACTCACAAGTGCACTGATCTCCCATGTGGGGTGCACACACAGGAAAGTCCATTGAAGTTCGGGAAGAAAATATTTTATTTGTATTGCTACTAAAAAGGTTTTTAAAATTTATTTTAAAACAAGTGTTTATGTCCTCTTAATCCCATCCTTTTAAATCCCTATTTTTGTGCATGCTTTATAGTATACATAATATATTACTACAGTAGTAAATGTATACGATTTATTAAAATATAAATATACAAATATCACGGGGGTGTGCTCAAAATTTTTTTACTGATGGAGTGTGTGATCAAAAAAATTTGGAAGCTACCGCATCAGGGAGTCAGACAGTTGATGAAAATCAGGTGAATGAGGGTGCAGCCCACACGAAGGTGTTGGCACCCTTTTGACAGTAACTAGCTAGAAGGTCAGCTTAGCTGCACTGGCAATCAGCCCTCAGTCGTGATAGTCATCCACCTCTTCTCATTAGTGAGGTTAAGTCACATCCATGGTTTTGACTTTTTAAACGACAGGCTTCTCCAAGGCAATAACCTCTTCCCAAATAGCTTGACAGACATGGGAATCTCAGTATCAAATTATTCTAGCATAAATTATAACACATAAGTCAAAGACATAATAGTATTTAGGCAAATAAGGTTTGAAATGCACTTTTATTTTTAAACTAATGATGTTTGTTTGATTTCAGGCATTCAGACACTGGATTATATGTGTCTATTTGGACATTATCATTCTCTCCTCTCTGGTCTAGATCTACTACACTCAGAGTGCCAAACAGAATTACAGGATCGGATACCTGATTTAAAATGGACAACAAAACAACACTTACCAATGTTAGCCTCTGCCTCCTGAGTTATATGTAATACCTGCACTGGAGAAATCACCATACAAACTGCAGTTTTAAGAAGACATAATACATCAACCCTTACTTGATGCTTTCACAGTTTTTATGAAGGTCTTTTTCTATCTCAACAATACAGGTGGAATTGAAAATATTTGGCAAATAATTTTGTAGAAGGATAAAGCCAAAAAAAAGACTCACATCTACATTATTTTCTAGTAAACCCTAACAAAAAATACAATTAGGTGTGTAGAAAGAAAAGGGATTTTTCTGTATATTGAGAAACCAGCATCTGCATTTGGATTTGTACACATTCTAGCTCTTGCTAGACTTTAAGATAAATTAAAATGCACCCCACTAATTTTAAAATCTTGAAAGAAATAATCACTTACAGCAAGCTGCATTTGAGCTGTATTTGCCAGATGAAGCTTTCTATTGTGGAAAATTTTCATTATAAGAAACAGCAATGTTTGCTGCAGTAATTCCGAAGGGCAGATTTGTTTCAAAGATATTACTGTCAGCATCCTCGCTTCACGGCAAGTGAGCTGGCAAAGAGAGGAGCACATATTGCTAAAGGGTTTTTTCAGTTAGAAGACCCAAATTAACTGTGGGCAGCTCCCACTTCAGCTAGAAGAGTATGCCCACTTCATGGGTCAACAGACCACAAAAATTCTGCAGTCTTCAGAAGGCAGTCATCATCCTAGATGTCCCTAATAAAAGACCATGATGTTAATCTGAGTTTTCATGTTTTCTTAATTTTGGCAAAAGTTTACAGAAAGCGAAGTCATCACTAAAATGATGCCGAACTAAAATCATGAAACCACTAATGCGAAGGGCTGCATAGATCAGAGGTCCATCTAACGCACTATACATGCTCTAAAGGCTGACCATAGTGGACACCTAAGGAGAAAAACTAGAACAGAATAAGCAAACAGTACTTTTTCCAAATGTGACCTTCAAAACCAGGCAGATCTAGGTCTTACTGGCCAAATGCAATGTCTGTGTATTATTAACTTGCAAGGGATTTTCTCCCGATTGCTTTGTTCATAAGCTTTTTCAACCTATGCAGACTTTCACTGTCCACAGCAGCTCACAGCTTTAAAATCCCACAGTTTACCTGAGCGCTAGGCAAAAGACAACCTCCTTTGGTTTGTTTTCAGCCTTTCCACAATAGCTTCATTCAATGTTTCCTAGCATGTATGTTGGAAAGTAAAAAATACAGTCATTCCTTATTCACTCTCAGGATTTCATAAACCCACCATATGCTCTCCATAGTCTACTTAGTTGTGCCTGGTACACACAATCCAGGTGTTCCTGGATTTCCAGCAGTCAAAAATACTTACACTAGGGTTCTTCAGTTCAGAAGTGACTGTTAGGATTTTCAGGAGACCTGTATGTGAAACTTGAATTGTAAGTGGCACAAAGAAGGTGAATACAGAGCAAGTATTTGTAGCCTCTTCCAGTATGAAATTTAGGGTCATTGTACTTCGTTGTAATCGAGCTTTCAAACTTCTTGATGCAAGACGCTGTAGATGTTAAAAGCTTATGCAGGATCTATAACAGCTGAACAAATACTTGTTCAAGAAAAATGCATCAAAAGATAATATATCTGAATCAGATAGACCTTTAGTTATGAAAAAATGGGAATATATCCTGTGGAACTGCTACCCAGTCTTCATTCTTTTTCTTCTTTGCTCCCCTTGGCATTTGCTGTTGAGCTTAGATTTACTATATTCTGAAAGCAAAAAAACCCAGATGTTAAGGCAGAAAGCTATACATCTGTCTTCTCTGGTTATTTGTCTGGCTGGCTCTCTCAAAGTTATATTTCTTTTTGAGAAAGAAATACCTTTTGATGACCTGTGCTACAGGGTTATGGGCTTTTTGGGGCCTCAGGCAATTCTGAATGATTCATGAGTTTACTAAATAGTGATTTAATTTGACAGTTTTTCTGTTGCTTTCCCAAACTAAAATATGCTAAACCAAGGCGGGCATGCGATAAAAGTACAAATAACAATACCAAGAGCAATAAAAGCCACGGCCTAATGTGTCACAATTTTTGTGATCATTTGTGGGAATAGTGGGAAAAACAATAGTACATAAATTGAAAACCTTGTTCTATTTATGGTATATGCTGTCTTTTACCAAGTTTATCTCAACAAGCAGATCTTCCCTCCCTAGAAGGGATTATGTCATATCTCTTTCTTTATATATGCCTACTGAGTCATTTGGAGACATAGTTCTTGCACTGATCGAAAGTTAATAAAGAAGGTATGTAATAAGGAGCACAAACATAATACTTCAGTCTTCTTTTTAATCTTATTTTTCGATTAAAAAAAATGAAGATTAGCATAATAGGCTTTACGGGAGAGAAAATACTTGGATGCTCTTTGCAGAAACAAAAAATTCAAATTCTCTCTCCTTGTAGTTCTGCAGCTAGGACAGTAAATTGTTTAGACATTTATACTATTTCTGTACTTTTAGAACTACTGTGTGACTCAAGCTCAAAAGCAGAAGCAACTACTTCAAATCAAAGACCTATTTAAAAGCTGATGAGCTATTGAAACTGAGTCATATTTTCTCCCTGTTTTCGAGAAGCAGCTAGAATGTACTAGGAACATGGCTGGTAGCTCTGCAGAACTAGATTTTTTAATAGGATTCTCTTGTTACATACTTTTTTATTAGGGAGTATAAAATGATGAGGTAACAAATCTTGGAGGAAGATTACTGATGGTTAAATGTCCTTGCAAAGACACTTGAATTATAATCTTACAATGAACAAATGAAATGAGAGGGCCATTTCAGCAAATGTAGTTAAATCACAGGCAAATAAATTGTTTCATAACAAGTAAAGCATTCTCATCCCATGGTTTCTCTATGATGAGCAGTAGGTAAACTGTTTAGGTGTGAGTAGTGCATTTATTTATTCAGAGACAAAATTGTATCATGTAATGCAATTTCTATTGAAGGGGTTTGTCTGACAGTGGCATGACACAATTACTTTGAAATTAATCGCATTAATAGCCTGTGATAAAAGAAAACGATGTACACTGACTAGGTTAATGCTCAAAGGTAAACAGACTGAAGTTTCTACTAAAAGCAGCAATACTGAAATAGACTGTGAAGGTGGAAGATCTTTTTGGAAAGATGGCTTTACTACAAATATTTATAAAATACAGAAGAACTGGGTGATCTTTAGAAACGGACTAAGATAACTACCGTAACATGTGAGAGTCCGCATACAGGGACTAAAAGATCTAGGATCTTGGAAGTAGAGGAGGAAAGATTTCAGATGAGGTGACAACAAAGATGTAGAAAAGTCAAAGATTAATTCTGAATATAACAAGTTAGACACATTCAAGATAAATAAGTATGACTGTTTTTTTAAAAAAAGCCTCACATATCTCATGAGTATTCTGAGATGCCTTAAATACTAAGAGAACTTTCGTCACAAATTCACATAGTTTTCTAGATTATATTTCTCTTTCACAATCGTGTTTACTAAAGATTCTAGTATTTTTAAGTTCTTCTAAAGTAAGTGAAAAAATGTCCCAAAACTATGCTAAGATATATTACATATTGTAACAAGCAATTAGTACTGGTGGCAAACTCAGTAAGGTAACTATTTACTGTGAACATAATTGTGCTAAACAAAAAAAATTGATCAAGTCAAAATCAAGTATTTCATAAGCACACAAACTCTCTTATACTGATCTGTTACATTCTTATTTCCCTTTTTTTTAGCTGATTAATCTCTTTACTTACATACAAAGGACAAAGCGATACATATTTACATCTATCTATATATTCTATTCTGTCCCACTGGAATAAGACTTTATCAATCCATTCAGCCATCTTGCTGAGGACAAGGCTGTCTTCTAAACCATTTCAACAAAACATCAACAGATTATTTAATTCTGACTTCAAGTCAAACCAATTGCCAAATCCCAGATAATAAATTTTAACTTTTGCACGTACAAGTGTTGGACACTTCACATGTGAGTGCACATGCACGCACGCACACACACACACACAAATTACCAGTAGATCTCTAGTTCAGTCAGCAAAACTGTGCTGATTTATTCTTTGTATCTAATCTGACGCATGCAAAATGTAAAAATTCATTGCTTCTGAACAGAGGACAAAAAAAAAAGCATACCCTGTGCACTGGGCATTTTTTAAAATTTCTGGTGGAAAGATAGGGAGGGTAAATGAATCAGTTGTGATAAGACTTCAATGCTTATTCTTAATGCCCGCTTAGAAGTACAATATCCTGAAGGTATATGATATAGTTTTCCAATGCAGTTCCTTCTGTACGAAAGACCACAGAGTAACAGCAGATCTTTCTGCAAACATGTTATATTTCCAGTGCCTTCAATGAATCATGGAAAGAGCTGTCACTGATCCCTAATATCATTCTACAATTAAATTCCCTCTATACCACAGAGCTCACAGAATGTAAAAGCAATGAAAGCGAAGAGCCCTTTGGGGAATGGACATGGGCAAAGGCCAGCTGCTATGCTGTCAGAAGATCTCTTCGCTGCCTCTCATCCATAGAAACTGTCACTGACTCATGTGGGGCCATCCAAGGATGGCTGATCTGCCATTCCCCACCAGCCCCCAGATGGACAACACCTACTGTCTTTAACAAACCACATTCCAAACAGCTGCTCCTGTGCAAAATCAACATGTGTCTGTCTGCACTGTTTTAAGCAGTGCTGGAATCCTTAGAATAAAGCCCGTTTGGAAACATTATTCATCTAGTAAGTCAAGGTTGCTAGACATAAACAGTTGGGGGTTTACTTTTTTTACTAAGAAGTGTGACAGCACTTGTGACTACCTTTTAGGGGCTAGGGTTTTTGTTTGTAGCACAACTTCCCCACATATAAATTATGGTAGAATTTAGCTATTGTATGCAAGTTTTGTATCTGTACCCAGAAATACATCAGTCTTTAGATTACGTTGACTTAAAAACAACACCTGGGGATATTCTGGAAGGTGAGGGAATAACAAATCCTGGAATCCATTTCCAGGGACATGCAGAACTAGAAGGTGATGAGGACTAGTCAGCACAAGTTCAGAAAGCAGAAGTCATGCTTGACCAGCCAGATAACCTAAAATGAAATTACTGTCTTGGTAGATAAGTGAAGAGCAGTGAGTATTGCACACTTGACCACCCAGAACTCATTAAGCCTTTTAACACTGTCTCCCACAAGATCCTCACAGAGAAGCTGCTGAAGTATGGGCTAGGTGAGCAGACAGCAAGGTGGATTGAAAACTGTCTGAATGGATGGGCCCAGGGAATTGTGACCAGTGACATGAAGTCTACTTGGAGGTCTGGAACTAGCAGTGTACCACAGGGTCCAATGCCATACAGCATCTTCAATAATAATCTGGATGATGGTGCAGAGTACACCTCAGCAAGTTTGCTGATAATATAAAACTGGGAGAAGTGGCTGATAGATCAGAAGGCTATGGTGCCATCCAGAGGGAACTAGACAGGTCTGACAGGAACCTCAAGAAATTCAACTAAAGGCAATGCAAAGCCCTACACTTAAGGAAGCACAAACCCAGGCACCAGTATATGCTAGCAGCCTAATAGTTGGAAAGCAGTTTTGCAGAAAAGTACCAGGAGATCCTGGTAGACACAAAGTTGAACATAAGCCAGCAAGGTGCTCTTGCCTCAAAGAAGGCCAGCAGTATCATAGGCTGCATTAGAAGGAGTCTTAACCACACACTGAGGGGGTGGATCCTTCTCCTCTGCTCAGCACTGGTGAGGCAGCTTGTGAAGCATGTCCAGTTCTGGAACTACTGGAGATGGAGTCTGGAGAAGAGCCAGTATGATGAAGGGACTGTAGAACCTCCCGTAAGAGGAAAGGCTGAGAGAGCTGGGACTGTTCAGCCTAGAGATGGCTCAGGGGGAATCTCATCAGGCTGTACAAATATTTGAAGTGAGGGTGCAAAGGCAACTGAAATTTTTTTCCAGTAGTGTTCACTGACAAGGCAGGAGGTAATGCACACAAACTGAAACACAGGAGCATCCTCCTGAACATCAGAAAACACTTCCCCTGTAAGGCTGAATGATCATGGGAACAGGTTGCCCAGGGAGGTTATGGAGTCTCCATCCCCAGAGATCCTCAAAAGCAGTCTGGGCATAGTCCTGGGCAAGTGGCTGTAGAAGTCCCTGTCTGAGCAGTGGGGTTGGACAAGGTGGCATCCAGAGGTCTCTTCCAACCTCAAGCACTCTGTGAGTCTGTGAACTTCATAAAAGGGACTTGTATAATATGTTTGGTTCTATTTTTAATGCTAGAGGTTTAAATCCATGCACTTAAAAAGAGCTGCAGAACTTCTGAATTGGGTGATGAAAGTAGAAAAGTGTTGGCAAATAAAGGCATTGGAACTCTGATACTGTGTTTAGTCAATATAGAGTTTCTTTTTGTTTCTCTCACTTTAAAAATATAAAGGTAGGGTTTTATCCTCTACAACGTTACTGCCTTCACATTTCTCATCTAGTATTATGTATGTATCATTTCTTATTTCGATTTGGAGATACTAAGGAATAAAATCTTCAGTATAGGCAGCATCTTTCTTCCCAGGGAAATTGCAAATTAGACTTATACAGAATAGACTTAAGGATTCTTTAAGTGGAAATACAACTAGAATTAATATAGCACTGCTTTTATGAAAGATCTTTTAATAGTCTAGTTAAAGAATTAACTAAGACTATTGTACCCATTTGAAACTATAAATAAATTGCTAAATAGAGTGCAGAAAGGATCACAGTCAGAGTAGTATGTTCTTGTAGGTTAGGAAATTATTTAATAGTTACACAACCTTTAAATATCTAAAACTTTAGTTACCACAAATGTTAAAGAACATTGATTAATCTGTCATTCGAAAAACAGAAAACTATGTATGGTACCCTGTCTTATGTTGGTGAATGTATTAGGTTTTGTACATCTCAAGGGAAGAATGACACCCGATATATCACAGCTTCCTGCAAACTGCGCCTTCCAGCATAGATGGACTATCTTGAGAGCATCACAAAGAGCTTGTCCTAAAGTAGTCCAGAATAGCATGGCTCACATATGCTTCTGTTATCTTAAATAAATATACATGTATTAAGAAAATGCTATGCTGATCTGATGCCCTTTTATCAAGATGGGCCTGGCAGGGACCCTTGACACCTCACAGCACAAGCCTCTGCTACTTGAGTGATTAGTGGAGTCTATGAGCCTGAGTGAAGGCAGAGGCGCTTCAGCTTGCTGATCTGTAAGATACCACACAAGGTGGGAGAGACTTCTGGCACGCTGGGTCTGTATATAGCAGATGTGCCTCCAGATGATAGCAGAAGATTCCTGGGGTAGTGAAGGGCAACTGCTATTAAAATCTGCCTTTTCACAACCCTTCCAGACAGCCCAGGATCCCACTGGAAGCCCAACTTCATCACACAGTAATACTTCCCTGCTCAGTGACTCATGTGTCACATAGGAAATATAGGAAGTGTCATGTTCAAAGAATTAACTCAATGAGTATGCAGAATATAGAACATAAAGCACTAATTCTCCAGTGGTTCCATTGTATAAACAGTTCCCTTACTCTCCTAACCTCTAGAGAATCAAACAGGGATAACTCCTTTTCCTTGCCTTTTTTTTTTTTTTTTTTTTTTTGTGGTGCTTCTGGGATGTAAATCATGCTTCCTTCATTGTTGTTTTCCTGTTTCACTGTTTCTTATCTGAAACACCAGTTCTCAGCAGTTTTTCTCTGAGTTACTATAAGCTGGGTAAGATCCGATTTGATTTGTTCAAGACCATTAGCAGTATAGCAGATTATATAGTCAAAGTTTGCCCACTTCCAGTTAAAATAGAAACAAACTGTTTCTTGAGAAATTCAGCTTGGGCATTTGGTCAATGCCTGAGACATAATCTAAATTATTTCTAACTCTGATAATGATACTGTACATCTAAACCAAAGTGAAAGTCTTTGGATACCTAAGATAAAAGCATAAAATCTAATTTTTTTGACAGAAAAAGGAAGATACTTCCTCAAGGGATATTGCTGCCTCCTAATGAAATGAATTCCCATACTGACACCTGGGGGCAGTAAGTCTTCACTGTCTGTCTTTCAAATTTATGCTTAGTCTTTCAAAGCAAGACAAATAAGACTCAAAAAGGAAACTGCTACGTTATCCATAGTAATTTTGCAAACAGGATATAGAGTGCTGCAGGCTTTTTATCATTGCTAAATCATGTACAGCAGTCTCATTATTTGTAATAACTCAACTGAGGGTAGATATAAAATGTTATGCATCCTTTTATTGCCATTGAAATGGTTTCAGATGGTACAAATACATTAGGGCCTATCATAAGATCCACAAGAAATTACATCATGTTCCTTTAAATGCTACATGATATATTTTTAATTTTAATCTTCCTGATAGATATATGTGTTCTGCTGTGCTTCAATTATCAGCTTTCTCCTTAAGTACAATGCACTGTCTTTCAGGAAGAAATGGGGTGACATGCCAGTGTACCCCATATGCTGGTGCTGAAGACACCATAACTAGAGGATTGCCTTTGAAAGACTTTGTAGTTTCTATTACACAGCTTTATCTCCTTATAAACCAAGCTGCCTGGTACCACTGTTCCAGACATAAAATAAATAACAGGAAATCCTTCAATATGTTTGAGGTGTCTTTCAAAATTACCATTAATAATTTTTTTTAGAAATTTGTTCTTTTAGATCTGTTACTTTCAGAATACAATAGGTCTAGAAATAACTGTACGGATCATAACTATGTTACTTCCTGTATTTAATCTCAGTAACCATACAAACATGATTTACAAAGGGGGGAAATCCCAATGGCATAAGCACTTAGGTGTCAAAAGAAACTTAAAGTTTTCTTAAGAAATGGAAAAAGGTGAAGTAAAAATAACTTTTGGGAGTTAATATTAGTTACTATAGCACTAGAGTTTGTTGTACTGTATCAGTTCTGCCACCTTCAGAGTCCATACATGAAAAGCCAGATGACAGCCAAGTTTCTGAAGAATTTGTGTTATAGGGAATGTCCCATTTGAGTATGATCAAATATTAAAGTTACTCATTCATCAGCACAGATTCTCATTGAATTTCTAGGCATTGTTACACTTGGATTTGTTTGGTTTGTTTCTCTTTAAAAGAACCAGACTAAGACAATTTAAAGAATGATGTGAGAAAATTCCTAAACTCAGAAACAACATATTTCCTTTTTTAGTCTGCAATTTATATTCTCTCCAAAATGTCTATACCTTTGATTTTCACACTTCTGATATTTTGATCAAGTCTGTATAGTCTCTGATTAAATTACATTAGCCTTGAAATGATGCAATTAATAACCTGAGAAAATGCAATTTCAAATCCTTGCCATTAATTAAGAGATAACCATGTACAAATAATTAGATAATTAACATCACTCATCAATATGGATTTATAGCCATTTTTATGTGTAGCAACAGAATGGGAGAGGAATAACAGAAACACAGGGCCGCAGTATAGTTTGGGTTAGACTGGACCTTTAAAGGTCATCTAGTTCATCCACCCTGCAATAAGCAGGGACGTCTTCAACTACATCAGGTTGCTCGGAGTCCAGTCCAACATCAACTTGAATGTGTCCAGGGATGGGACATCTAACCTCATCATAAAAAATTTCTTCCTTATACCTAGCCTGAATCTATCCTCCTTTTGTTTAAAGCCATTGCCCCTTGTCCTGTCACTACACACCCTGCTAAAAAGGCTGTCCCCATCTTTCTTATAAGACTTTAGGTACTGGGAAGCTACAATAAGGTCTCCCTGGAGCCTTCTCTTCTCCAGGCCAAACAATGCCAACTGTCTCAGCCTGCCTTCATAGGAGAGGTGCTCCAGCCCCCTGATCATTTCTGTGTCCCTCCTCTGGACCCACTACAGTATGTCCACCTCTTTCCTGTGCTGAGGACTCCAGAGCTGGATACATTGCTCCAGGTGGCACCTTACCAGAGTGGAGTACAGCGGCAGAATCACATCCCTCAGCCTACTGGCCACGCTGCTTTTGATGCAGCCCAGGACAGACTAAGAAAACTTAGGAAAAGGGAAAACTAAGGACAGTCCATCATTGGACATGGTCAAAACACAGCTGAACAAGGCCCTCAGTAACATAATAAGATGTGGGACTAAGTGTTGCTTTAAGCAAAGGTTGGACTAGATGACTGTGAAAGATCCCTTCCTATCTCAGTTAACCTATCATTATAATCTAAAGATGCTGTGATAGTTTATACAGGACTGTCATGGTTTAACCCCAGCCATATAATAACCCAGTGATGAAGTGCCACACTCCCCTCACCCAGAGGAGAATCAGAAAGGAATGTAAAGCTTGAGAGTTGAAGTAAGAACAATTTAATAGTTGAAACAAAATAAAAATGAAAGAACAATAACAATAATCATGATAACAGTTATAATGAAAAAGAGGGCTGAGGGTGGGGTGGGAATAAAATCCAAAAGGAAAGGAGGAAACAAGTGATGCACAGTACAACTTCTTATCACCTGCTGACTGATGCCCAGCCAGTCCCCAAGCAATGATCAGCTGGCCCCAGCCAACTTTCCTCCAGTTTATATACAAAGCATGGCACCCCATATACCATGGGATGGAATACCTCTTTGGCCTGTCCTAGCTGTGTCCCCTCCCAATTCCTTGTGCCCCTGCAGCCCTCTTGCTGGACGGGCCTGAGCAACTGAAAAGCTCTTGACTTGCTATAAACATCACCCAGCAACAATTAAAACCATCAGTGTGCTATCAACATTGTTCTCACACCAAATCCAAAACACAGCACTGCACCAGCTACTGAGAAGAAAGTTAATTCCATCCCAGCTGAAACCAGGACAAGAACCCATACAAAATGTTAAGATCTGAAGATTATTCTGGTCCAAGTTTTATGAAAAGACATTGTTGAGAAGACTGCCAAGTTCAAACATTTCAACAATGTAAATTTACTCTCTGTGCACAAGGAACTGAGCACTGCCTGCCCTGCCTGGGTAGCAGTTCTGCACAGAAGTCCCTGTGGCTTTGGAAACAGGGCAGAGGAGCTACCCTAAGGCTGGCAGCAGCAAGGCCCATCAGCATCCAGTGCTGTAGAAGTAGAAGCACAGCCAAGAGGTGGAGGGATACAATGATCCCCCTCAATTCCACACACCTTAAACCATACCTAGATACTGTGTTCTCTGGTTTGGGCGCCCAGTGCAGGAAAGACAGCACCAGGCTTAAGTGAGCCCAGCAGAGACCCATGAGGGTGCTGGAATACCTGCTCTGTAAGGAGAACCTGAGGAGTGGGGCTAGTTCTGCCTGGAGAAAGAAAGGCTTTGGGAGAACTCCATGGTAGCCGCCATCTACCTATGACCCACATGTTGGGAAGACAGAGCCAGGCTCTCAACACGAGAGACACTGGGCATATGCTGAAAAAAGATGTTTAGAATGGATATAAAGGGAAACGTTTTTCCCCATGGGGACAGTCTAGGGTGGAGCAGGTTGCCCAAAGAGGCTGTACAGCCTGCCTTTTTGGAGGTTTTCAGCACCAGGCTTGAAAAATCCCTGAGCCACATGGTCTGGCCTCCTCACTCATGCTGCCTTGAGCAGGTAATTACACTGGGGACCTCCTGGTGTTCTTTTCAATTTGAATTTTCCTATGAGCCTATGATTACCCTTCTCTTCCCACACTGCTTCCTCTCCCATCCAGCTGGATCCACCCTATTCCTTACACCTTCAGGCCCTCCCCAAGACATCCTGGGATGAGTGTCACATATTTCCACAAGTCCCTGCACAACATTCCCTTACAGTATTTGTGCAACCCTAAATGCTCTTGCTCTGCATCCTGCAGTCTCCCCCAGCCCTGGAGGCAGTGACTCCTGTCAGCCTGCAATACTGCTGCACAGCAATTCTCGGGCTAACCCATCTCAGCTTTGAAGAAAAGGATCTGGATCTGGGAATCCAGGTGGACACAAAGTTGAACATAAGCTAGCAATGTCCTCTTGCCTCAAAGAAGACCAACAGTATCCTGGGCTGCATTAGGAGGACTGTTGCACAGGAGGACGGCAGCCCCGAGAACCCTGTGATGTCACAGCGGAGCCCGTGAGCCCACTGCTCTTTAGCAGGCCCTGCCACTGTCCTGCTGCACAGCGTGCAGCGCGCACACTCGAGCCGGGTCCTGGGCTTGGCCTTGAGTCTTGGCTCTGAGGAGAGCAGCAGCTCTGGGCGCTGAGCTAAGGCCCCCCCTTCCTGTGCTCCTCTCCCCACTGCTCGGACGTGGGGTGCCCGGGCTCCCCCACAGTGGCTGTCCCGGGACCGCAGGCCCGGCTGAAGACTGCCAGCGAGTGCCTCTGCCTTCCCTGAGCACCTCCTCCGTGAGGTACCTCCCGCCAGCTGCAGCTCAAGCCGTGCTGGTCATCTGGGAGCTGTGGCAGGGGGCTGGGACTGGCAGGCGGTGTGGCTGGGGGGAGACGAGCGGGCACGTGTGGAGGGCAGCCCATGGTGCTGGCTGCCCCGCAGGTTTTCAACCCTCAAGGGGAGCCTTTGGGAGGCCCTGAGCTCCCCCCTCCCACCGCTTGCTGGGGTTTTCTCTGCTTTTCCCTTCTCCTCACACCAGGGAAGCTCAGGCGTGTTGCACATCTCTCTTTGCAGGACGTGATGCCGGCTGCCGAGGAAGCTGTGGAGGACAGCGGCTCTGCCGTGATGGCCAGCGGGAGCCAGCTGCAGCAGGCAGGGCGGTCGGAGGCACCAGAAGATGACCCATGCCCCATCTGCCTGGGAGAAATCGACAAAGCTGCCCGCGTGGCCTTGTGCTTCCACCGCTTCTGCTTTGGCTGCATCCAGCGGTGGGCCGCCATGAGACCTGTGTGCCCACTCTGCAGGCGGCCTTTTGATCGTATCCTGCGGGTGCTGCCAGCAGATGATGAAGAGGATGGAGATGGCTCTTCTGCCTGCCACCAGAGCAACGCGTCCAGGGAGAGGTCCCGCAGCAGATCCCCGCGGCGGCGCTACGTCTTGGTCAGATATGCCATGAGCAGCAGGACCCCAGCTCGGAGGAGGAGGTCTGTGGGGAGGGACCAAGTGCTGAGGGGCGGCAGGGCTCCAGTGCCCCCAGACACCACCTCCCAGCAGGCTCCTGTACCCAGCGCTTCCCAGGTGCAAACCCCACCGAGCACAGCGGAGCGCGTGGTCCGCGCTGGGGATGGAGCCTCCATCCACATCGGCACGCTGGCGCTGCCACCCCTGCATATCCAGCTCTCCTTTCGCAGAGCCCAATAAAGACGCGGGTGCACTCACAGGGTGTTTTTTCCAAACCCAACGACAACCCATTGCAGGCAATGCTCCTCAGCATTGTGTCATTTTGTTTGGGTGGGGTGGGTTGACTTTGGCTGGCTGCCAGGTACCCACCAAGCCGCTCTATCACTCCCCTTCCTCAAGAGGTGGGGAGAAAATGCAACGAGAGGTTTGTGGGTCCGTGCAAGGACAGGGAGATCACTCAGCAATTACAGCCATGGGCAAAACAGATTCGGCTTGGAGAAATTCATTCAACGAATTGCCAATGAAATTCAGAGTAGGATAGTGAGAAAGAAGGACAACTTCCCCCACCCCTCCCGTCTTCCCAGGTTCAGCTTCAGCCCTGGCATCTCTGCCTCCTCCCCTTGCGTGGTGCAAGGGGATGGGGAACTGGGGCTGTGGCTCCAGTTCTTCACACATTGTCTCTGCCGCTCCTCGCTCCTCACACTCCACCCCTGCTCCAGCACGGGGTCCCTCCCATGGGAGACAGTCCTTTACAACCTTCAGCACGGGTCCTTCCTAAAGGCTGCAGTTCTTCATGAACTGCTCCAGCATTGTACCTCTTTTCTAAGGGGTACAACCCTTTGGGAACAGACTGCGCCAAAGTGAGTCCCCCACACACACCCACAGGTCCTGCCACAAAACTTGCTCCAGCATGGGGTCTCTCTGCAGGCCACCGGTCCTCCCAGAAAGCTTGCCCCAGGGTGAGTTCGTCTCCAGGGGCCACAGCTCCGGCCTGCAGCTTGCTCCAGTATGAGCTCTTCACGGAGGCACAGCTTCCATCAGGGCACATGCCCCTGCACTGGTGTGGGGTCCTGCGTGGGCGGCAGGGCAGATATCTGCTCCACCGTTAACCTCCATGGCCTGCAGGGGGACAGCCTGTGTCACCGGGGTCTGCACAGAATCATAGAACCATGTAGGCCGGAAAAGGCACCGAAGACCTTCGAGTCCAACTACTAACTTAACACTACCAAGTCCACTCCTAAATCATGTCCCTAAGCACCACGCCTACACGTTTTTTAAATACCTCCGGGGATGGTGACTCCACCATTTCCCTGGGCAGCCTGTTCCACTGCCTGACAAGCCTTCCCGTGAAGAAATGTTTCCTAATACCCAGCCTAAACCGCCCCTGGCACAACTTGAGGCGTTTCCTCTCATCCTGTCTCTTGTTACTTGGGAGAAGAGACAGACACTCGCCCCACTGCTGCCTCCTCCCCTCAGCCTCCTTTTCTCCAGGCTAAACAACCCCCGTTCCCTCAGCCGCTCCTCGTCAGACTTGTGCTCCGGACCCTTCCACCAGCTGCACTGCCCGTCTCTGGACACGCTCCAGCACCTCAGTGTCTTTCTTGCAGTGAGGGCCCGAGGCTGAACACAGGATTCGAGGGGCGGCCTCACCAGCACCAAGTACAGGGGGACAATCGCTTCCCTAGTCCTGCTGGCCATGCTATTTCCATACAAGCCAGGATGCTTCTTGCCCCCCTGGGCACACGTTGTTGGCTCATCTTCAGCTGCCTGTCAACCAGCACCTCCATGTCCTTTCCCAACAGGCAGCTTTCCAGCCGCTCTGGCCCAAGCCCTAGCGCTGCATGGGCTTGGTGTGACCCAAGTGCAGGACCCGGCAGCGAGCCTCGTAGAACCTCACACAACTGGCCTGGGCCCATCGCTCCAGCCTGCCCAGGTCCCTCTGCAGAGCTTGCCTACCCTCAAGCGGATCAACGCTCCCCCGCAGCTTGGCGCCCCTCGGCAAACTCACGGAGGGGGCACTCAATCCCCTCGTACGGGTTGTCGGTAAAGCTATTAAACAGAACCGGCCCCAGCACGGAGCCCTGCGGAACACCACTGGTGACCCCTCGCCAGCTGGATGTAACTCCATCCCCCACCACGCTCTGGGCTCGGCCAGCCAGCCAGCTTTATACCCGGCGCAGAGGGCACCTGCCCAGGCCACGAGCAGCCAGTGTCTCCAGGAGAATGCTGTGGAAAACAGTGTCAAAGACATTTTGGATGTGCTCCACTGTACTCAACACATTGTGGAGCAGACCGAAGGACCTTGCTTAGCACGCTGTCCCTCAAGCACGGGCGTGCTGCCCCATGGCTTATCACTGGCAAGCCTGGTTTTATCACTGTCCCACTTCAAATCGCGTTTTCAGCTCTTTCAATGAGCCCTGCTAACTGTCCTGGAAGGATTCTTTCTCCCACTTTGAGGCAAGCATACCCCGCCTGTCACCAGCAGGTCTGCTGTCCTGTAGACCCATCCCTGATCAAAAAAACCCAGAATTCTGTTGGGTGACACCAGTCCCGGAGCCAGGTATCAATCACTTGGCTCTTCCCTCTTTCTTCCAACACGATCCCCTGCAACTGGAAGGATGGAGGAGAAAACCGCTTGTGCTCCTGATCCCTTAACCTGTCATCCCAACACTCTGGAGTCTCTTTTGATCGACCTTGGCCTTCTTACTGCAACTTCATAGCTGCTTACGTGACAAAGCACTAATGGATCACAACCTGAGTGCTCTGCCCATGTAGGAACTTCTCTTGTAACATCTTCAACCCGGGCCCCAGGGAGGCAGCAGCCTTTCCCAGGCAGTGGGCCCAGCCTGCACACTGGGCCTTCCGTTCCCCACAGAAGAGAAGTCTCCTACGGCAACGGCCCGTATGAAACGATACCTCTGTGTGCATTCATCTCTGATCCCTAGATACTTCTGTCTTAGAAGCAGTGCCTTCTTACAGTGGGGTGAGCTGAAGAACAGCAAATCTGTTACGTGGGGATTAAAGCAGTGTGACACTTTGTGGATTCAGGTCTGGCACGACGTCTCTCCTTTGGGCACATGGTTGGAAAGCTGGCACTGTGGGCCAGCAAAGGCGGCCGGTGGTATCCTGGGCTCCATTAGGACTGTTGCCAGCAGGCCAAGAGAGGTGACCCGTCCCCTCTGCTCAGCACTGGTGTGGCCACCTCCAGAGTGCTGGGCCCAGTACCGGGCTCCCCAGTGCAAGAGAGAGATGGAGCTACAGGACGGCAAGGCCAGCAAAGGTGATGAAGGGACTGGAGCATCTCCCATAGGAGAAAAAGGCTGAGAGAGCTGGCACTGTTCAGCCGACGGGAAAGGCGGCTCAGGGCAATAACATGATGGGGTACAAACATCTGAAGGGAGGGTGCAAAGGTGGCAGAGCCAGGCTCTTTCCAGTGGTGTCTGCTGGCAGGGCAAAAGGCAAGGGGCACAAACTGAGTCACAGGAGCTTCCAGCTGAACAACAGCAAACGCTTTCTTACTGTGAGCGTGACTGAGCACTGGCACAGGTTGCCAAGAGAGGTTGTGCAGTCACCCATCCTTGGGCATCTGCACAAACTACCCGGACACGGTTCTGGGCAAGCAGTTCTAGCTGACCCTGCTTGAGCAAGGGGCTTGCACCAGGGGATCTCCAGAGGTCCCTGACAACCTCAACCATCCTGTCATCTCTGGGTCACGGTGCTCTCTTTGTTCCAAGGAGGTCACCAGCGTTCCCCGCCCACATTGCTGGGCTGCCCGCTGCCAGGCCCTGGTGCTCAGGGGCACCAGCCTCTCATCACAGGACCTGAAAAGCCTGAGGTAAAACCCCACCCCCACCACAAGGCAAGGCCACATGAAGATGGCCAACATGCTGTGCAACAGGGGCTTTCTCCTGTTGGGCTCTTCGTGACCCTCACCGCGTGGAGGTTGAGGGCAGCCCCGAGAACCCTGTGATGTCACAGCGGAGCCCGTGAGCCCACTGCTCTTTAGCAGGCCCTGCCACTGTCCTGCTGCACAGCGTGCAGCGCGCACACTCGAGCCGGGTCCTGGGCTTGGCCTTGAGTCTTGGCTCTGAGGAGAGCAGCAGCTCTGGGCGCTGAGCTAAGACCCCCCCCTTCCTGTGCTCCTCTCCCCACTGCTCGGACGTGGGGTGCCCGGGCTCCCCCACAGTGGCTGTCCCGGGACCGCAGGCCCGTCTGAAGACTGCCAGCGAGTGCCTCTGCCTTCCCTGAGCACCTCCTCCGTGAGGTACCTCCCGCCAGCTGCAGCTCAAGCCGTGCTGGTCATCTGGGAGCTGTGGCAGGGGGCTGGGACTGGCAGGCGGTGTGGCTGGGGGGAGACGAGCGGGCACGTGTGGAGGGCAGCCCATGGTGCTGGCTGCCCCGCAGGTTTTCAGCCCTCAAGGGGAGCCTTTGGGAGGCCCTGAGCTCCCCTCTCCCACCGCTTGCTGGGGTTTTCTCTGCTTTTCCCTTCTCCTCACACCAGGGAAGCTCAGGCGTGTTGCACATCTCTCTTTGCAGGACGTGATGCCGGCTGCCGAGGAAGCTGTGGAGGACAGCGGCTCTGCCGTGATGGCCAGCGGGAGCCAGCTGCAGCAGGCAGGGTGGTCGGAGGCACCAGAAGATGACCCATGCCCCATCTGCCTGGGAGAAATCGACAAAGCTGCCCACACAGCCTCGTGCTTCCACCGCTTCTGCTTTGGCTGCATCCAGCGGTGGGCCGCCATGAGACCTGTGTGCCCACTCTGCAGGCGGCCTTTCAATCGCATCCTGCGGGTGCTGCCAGCAGATGATGAAGAGGACGGAGATGGCTCTTCTGCCTGCCACCAGAGCAATGCGTCCAGGGAGAGGTCCCGCAGCAGATCCCCGCGGAGGCGCTTCATTCTGGTCCGATATCCCATGAGCATCGGGACCCCAGCTCGGAGGAGGAGGCGTGCATGGAGGAGCTGAGCACTGAGGGGTGACAGAGCTCCAGTGCCCCCAGACACCACCTCCCAGCAGGCTCCTGTACCCAGCGCTTCCCAGGTGCAAACCCCACCGAGCACAGCGGAGCGCGTGGTCCGCGCTGGGGATGGAGCCTCCATCCACATCGGCACGCTGGCGCTGCCACCCCTGCATATCCAGCTCTCCTTTCGCAGAGCCCAATAAACACGCTGGTGCATTCTCAGGGTGTTTTTACAAAATGAAATGACAACCCATTGCTGCTAATGCTCTTAATGTTTTTTCAACATAACTGAATCTAATTACATGCACTTATTTCATTTAATGGCAGCACTATTTATTTCATGGCATTTTTAATGGTAAAGCAGGAGTAACTCTACTCACCAGCCTGCCCTTCGAGGCACTTGGGTGGGGTGTTGAAGCCTTTAGACCAATTCCAGCCTGCAGGTCCTTAAGGCCTGCCAATCCAAGGTCCACTGTCTGGCTGACGGCCCTGTCTCTGCAAGTCCTTCCACACCCAAGAAGCCTCCATCATCCTCCAGTCACACCAATCTGAGTCTTTCTCTGACACCTCTCTACAACTCTCTACAACACCTCTCTATAACTGCAGCTTGTGCCAAGCCTATGGGCTGCCAGGTAGTGTGCAGACATCCAGAGTTAATGGGAAAAATATCCAAAAGGCAATGAGAAATGAGCAGAACTTGGAGGAAGACAAAAAGGCAGCAAGTTGTTTGAAATGCTGCCAGAAAGCAAGTACTTGCTCTGCAAGGACACAATGGGTAGAAGGGATGGTATTTATAAGCTTTTTTGATTTCTGCTCTCATTTACTCACTCCGAATATTCATTATTCAACCTCTATAACAAAAGTTAATTAATTTAATTTATGTTCTAACAAAAATATATTTTAATTTCTACGCCTCTTCATTTTCTTTGGGAGGTCATTAGAAGAACACAGAGGCAGATCCACCTCATAGCACCGTTGAATGTGGGAGGCTGAACACAATGTGCAAATATATTTAGGCCAGATTTCTCAGATGTTCTTATTTGAGCTTAAGCACCTGACAGTTTGTAGATAACTTGAGTTTCTTGGCATCTCCAGAGCCAGTCACATTGGGATCTAGAGTTGTTTTTGTGAGTTTTTGGGCTATTTCAAAAAAGTGAAAGTCTTTTTTTTTTTTTATTTCCCACAAAACTTCCCAGAAGACTGACTTTACCATAACTTTGAAAAATCTGTTGACTGTACAGTCTACTATAATTTCTCAGAGCTTTACTGGAAATGGAGATGACTAGGGCACTGGACTGAGATTCAGCAGATCCAGAATTGTCTACTGATTTTCAGAGATATTCTGTGACATTGTCACGAGTAATTAATTTCCTTTAACCTTTGATTGTCTATCTGTAAAATGTAAATAAATGATACTTCCCAAGCATTCCACAGATTAGGAAGAAAAATCTATTAGCACTTGGAAAGTAATCAGATAATACTCAAGGAGCGTCTTAGAAAGCACTCAAAGAAAAGTAGTTTTTTCTACAATGCAATTTGGGAGGTGCAAATTAATTTCAACCTGACAATGTGTATCAGACAACAATACATTACAGACTAGATACCTGATCCAGTGAGTTGGCCTGTTCTTTGTACTACCATGAAACAGGGTTTCTTCATTAATAAGTAGTGGCACAAATATAATAAAATAGTTCACAGTACATACACACAGGCAGAGGAGAAGAGTTATACATAAAGACAATCAAATGACAAGTACAAATATCCTCCATATATTCAGAGGGAGCCTCTATATATTGCCATGTGATAGCAGAGATGCCATCAAGTGTCTGACTGACTTCAACCAGAATCCCACATGGATTCCTCTAACACACACATACCGACTGCATGAATGAATGCTAACAGAAGTTCACAGACTAAAGGTAGTAACAAGGTTTTGAACGCATAGGCTAGCTGTGTGTCTCAAACCAGAAGGAGAAAGCAAGACCAGCTTTTCCAGGTGACATATGTATTTCTTCACAAATCAGACCCAACCCAGCCACACCCTCTGTTATCTGTCAGCAAATCAGCTGTGCAACACCGTTACGCTGATGAAGCACTTTAAATTGTTGCGAGAAAATATAAAACAAAGGTCCCACTTATGTTAAATTAGATTCATATTACATAGTTTTGGGGGATACATTATGTTTTCCTTTTATGATGGATGATGATAGTCTTCATCATCATGATACTTAAAGCTTTTCATGCATCAACCCTCTATAAATAGCATGCAAATAATGCTAATTATTTTCATATTCTATAGAATATATTTTTAATGGTTACATGTAAAACATTCATAATGAATGTATGCTGTTGTAAACAGATTAAAATTTCAGAAAAAGTTTACTTATGTGCATATCCAGATAAATAGGTTGTTTATTAAGTTTGACACCTGTGATGTTTGACACTACAAGAAAAACATTTTTATATTTCCATAGCAAGTATAATATTTATCATAATTAATGCTCAAAATGTAGTGTGGGCTATTGATTTATTATCATATATTTGCTCAGAATAGCTTTAAAACTGTTCTGTTGATTTTGGTATTTTCCAGAAGGTAAGATATTATCCATCAGGATTAGCAATACATTAGGTATTTTTTATTTTAGGAAAAAAATGAGTTTAAAAACCAGGCTACCACACCTACATGCGTTCTATAGCCAAGGATCTGCACTGAGCAAAGTTAATTCAGTTTACTGCTGTAAAAAAACATGCATTAAATCCCAAGTTTAATAGCTCCAGGCAGTATGTTTTATGGCAACAATAACAACTTATTTTCTACTCCCAGAAATTCAACTCTTCCAGAATTTTTAATAAGGATTTCTGTATCCTAAACCTAAGTCCTTTTAGACAAAGAGGTGGTTTTTATCTTTCTTATGGTTGGTTATCTGGGACAAACAAACCAAATCAGGCAAGAAAACTTTCAGTCAGCTTCACTCTGCTGCCTTTTGACATATACCAATAGACCAGTCAGTGAAAAGAGAGCTTGCACTGGCATATTCACACACAACACCTGTTTCAAATTTGAGATTTTATAAAAATATGCACAACAGCTACTGGCCACAGACCTGATTTCTCCTGCCCTTTTCCTACAGAACATGCCACCACTCCCACATGACCATTTCCTGCCCTCCCTTGACCACTTTTGCAGAGCTTTTGTTCTTAGTAAGCTGCATACCACGAGGACCGCTAAAAGGCAATGCTGTACTGGGAATACATAATGTTCAAGTCATGCATTTGACTCATCAACATCCCATCCATGTTACAACTTTAGAAGATTTATTTCCAAAAAGTCTCTCCCTGTTGTTACTACTTTTAAATGATTGGGGGAAACCTCCACATCCTATTTTCAAAGTCTCTAGTGTAGCATGAGAGGTTCCCTCCCACTCCCTTTTTTTTTCATTCTGTACATTTTTTGGTTTTAGTGTTTTTTTTTTTTTTTTTTTTTTTTTTTTTTTTTTTAAAGACAATCCCAGTCAGAATTACAATACTACCTTTTAAAATCTTCTTTATTTCAACTCTGTGGGGTTTTTTTGTAATAAGATAGGCTTGGGTGATTGGAGTTACACAATGTGAATTACACTTCAGAGTGTATGAACACACCATTTTACAATCAAATCTTCCTTTTAGTATTTCTACATGAATTAAGTACATTCATACATGTTTCTGCCCTAACTGTAAGTTTGCATATCTGGATATACCACACGAGCTTCTTTTTCATATACAATGCAGAAAGATAGCTAGAATAGTTGGTCAACCTTAAGAGGTCCATGTCTGTAAGACAATAGTTTTGTTCAGACTCAGTATCCTGATGGTTTCCTTTTTCTTGAATTCAAGAAAAAGGACCAGTATTACTTAACATTTTGGGCTCAAAGTGCAGACTTCAGAATAGCTTTCCTTCCCAATTCTCAATAAAGAACATGTATTGTTCTTTAAGTCTTGTATTTCCACTTCTTCCAGTGATGAATAGAATAGCTTTTATTTTGATCTATTTCTTTTTAGTTTATTTAATTTTTTAGAAACTAATAATTCTAAGAGGGTTTTAAGAAAGCATCTAAAAATGTTGCAATCTGATACACAGCAACAGTATATACATCAACTCTACAGGTCCCTCATATTCCCAGAAAATCTGAATTCCTTCCTCAGTGCCCTCCTGTGTAATTTTCCTTGGTAACCCACCAAAGACCTCAAACTGACCTCATCATCACATTTCCATAGAAGCCATTTTCCTTTCTCCTGACCAAATCCTGGATTTTTTGCCTTATCCTCCTATTGTCATCTAAGAACAATGCAGTTTCTGAAGCTTTTATCTGTTGCTTCTCTGTCTGATAGCTGACCTATATTATGGTCTTTATCAGCTGGAAACAAGAGTCATCTCTGTTAGGGACAGCTGTATGTTTTTCTTTTTGCTCTGTACTTGCACAGGTGTGTTGCTGTTACTATGTAACCTTCAATTCAGTTATATGCATATTAAAAAACCCTACTGTTTAATTAATACTTATTCAACATGCACTCTTTCTAATCTTGGTATTATTGTAGCGTGGGATCAGTCTCTTTCACATCTCTAAGTGATTTCCTTAGGAGCAATTAGGTATTTTCACAAAACTGAACGTGAACCTCGTCTGTCACGTCTTCCTCTGCCAGCTATAAAGCAAGCTTCAATTGTATGCAAGTCACCACCACATACTAAGATTTTTTTTTTTTTTTTTTGCCAGGGGGAAAGAGGTCTGATCTGTGCTCTGTGCGGTCATGGAATTTTATACTTCTGTTCTTAGAAGGACTCCACTTCCCTTTATTGGCACTGTAACTGTGGAAGCAGAGGTTGATCAATCTTCTCAGACAAGGTCACACACCCGACCAGATTCTCAGTGCCTGTACTGTTGTCCTGAAATCTTGGCAAATTTGAAACAAAAAAGATATTTTTCACAGATGCAAGGCCACATCTCAGGTCAGAAGCAGTTTATTATGAAACAGACAATATATTCTGTCTCAAAAATTAGGATTATAAAGTTTTGAGGTGCTTGTACTGTTCCTCATAGTGACAAGAGAAGGTTCAGCGATACCAGGAAAGCAAGAATACAGTATTTTCTCCCCTCTTCCTGTCTTTTATTGCTTTTTCACTACACTTCCTTGGCATAACAGGAATGACAGAAGTCCAGGCTGGAGCTTTGAACTTTGAGGCAGATCTGCCTGCACCAAGATTACCAAAGACTGCTAAAACCTTAAATTGCCTCTTGGTTGAAGGTGCATGTTCTAGGCCCTTCCAAAATGTGAGCAGTTCAAAAGGACAATAAAAAAAAACAAACCCTTTTGCACTCAGAAGGCAGATTTTTATTTAAGCAGATGTTACAGAGTACTTCAAGTGAAGTAAAAAACAACAAAGAATTTTCTCCCTTCAACCCACTGTAGATTTGTAGGGTAGGTTGTTTCCTTCAACCTTTTGCTCACATAAATTATTGGCTGGGTTTTTTTTTTTTGGGGGGGAGCTTCCTGTGCCACAGACAAGTCTATGTTGTCTCATCTTTCCATCAGACCTGAAGGTCTGTGCCTGCTTCTGTTGCTTCTTTGCAGTTTCCCACTCTTTGCTGTACTACAATCTTCCTTCTCCTTACAATTTATTTTCCCCTGCTTATGTCTCAGTACTGTCCTCTGCAAAGTTTTCACAATTGCCATGAAGGAAGGTGGAGTTTCTCATTTTTTTCCTACAGTTTCCACATACACTTTGGGCAAATGAAGGCTCTGTATCCAAGACATATCTTTTCAGGATGTGGTCAAAGAAATAAAACAGATGACACCATGGCAACTACAGATCCAGATTTTATTAGAGCTGAAACTAGAATAACAGTTTTAAAACCCTAATAAGGAGACAGAACATTGAAGTGACAATATACCTTTTTGTGCTTCTGTTGGTAAGTAGAACTCTGCGCCCAGTCTTGTTGCCAGCCCAGGATCTGTATGGTGGAGTAGCAATAACTCCTCTTTCAAAGTCCCAGCAAAGAGTCCCCCCTCTGCCTTTAGCAAGACGTTGGTGCCTGTGGCCCCATCTCCCCCACGCAATCCTGACTGTTTTGTCCTTTGCTTTTCTGCCTGTTTTATCCTGTGCTCTCAAAAGTGCTCCCTGGTAACTGGTCACTTCTGAGGTGCCTCACTCCAGTAGTTACAGGACCAAGAGGGCAGACTCTGGTGACAAATGGTCTTAAACCACCTTGGCTGGACTCATACTTTAGCGACTTGACAGTAGCATACTTTGCCTTTATGTAGCACCAGTGGTCTTCTTGTGATAGACTTGACACTTCCAATAGTTTCAAGGTGTTTTGTTGGAGGGAGCAGTTTTGACTCCTTTCATGCCTTCTGAAGGGCATTTCACAAAACTTTTTTTAACAAAATCTTTTCTCATTCTCTATTCTACCCACTTTAGCTTGCTCTTCCTTTATTACTGCACTGATACAGATAGGATAATCTGATCTTCCAACTCCATCAATACACAGAATCCCTCATCTTTCTTTCAGCTCCATGTTGTATTTAAGTAGCTCACACATATTTGTTTAAAGCCCAAACGATTTTACCGCACTACTTTTGATGCAATATGTATATCCAGTCAGATGATTTCCTAACTGCTTGAAAAACTCACTCACCAGTCTATAAATGTATTTTTACCCCATCTCTTACCGCCTGTGCTTGCAAACAAAGCTTCTCTGACATCTCCTGGAACAGACTGGAGCAATGTTCAGAGAGATATCATGAAAACTGGGTCTTGGGTGACAGGCTAACTAAATGTTATTGTCCCACAGCAGAAATAGTTATGAAATGAAAATTTTGAACTAAACATCAAAGAAGTATTACAGATTTCATGCTGCATCCCCTTAGAAGGCACCAAACATTGCAGCTGCAGCATACGCCTAGTCTACTACACCAGCTTCAGAACTGTCTCCATCAGACCCTTGGGAAAGAGGAAGGTGGCTCTCACCTCACCTCACTGTATATGTGAGGCTATCTGTTCACAACCTCACAGAGGTAGCACCAGAGTATAAGAATGATGTCCACTTTTGTCATTCAGATTATTAATACACACGTTGAAACTTTTGTTTTTGAAGTGACAATTGCCAGATCCACATTAAAAGAAAACTGCTGATAACATATCAGATGGAATAATTAAAACATTAAACTGGAGGAAATCCAGTCACTCCAGTCTTCAAAGAGGTCAAGAAGGAAGACCCAGGAAACTGCAGGCCAGTCAGTCTTACCTTCATCCCTGGAAAGGGGATGGAACAGCTCATCCTGGAGGTCATCCTAGAGAATGTGGAGGAAAAGAAGGTTATCAGGAGCGGTCAACATGGATTCACCAAGGCGAAATCATCTTAACTAACCTGACAGCCTTCTATGATGGAATGACCAGCTGAGCAGATGAGGGGAGAGCAGTGGATGCTGACCTCAGCAAGGCTTTTGACATTGTCTCCCTTAACATCCTCATAGGTAAGCTCAGACAGTGTGGGTTGGATGAGTGGACGGTGACAGGGCGTGAGAACTGGCTGAATGGCACAGCTCAGAGGGCTGTGATCAGCAGCACAGCCCAGCTGGAGGCTCACGGTGTTCCCCAGGGGTCAGCGCTGGGTCCAGTCCTGTTCAACTTACTCATCAGTGACCTGGGTGAAGGGACAGAGTGGCACCTCAGCAAGTTTGCTGATGATACAAAACTGGGCGGAGCGGCTGATACACCAGAGGTTGTGCTGCCATTCAGTGAGACCTGGGCAGGCTGGAGAGTTGGGTGGGGAGGAACCTGATGAAGTTTAACAGAGACAAGTGTAGGGTCCTGCCCCTGGGGAGGAACAACCCCACGTACCAGGACAGGCTGGGGCTGACCTGCTGGAAGGCAGCTCTGCAGAGAAGGACCTGGGAGTGCTGGTGGACAGCAAGGTGCCCATGAGACAGCAGTGTGCCCTGGTGGCCAAGAAGGCCAGTGGGATCCTGCAATGCATGAGTTGAAGCAGGGCCAGCAGGCTGAGGGAGGTGCCCTGGCAACTCTGCCCTGGCATGGCTGCATGTGGAGTGCTGTGTCCAGTTCTGGGCTCCCCAATTCAAGAGAGGCAGGGAACAACTGGAAAGGGTCCAGCAAAAGGCTGTGTAAATGATGAAGGGACAGGAGCATGTCCCTTCTGAGGAAAGGCTGAGGGACCTAGGCCTGCTTAGCCTGGAGAAGATTGAGAGGGGACCTTATCAATGTCCACAAATATCTGAAGGTCGAGTACCAGAAGGATGGGGCCAGGCTCCGATCAGTGTTGCCCAGTGACAGGACAACGGGCAATGGGCACAAACTGCAGCACAGGAAGTTCCACCTGAATGTGAAGAACAACTTGTTTACCTTGATGGTGACAGAGTACTGGAAACAGGGTGCCCAGTGAAGTGTGGAGTCTCCTTCTCTGGAGATGTTCAAAACCTGCCTGGATATGTCCCCGTGCAACCTGCTGAAGGCGACCCTGCTTTAGCAGGGATTTGGACTAGATGATCTCCAGAGGTCCCTTCCAACCCTGCCAATTCTGTGATTCTATGGTGATTCTATTATTAATGAACTTCCTAGTACAGTGATGTCTATCATCTGTTCCATCAAAGAAAAAAAATCCTTCCATGTTTTCTTTATTAAAAAAAAGCTCCTCTGAAAAAATGCAGAGCAGACAGCAAAAGTGAAGTCCCTAAATATAAGCATTCCTAAAAGGAAAAAAGAGTTCTAGAGAAAGCTGACAATTAGAAAGTGGAAACTTGTCATCCATAAATGTCAGGTCTGACATGAAAAGCCTAAGGGCTGAGGAACAGATTACTTTCACATGAATAAATGTGAGCAAATGCTATTATAGCTTTTCATGGTATCTTAGCAGGGCTTCTGTTCCACCCGATGAACAACATAGGTGTTAATATGGAAAGGAATAGATGAATAGGGTGTCAGAGTCTAACAAATTAAAGTCAGAAATAAAATTTTCTTCAGATCCTTGGTCTCCTGATATAGTTTCCACTCACACGCACATTTGTAGATTAGATTCAAATACAATCTTCTAGTGAAGATTAGATTCAAATGCAAGCCTATTCTAAAGAAATCTGTCGTGCTATGAATTCAGACTATTATAGATTCAATGACCTTAAAGGTATTTTCCAACCTAAATGATTCTATAGGTCTGTAAATTCACTTGGGAAAAATTACCTCTTCGCACTGACTTTGTGAGAATACTTCTAAAGTTGCACTGTTATAGACCCCAAAATTAATCTCCTAGAGCTGTAGGATAAGCATCAAATCAACCTTGTATGCCTTCTGATCAAATTGAAGATCTGCCACCTGACAATAAAATGAGTGACTTCTCATGTTGCTAGAAAAGCCTTCAGGAGCTTTGCCAGCTGGTGTAAAGCAATCACTGTAAAATCCTAGATAAAGCTGCTGTCAAGTACCTTCTGTCTTGAACAGTGAAAGGGTGCACCAGGATCTACCAGAGAGGTACAATGGTCTGATGAAAAGGAACAAGACACCTAAGTCAGCTCTCTGGAATAATTCAACACCATCAGGACACGGACCAGTGTCCAGCTCAAAACATGATTCTCTCTTCTTTCTTTTTTATTTTTCATTTCAGCAGAACAAGTATTTTTATCTATGGATGCTATGATTATGAGCAGGTGTGAAATTCAAACTACATTAGCTTTCTGTTAACCCAGAAGAGAAATTATACTTTAAAAAAAAACCAAAATCAAATCCACCAGCTGATCCCAGGTGTTGGAAAATCACCAGGTAAACAGAAGCATTAGATTGAGAAGGTGAAATTAGAACTAGCCATCTGTATTGTACTTTCATTTTACATTTAGCAAAGTAAAAAGGCAGACAAAAGAATTGTTAAGCATATGGGCAAGAAGTTCAGTAATGTTACTTGATGAGCTGAACCATAAAGTCACAGCTGAAAACAACACAGATCTGTGAGCAAAGAAAAAGTTCTTTTGAAGGACAGGCAGTCTTTCCTCATACCTATGGACTTTTTCATATATATATGTATGTGTATATACATGTATACACACCAACATGCACATACACAGAATCTGTATTAACTACTCTTTGCAGTCTGTGAAGACCTACGTGGCCATAAAGCACAAAATATAGATGAATTAATTTACCTTTCTTCTGCCCCAAATGAAAATAATTACATCAAACTGGTAATTGAAAAATAAATGTTTCATTTTTGATTTTAAATACAATTATGTACAATTAGCCACAAGGCAAAATGTAAATAAATATTTTTTCAAAGCAGCACAGAGTTTTTGCTAATACATTTCTTATAATTGGGAAAAAAAATTATCAGTTATCAGCCAGTGCCGCTGTGAAGAGTTATTTAAATCCCTAAACATTATTAAGAGCAGGTATAAAGGGAAATAGGAACAGAACTAAAGAGGAGGACTGGATTAAAGTTTTCAGGCTGAAATATTTTGTTTTACAAAAACACAGAATTACCATCTCCCTGAAAGCTTAAAAACAGTAAAGGAGGAAATGATCACTTCAGTGAAGTTGGAATTTCCCGGTTTGGTATTATAATTTCTGTCTCCACTTGAATTTCAGGCATCCTTTAAAAAAAAAGATTCTTTCCTAAAATCCTAAAAAGTAAACATGAAAACAAATTAACATTTATTAAAGTTGTGTCATATGTTTTAATGCAATTTTTTAAATTTCATTTTTATGAGAAATTTTAAGAATTACGTAGACTTTCTGTAAAATCAAAACCTCAATATGCTGCCTTAACAACAAAGTATCCACTATCTGAGTATTTAGTTCTTTCAGTTAGAAGTGGCTTTTACTTCCACCTATTTCCTCAAAAAAAGTTTGGTTTTCTCAGTTTTCCATCTCCCAGTGCATGTGCTACCTCCATGCAATGAATAAGTCATCTTCATTTGCAACAGTTACTATTTCATTGCATAAGAAACGCTATAAAACCACCTTATAATAAAATTAGGTCAGATCACCTAAATTTCAAAATTTGATTTTTATTTTTTACATTGGGTAAAAGCTGGTCCCATCAGCCTTCTCTACAGCTGAGCTCAGGACAGTATTTTTAATCACTTTTGAGTAGTTCAGTCATTTCTGATATATTCAGAACAGATAAGCTCATCAGACATTAAGGAAAAATCACATAGTACTTTCTACGGGGTCAGTGAGACATCTTAGTAATGCCCCAAGCACATGCTACTGTACTGCTAGTTGCTGCCTCAATTTCTTTAAAATTGGAAGCTGATCTGGCACAGACCCAGGTTCCAGAGCACTACCTTCTCTATAGAAGTAATTCTGCCCCTGAACATAAAAAACACACACACACACAAACATCTATTCAGAGAGAGCCAGAAAGAACCTGTTACAGAAAGGTTTCTGGAAAAATACTGCAGATGTTCAGATATATGGTCTCCTAAAGCCTCTTTAATTTTATTAGTAATTTTTTTCTCTCCTTGACATTTTGCAGGCTGAGAATAGAATAAAGAAGAGACATTTCTTAATTATTTTTTAAGATTACTTTTTAGTTACTCTTCAAAATTGGAAAAATAAATAAAATTGTGAAGAAAGCAGCAAAAAACATTAAGGACACCACTTATATTGAAATGCTCTGCTGATTACGTCATGCCAAGTGCAAATACATTTCCAGTTTGGGATTACTGCCAGTAGCAGTTTCCAGTGGGCTGAAAATCATGTCGTGTTGAATTTTTTTTTCTTTGTTGTTGTTGTTGGGTTTTTTTGTTTGTTTGTTTTCTTAAATAAATCTAGTTTTCATACCTACAAGACTTTAATGGTATATTTCAAACTGTCAGAAAACCTGACACAGATCAGCAACAAAATTGTTCTGGCAAGCAGATCAAGGCCTGGCTTTGACTTAGCAACTGAAGGAGCCTGCTAAGGAGAACAAGATGGCCAACTGACACCAAAATGCTCCAACAACCTGATTGCTCTAAATATCACTTTACCTCTACCAGCTCCTTAAAACTGACAGGCATCAAAATGGATGGCAACAAACAGGTAGGCTTCAGTCCTCCAAAACTTTATTATCCACACATACTATTTTATATAACCAGTAAACCGTTTAAGGAGGAATAACTAAAAATATTTTCAGGGGCAGACTCTTCTAATACTGACTAGAGGCAGTTTCTCTTCCCTTGCACCACTGCCTTATAGCATAACCACAAAGTGGGTAGGAATAGTGCTAATCACCAAGCTACAGAGATGACCTACAGGCATACAAAACTGGAGGAAGAAGTCAGTTCTTAACTGTAAGTCAAGAGCTGTAGAAAGAAAAAAAGGCTGTTTTCTAGCTACCATCTGAGAGGGACTTGTGGAAAGTTAAGTCCGTCGAGTCAGTTCCAGATTCATTCCTTTGCAGCATGCAATTATTGTTGAAAGAGGACACTGGAAAAACTCACTACACACGCTACTCTGCCACAGTCAAGCAGGAGATGAATCTGGCCTTTTCTCTCATTCCACAACACTTGCCACTTCTAGGTTCAGAGACACCGACATTTCCTCATGAATAACCTGAACTCACAATCTTTACTTATAAGAGCCTACTTCAACAAATAAAAAACCTTTTAAAAGGAACCAGGAAGAAGGAAAGAACCAAAAGACCAGCAAGAAGTAAAACACTAAATCATGACCAGCCTGGCTGTAGGATTGGGTTCTAACACTTGCACTGTTGAAAGGCTGTCAGACAGAAACATAGCTGTGGATTTTTAATATGAACTCTTTCATCTCAGTGCATACAGACATTCAGGATCCAGGCTCCTCTAACACTTACTTCATGGCTGGCATAATTATTAGGGCTTCAGTTTTTCTTTTGACAATGATGACTCCCAAATCTATGTCAACTTTTCTAAGCACTGTTTAAATCCACCCTTTGACATCTCATTCCATATTCTATTGGATGATTTCTCAAGACTACTATATAGTATCAAATATATTTCCTCAAAACCCCTAAGATAATTTAAAGAAAACAGTAATACAATTAAAAAAATTCTGGAGCTATTTCATTCACCACCTTTATGCTTAGATCCAGAGGGCTTTCATTGTTAATCTAACATTAAAAATTGCTTCATATTAAACTCTTCTGTGGAAACTTGCACATTTAATAAGAATTTAATTTTTGGATATTATTATTTCTCTATGTAAGGTTTTTGAATATGAAGAATTAAGAATTTATCACTAACATTTCTTTGTCAAAAATCACATACTCTGAATACAGCCCAGACCGTGAATTATCAAACAGATTGTCTTTTAACAAAACATTTTGTGTAGGCTGAGTCATGGTCAATTGATTGCAATCTTCTATAACCAACACTGTTAGTCCAGTTTATCAATCCAAATAAGCATGCTGTTTTAAGTTAACTGTAAGTTAATTAACTGTTAATTTAATTTTAAGTTTAAGTTTAAGTTAAGTTAACTGTTTTAAGTTAATTAACAACTGTTTTAAGTTAACTGTATCAGTACCAACGTAAATTCAGCTGGAATAACTCTAGTGTGTAGACAGAGCTTGCTTTGTTTGTTTATCACCCAGGAGTATTGCAGCTAGTACACTCAGCTATTTATCCTATCTACTCTTTGAAGTTACTGTTCTGGTTTGCTAGGAAAATTAAATTAATTAAATTAATTTTGGGGCAACGTGTGCCCAAGAACCTTTGAACACTCTGGCCAAGTTCAGCCACAGCTGATAAAAAAAGTAATGAACTTACAAAAATTTTGTGAAAACCAGTCTTCCAGTATTCCCACACAGGTAAAACTGTTCAGTTGATTGTCCACCTAATATCACATAACCTAAATGGGAGTAAAAGTTTAGGTGCTGCCCTAGCTGAAAAAGCTTTGTTCAGGCCTCATACTTTGACCTGTTAAGCTTTAATCCATAAGAAAAAGGGCTTACTTGAGAACAGTGTTCACAGAACAATAGTATTTCTTTTCCCTTCTGTGGATACCAGGAGGAAGTTTTATTTACTCATTTGGAAGTCAGGGTAAAAGAACCAGAGAATGGCATCTGCCTAAAGCACACAACAGTTGTGTACCTCCTTACGTAGTTTTACCCAAAGTTTTCCCAGCTGGCTATAGTGTCAAGGTATTAGAGACTTCAGTCAAAAGGTTCAACACTACCTTCAGTATTTTTCATTCATTGTCTGGAGTTTCTTTTCAAGATTTCCAAAGATAATTTTCTGAGGTGCCTTGATACTACAGAAAATATCAGGCATTTTGGTGTGTTTTTTTTTTTTTTTTTTTTAAAAAGAAACAGACCAGTCAGTCCTCAGAAGTGCTGTACACCACATTCACCCATCTGCACTGTTCATCAGGTCTAATAAGATTTATCATACTGGCATTTTACAGCAATTTCGGGCTTTTTCACCCAGATGGCCTCATTTATCCTGCAATCACAAATGAGTTGAAAAATCATATATTTGTACTTAAATCTGTCTCATCTAGGAAAAACAAATAATCAGACCGTGCAACAAGGTGAAAGTTCACATTCTTCTTTGACTAACAAACTATTAATATTTTTGTATTTTCTCAGGAAATACCTCATTTCACAGTACTACCGTAAACTTCAACAAGAGATCTAAAACTACACAGTGCTTAAACCTAGTTTATGTAAACCTTACATTCCAAGGTGGAGATTCTTCCTACACATCAGTACTTTGGAGGCTTTAAAAATGTAGTAGTTCCAACCCAGACTGGTTCTACCTGACAAATCCTCTGTGGAGAGCAAATTCAGTGCTTTGAGTCCTCACACCCCCCCCCCCTTAACTCTGAATACTCTTTTTTTTTATTATTCATGATTTTATAACAGAGTAATTGCATCAACATTAAACATTCAAGCTTCTCTTAAAATTGGAGATACCCTCCTCGAGCTCTGGAAACTTTTATGAAGGTGCTTTTGTTCAAAGAGTTAAGCGCTGTCACCTTCTTTCACAAAAAACTAAAAGGAGGGTGACCTATGCAGTATCTCTAAGAAATACACAGAAATGACCTTTACACAGAAAACAGAAGTTCTCAGTAATTGGGACAAAAATCACCTCAGTCTGCCTTCTGCACAGGGCAGGCCTTGGCTGTGCCTGTCTTTCCCCTCAGACAAGGAGGCGGCGGTAATGCAAGGCTTGGCCTGTCCCGCCAGGATCTGCAGCCATTTAAGAACTTCCAGAAGTTTCTAAACTCTCAGTTCGTTATACTCAGTCTGTAAGCCCCCGCCTCAGGCGTCGCAGCTGAGGAGCGGGTATCAGCTACGGCAATGAACTTTACCACACCATGGGCTGTTACTATTTAAATCTGACAGCGGGGCGTGCGGCGGAGCGCTGCGGCCGAGGCACGGGCCGGCTCCCTCCGCCAGGGGAACCTCCGCGGTGCCGTGACCCGCCGCTCCCGCCGCAGCGGCTGACGGGCCCTGGCCGGGCCGGGAGCAACGGCGGCCGGGCCCCCCGCGCCCGCCGGGAGCGCTGGCGGTTTGTGCCAGGCGGGCGCTGCCGCCGCCGCCGGGCCGGCTCTGCCTGGCGGCCGTGGGCCCCGCCCGGCGCCGCGCCGCGCCCTGGCTGAGCTCTGCGCCCGCCGCGGCCGCCGCAGCTGCCCGGGCCGCGCCCCGAGGGGAACGGGCCGCTCCCCGGCTGCCGGGCCGCGGCTGTGCGCGCGCAGCTGGCGGGAGCGGGCACGGCGGTGACGGGGCGCCCGGGGACTCCCCGGCTTGGCGGCAGCGCTGCGGGACCGGGGAGCCTGACCGCTGGAACCGCGTCGGCCACCCCTGGGACAGGCCCATCGGGCGGGCGGGACAAGGGGTGCCCTGGCCGCTCGCCATGGGGCAGAACGCGGTGACAGAGGGCTGGGGGCAATGGCGACAACTCCCGCCTGGCGCAGCCGGCGCCTGCCCTCAGGGCCTGCCGGCCCGGCCCGGGACCTGGGGCAGCAGGTACCAGGCTCTGCAGTGGGAGGGGGATGGCGCCCCAGGCTCGAGGCCTCGCTAAGGTTTAGTGGTCCGGCACCCTGCATCAAAACCAGCTCCGTAAAGGGAAGAGAGACGGGCTGTTGCCGTAGGAGACTTCTCTTCTGTGGGGAACGGAAGGCCCAGTGTGCAGGCTGGGCCCACTGCCTGGGAAAGGCTGCTGCCTCCCTGGGGCCCGGGTTGAAGATGTTACAAGAGAAGTTCCTACACGGGCAGAGCACTCAGGTTGTGATCCATTAGTGCTTTGTCACGTAAGCAGCTATGAAGTTGCAGTAAGAAGGCCAAGGTCGATCAAAAGAGACTCCAGAGTGTTGGGATGACAGGTTAAGGGATCAGGAGCACAAGCGGTTTTCTCCTCCATCCTTCCAGTTGCAGGGGATCGTGTTGGAAGAAAGAGGGAAGAGCCAAGTGATTGATACCTGGCTCCGGGACTGGTGTCACCCAACAGAATTCTGGGTTTTTTTGATCAGGGATGGGTCTACAGGACAGCAGACCTGCTGGTGACAGGCGGGGTACGCTTGCCTCAAAGTGGGAGAAAGAATCCTTCCAGGACAGTTAGCAGGGCTCATTGAAAGAGCTGAAAACGCGATTTGAAGTGGGACAGTGATAAAACCAGGCTTGCCAGTGATAAGCCATGGGGCAGCACGCCCGTGCTTGAGGGACAGCGTGCTAAGCAAGGTCCTTCGGTCTGCTCCACAATGTGTTGAGTACAGTGGAGCAGATTTGAAATATCCCTGTACTCAAGCGTGCAGCACCTTAGTCATCTCAGAGGAGGCAGGGGCAGGAGATCTGTGCAGCAGCAGCTACAGAAGTGTTGTCAATGCATTGGAAACCATGGAAGCACCTGAGAGCAGACACGTAGGAATTAGGGCTTCTACCCGCAAAAAGGTGGCAGGATCCATAGCCTAATTGAAGTGTATCTACACCAATACACAGCGTGGGCAACAAACAGCAGGAGCTGGAAGCTGTTGGAAAGGCCAAAGCCCAAGTAGAACTCAATATGGCTACTGCTATAAAGACAATAAAAAGGTTTCTATAAGTGCATTAGCAACAAAAGCAGGGCTAAGGGGAATTGCCATCCTTTCTTGGGTACAGGGGGAAAATTGGTGACAAAGGATGAGTAAAAGTCTGAGGCACTTAAAGCCTTCTGTGCCTCAGTCTTTAATAAGACCAGTTGTTCTCACGGTACTCAGCCTGCTGAGCTGGAAGACAGAGATGGGGAGCGGAATTAAGCCCTCATAACCCAAAGGGAAATGATTAGCAACCTGCTACACTACTTAGAGACATAGAATTCTATGGGTCCAGATGGGATCTACCCAAGGATACTGAGGGAGCTGGTAGAAGTGTTCACAGAGCCCCTTTCAATCATTTATCAGTGGTCCTGGTTTACCAGGGAGGTCTCAGCTGACTGCAGGTTAGCAAGTGTGATGCCCATCTAAAAGAAGAGTCAGGAGGATCTGGTGCAGGGGAACATTATGAAACAGATCATCTTGAGTGCCATCATATTGTGTGTACAGGATACCCGGGTGATCAGGCCCAACCAGCATGGGTTTGTGAAAGTCGGGTCCTCCCAAGCCAACTTGATCTCCTTCTAAGACAATATGACCTGCCTGGTGGATGAGGGAAAAGCTGTGGATGTTGTCCTCCTGGACTTTAGTAAACCATTGACACCACTTCTCACAACATTCTCCTGGAGAAACTGACTGCTCATGGCTTGGAAGGGCATTCGCTTTACTGTGTAGAACACTGGCTGCACAGCAGGGAGTTATGTCCATTCACCAGTGGTGTTCCCCAGGGTTCAGTGATGGAGCCAGTTCTGTTAATATCTTTATTGATGATCTGGACAAGGGGATCGAGTGCACCATTGGTAAGTTTGCAGGCGATAACAAGTTGGATGGGGCTGTTGATCTGTTGGAGGCCAGGAGGCTCTGCTGAGGGATCTGCGCAGGCTGGACTGATGGGCTGAGGTCAACTGTATGTCAACAAGGAGAAGTGCTAAGCCCTGCTTGGATCACAACACCCCTATGCAGCACTTCAGGCTTGGGGAAGAGCGGCTGGAAAGCTGCCTGGTGGGAAAGGACATGGGGTGCTGGTTGGTCAACATCTGGCTGAATGTGAACCAGCAGCATGCCCAGGTGGCCATGAAGGCCAATAGCATCCTGGCTTGTATCCAAAATACTGTGGCCAGCAGGACAAAGGGTGATTGTGCCCTGTATGTGGCACTGGTGAGGCCACACCTTGAATGCTGTGTTCAGTTTTGGGGCCCTCACTGGAAGAGGGACATTGAGGTTTGGGAGCATGTTCAGAGAAGGGCAGTGAAGCTGGTGAAGGGTCTGGAGCACAAGCCATATGAAGGACAGCTGAGGGAACTGAGGTTGTTTAATCTGCAGAAAGGGAGGCTCAGGGGAGACCTTATCCCTTCTCTACACCTACCTGAAAGAAGGTTGTGTTGAGTTGGGTGTCTGTCTGTTTTTCCCAAGTAGCAAGTTGTTGTGGTTTAACGACAGCAAGAACAAGCAGCTGCTTGCTCTCTTGCAGCTTCTGGCCTTTAAAGCAGTGATGCCGAAAAACCTTGGAGTGAAGAAAACTGCTAGGACGCTTTTTTTACCGTTAGCAGCAAGGTAATTAATTATTATCTGCACAGAGGAGTTGTTAGTTCACACCACCAAACTTGCTCCAGAGCACAGGTGTGAAACAGGCTAATTTATACATTTGACATACATGATTGCAACATCTTTCATACATTATTCATGTAATTACAACATCTCATTGCATATTAATGATAGGTGGAGTCTAGGCAGAGCCTGGGAGAGTTTAGGCAGAGTCTTCTCTTGGCATCCATTTTGAGAGGGTTGTTCCGGCCTTTGGCCTCGCTTAGGTAGTCTTCCTCAGAGTTGAACTTTTCAACTTTCTTTCATAAGTGACCCTGCCAGGATCTTGTACATAAATCTTGGCTTTCTACCATTTTCTTCTATTGATGTGTCTAATTTATTATTTACCTAATTTATGATTTCTAGTACCTGGTACAGCAATTTCCAACAATGGCTTAGGCTTGGGTACAGTGAGCAAGAGCAGGGCGATTCAGCACTACATCCTATGGTTCCTTGGTAACCAAGTTGAGCAATTTTGCAAGGCAGAATGGGGCTTTTGCAGACCTGAGACTTTTCTCAGGTGGATCTTTAGGTTATTTAGGCCTCATTCCTTTTCAGCGGCTGCATGGTCCTTGGTTGCCGTCCAGGGTTAAACCACGACACAAGAATGAGATGAAATGGCCCCAAGTTGTGCCAGAGGAGGTTTAGATTGGAAATTAGGAAAAATTTCTTCAATGGAAAGGGTTGTCATGATTGATACAGGCTACCAAGGGAGGTGGTTGAGTAACCATGCCTGGAGGTATCTAAAAGATGTATAGACATGGCACTTAGGGACATGGTTTAATGGTGGACTTGACAGTGCTGGTTTAACAGTTGGACTTGATGATCTTAAAACATTCTGTGATTTTGTGATTCTATGATCCATGAGATTACTGAAGTACAGATAAAGTACAGTTGCATAGATATTACATGCATAAATACCCTCACAGAGGGGGCCTTGTCCATATAGCCATATATACCTCACTGGCTGAACATACTGAAGTATGGCAAAGGATCATGCAAACAGTAAGTGTTAAAAGATTGCCCAAAAATTTAGAAACCAGCAAATTATAGATGGTAAAAGAAAAGTATGTAAGTGAAAGAAGTTTGGAACTGGAGCTGTGTATAACAACTGGGTTTTTTAATCAGCTGAGCAGATAACCAAGGAGTTGAAAAGCCGGGTTATAAAACTTAGGAAGAAATTAAAAAAAATTGCTGAAACTAAACTTTATCTACAGTTAACCTAATACAGTCCTATACAGATAAATAGAATTGTGAAAGGCACATTACTGAGCAAATAACCTTGTGGATGCTGCCACTGTATTTGAATTACTTTAAAAAACAAAGAATTTCTTTACTGTATGTTTCATGTCTGTTATTTGTGACATACTGTTCAACTTCGAAAGAACAACAAAAGCGTCAACCCTCATTAACAGTATGAAAATTTCTATTGTTTTGTATGTTATCTAAGCTTAAAAATCAGAATGTAACATAGCAAAATATTAAAAATAGTCTCTCAGATTTGTCACAAGGGTTATGGCAAACCCAGAGACCTGGATGATTAAACTGCATTTGTTTCTTAGTGCTAAGATTTACTAAGGCAGATAAAAATGTAGCCATTGCTATTTCATACTGGCGATTGCTGTTTTGTTCCCCTCGCCTCCCCCCCCCCCCCCCCATAATACTGTGCACAAGCAAAGAGAACCTATATAATCGTAAAGAAGTAAGGGAATTGATCCCTAAGATGTCTTCACATTTGACATGGGAAGAGTACAACCAAGGACATTTAAAATCCCTATCCACTTAACATTTCATCGCATTGTACTAGACAGCAGTATCAGTGACCTGAGAAGCCTCGGGAAAATAGAAAAGAAAAGGTATCATGTAGCTAAGTGCCCTTGTTTTTGCTAGGAGGTACAAGGGAAATGACAGGTAATATCAGATGGCCAGGACCACTTTTATTTACTTTACATATGAGCCCTAACAACCTCAGATTCGTTTCAAGTTAACCTCAAACAGGCACTTGGACTGCTGGGCTGTATTCAGCAATTCCAAAGCAGAGGCTATGAGATAAAATTATTTACCACAGTAAGTATTGATACTGTTATTCACACCAACAGTACAGAATCTACACTATTTATTATAGCATGACTCCAAAATTACTTAAAGCCATCTAGTGAACATAAACTATAATGAAATGCAAGAGATACAGAGTTCAGTTCATAAGGGGCTCATTCTCCTCTCATACATATATCCTTTTTACAAGGCTCTGGTTTCATAATAGGTACTATTATTTAAAATCTTTACTTTTTCGAAACAAATGGAGATGCAACCTGAGTGACCTGCTCTAGTTGACTGTGCTCTGAGCACGGAAGTTGGACTTGCTGACCTCCAGACATCTCTTCCAGTCTCAGCTGTTCTGTGATCCTATAACATCATGGCAAACAAATGTATTTGCTCACATACAACTATTATTCACTGTTAAAACCCCCAAGCTTCTTATTTTAAGAATATCCATTAAATAATAAACATTTAGAATATAGTTTCAACTAATTTGGACTGTTGAAAGTTTCCAGCATCATGCAAAAGGGCTACTCAAAGGCAGCACAGTTTGAAGGTTTCAAACTTCTTTTCCACCTCTACTTCCAGTTAACAATTTCAGATGAAGTAGTCTTCCTTGGACTTGCTACCTGCTCACAAAGATCACCAGACAGTTTTATTTTTCCCTTTGGTATCTAGCCTTGTAGCTGTAAGGACTTGGAAGTAAGATTTTGTTTCATTCTCTTTGCAGCTTGCACAGCACTGAAAATTAGGCCTTTTAGGACAAAAAAGTCTCTTAACATATTTAGAAATAGTATTGAAAGATTTTTAATTGCTAAAAAAGGGATAAGGTTTATTTAGACCAAAGACCATTATTTAGGCTGAGCAAAGTAGACCACTTTTCTCCATCAGTGTCAGTCCTTCCTCCTCCAAAAAGCAATAGTCCCTGTTGTTTGAGCCACATATTTCTTTACAAGAAGGGCAAATTCCAGATCACATACTTAAATGCATCTGGACCTAGAGACAGATTTTTGTCTGCAGTACATGCAGATGCTTGGGGAATCTTTAGAGTCCTCAGAGTGCAGACAGTTTTGCCAGCTGCCTTCTAACACTGGCAGAATTTGTGTAGTCTTGAAGGAATTGCAACAGAAAATTGCAAGTTATTCTATATCCATTTTGCAATAGAAACAAAGGCATTTTGTGATCTGAGACTTAGTAGTTGCTGTCCAAGTCTGTTCTGAAGAATGTTGTGTGCATGCAGCTTCATCATACATGCTCAGTAAGATCCTGAAAGCTCATTTTGTTCTAGACTCAGTGTGTTTGTGTAGTTGGGAAATCAGCTCAGCTCCAACAGCCCCCCCTTGATTTTTTTAAAAGAAAAGGAAAATGAACTTGTGATGGATTTATTTGAAAGCAGAACTTGAAAAGGTTACATCCAGCTTAAGGCTTTTTCTTATGTATCCTAGAAGCTGCCAAAGAATATAGGTGCTTCTTTCATGCAAGTTTAAGTAGCCAATAAATAAAACTAAGAATGAGTGTGACAATATTGATGTTATTAGTATGAGCACAATCCTAACAATTATTCAAACTGAAGAGGTCATGGCTGATATACTTCCATTGGCTGGAGAGAGGTATTGGATATTGCTAACAGACCAGATCTGTTTTCAGGAAGACCTGGGAGATCAACACAACACACATGCTGGAATAATAGATTCTAGCTCTGAATTTAATTTGTATATGGATTCACTATGGTTGCATGAAGATGGGTGTAGCTGCTTATGGGACACACAAGCAGCCAATTACAGTTATTGCATTTGCAGTACAATTTGAATGTGTATTTGCAGTAATTATGTGAACAAATTAGACATGTGATTGCCTTTGGATTTTTTTTCCTAACTTCTCTCAAGATAAAGTCTCTTCCTGTTAGATACTGTTAGGTGGAGAGGGAAAAAGCAAGCATTGTAAGGGAGTGTAACAAATGTTTATTCTTCGTATCCCAAGTATTTAACTTCAGGATGCTCATGTGATTTTGCCGAATACGTCTGCCAGTATGTTCCATACACCTGAAATGTCATCGTAAGTGCAGCTACAGAGAGCTGATGAAAGAAATCTAAGCTCCTGGTCATCAGCTGTATCTGATCCTCCATGTTTCTTTTCCTATGTTCACCTCAGAGACTCCTCACAAAGGAGTGCTGACATTTTGCCTCTGATCCACATAACTGTACCTGGCAACACCATGAGATAACCCCAAAGACTCAGTTTTATTGACTACTTGACAGATCATGAGATTAAAAAGTAGCATTATGCATTCTTCATAATTATCTGTAAATACTGTATGCTGACAATATTGTCGGGATGTTTGTGGTGGACTAGTCTGATTTAGTTCAGAAAGAATCTGACAAAATGACCCCAAACATGCTTATTACATGCCAGAGAGTAAATATTACACCTCAGTCTTTTGCTAAGGCTAAAGAATTGGTTTTGGTCTAAGCAGGCCAAAGACCACACATGTGCTGGCAGGTATTCCCTTAGCATCAGTGCTGCAAGACACCCACAGCTGCTGCAGCTGCCAGTTTTCTGCTGAGATGTGAGCTTCAGAAACAGATCAATTATGTTAAAGCTATCATTTGAAAATCCCTGCTGTGTCTGTCTTGTATGGGCGTCTCTGAAAGCTTTGTTTTTATGATTTAAGAAACAACGCTCTGATTTCAGGAAGGCTGTCTGAACTACACTCCCCAGCTACAGAAATGAGATAGGAAGATCAATTTGGATTTATTTGGAGTTAATTGTTTAGAAGAGCTGATGCACCAATTTTTGTAACACAGGATTAGCAAATACCAAAACACATTATGGAATAACCCGGACGAGGCAAGACTATTATGTTTCAGGTGTGAATGGGTACACTCAAATGAAGGCTAGAGAATGATCTCATCTTTCATGTATGCTTTACCTTTGACGCATAGGCTTTTCAGCAAGACAGGCAACTGAAACTCATTCAGTGAATCTGAGAACTACACGAAAGGAGGTTTAACAAGCTCTTTCAGAATTTCAGTATTCATCAGGAGTACATCGTAATTCCTAAAGGAAACTGCACTTTAATTGCATATAAAATTGCTTACATGTTATCCCATGAGGTGCTGATTAAGTAAAATTCTTTCGAAGTTCTGTATATATGCACTGCAGTGTTTCTAAGTTCTTAAAAAGACAAGGTGACGAGGCATTTTTAGTGATATAAAGCTTCACCACCAGTGCAGTCTGCAGGTTTTATGGGAAGCCTATCTGTACTCACACAGTTCTTGAATTAGTGTTTTCAGAAGTATTTACAGAAAATAATGGTAAAATACTTTTAATTCTTGTTTGTACCTGTTTGCGCTTTTTGTGTGTGAGAATAGCTTAAGCCTTCATAATCATGCTACTGCAGCACATTCCAAGCCGTGCAAATAAGCCGTTTAGCTCAACTGAATTACAGCATCAAGTCAGTTAATGTATTAAGCCAGTCCAAAACTGATACAACTGGAACCTCTAGGCAAACTTGGTAGGGTCCCAGTCCTAGCATAAACTTCACATCTTTAACAAGGCTTCACATCTTGATGTTATATAAACACTGCTCAGGGGATGGGAATGCCAAACATCCTGCAGATTAGTACCTTGCAAGGTAACATCCCAGGTAATCTGCCGCATCTCTAACATCATTGTGTACTGGTTACTCTGCTATTTTTCAGCAATCTAGAGACCTGGGGTAATGTAGTGCTGAATAAATCTGTCTGGGCTTCTCACTTTCCATACTCTGTTTAAGGCCATCAGAGGGTGTAGGCTCTGTAGGTCCCTAAAGAGAATAACTTTTCTTTGTCCCCTCCATTCTCAGAAGCAGTAAAACCACTCTGCTCTAGAAGCATTTATGAAAGCTGTCAGTTCCCATCACTGTGTTATGGTATTTATTAATTTTTGTCTGCTTACAGGTGTGAGCAGCTATGTACATGCAAACACCTCTCCTAAGGGGTGCTGAAGGGACATACAGAGCAGTACAGATCTGGTGCTCGTGGTCCCACTCTGGTGCCTGAGGAGGTAGAAAAGGAGTATTATGCTTGCCCTTTTGCAAGTGAAGTATCCAGGTTATATAAATTAATTACTCTTACACATAAATATTTTCTGCACTGCCAGGAGGATTGTGTTGCTCTTGGTTTTAGGGGGAAAAGCTGAGATTGCAATGTTTGAGTATTACTCAATGAACTAAATCTTTGAACAGCACCATCTTAAGAGGTGAGCACATTTATGCTAGGCCAGAGTGAATATTTTGTCCTGTGTCTCACAAATCATGAGAAGACAATATAGATGCTGATGGAGTTTTAGAGTCTGTCACCGTATGTCATGTCTTGGAAATGAGTGCTACATTTTTTCCTGATTAACAAGACAGTTGATTCCAACTGCTTATTTTCCTTTTCCTCTTTTTGACAAATGATATGCAAACACTTAGTGCTCCCACAGTTTCGTGGTCAGGGAATAGTTTGTTGCATTGAAGAAGGAAAAATATATTTATGCTGGTGGAAAGAGCTGATGGCATATTAAATCACAGTTATATCAGAATAGAGTTCTGCAGTAGCCTATGAAATGTAATATTAATATAGAGAGCAAATGCTAGATAGCTTTTCTGAGATGCTGATGGCATGCAAAAGAAAAGAAAAATTAGTAAGAGTGGTTATTGCCACAGCAAGTACCGGCACATAAAAGATCCTAACCAGACAGGAGTTCTGAGTCAGTCAACTTCTGCTTTACTGAGACAGATCCTTTGTTCTTTTTCCCCCTCTTCTGACAGCAAAGAAAGATCATAATAATTATGCTCTAAAATCGAAGTGATGAGGCTCAATATTTAAAGTTATCTCTGCTTTAAACTTAAAACTTTGAGGCTGGCACAGTAATTATTATGTAAGTGCCAGGAATTTTACTTTAAATTTTGATTGTTTTTATATAGAGATCTATAATTAATTCACATCTAAACAAATGTAATTTCAAGATATCTATCATATCTTTCAGGTATAAAAAACTGAGTTGTTTGATTTAAGAACAGCCACAACTGGAACTGACTACTTGATTTTAGACAATATAAAAAGCAGAATTTAGCTACACATGCAAGTATCAGTAAAAAGCAGGATTACAGTTAAGCTTAACCTTGAAGGAATTCTATATGAAAAGATTAAAGAAACTATTTAATGTGGAAATATACTGAGGGATCTGCCAACTGAATACGTTTTTTCTATGTGGTGCCTTATGCAGCCTCTGGACGTTAAAACCTTAGTCATATTTGCAGTGATGATTCCCATTTGGATAGAAACGACAGTGTCACACACAGTGTGCTATGGCTTCCATTTTAAAGAATGTCTAACTCCCAGCATGATGCAGAGAGAGATCATACTGCTGGGGATAGCACCATGAAAAGTAAATTGTGTAGCAAGTATGTTGACTGCGTTCTCTGCAATGTTGTCAGGAAAAGGACACTGCTATCCAAGATGACTCTACCTTCCATATATAAGTAATACAAGTACCAAAGGATAAGATATGGTAGGTTCAAGAGTAGTTGAATAAGATAAAGAGACATGTAAGGGACATGCATCCATTTTCAAATATAAAATGTATTATTCCATCTATACTGTAAGCAAGTACCAAGAAAGTAGAAAACTAGATTAATGGAGCCTGTTTTACAATACTCAGAAGTAATACTCAAACTCACAAAATTAACAGGAAGATTTTTTTTTTCCCTATGAAGGACAATGATTATAGAAAGATAATCAGTCCTGACTTGTCATCCATACAGAGACATATGCAACTAAACAAGAGAAGAAACCCAATATAAATGCATACAGTACTAACCACCAAGAAAAATAAAGAAATCATATCTTCTTAATAATTTTCCTTAAAGTGAATTACAGGTTCTTTCAAACTACTTGCACCAAAGAGCAGGCCTCTCCAGTAGCTGCCATTGTGTGAATTATATGGAGGAGCTACCCTTAAGACAAAAAACTGACAAGGGACTACTTTCATAACAAGTCTATAGCTGTCTGCTTTGTTCATTGGGATAAATTACAGAATAAATAGATTAAAAAAATTGTAAAGGTAGATGACTAATTCAGATAACTAATGACAGGTTACTGAGGTAGAGAATTACCTGGGTATCTCAAACTTGTCAGCAATCCCCTTAAGAGTAAGAAATTATTCTTATCTGCATGGTGATTACATTCTTTCCTGAGCGTGTGTCTTAGAGTTTAAAAATATTTTTTTGCACTGGTTTTCATATTATTGCACTTTAAAATGGTATCTGGAAATCAAAGTGAACATAGACTAAAACTCTGGAGCAGAGAAAAGCAGAGGGGTGGGGATAAAGTAAAGGACAAATTTAGTCTTTCCTTCACTCAGCCCATAAGATCTTGATTAGTACATCTGTTCTTCAGTTGCCATAATTATAAATTTTCTGTACCCTTGACTTAAAAGTATCAAACTAACAAAAGACAGGAGTTCAAAACACATTTTTGCATACTTCTTAATTTATATTTTCATCCGTATTCATGAAATCTTGAGAAATAGACATGGAAGAGACCGATTAAATCATCCAGTCATTCCCCCTACTGACAGCTCTAAATAATTCCTTGTATATTCAGGTCATGAAAATACAACATTTACATACAGATGCTAAAATAACATTTTAATGAGCCAGGTTCCTGTGTCATCTGAGCAGAACTGTTCAGACAAAGGCAGCTTTTTGTCACAAAAGAAGACCCCCAAGGGAATACACACTTCAGCTGAGTGCATCTTACCGGATCAAGTACTGTATTTTAACAGCTTATTATTATGCATTTCAGCACATCATAGGAAAAGGACACATGGTAATTAAGATCAATCAGCACAACTTCTGAAGCCTAGTGTGGCAACCAAGAGGTTAAATATTACTTCAGACATGAGACAAGATGTCTAAGGATAATGTTACCTTAAGTAAACTCTCTTCCTTGTCATTCAGTTAACGATCATTGAGAATCCAACATTAGTTCAGTACAAAGTCACTCTTGTCATTAGTGAGTGGCTCAAACTACCGTTTGGTTGTAATTGTAACCTGAGAATTTTTAGCTATTAATGAGTAACAAGATTGAGTTTGTCATTCAGAAGATGGCCTGCAGGCTGGTCTTTTGACATAATGTGACTCTTAGTGCAGTTATGATCTGCATCTTGAACTTCAGTTCAAGCCCCAATTAGAACTGCTGCCTAAAAGCCAGGTTACATGGGATAACATGGAATTTAAAGATGTATTGCACCCCCACCAGTATTAAAAACTGAGTCTTACACATTATTTTAAATCAGATTTTATTTTTAGACGTGGCTCTATGTAACAATTCAAGTGAGATGCCCAGACTCTGGCTATTGCTTCTCTGTTCTCATTGGATAACATTCTGATGATAAACAACAAGGGAACCACTATAAACCCATGTGCAGCATTTCTGAGGAACAAGTTCAGGAAAACTCACACAGATCAGACACTATGTAGCGCAGGATATACTGTAGATTGTTCTAGACCACTGTCCAGATGAAGGGCTTGACAACAAGGAAGTGCCAGTAACAGCCATGTGAATATTCAGACAATATTGAAGAGAACTGGAAGTTTTATATCAACTGTATTATGATGAAAGTACTGATAAAGGTATGATAAACCCCACAAACTTATATGGTATTTAGCTACCTAAATATACCTTTTCCTCCTCCATACATTTTACACCTTTGAGCAACAGTGAAATAGTGCTGTATCAAATTGCTAGTAATAAGATTCAAACATTCTCTGCATGTTTTTTTCTCCTGCGAAGCTTAACTGTAAGCCTACCCTGATTTTACTATGTTTTGATGATCTAGAGCTTTTTCATAATAATAAAATGGATTTACAAATAAATGGCTTAGCCTCTGAGTCAGCCTAACACATAAGGATAACATATTACAAATAAAGATATGAGGTGTAATCACCTATTAGCAATTTTCCCCAAGCAAATACTAACAAAACTCCCCACGCACTTCTGACAAGTGTGTACTGTTAGAAGTCAGAGACTAAGGAGGAGGCACTTAAATATATTAAGTGTGTAGTTATCTATTAGCAAACACTTTTTATTTCCAGATATGCATAACAATTGTTCCAAATTTAAAATTTTGTCTTCATAAAACATGCTTTTACAAACTGTGATTTAATTAAGGCATTCTAATTTTATTAGATCATTTCCTAATCCATGTAGTGGTCTCCCGCCATTCATTTTTATGGAGGGGAAACGGGCTCCTCATGGAAAGTATGAAGCGATACTGTAGCATGAATGGGAGGTTTACTGAAAAAGATTATTTACAGGAAATTAACATACACATTCCCCTTAAAAATCATCTTCATTTGCTGTTTCATGCTGAATCACATACAGTACAATTCTGTAGGGAAGTGGCTGAGTCAACACCCATGGAGGTATTTAAAAGATGTGTAGATGTGGTGTTTAGGGACATGGTTTAGTGGTTGTCCTGGTTTCAGCTGGGATGGAGTTAACTTTCTTCTTAGTAGCTGGTGCAGTGCTGTGCTTTGGTTCTGACCGGAGAACAATGTTGATAACACACTGATGTTTTTAGTTGTTGCTGGGTGATGTTTATACTCAGTCAAGGACTTTGTGGTTTCTTGGGTCCTGCCACCCAGAGGGCTGGAGGGGATCAAGAGACTGGGAAGGGACACAGCCAGGACTGGTGACCTGAACCAGCCAGAGGGGTATTCCATACCATGGGATGCCATGCCTGGTATATAAACTTGGGGGGTTAGCTGGGGCCTGGGGATCACTGCTCAGGGACTGGCTGGGCATTGGTAAGCACATGGCAAGCAATTGTATTGTGCATCACTTGTTTTCCTTTCTCCCTTTTCCTTTGGATTTTTTCCTTTTCCTTGACTTTCCATTATATATTATTATTATTATTATTATTATTATTATTATTATTATTATTATTATTATTATTATTATTGTTGTTGTTGTTGTTGTTGTTGTTGTTGTTACTATTATTGTTCTTTCCTTTTTATTCTGTTTAAATTATTAGATTGTTCTTATCTCAGCTCTTGAGTTTTACATTCCTTTCCAATTCTCCTCCCCACCCCTCTGGGTGTGGGGGAGTAAGCAAGCGGCTGCGTGGTGCCTGGTTGCTAGCCAGGGTTAAACCATGACAGTGGTGGACTTGGTAGTGTTAGATTAATGGTTGGACTCAATGATCTTAAAGGTCTTTTCTAACCTAAACGATTCTATGATAAATTATCTGAAGCAACAGTTGACGATTTTAATGCATTGTGAAAGTCATGAGTTTGTAGGATTGAAGTTTGCACTCCAGTACAATGTGCTCCCCTCTGTGTGCCTAAAGAGGCATTGAGAACATTCATCCCAGAAACATGATTTGTCTTGCATCATGAAATGGCACAGAATGGCAAATAACAGTAGAGCAAGCATTAGACAAATTAAATGTGGATCTGGACAATCCCACTGGTTGCCACCTGTGCACATCCCACAGGATCCCCATTGAACCACAAACACTATGATTAGCTCCATCATGGTGTTTGTGTACATATACTACAAAACGTGGTAATGCCTATTCTCATCATTTCTGATAGCACTTCAGTGACTCACAACCCTGTTTCCTCATATAAATGATATAAAATGTTCCTTAGAAATCCCTTTCAAATGTTCAAGGTTCTTCATGGAGATGGTCCATCACCAAAGCAAACCATTACCATGCCATCCATTAGCAGCGTGATTTGCTCCAGAAGTTTCTCAGCCTAAAGGACTGCCTGTGAAAGCAAGAGACACTTTATGCCAAAAATCAGCTGAAAGCATTGTGACATATAATTGGAAAAATTGAAAAAACCCAGTAATCTTACAGCCTATGTGCTGAGTTTGCTATTTTACAACAGCAGAAAACAGAACAGATGGACAAAATGAGGCAAAAATAAAGAAGAGGAAGGAGGTAAAAATGACAGTCCTCAAAATCTTTTGATTCAGCTGAATTAGGGAGGGAAAACTAGGGCATTTGTAGCATTTGGCTATAGCTGGAGGAATTACCACCTTGCCTTTGCATTTTTCTATCTACTTACAGATTTGCTACTTTGGGAGTTGCTCAGTTACTATAGGAGCTGTTATTCAAAACCCAGATGAGCTGGCAGGATTCACAGAACTCTACACCAGTCTATCTGTAACAAATGGGAGGAATCAGCTATTTTTGGCAACCATACGGTATTGGTGGGGTTTTTTTTCTTCTTCTTATTTTTTTTTTTAAGTTACAAAGCAGTGATACAGAATGTGTCTTTTATTCATGATACACTGAAGACCTGAATAAAGCTTCTTCATTACTTCAGAGTTTGAAATACTGTTTGTGCAAAATGGCTATATGACACTTGTGTATTTTGATGAAGTAACTTACCTCCTGGGGATTTCATTAACGTCATCAACCATGACCAGTATCTCTAGTCTTTCTTTTAATACAGGAAAATGAATTCAGTGTGTGTATACTGTGGAGAAATAGAAGGTAAGCATTCCCATGATCCGTCTAAAAATGCCTGTCACATAAGCTTGAATGTATTGTCTTTTCTGCTGTACTTTATCTTGTTTTTAACAGGCACCCAGGAGAATTTAGTGGAAAATATGCAAATTAAAAACTCGATTCACAAGGGATATGCTAGAGTCAAAAATAATTCTATCTATCCAAACTGTAACTAATGAACAAATGATTCAGTGAAATACATTCCATAATTCCATTCACCACCATCTGTTATTGGCAAGATACTTTGTTTGTTCCCAGCTACGAAGCTCAAGCTAGTGCATAACCGCCGGCTTAAGGGAGAAAAGTGAATGTTGTGAATGCTGCAAATAAGTATGGCTGCTTTTCACAGGAATGTGTATTTGCCCTTCAATGTCTAGCAGAATTTAATATTTACTAGAAGCAGGGGAATAAGGCATTGGTACCTATGAAAAAAGGTCCATGACAAGTAAAGTTGTTGTTTTGGCATGAAATTCCCTTTTACTGCAGGAAGCCGCACTCTGGGCTACATGACCAAGCCTTTTCCACTTGTTGTCTAGACTCTGTATATCTTTTTGTTGGGATCCTGTTTCATTTCAGGCAGTAAAAATCAAATGGGAACAACGCTCAGCTACAAAAAATGGTGTTGCTCTTTCAATAGCTAGCTTCCTTCCCTTAAAGGTATTCTCAGCATAGTAAAATGAGATTGTACTCCTACATATTATTCCATTTGGACACATGTAGAAAAAAGATCTTGACTAGCGTGTGCCAACAGACAGCAGGATGCTTCATAGCAAACTTAGGAAGGGTGTGTGTCAGTTTCTCAGTTTGAAATCCTCCTTTCCATAGGGATATTAAAACTATTTATACTCGTTAAGCAAAAGTGTGGAAAAAAACCTCCAAAAGATAAACTCACAGACTTACTAAGTTACATGGAAGAAGAGGGAGAGAAAAATGTGATTCACAGTCCTGTGTTCAAAAACCTATTGTGCAAACAGTGGCTCTGGTTGCTTTAATATTAATATCTCTAAAGATGCTTTACAGACATTATTTACTAAAGCAGTTACTAGTGCTTTCCACCTACACAGGAAAGCTACATGCTCAAATGCAGTCTTCAGCAAGTTGCACCCACTTGGCGAGCTGGTAGGAAGCATTGCCACCTCCACCTACAGCTATTAATTTTATATATTTCATAACATAGGGATGACAGCCTTGCCATGTGTCCTGCTGTCGTGATGGTGTAAGAAATCAGACAAGTCCAGATGATGATATTTCAGAGTGTAATTCAAGATTTCTCGGAGACTTCGGTATTTTTGTCATTTAATTGGAGACATCAAATCAGTAGCAGAAAAGTGATATTACTTCAAACAAGACACTTTCTGTAAGAAGTCAAGAACTTGAAAGATACAGCTTGAACCTGCCTCTGTTAGGCTCAATAATTTACAATCTGCCACAGCCAACATTGCATTTATGAATAGTTTGAATGCATACACATTAGTACTCTTTAAAATCATTATTTTTTAACTATTATAACAAACTATAACCTTTATGGACAATAGTTACAGATAATTTATTTTAAAAGTTTTTATTTTTTCTTGGTGTGAATGCAGGTTAACAGACTATATAATATATACTATCTAAGGTATATGTAATAGTAAATGCCAGTTATATGTACAACATCTGGAATTGAGGCAGGAAATGCATCTATAATGATAGGAATTAATATTTCATAACTCTGCCTTATGTTTACTTTACCTGACTGTGTCCTTTCAGGCTACATACTAGTCTTTCGTAACAAACCACAGAATAAGACATGAGAGTTTAAGAATCTACTTCAGCAATCTGTTTAAAGATTGCTGTTCTTCCAGAGGAATCAGTTACCTAAGCCAGACTATAGTTTAAATGATCTCTTTACTGGGACGCTAGAATTAAGCTCTACATGGAGTTGTCTTTTCATTCAGTTTAATTCATTAATTATTAATGAAATTTATTAAAATATTAATAGTAATAAAAATAATAATATTAAATAATAATTATTATTAATTCAGTTTAATAAATACGTATTACTCTTTACCATAATTTTCCGTTTGGAAACTGAGATTTAACTAGATTATCTAATCTAACTGCCTACCCTATAGACGTGTTTAGAATATCAATTATATTCCATTCATTTTACAATGAGTTCCGTGTTTTATGGCTGATAATCAAACCTGGTGGTTTTTTTTCCATTCACTAACATTTTGTACAGCAATGCAAGGTCATACTGAAGGTTCATCTAGCGCAATATTTTATGTCTGACAGCAGAAAGATTTATGAAAAAAGTAAGAAAAAGGGCAAACACAAAGTGATACCATCCACAATATGTTCTATGTAAGATTCAGTCTTTTGGTTGTAAACTGCCTTCAGGAAAAAGGATCAAGTCCTGTTTAGGTATAAAAGGCAAGTTATATGAATCTCATATGCACATTAATATTCTAAAAGCTGAAAAACAAACCCATATGGGAATAAGTTCAACTCTGTGGAAGAAAGGGGGAATATTCAGGGGTACAGCTGTATCACAGTTAAAGAGCATGACTAGCTTAACCTGGGGCAGGCAGAGAAATCACCTACTGTGTTCTTCAGGGCAGCAGCCATGGAAAACGTGGTTGATTGGGGCTGCTGTTGACACCAACAACTTGCAGGCTGTCCTAACACAGGGATTGTAAAAAATTTACATGGCTACTTCCCTCTGAAGTTAGCACATGCCTAGAGCCAGAGTAAGGTGCCTGTCTACACTGCAATGTGTAGCGAAACAGTAACAGCTCCAGTGACTATGTGAGAAAACTGGCAACCAGACTTGCTGCAAACTGCTCTTGCTGTGATGAGGAAAACAGTAACTTGTCCCATCAACAGTTGCTGCTCCCAGAAAAACAAATCTGCGAGCCAAGCATCCTATCACCTCCACCTTCCACCCCTATTCCACTCCTTAGGAAGTTAAGAGGGATTCATTCTTGTCTCTGCTGCTAAGAAGCCTAGAAACAATTTGCAGAGAGGAGGGGAAAGAAAGATTCCTGCCTTGCTGCAATTAATAGTTAGCTGATAGAATTAGCAGCAGTTTGTCAGCAAGTTGCAGAGGTTGTCCAGGAGGTTTTATACAAACAGCAAGGAGTGTCAACAGAGTCAAGAGCCCCAAAGGTGACTCCTTCCTGAAGCAACTCCCATAGATGTTTCTAAGATTTCCAGAAGTAGAATCTGGGCCCTTCTTTTGGGAAAGCCATAGACAGACAGTTTCAGTGTATTGCAGTCTGTTCTGCTAGATAAAATTTGGAATGTAACACATTTTAACACAGCAGGAAATCTAGATAATTCTAATGGTCAGAACAGCTTGATTCAGGACTAAGTTGATCTCCTTTATATTTCTTGTGTTGATATATGCCCATCTGTTTGGTAGAAATCTGTAGTTATAGTAGATAGAGAAGAGAAAAAAAAAAAGAGGGCAGAACTTGAGCTTTCAGTTAGTATGAGAATGCTGTTTGATCCACATTTTGTATTTCAATATTTCATTGTATGAAAGCCAAAGGAACTAACAAGTGAAACGTATTTTGAGCTCCTGAATTGTTCCACAGACCAATGTGACACTTGCAATCAGGCATTTAGATAAATCAGCCTTAGAGAGGAATAGCAACCTTTAATATGTCACAGTGTTTTCTAAAGAATGTCACTCAAGGTGGCAGTTATCCACAATTCTTCTGTGTAGGAAACAAGATACAGTATCTAAAAGCAGAAAATGAAACTACTTAAAACCTTTGGGATGATAGCAATAGGTGGAGGAAGATGAATACTCCAACAAGAGTTTGCTTTTCTTAGAGGACTTGTAACCCATCCTAAAAAGGTTTCAGCTTTATGGTCTTGCCCCAGATACAGCTAACAGAGTGAAACAGTGCAGGAATTCCTGCACCATACTAATAATGCTATTAACACCCTGTAGAGCAGATCAATTAATACTCACAGCCATGGTAGGTACTAAAAAAGTCTTAATTTACTTGAAAAAAAGATCAGGAAAAGTAATTTGGGCATTAGGAAGGAAAAATTAATCATAATCAGGAACCTGTGTAATGAATTTATGTAACTGACAACAAACTGGAACAGAAGGATCAGTCCCTCAGTGTAGAAGAGACAAGAAAACCAGGTGAAAATATAGCCAGTTTTAAATGCCATTATGCCCACAAATGAAACAGCTCAAGAAAGTGTTCAGAAAACATTTAATACAGGAAACACTTTTGGAGACAGCACTGGCTACTTGACAAGGCTGTGTGTCAGAACAGGTTAAATGTGACTGGTAGAGACAGCCTGAGGAGAAATATAAGGACTTTCCGAGAGAGGCAGAGAGGTTGGAAGCATTCTTAACCAAACCCAGAGTTAATGGTATCAAGTTTGGATACCTGGAAAATTAAGTCTAATCTCTGAGAAACACAGATACAAGTCTAGCTGGGAAAAAAAGATTTGTCAGACACCACCATCAAATGGAATTACTGTTCCAGGTATAAATTTGCATCTAGAGAGAGCCCAGCAGTAAATTAAAACACCCTACCATGACATTGGCTACACTTGGTTGTCTTTGTTAGTGCCCTGTTTCCAGGTGGCAGGAACAGGTTGTACTCACCCTGTTAACTCATGTTTTAAATTAAAGAAGTCATATACCTTTCAGAGAGCACAAACTTGGCCTCATTTCCTATTCCATATACATCAGAATGAAGTAGGTGTATCTGCTCTAACAGTTGGACAGTCCCCCAACAAGGCTTACTTAACTGAGCTTGACCAAATGTCATACTGATAGCTATTTGCACAGAAAAAGGACAAATAAAAATAACTAAGCTAACTTTTTAACAACCGCTGGAACAGTGAGGATAACAATAATGAACAGAGAGTAAGTTTGGAAACATCAAATAAAACTATTAAATAAAATTATTAAAATAAAAATTAATACTTGGGTGTCAGAGGGTACAGCACTTCACAATTAAGGCAGCTGCTGTTGTTTGGGATGACAAGCATAAAACATGAACCATGCCATCTAGCTGGAAAGGTCTGTGAGTAATTCGCAGTGCTAAGAGATCCTCTTGAAAGTGTGTGCTTTCTTGATTATGAGTTACTTTATCTGTTCAACTTTAACAGCCCATGGTACCTTGGCAGTAATCCAGCAAACATTTTGCAGGTGGCAGGCCCATAGGCATGAGGTATTTTAGCAATGAATTTTTATCTGAAAATACTCACATTAAAGTGAATTTCAGTGATATTAATACTGCAAGAATCTGTAATTGTGTCTCCATGAAATAGTAATGCAGCCTTGGTACCAGGGGACAAACTCACTGATGGAAATGTAAATTCACTTTAACTCACATTCTAGCCTCAGTCTGCTGAGTCTAGTAGTGGTGCTAAATTTTATATTAAAACGGTTCTGATTGAAAATATCTGCTTATTTCATAGCTGGCAATTTGTTACTGTCCGTGTGAGTTGAATCTGAATCAGTGATGCTCAGGGGAACAGATACATAGCACCTTATTTTTTAATTGAACTGCTGTATACAAATCTGGTCTTCCTCTAACTATGTGAGAAAGTATATAAATGCACTAAAATAAAATAAAATAGCAAGTTCATAGCTTGCTATTATCCAAAATAGCAGAGGATGACAGGCCACCAGGTAACAGAAGTATTGCTCAGGCAATAAGTGTAACACCAAGGCAGGCATTAGTATAGTCACCTATAGCTCATCTGGGGATTTGATGGTAAAAAGAATGAATCCAAGGAACAGAAGCCACAAGAAGCAGAATCCTTTAAAAAGACCAAACCAAAACAATAAACCAAATGTATTTTTAATAGTATATTAAAAGACTTAGCCAAAAATATAAAGTAAAACTGTAATAGTGAACACTTAACACTGTACTGTCACATTATATAAACTGATGAAGAAGCTGTAAGTTTGGCTGCTTTCCTCCAGAAAGAAAATATTATAAGAGCACTTTAAAGAACAAAGCACAAATTTCCTTAAGCAACTCCTAGGCTCTATTTCAGGTTTAATACCTCATCTCATTTCCTCCCTTTGCTTGCAACAAACAAAACCTGAAATTTTTCTTGCATGGTTACTTCTCATGTTGCCTAAACCCACCTAAGCAGATTTGATCCCTAATAGTATCTCCACATTTTTCCATGTGTTCCCTATATTCAATTCTACATGGAAGACTGTGAGATCAAGAAGACAGGGTAGCTTCACAAAGAAAGAAATGTTACAGTTACTGCGATAGTTTTTTACACCCATCCAGGACTCATTGAGACTTACAAGAAAGAAAATTACACAGACAGAGAATTTTGCCAAAGTGCACTGTGCTTCCGTACCTTCCCTCCAAAATTTAGTCATTGTTCTTGTTCCACAGTGAAAGGTTTGTTCAAGTATTTTAGACCATGGATTGTTTACCAAGTGGAAATTGAAGTTGCTGTTCCATTCTTGATTAATTGAGCCAATTAGCAAATCCGAAGCCACATGGTATTTTTCTATTTGAATTAGTGAACTTGATTAGTCTAAGAAATGTACCTCCTTTTTGTAACAATGTATTATTTGCAGATATTTGCATCTGCTTAATATATCCATGAATAAAACAAAAAACTTCATATACAGTCCAAAGGCATTCCAGGGCCGTTTCTTCCACAATTGTTCATTTATACATTGCTATGGTTTTGTCTTCTGCTAATGGTTTATGAACAAAAGCTGATGTCCCAAATACCTGAATGCAACTAAAGAACAGAATTATCACAGCAGGTGAGACCTGACAAGGATCCCACCACTGACAGGAGTCAGTAGCACATGCGTGCAGAAAGCAAAAAAGAAATGGCTTTCCTGCTGTGCCCTCCAAGCTTCCAATAACCAGTGATTTATAGATATTCTGAGCTAGAAGGTTGCACAGAATGTTCAATAGCGATGCATGCACAAAAAGAGGTTTGAACATTTCAGTAGAGGAGTATTTCCATTTTTGACCTCCATAAACCTGTCTCTAGGAGCTTCCCTTTTTAACAACTGTGGTGTGAAAAAGTCTTACCTTTGTTGATAATTTAAGTCTGTTGCCTGATTATTTAATTGTTTTCCCTTACACTGTATTGTGCAAAATCCACAAATGTTTATCCTGTTTTTCTCATATCATTTATGATTTCATGGGCTTGTATAATGAAGTGAGTAAATGATCAAAGATAATGCAAGTTGGTGAAGAGGAAGCATATGGGGAATAAACAGAAGTAATGCAGTGTAGCAAAGAGTGAGTCATGTACAGAGGTATTCAGTCAGTGACTCATTGTCCACACCTTTATGTTTTGGATGAAGTAAAATAAGTGCACTTTAAAATACAAACCACAAACAAACACGAAATTCCCTTGCACAGACATGCGCACTGTGTACTGCAGGTGATAACGTGAGTACCATTTAAAACACTGGGGCTTAGTTGTGTAATGACATTTATATTTGGTTCCCTACTGCTCCAACTCAAAGCTCACCTTTGCTCATGGATTTTCACAATGATTAGACAAGACCATATGCAGAAATGAAATTCAGAACCTCACGCTGATTTCTGTCATTTAGGGGGTATGTTACTGAGTACCAATGAGATAAGCATGGCCACCACCCATTGACTATTCTCAGAAGCACAAAAGTCTAGACTGAAGGGGACCTCTGGACATCATCTGGTTCAATCTTCTTCTGAAAGCAGAACTCTGTATTAGATTTTCCAGGGCTCTGTTAAGCCAGGTCTTGACTTTCCCAGATTTTACCACTTCTTTGGGTGGTCTACTCCAATGTTTAACTATTCTCACAGTGAAAAATGTTTTTCTTATATCCAGACATTCTTTCCCCTGAAGCAACTAACATCAGTTGCTTCTTGTCCTGTCATCATGTACTCCTGTGAAGAGAGTACGTTCATCTTTTCTATCACTACTTTGTAGTATTGGAAGACTACAATTAGGTTCCACCTCAGTGGCTCTCCACTAGACTCTGTCCAGTTGTTCAGTGTTTCTCTTCAGCTGGAGGGCACCACAGCTGGACAGGTTTCCAGGTGCAGTCCGAGAAGTGGCAAGTGGAGGAGGATCATCACATCCCTCCATCTCCTGGCTATGCCTCTGCACCTACAGCACCAGATGCTGATGACCCTTGCTGCAGCCAGCCCCAGGGTGGCTCCTGTGCAACTCACTGTCCCCCAGGGCCTCAGGGACTTTTCTGCAGAGCTGCTGGCCAGGCTGGCAGTACCCAGCCTAGGTGGCTGCTCAGGATTATTCCATCCCGGTACATGACTTTACATTTATCTTTGTTAAGCCTCATGCACGTCCCAAGGTTAAACTCTGTGGCCTTTTTCTTAATATAAGACTAAATTCACTGGGTTTAGAGGTGGCTAAACTAAAAAGCCTGCCACCTGGTTCAGAGAAATGAAGGTTTACATTATAGTAGGAGTGCCTGCCTGCTCCTCAAGAATCACAGAATTTTCTTTTCTCCATTCTTCGTAACAGGTTCACCAAGTCACCACAGGTTATGTACAGTGCTTTCATACCTCAGACTGAGCACCTGTGAGGTGCAGCTTATTGAAACATGGGATGGGATAAAAGAAACCATTGCCCATTAAAACATCCAGCATATATATATATATGTATATATGTATGTATGTATGTATGTATATGGTAGTGCTCAAGCTTCTTTCATCCACCAATGAACAGACAAAAAGGATTTCCCTGAGTTCAAGTAAGCCTATAGATTAAGAAAAATAAGATTTTTTCCTTTAGGAGGAACAGAATCAGAGATCTCCCCTCCACATAATCCAAAGGTAAACTAGAACCATAGTAGAAGTCTTTTTTTACTGCTCCTTCCCCTCCCTTGCAGAACAGCTTTTCACATGGGAAATGAAATAAAGCTATAAGCATCACTGAGGGGAACAGCTGCACTTTTTTTTCTTCTAAGTTTGAGACTGCTTCCCTCAAAGAAGCTACTGACCTTATCAGCATATATATATTTTCCTGGGTTTCAGTTTTTCCCCTTAAAAGGCATAAGAAAGTGGTTGTCACAGAGGATAGGTAAGTGATGGAATGCTTTGCAGCAGGACATCATGGATGCTGAAACTGTTTGGAAAAGAAAATTATAAAGTACACACACTATCTAAAGCCTCTTTACTTTTATTTCAGTGCTGAGAGACAAAGTAATAACAAAATTCCTTGTTCTTTCATTCTGCCCTAGGAATTTGCACTGACCACTGTCAGAGATAAGGTTCTGCGCTGAATGATTGCTTCTCCTGGCTTATTAATGGCCTCCCCTATGTTTTCGTGATTTTGTGCTGTTGGTACAAAATTGAAGCAGATGAACTCCAGCCTGCAAAGTTGTTTATACTTCCTGTAGTTGTATTGCAAAAGGCCAGGGTCAAACACATTTCCCTCAATATAGGGAATATTCCTAGGGATATTTCAATAGGGACCCTCAATAGGGTCCAAACCCTACAAATGAAGGCCGTTATAAAGAGAAAAATTTATATTTGCTCACTAAATCTGACAAAGTATTCAAATAAAGGTTGAATTCAAATGTGGAGATGGGTTTTCTAGTGTAGAATTTGGAAACTACACAAATACTTCTCTTAATATCACGCACTTTTGTTTTACTTCAGAAATTGCTTGGAGTAGGAACACGTCAAAATTATTACCAAAAAGTGCATCTCTGTCACTCTGAAATGCCAACCCTGCAATTTATACAGAGTGCCAGAGCTCTATAGCCTTAGAAAACCTGCTTATTTCTCCGACGTAAGAGAGGAGGGCAAAGCTCTCCAGCACACTGCTAATTTCAGAATTGGTCCTACAAAAATTGTGACAGTTCACTGACTATTCAAGATGGGCTCTTTAGTCTGAATTGAAACGATGTATTTTTGTAAGTTATCTAGGCACTCGCTGAATGTGTAAACAGAATCCAAGCATTTTTGTCTCTCATAACAATTTGCTTTATGAATGTGCCAATAGACAAGTTAAGGCCATATTGTAAGAAGTTCATATTTTGTTTTTCTTTTAGGGTAAAGGGAGCTCCATAGGGTAATTATTTTATTTTCAATGTGATACAAGATTAACAAAGGCCTTCCCTTTCAAGAAAAAATATAAAAGAATAGCATTGATTTGAAATTGTGCCTAGTACAGATGGTGGTCATGCTGACACAATTGCTTCAGAGTTACAGAATAAATTGCAGTATTAGGGTGTAATGTTTGATCAAAATGAAATTGACATCCAAATGATTAATTTCAATGACAGTTGTGGCTCCAAGAATACTCATTAAAAGTCAACCATTATTTTAAAGATTTTTCTGATTTTTTTGAGATGAACAAAGTGAAATATCAAAAATATAAAGCAGTCACAAATTCTTTCCACGGTAGTATATAAAAATCTAGTGTCTTCTTAAACTGAACATTGTAAAGTAGTTCCAGTTCTGGAGAATAAACTGACACACAAAAGCGTCTGGTTACTAAGTCTGAAAAGTTAAAATATTGAATGCTTTGTGAGTAAGAAGGCCAGGAGACTATACAGAGCAGATGCAGATGCACTCCGGTACTAGTTATTTTAGAGTCTATTAATATTGTTGATTACATCATTCAGTCACAGTCCAAGAAATCACAGAATTTTCCTTCAAATCATAGATTCACAGAATCATTTAGGTTGGAAAAGATCTTTAAGATCATCAAGTCCAACTATTAACCCAGCACTGCCGAGTCCACCACTAAACCATGTCCCCAAGTGCCATGTCCACACAGCTTTTAAATACCTCCAGGCGTGGTGATTACACCACCTCCATGGGCAGGTTGTTCCAATCATGACAACCCTTTCAGTGAAGAAATTTTTCCTAATTTCCAATCTAAACCTCCCCTGGCACAACTTGGGGCCATTTCCTCTTATCACTTGCTACTAGAGGAGAAAGAGACCAACACCCACCTCACTACAACCTTCTTTCAGGTAAACAGAGCCAGCCCCAGCACGGAGCCCTGCGGAACACCACTGGTGACCCCTCGCCAGCTGGATGTAACTCCATCCCCCACCACGCTCTGGGCTCGGCCAGCCAGCCAGCTTTATACCCGGCGCAGAGGGCACCTGCCCAGGCCACCAGCAGCCAGTGTCTCCAGGAGAATGCTGTGGGAGATGGTGTCAGAGGCTCTGCTAAGGCCCAGGCAGGCAACATCCACAGCCTTTCCCTCATCCGCTAGGCAGTGCCTGACTTTCATAAACCCATCATGCTGGCTGGGCCTGATTGCCTGGTTACCCTGTATGTTCTGCATGATGGCTTTGGAACTGATCTGCTCCATAACTAGCAAATTCATGCAAATTCTCCTATGACATGACAGAAATGAGGTAACATTGGAGCAGTTTTCTTCCCTACAACTTCCCTTTATTTCACCCTCACCTCAGCTGGTTATATTTCCCCAGGGACTGCATTTCTCTCTGCAAATAAATAAGTACTGTTTCGTCAGTAAAAGACAGATGTTTTAAAAATGGTGGTTGTTTGGCTACAGAAGGCCCTGCTTAATTCATATAAATTAATATATGTAAATTTAAGCCTAAATAAAATCCATGTTTCTATGCTATGTATATTTTCTCTTTCTAAATAGGATAACCAGGATCAGACATAAAGGATAATAATCAAGTCTTCTAGGTAATATACTGTGTTCAATATTTAATTCTGATCTTCATTATATAAGGGTTAATATGGTCATAGCAATCCTTATTATCTGTCCTTCCAGTCTTATTTTCTTATTTGTTTTCCTAGTGCACAGTTATGTTTTAGCCAAATAATGTCATGGACTTATGCACAAATCCTTTTCCCTTAAAGACACAGTTAATTTAGAAACCCCCACCCTGAAGGTATGTTTGCAATTACAATTATCCCTTCTATTGTGCATTAGCTTGCACTGACAATGGTCAGTTTAATTTGGCATTCTGCCTCCCAGGCACCTAATTTCATTACACTCCTCAAGTTCTTCATAGACTTCTCCAAGGCACAAGTGATTCCATGTCACCTAATCACATGAGCTAAATGTTATCCAAACAGTCTGAGAGGGAGAGAAATGGATTTCTTACTTGTTGACTTTTTTTTTTTTTTTTAAATTTGTTAGTATGTGGAAATACATACTTTTCCCCATCAAATTTTGCATTATAATATAAAAGTACAGCTGGCTGAATATGTCTTTACAGTGCTGTTCTATTTGGGATATTTCCCCCTGGTTTAGATGTTAGTGGTTCATGTTCACTTGCATTTTAGCAACCAACTTGAGCAGCGATGAAGTTTCAGGCACCTTGAGTTTTTTCAACTGCCATCATCATCATCCCATGGTACTGAGTATCACGTGGTGTCAGGGATGCATCAGCTGCAAGCCCCTACACACAGAAGTAGTATCTAGTAAAATGATAATCACCTGCTTTTTTTACTGTTACAGTTAGCAGTTTATAAATGGAGCATCTCACTTTGGAAATGTAGGGCAGAGTCGCAAACAGCAAGTGCCAAAGAGAGAGATAACAGGGTGCTTGAGGCTGGTGGAGAGAGCTTTGAGTTACAGCCACAAGAAGAAATACATGTGATTACTGCTCTTTAATAGTTTAGTCTTTAGGGCACAACACACATAGTCTGGTGTTACAGTTCTGGAATGAACAGCTTCTCATATACACAGTAACTTCTCAGAAGGTTTTTTTTTTTTTATATTTTATTAAAAATATCAGTTTTAATAAACTGATTTTGTTAAGCTGTAGGTATGCCTGCCACAAACTAAGGGTGATTGCTCAGGTTGTCATGAACTGGTACAGAAAGATAGATGAGTTTATTTTGGGGGAAAAAAATCTCCAAACAACAAAACAAAACAAAAAAAAACAAACCAAGAACCTAAACAGATTCAAGCAGACAAGAAAGATTAATAGAAAGCTCTCAGAAATGCAAGTAAATTCCTATATGCAGGAAAATGCTTAGATATGTAATCACACTTATCTTTTCTCTAGAAGCAAAACAAAATGACAGGCACTCATCTCATGATCATATTGGAAAATAGGAGAAGCACAAAAAAATCCATAGCCGTTCAAAATGGTTGCACGCCTTAACAGACAAAATGCATTAGAAGCCTGCTGAATTATTTCTGAAACTTTTGTTGATATGGAGCCTCTCATGAATGTCTCTTCAGTCTTTGTTCTTCATCTGTTATGTTCTTCATAATTCTACAGGTGATGTGAAATAAAAGGAGAGTTCACATCAAAATCTTTACTTCTGCTGCTTTTATTCCTATTACAAAATTATGTTGTCCAGCAAGTCCTGAGTTTGCCTGATGTCTTCATGCAATATCACCAGAGCAAAGGGATAGCCCTCAAACAAGGGCGCCAATTTCAGACCTCACTATATATTTAGCAACACATTTGATTCAGAAAAAGTAGAGAGCCGCATTTCTGTTGGGTTCTTTGGTGTACAGAGTAAGTTTGATATACAAACTTTTGTTTAACTTGTGAAAAACCTTCTGAACAAGTTTGAAAGGTAAGATGAAACCTGTTACAAAAAACCCCCACCAAAACCCAAACAAAACCAAAACCAAACCACCCCCTCACCCCCCACCCCCCACTCAACTTTAAAGCCAGATGCATTTTATCATTCAGCCTCAATCCAAAATCCTCCTTCTGGGAAGGCTACTTCCTATAATTGACAAAGATTTTCATGTGACAGAGGCCAAGAACCATGATTGATTGTATATGCCATTTAATATATTGGAATATATTTGCATCAATGATTCAGTATATCAGATTGTTAATCTAAACCACAATATGCAAATTTCCCTTACAAGGACAGCACTCCTAACTACTGAGAAGGCTCTGCACAGTGTCTAGCATTTTGGATTTATGGTAGATGGCAAGATAAATTCTTTGTTTCCCTCCACAGTAATGAAAGAAGCCACTTCACAACTGCACAAGCCCTTTTTTACCTTGGTTTCTTTTGGAATACTGGATTTTGATTTATATCCCATGTTTCTTCCATACAACCCTTCTTACTTGAAAGTTTCTGGTTTAATAATTTGCTACAGCTCCTCTAATTTAGCATAAATGTTGATAGAAGAATTTTTTCATTTAGATGGTATGGCTTCTTATTTTCATCCCTTCCAACAGTGCTGTTTATTCAGGTTTTTTTCAGTTCCGCTTTTGTGTTTTAAGCTAGTTCACGCAAGAAGCACTGAGAACATGATGCACCAAAAATCAAGGCCTTGAAACAAAGAACACACTCAGAAGAGCTGTGCAACTGCCACCTATTCTGCAGGCATCACTGAAGCCACAACACCAACATGTGTTAGCAGGCAGTCCCATGGATATTATTCCAGGGGAAACATGCCTCTGGAATAAGATGGAAGTCCTGGATGCGATACTGAGTGACACCATAAAAGCTCTGTTATCTTCTGGAAGCATCCTGGCAGGTCTTGAGAGAGTCACCTGGATTAAGCTGCCCTTGCCCGAACAAGTCCCACCACTTGCTCTCACCACCTTCTTGCTTCAGGAGTGGAATGGGATGTGATTAACACAGTCATCACGTGAAGGGTGAAAGCACACTTTAAATACAACTTAAAACTCATAGAAGTCTTTGTTTTTCCCCCACCTCTTTTTAACAACTGAAGATGTTTGTGCCAGTAGAACTTACCACACCCATAAAAAAGTATGACCCGCAGCTGCTCTAAGACATTGAATTATTTTGCCTCTGATAGTTCTGTGCTGATTTATATCTGCTAAGACTGTCCAAAACAATTTGAATCACAGAATCACATAGCTGTACAGAGAGGATTGAGTAGGAGCTGATGATTACGTTTATGGTTATTGCTTTGTCACATGAAACTCTGCAAAAGCATTTCATGAATGAGTCACAGTGAATGTTGCTTAAATGATAGATTGTGACTCATTGATTTTCACATTGTTTTATGCTTCCAGCATTCTTCTAAGAGACAAGAAAGAGCCTGCTCTGTCAGGCCTAGAAGAGAAAACGGCTATTCATTTATACCCAACCCATCAGAAAGGCCAAAAATGAAGAGTAGATCACCCTAACCAAGGAAAGAAAATAGTAAACATTTTCTTGCTTCTTCAATACGTCACAACTTGGGGGACCTACATGCTGGAAAATCTAAACTCAGCCTTATTGAGTAGGTGACAGAACAATCCTATTTATGGCATCACCTCATTGGAAGCTGTGTTTTTCTTGAAGCAGAGTTTTAGGTGAATAAAGTAAGTTTTTCCTAGCCACAGTTCTCCACTTTTAACCCTTTATAAATTCCTGGCCTGGTTATTATTTTTTTAAAAGTATATTTGACATTACTTCAACATTACTTCAAGCAACACAACTCATGGCAGTACTAGCTAGTGGGCTTGTAGCACTAATGACTAACAACACGCAGAAACTGGACCCACCGTAGAAAGTCCAGATGAGAGCTGACACAGGTTTAGGCAGTGACTTCTCCCATTGCTTCCTGCCTTCCATTCACAAGGGTAACTCGTATGGTAGAATGTGTTTCTGGGTCTTGACAGCGGAGGGGTTTCAGTCCCAGTGCTGCAGTTAAGGTAAGAACATGACACCTGTCATCATCCCGGCCTCTAGCTGCACTGCAGTGTCCTGGTCTGAGGCAGACTCGCTGTGACATGCAGGTTACAACTGCTTCTCAGTTACATTCCCACTGTAGCTGTGGCTTCAGGTGTGGTCTTCACTGTGAGAAGTGCCTCTGAAGAAGGACCCTTTCTCAGCACATCTGGGCTGTGCTCTGTAACCCGTCTAGGGGACAACATCTGCTCTCAAGTCAAAAAAGATGCCAGACACTGTACCCGGCTAACGGCACTTGAGCTGTAAAAAGTTTACTGCTAAAGAGCAAATTAATTTCAGTTTTTATTACAAAATCTTCTTCTTTAGTGAATAATCAAAATCTACAGCTGGCTTAGGCATCTCAGAGCAATAAAAAACTGATGAGCTTATCACACAGTCTCCTTTTATGTCGTATGGTTCTGTGTTAACTGAAAATAAGAGTATGTGAAACATTGCTAACTGCAGCATCAGTTTTATGGGGAAAAAGATCTATATTTATACACAGCAAATTATCTATATATCTGTATATAGATAATACATTTAACTACAGATAAATATAAACAGTTAATATATAGATACAGAGATACATAAATATGGCTATATAATATAGATATCATTAGAAATGTATATATGTATTAGATACATATACAAATGGATATATCAGATATCTATACAGCTATCAATATATAGATATACCTATATAGATATATATAATACATATCTATACATTTATCTATATAAAATAATTAAATACCTAGATCTAAACATATGTTAAGCATATGTATCTATATATAGAAAATGCACAGGTATAATATAAGTTTAGGAAAAGACCCATATATATCTGGGTTACATCATATTTATTCCAGAAAAAAGGCCTCAGTGTGAATTAGGACATGCCAAAATATCTACACAGTATAAAGTCAATGAATAAAAATGCATCACACTTTGGATTTGATTATAATATTTCATTTCAATTGTAAGCTTATTCCTAAAATTTAATAAAACATTACAGTTTCTAATTTTAAATACAGCATGTTCCCAAATGCTGGACAATATTTTGTATTTTTTTCCCCAAGACTTGGCTTCACTGAGCATTCCTAAATCAACAGAATCATCTTGGTTTTATGCTAGCATTTTTGATAGATATGCATTTGGTGATCATTATTACAATATTATTATACCACATAAATTATTTATGCCATTATTATGGCTGAAAAAAAAAATAAATCTAAGATATCTGGTAAGCCAGAGGAATCTTTCAGTGAGGGAGTTCAGATACAAACCAATCCAATGACCACTTAATGGCTTAAAGGATACAATACTCCAGTTCAGTACTAGGAAACTGGTAGAACTTCTCAGCCTTATAAGTAATCCATTATTTCAGCCTGGAGTCTCAACCTACTGCTCAATATGTGTGACTCACTATTAACTTAGCTGCTAAAAGGCTAGTAGACCAGTACAATTTGAGGTACACGCTGCTGATGTTGATAACCTGCAGGAGGAGATAGTAAAAAAAACACCAACCACCACCACTCCCCCAAACACAAACAACAGCAAGAGAACTTCAAAGAGGTTGCATAAACACCCAGTGCTCAGAAAGCCAGGTGGCTCTCCAACAAGCAGTTTTACAGGAAGCATCAGTCTTGTTTGCTGAGCTGAGAAACCACCACATGGCCCAAGGAAGGGAGGACCAGACTCCAGCAACCAGAATGAAGAAACACTGTGCTGGGGAAGCGGCTGTTTCCACACTGAGGAAGGTAGCTAGTCAGTCTCCTGGGAGGACCAGAGGCTTTGCTTACAGAGAGTACATTGCCTGCACAGAGCTAAAACCAAGTTTTGCAGGATACAAAGTCTGTTTCCTATCTGTTAAGCCCTTGCAGGCAGAGCCTCCTTCTCAAGCTTTTTCAACATTAAATCAGTAACTATGTAGCAATAAACTCTTCTCTGTCCCCTTTGATCCTGGAGGGTTCTCCCCCATTGTCTCCGAAGCTTGGCTGATTGCTCCCTGCAGTCTCCTGCTTCTGTACTGCAATTACCTGCCAAGCTGTTTTACTACATGAGTAATCTTGGCTGTCACGACATGAACAGTCTCTCCTATGCACTTTTTGGGTCTTTCTGAAAGGATTATTGCTATCGAGGCAGCCACAGGCATAAGGCAGCATCTCACTACATTCTACCCACCACCTACAATAATGCCCTATCAGCTGATACCCTGTCAGAAATGCTCTGCCAGGATTATCTGCTCATTTCAACATACCATTAAAGAAAATAAAAAATAAACAAAACCCCCCAAATCAAAACTAAAGACAAAGCAAATCCTCTTGAGATCATAAGTAAAATGCATACCAAAAGCCTTAGAACCACATGAGGCTGACATTTTATAAGCAGATAAATAGTTATGTAATACTTTCGGAAGCTTCCCCAGTCCATGCAAGACCTCTGTTGTGGGCTAGAACCTTACCTTGAGCATAAATAAAACACATTTTCCAAAGTAAACTACAGTTTAAGCCGTATGGTGTCCTGGTTTCAGTTGGGACAGAGTTAATTTTCTTAATAGCTACAGCAGTGCTGTGTTTTGACTCTGGTGTGAGAACAATGTTGGTAACACACCGATGGTTTAAGGTGCTGCTGGGTAATGCTTATACTAAGTCAAGGACTTTTTGGTTTCTCAGGCCCTGCCATCAGGAGGGCTGGAGGGGCACAAGAAATTGGGAGGGCACACAGCCAGGACAGGTGACCTGAACTAGCCAAAGATGTATTTTATACCATGGTGCATCATGCTGGGTATATAAACTGGGGTGGGGTGGTGGTGGTGGTTCCAGGGCTTGCTGGTTGTTGCTTGGGGACTGGCTGGGTACTGGTCAGCAGGTGGTGAGCAATTGCATTGTACATCACTTGTTTTCTCCCTTTCCTTTGGATTTCATCCCTCTGCCCCTCTCCCTCTTTTTCTTTATTATTTTTCTTTCAGTTTTTACTTTATTTCAACTATTATATTGTTCTTATCTCAACCCTTGAACATTACATTCCTTTCTGATTCTCCTCCCCACCCCTCTGGGTGAGGGGGGAGTGAGCCAGTGGTTGCGGGGTGCTTAGTCACCAAGCTGGGGTTGAAGCACAACATACAGGTTTACAAGCATCCTGGTTCAACTCCCACCCTTTCAGAGACTGTTGGCGTCTTCAGCAGCTAAGGTTCAGAAAAAACGTTAAGACTTGCTTCTGAAAGGCTTTAATGTATTCAGTAGTCCTGCTGTAGGTATTTGTCATCGTCATGATAGTTGTTCTACATAGATTGACACATAAATAAAAATATAAAGTATTTCACATTACTCACCTGCAAGATACTTAATTTGCTCTGAACATGCCAGGACTTGTTCTGTATTTAATATACTGACTTAGAAATATCACAGTTAAATTATCTCTTCTGTACGCTGTACTCAAAAGTGAATGGCTATCATCTATAATCAGAACAAAATAAGGGCACAGAAAACAAAAGAAATTAAGAAGACAAGTATTTTGGAAAATAAAATAATAAGCTCAGATAATAAAAGACACCTGGAAATCATAGCATCATTTAGGTTGGAAAAGACCCTTGAGATCATCAAGTCCAGCTGTTAACCCACGACTGCCAAGCCCACCACTAAACCATGTCCCGAAGCACCACATCTACATGTTTTTTTAACACTTCCAGAGATGTTGATTCTGCCACCTTCCTGGGCAGCCTGTTCCAATGCTTGAACACCTTTTCAGTGAAGAAATGTTTCCCAGTGTTCAAATGTAAACCTCCTTTAGCGGAACCTGAGACTGTTTCCTCACCTGGGAGAAGAGACCCATCCACACCTGTCTACAGCTTCCCGTCTGGTAGTTGTAGAGAGCAATAAAGTCTACCCACAGAGCATCATACTTTATTACAGATACATTCAGCAAGGAAAGTAATTATACAAAGAAGAAACAAGACAGAAACATTTAATTGCTTGTAGTATATGCATATTCTGTAAAGACTAGGGTTAGCAAAATAAGATTTTTCTCAGAAACATGCAAAAATGTTTCAAGATGGCATTGGTAATGTCACTGAGTCTAGTGTCCTAATTATGCCCATAGTTCATGTAGTTTGTCAGTAAAGTCACTCATAGCATTATGCCCATGCTTCAGATTCTGTGTATTAAGCCAGGCCTTCTAGCATCTATTACTTCCACAAAAAAACATTTTGCCACCAGAATGCATATATAAGTTTGAATGGGGCATAAGTTACGGACTTCAAGATGCTGCTTAAAGATTTCTTGCACTTGCCATGCAAGTACCACCTTGACGCTGAGTCACTTAAAACAAATTAAAAAAAAACCCAACACACACACAAAAAATGCCCTCACTGAATAAGAAAATATTTTAATAACAATAAATATTTTTCATAGATTTTCAGGTGTAATCCTTTCAACCCTCCCTGTCACTAAATAAAACAAGAAGTAAAAGTGGAAAAGCTTTAGAGAATGGCTTCAAGGACAAAGAATGCCTTCCATACAAAGGGAGACCAGGGCTGTTCGCTTTATAAGAAGATACCAAGAAGGGCAATGCTAAAGTCCCATATAATCATGAAAAACTGGAGAGCACCAGACTGTTTATGTAGGAGACCAAATCACCCAGAAAGATTCTATTTCACACACATGCTTTATGTTATGAAACTAGTTAATATAGCTTGGCTAGTACAACTGACTCAATCCTACTTAATTGGATTTGCTTGAAAAGGTATTCAACCTTGTGTTTGCATTATCTTCATAGCTTCATTTCACCAAGGATAACAACTCAGCTTTTTGCAAAACTGGACTATAACACAAATAGCAGCACTGTATGAAACTATGTCAGAGGAAACTCTGCTTCATCCTTTGGGGTTTGTTACCCAGAAGTGATATATATATCTATCTATATGATAGTTTGTGGAAATCTTTCTCTGATACAATTTTTGCCAGCATAAGAAGGAATCCGGTGAATCCAGAGATATTTGCTTTTATATCCCATTATCTTCAAAAGTGATTATATACAGTTTTACCAAATAGCTAAATAGATACCAGAAAAATACATACAATGTAAAGAATGCTAAATCACAGTAAAGAAAGGCATATAGATTTAGTTTGAGATAAAAGTACAAATAATATTTAAATGCATAGTGAACAAATACAATTTGAATACAGAAACAACGTAAGGCATAAACCCATCCTAATCAAAATTAGGAACATAATTTTGTAGTTCATTCAACAGCTCCATGACAATAGTAGTAGAGGCTGTTGGGCATTTCTTGAGATAAACCTTTTCTGGCAAATTGTTAAATTGCCAAAAAAGTGTTTGCAACTATTTTAAGACAATTATTTAACAGTAGGAAGTGCTAGATTTATGGATTAATAAAATAAAAATTTATTGCTTTGTTTTCCTGTTTGAATAGCCTATTAAATACATCTGGAAAATACTAAGTCCATTTTATCAAACTAAACATACCTCAAATCCAATAAAAATCACAGGCAATAGACTAAACTAAATAGTTTCTCAAGCCAGTAACTCCTAGGAATAATTTGTTTTGATCCTAGGTGACAAATTAGAAGTGACCATTTGATCAATATAAAGCCTTTTTGTGTGAGGTAGTATGAATGAAGTTTTTCACTGACAAGTATTGGAAGTAAACAATTATTTAAAACAAGCTAAAGAGTGAGGTTACCAGAATTCAGAACAAAAAGTACTATATTTTTTTTCCCCAAGAGTGTAAAAAAGTTAGAATAATGCTTCTATTATACCCACACAGAGCAACTCCCATTTCAAACCAAGAAACCTGATCAGCTGGCCCGCAAGTCTGCCACCCATTGTATTATGGATATTCTTCTAACCAAGGATTCTCATAACTGGAGTGCTATGTGACGAGTAGTCTGAATTGGTTTGGGATGGGGAAATCAAGAGTGCTTACAATGTTTGGAGCCCAAATATTACAAAAGTATAGGGAGAAACACGACATTTAGTGTTTATAGACTTGGAGGAGGCTATCTGTATTTATTTTGTCTATTTCCTTGAGGATCAAAATGTTTCTTTTCAGTAGTCTCAAAGCACAATATATGAGTAAACCAGAAGTCTCATGGATGCAATGTACTTCTTTCTTAGTGGCTTGGTTATTACTTAGTTTTGTCCAAGTTACAATTGAGTCAACCACTTTTCATCTAAATACTGTTTTCTGTGTGTATGACAAAATCCTTGCAGTGATATTAGTTGTATTTTCATAGAGCATATGAAGTAAATGAGAAGTAAGAGGTATTAAGAAACGTTAAATACTGGTGAGTTTTATTCTCAGGTCTTTTCTGTGGCCTCTTGCAGCACAGAGGCAGCAAGAGGACTAGACTTGCTATGAAGGGAATTAATGGACAAAACCTGGCTTTCAGAGGCCTTAAACTCAAGCCCGTATTTGCCATCCAGCTTCAGTGGAATTTCACAACATTCAGCCCATGCAAATGTGAAGCAAGCATTTGAAGCACATGCAAATTGAAACAAGCTCAGGTTTACTCTGAAAAGTGACAGAATATGGCCTCAGGTCAAGTTTGTAGGACACTTCCAGTAAACCGAAGTGGTCTTCTCTGAACCCAGTGCAAAATTAACTGTGACAGGAAACAGCTGAGAAGGAAGCTTAAAAAGCCATTACATTTTCTGATTTCACTGTGTAAAATGAAGCAAAGTTAAATTCAGATAATTCTGCTATTTTTATTGTTACAAATGTTTTCTGCTACTACAGCAATCAATACAAGAATGACAAAGACCAAGAAGATGCACATGTGGAAAAAATGTTGGATGGAAAAAAATGGCTTCAGAGAGTTACTTATCTAGATCTGGGTTTTCAAAATTTAAAATATGATTTAGGTGGCCTGTGCAACTAAGTACATTTTTATGTGCCAATGTCATGTATATCAGAGCATACACAGATTGATGTTAGCATATTGACAAGTGTGAAGTTCAGACCTCACTTTCAATACAGTCTTCAATTGCAATTTACACTTAAATTACAGGAGCCCAATTTCAACAGATTAATTCCTTCCATAAAGTCTGTGTATACTGGGATTTGTCAGACAGTTCTGACTAAAATAATTTCATTGACAACTGCTAGAAAGTATGTTTTGAGTCAGGGTCTTAAATTTTTCTAGACTAAAACATTAAGTAATATTTCTGAAGGTATATGAAGAAGGAAATGTCAAGATGATGAAAAGTATCAGGGTGAACATTAAGTTGAAGAAGAGCTGAACAATTTAAAAATTCAAGCTCCTAACTTAGATTACAAGACTGATGGTTAGTGAGTCTGACAAACAGAGGTTAATACTTTTAGTCAAGAATACAGTACGAGTAGTGCATAGGTATGGCCTCAGAAAACACAACATATTGATTAGTCAATCATTCCATGTAAACTTTAGATTAGGCAGAATATGAGCCTATTTTTGTTACAGCAGTGCTAAATCATTCATCTCTTCCTATAGTCTAGCTTTTAGCATTTGACTGTATTGAATTGTATAACTAGAGACTATGCCATAAGCTAAATTCACTGAATGACCAGAGGCTGATTAATTCTGGAGCTGCTTAAATCCAAAGCCCCAATTCTCTTACAATATTTTGCATTTACATAACTATGTTATATAACTTATAATACTAGGAACCAACACACATTGAAAGTCATTAGTGCTCAAGTACTGTAGACAAGTTAGAACCTCTAAAATTTACCTTAGGAAGATACTTTGGGATAAAACCTCTTTTTACTGATATAGGCTAATATTGATCCAGTATTAATCCGAGAACTGCATAATCTTGCTACTTATGCTACATAATTTTATTTGTCTGGCTTTAATATCAAATCTAAATTCCCATTTCATACGTCATGTACTTAATGAAATTTTTGGAGAAAGTATTGTCTACCTGGAATCATGGATATTCTGCATCATGACAAAGGAAGTATCTCTGACATGTGGGGCATGAAGGATCTCAAACATTAATCAAATAATCTATTACCAAAAAAGTATCTGAGCTACTAGAAAAAAAAATATCTTTTAATTCTATAAATAACTGACAGCCACGATTTTAAATTATTCCTTTTTAAAGCATGTCTTGTCAGAATGAATATTATACACTTAATTCTGCATGGAATAAAATCTGTTTTGGAGGGTTTATTTAAACTGTTAACATTGAAGAGTGGTGAAGGAAAATTTAATGAGTGTCAACTGAAGTTGACTTCACAGCTCTCTGTCCTTTCAGGCAAGTAGTATTCACCAGAACTCAGGCTGAAGCCGTGACGCTGATCCAATTGCTATAACTTCTAAGAATCCTATCACATGGTAATGGACTTTCCTTTTTTTCACAACAAAAATTTCCCCCATCTCACAACTTACTTCCTTGCAGATGGCATGGCAGAGAGCCTGCACTTCACTGCACAAATACCTGCAAGCATCAGGGGACTTCCTTGACCACAGCCCCATGGAAGCTAACACTGTTATCTCCCTTCTGAAAAATCTTGTAACCCAATATCCACAGTTTACAGTCTGCTGACAGTTTCTAGTCTAAAGCTGATCTCAGAGATCTCCTAGAGAGATATACTCAGTCAGCTGGGAATATACCCATCCAGAAGCATGCTGTACTGAATCTTCAATATACAAAAACCTGGTAATTTTTAATAAAATTGGAATGGATGAAGATTAGGCATTCTGGGGTCTTGCTCTAGAGCCACCAATCTGGACTGCAGTGGTTTGGTGTTTTTAAGACCATTCTGCAGTTTTCACAGAAAAGGAACAAAAACCCATGCCATGGTGACATCTGTCAACTTCAGTGAACACAGCCAGACTGCCCTGGATCTTCAAAGCTTATACATTTTTTTCTACCTGTCATTGCCGCCCTCTGGAGTGCACTCACTGATGGTTCCAGTACTAGCTCTAGCAAACCCTTCCTTTGCATTTCAGGCACATTTGCACCCTGACCATATCCAACATGCCTCATGCCCCAGGTTTTTAGGGTCACAACCCAGGCTGACCTACTGCTGCAGAAGCAGCCAAATGTCAAAAGTTCAGACCCTATCAGCAAGTCTGAGATGTTGTCAGACACAGGAGGATATCCGGCATTTCACAGAAGAGGAATTATAGCTGGTAACAGTCATTGCTGAAGGAAACACAGCTCTACTGTCCTTCCTGCCTCCCATCTTTGTGGTCTGTATCACACATAACAAGTAGTAGAAACCATCTTGTTACACAGTACACACACAGATCCTGAAACACTACATTTTCCAGCAGCATTTCTCACCATTGTAAAAGCCATACAGAATGGGCTACTAATCTACATAAGATACAGCAATGTTTAAAAAGGCTGCAACTCACTTCTCTGAAGAAGAGAATCCTCTCTGCAGAGGGCAATCAAATTGGTTACATGCAAACACCTATGGGACACAGGTGCTGTGTGTGAACAGGAACGGGGGAGCGGTGAGTTTCTAAAGCAATCAAATGTGAGATGCCTTTATCAGAAGTTTTCCAGTCAGTTATGGTCAATGCTTGCAATAATCCAGAGGGAATTCACAAGACATTCTTCCCCAGCTTGGCTGTCCATTCTCACCCTCCTGTTCTTTAAGCCTACCTGTGGGGTGCTGCTTCATCTTTAGCAGCTTTACAGGACAGGACTCCCACTGTGTTAGGAGTACCACCAAAGAGGGTCCCAGTGCGATTCAGAGCTCCTTGTGCGTTTACAACACAAGTTACCAATACCTAAAGCACTTCTATTAAAAAATCAAAGAACAGACTAAAGGTATAACAGTGTGACAATGGCTTCTGCTTCTATTTATTAAAATAAGCCCCCAAGGAAGATAGATCAAATAAAGCTAAGATTTTAGCTATAACAGTCATGCTCTTAAGCTTACCTTTTGATCCCTCCTTTGCAGTTCGTTGTTCTTTCTCAGAGACTAAGAACCTGGACTATGTTTCCCCATCCACAGCATTCTGGGATTTGCACAGGAATCCACCTGTCTTACTCAGCTGATTCATGAAGTGCATGACTATACTTGATTTAACAACGTCTCTCCTGTTAAAACTTTGTCAGAAAAACACCTTCCCTAACAATTGTAGAATAGATATTATTTTGGGTGGCAGTTATAGTTCTAATCACTACTGATTTACATTAGAATGTTGTCTTCTGGCTAATAAAAAAGATATACTATTAAACTAAACAAAAAATGCACATGAACATACATGCAAGCCAATCCAATGCATTCAGGTTATGTCAGACTTGCTACACAACCAGATTCATTTGTTCCTGAGCAATACCAACAATTAAAAAGTTCTTGCACCTTCCTGCATTGAAGTAAGTTTTCCTAAAACACAAAACCTGCTAAAGTAATTGTAAACTGTGCAAGTGACACACTAAAACAACAGTTAGGTTGTGAAAGAACATGATGCTGCTTCAGTTTGGACAGCAGCAGTATTTCAACTTCATTTTATGAGTATATACACTACTGTGGGTAGGAGACTAGAGGAAATTTGAGGGTTACGTGTTCTAGAAAACAGTGTTTCCTGATAGAGACCCTCAAAGTTCTATTACACGCTTAGACTAAGCAACAGAAATTAAGGCACATTTGGGTAAATGTCAGGAGATTATGAGTTCTATGAATAAAAATGACACTCCTGCCCTGGAGTTGATTATCCTGGAACACACGAAATGGTCAAAGAGGTAGGACTGAGTTAAAACAAGCTCAACTTTGTTGCAGCAGATAGCTGAAATCTGATGCATTGCCATAATGTGAGCAGATGTTTCCTTATGCTGATCTAAGGAAACTGAAATTAAAATAGGCTTTACTGTACCGTAGAAATTTACTCTGAATTTTTTCTTCTGTATCTCTCATGGAGCAGTCACTCTTTATAAATGCATTAAGAACCAACCTTACATACAGCCATTTTCAATGTTAACAAGCACACTTAAATTCTCCCAAAACAGAAGCAACTTGTATTAAGTCACAATTCTGCTCACAACTGTCCCCAAACTTTTCATGTATTCATGAATGGGAGGTAACAGATCCAGATATACAGAACTTGCTATTGAGGGGAAACTCTCACTGAATTGGGTCCAGAGAGTGCATACATGCTTTGCAGCAGCGCAGCAAGGACATAAGTTGACTATCAGAAATCAGAGAAAAAAATTTTTGAGTAGTCCCTAAATATTCAAAACAGCAAGCCATTAGCACTTACAACATCCATTCAGATCCATTTTTCTATAAATTTTATTTCTTGCTAGTTTTAGTCTTCTGAAACACCTAGGACTATTTTCATTTCCCCCACCCTATGCCAAATCTCCCGTTTAACAATTTTTGTCATATATAACCAAACAAGGGCTCTCCTAAAAAAACAAACTAACTTGGGTCTGTGTGAGATGGACTCAGGACTGCTCCCACTTCCCTAAAGATTTCCTCCAGCCCCAAGTTACGGTTCACCCTCTCACAGGCTTTTATTATCTTGTGTGCAAGGATAAGCAGCTGCAGAAGTGTTTTCATTGCATTAGTCTTGGGTTTTGTGTTCATGCATTGTGTAGTATAGGCACTAAGTGTCAATAATTTCCAGAAGCATCAGATTGACTTTTGATGCACACAAAGATACTCTGTGCATCTGCAGCTGGCAGGGACCTCCAGATAAGCATAAATACAAGCACTCATGGACAAGTGCATAAAAATCTCAAATTCTGCCCAAATTTCTAAGTACAGAAAAATGCATCCAGAGAATCCCAGATGTGACATTCACCAGGGAGGCTGTGCGTTACTTGTTGAGCAGATTCAGCAAACTGTTTTTGCAGATTTTTTTTTTTTTTTTTCTTTTTTTTGGCAGGGGGTCATGGTGGTGACAGGAGATGAAAAGAAGGAAGTCACAGCATGATCTCCAGCATCCATCTTTTTTTCTAATAACTACAAGTACCAGAATGTTATTTTGCCTTTCAAAGACTGCTTAGCACAGGAAAAATATTTTGCACTCCACTCGTGCAATAATATGCAGCAGCTACACAGGCATTCTCCATCCAATATTTAACATATTTTAAACCATAATCTGCCACAGCTAGCATTTATTTTAAATAATATTTCAAGTGTACTACTAAACTAACAAAATTAATGGCAAGTGGAACATACTACAGGTAAAGTAACAATGGTTTAAATTTAACTAAAACATGGAAAGTTTGAACTGTATTTATTGTACTTCAACATACTGGTTGGTGATGGATTTTTCTTAAAAAAATCTTAGTTGTCCTTATATATAATATAAATCATGTAACAGATATTAGGTAAATCTAACAGACTACATTAGGCCAAGTATAATTAATCTTAATTTACATTGTTTGAAATCTTCATTAACTACACTGACTGAGTGATTGCAAATTTCACTAATATGTTTGAGATTCACTTTCAGATTAGTATGGTTTTGAACTTAAATGCCTGTTGCAGAAGGCAGCAAGCTAGCAGTATTAGCTCTGTTGTAGTTTTCATACGTTTGGGCAGATCTTAAAAGATGTGACCTCATTTCTAGCCAGCTAGCTCTTTACTTTGAAGTCATTTTTTCATCCTATATTCCACTGACACCTTTATTCCTCATAATACTTGGCTCTTGAAGAAAAGGCAGCCCAAAATGAAAATAATATAAAAAAATTCAGTATATAATCTTGCTCTGATTTTCATCTGTACCTTCTTGAAACTGGAAGTGTAAGCTTTAAGCAACTGCTGCATCATTTTGAAGTTTTCTTTTGTTTAAGCACTGTTTGCTTGAATGACAATTTTCTTGGATCTTATGAGACCCAGTTTTGTATGCTACATGAAGATTTCATCTTCTGATTTTAAGACAAGCCTACTCCATGAAAGAAAGCTGTAATCATAGCTGATAATTACTCTAATAATTGCAGCTGCAGAAGTTAAAGGATTATAGGGCTTTTAGAAAAATGTGGCACCTCACATTTCATGTTTAAGTTTTTCAGCAGACAGTACCAATTTAAATCCTAATTTAAATATAAATAATTCCATTGGGGTGTTTCAAATACAGGGAAGTTTGGCTCAATATTGTTAATGGAAACAGTTCATTATAACCAGTACTTTGTTGAAATCTGTGCTAAAGACAATATGCCAAAAAAAGCTAATAAAACAAATTATAAAACTTTAGATTTCAACAAGTCTAAATTGTAACTCTTCATTCCATCCAAACAAAATGTATAAAAGATAACTATTGAAGTAAAATCAAATTAAGATCTTAGACTTAGAGGTATATTCAATTTATTTAATGCCATAATACTTTGTACTGTCATCATTATGTTTTGTAGTGTGCACAGAGTGATGATTATATTTTTATTGAATCCTGATTTCTGTATTGATTATATATATTGACCTCACAGAGGTCATCCATCTGCCTTACAAGTGCTGAATATTTTTGCTGTTCGTGTACTTCATACTTTCCTTTCAGATGGCTCTTCTCCATACATTCAGTGAATTGCATACACAGAGGTACCCCAGAACACTTTATATTATTAGTATATTTTAATTACAACTACTATCAGCTGCCATGAGTTTCACCAAACTAAAAATAACATCTCAGCATCCAGCAATCTGAAATTTTGAGTTGCCTTCATTTCTTTAAATTACTTTAAGCAGCATTCAGAACAGTCACTCTCTTTTAAGTTTGGCCTCAATTTTACACCTAAATCCTCTTTGCTCTGAACATGCCATCAGCTTACATTACTCTCTGAAGATGTTTCTTATCATATGTTGACTTAGTACATGACTGCTATGAATAAAATTAACTCAATATCAACATCTAATGAATAAAGTAAATTCAGTATCAACCTCTAATGAAAGCCAAAATTTAAGAAATAACGTCACTATTTTCAGCTGTAGTTATATAACTCAAATTATTTTTAATTCCATGAGACAAAGGAATCCCCATATGGTGTTGCAGATATCCCTTCCAACAAAAATTCCATCAAACTAATTCTCTTCAAAAGTAATTGTGCACCTTTCCCCATTTATCAGTTCTCTTGTTTCTTTCTAAAATTCTCTTTGGGCATGTGTAAAATGATACAGAACCCTTCAGGATTCTAGGGTATTGTAAATCATACAGGCCCGTGCAACTAATTTAAAGCTAGTTACAAAGATGTCAGAGCCAACCTCTCTCTTGGTAATGCCAGATGAGTTAAAATGATCACAAACTGTTGCCTGGAAGGCTCAGACTGGACATGAGAAAAGCAAGTTCTTCACTAGGAGGGTAACCTAGCAGTTAGAAAAGCTACTCAAAGATTTCTGTAATTTCTATCCCTTGGAGATTTTTGGATTTCATCTAGGCAAGGCTTTGAGCAACCTGATCCAACTTTGAAACTAATCCTCTTTGGAGCAGTAAGGTCCAGTAGCCCCACATGTCCCTTTCAACCAACTTTTCTATTACCTTATGGACCCATATATAAACAGAAATGCTGCATCTTGTTTTCAATAGCAAGTGTCAAACAGGCATGCTGGTCTGGTTAATACATTTCAAACAAATCTTTACTAATTTAAATTGTTAATGCCTCTGAGTACATGGACTAGAAGAATGAAAAAGCTGCAAATAATATCTTTGCCACTACCGTTACCATGCAAAAAGCATCCATATTTGCAATTCAAATATGAAGAGTATGAAGAGCAGGTAGCTCTGCAGCCAAGAATGCAAACAATCTGTTGAAAGTTGTGAGGGAAGGTTACAGGAGGCTGGTTTTTATAGAAATTACCTTTATTGGTTACATAGCAGGACTTCAACTTTTCCTCTTCCTGAAATCAAAATCACCAGAAGTTGCATTGCTTAGATAAACTGGGCAATGGGAGAAATCTCTCTGCTGATTTTACATTGGACCATGAACAGCATTTATCTGCATGCTAGCAAGAGTGACTTCTCTTGCGTTCTGTAAGATATGAATGGACTACCCTGAAACTACTTTAAAAAGACTCTTGTCATAGTATGACAACTCTATGCCAACAGTTTGATGTTGTTGCTCACTGAAAACAGAATAAAAAAGAAGCTTCAGTCAAAGATGTGCTTTGCCAGAAGCTATGCAGCAGTTACTTTAAACCAGTGAATCAAGAAACAAAATTAGCAAGAATATTACTTCCTTCTCCTGCCTGTAGTGTTGTTGATGCTCGTTTAGTAACACACCTGGTGATATTAATCCCAGAGTATCCTTCAAACACAACTTATATGCTAGAAGAGTGAAAAGGAGATTTTTCTTATTAATTTTTGCATGGCATTTATCTAGGTAGCTTCTAAACTCCTGCAGTACAGCAAGTATTGTCTGCATCCACATGTTCACTTTGGAAACAAAGGAAGGTTTTACCTTTATTTCCCCCTTCTTGTTATCCAGAGCTGAGCACTGCATACATCACATGAATAAAACATTCCTTCCCTCATTTCTTATGTGCTGCTTAGAAGTTATCCAATACAGGAATCCAATAATTTGATTTATTTATACAGCATTTCCATAGCAGCTGAATTACAGTACTTACTGTTACTGTGGAGTGGTTCTTTATCTACTGGTCCTCTCTTTAAAAGCATTTTCTATTTTAAAAAATGATGCTAAGAACTTCAAACTCCATTAAGAATTTTAATTTTTCTTTCCATGGATTTATGAGTTTACAGTTTAGAGAGAGTTTGTACTTTACACATGTCAGCATCTTGATGCAGTCGTAAATACAACTTTGAAGCACTCCAGCGTTTTGGAAAAAGGAAAAACAATAATAGAGCCATGCTACCCGGTTCCACTGTAGCTGTGGGTCTCCGCCACAGGTCATTCTGGAGGTCTATTAACTAAGCATAGGATTATGTCATAACTAGTTATCATGATTTTAATTTAAGTGCTTTTTATTCCCCTGCTAACAGGTTTATAATATGATTTATCTTCATAGTTGAGATGAACCATTACAGTTCCACATGTGAGCAACAGCTGTCAAACTGTACTGGGGTACTTCAACTCTGTCATTTATCTCACCCACGTTGCAACAAGGCCTGTGAATCTGTTTGAAAAAGCCTTCAGAAATAGCTGGATTTGGAAAGAAGCTTTAATGTGGATGCTGAGTAACCACCATGCAAAACAGACTCATTTACCACTCATTATCACCTTGATACAAAAATCCAGCAGGGTAACACGGTGAACAGAGAGAGATGAAAATTCTACTTAAATAGTTGATCATGCTGGGAAAGCGTGTGAATGCCAGTTTACGTCATTACCAAACATCTGCAGGTTTAAAGCGTGCATACCCTTATCAAAAAAAAAGGGGGTGGAGAAGGGAAAAATCTCCAACACATCAGTTTCATCTAACTCTGAATGCTTATCCTCATGTTCAAAATCAAAGTCTTTATCCATTGGAAAGTACATTTAGCTATAAATGTGAAGTGAGGCCTCACCCCTCCTCATCTTTGCTGTCTGCACAGCAGTGATGTAGTGTAAGCTAGTTACCCAGACCCCCCGCCTGCCTGCCGTCCCTAGGAGAGGTACCTCCAGGGACCAATGCCACCTGTTTTGGAATGTGAACCATAGCAGACCACTGACAGAGCCCAGGCAACTCACAAACCAGATGCCCCAACCAGTCACCCCACAGTTTCTGAGATCTCTCTTGATTGCCCTCAGACTTCTTGTCGTTTGGACTTCATCATTGCCCACTTGGAAGCCCAGTAATGGGCAGCAATCAGAGGGCCATACCAGACAAGGGAATATTCTAGTAACATCCCTTACCTGGCCCCAAGGGAGGCAGCAGGCTTCCCCGTGGGTTGGGTCTGGCTGGTGTGTCAGCCTCTCTGTTCCTCTCAGCACAAAGAGATTCACTACAGGTTGTTGTTTCCAAAAGAAAGGCCACAAACAGTCTGAGTGTTCCCAAAACATATGTAGTGCCTGAGCATGCTTCTACTTGCACCTGAGCCACAGAAGTCCCTGGAAATTGGAGAGGCTGTCAGGTGCTTTGCTGCTTGTGCTCAGGGCCAGTGGTACCGCGCACCTGTGTAACGGCGGATAGCACTGCTGCGAGACATGTCAGAAACTGCCCACACCACACGTCTCTTTGCTCAGGGGCTGCATTCAAGCTAAGGCATGTCCCCTCAGTCCTTGCCTGGGCTGTCCTCTGGTGTGCATTGGTCTGAACAGAGCCTGACTGAACATGTGAGTCAGTGACCTGACCTTGGACATCTGCCATCACTTGCCCAGCAGTCTGGGCTCTCAGATGCTCCCAGAGAGGTCCTGCTCGCTGTGTTTGGGTACTGGGGGACTGGGCCCTGCCTGGTGAGGCTCTGCCAGATGAATTGCTGGGGGTGGTCCCTGTCCCTTCTGGAACGAGCAGCCCTTGGTGCTCCCTGATGGTAGCCTTGGGAGCGACTGGGGACTCTGCTTGTCCTCTCAAGGAAAGGACAGAGGGAAAGTTGATTTAAGGAGCTGACTGTGTATGAAATACATTAGCATTTTATTTCAGGTCAGGTATGATGAAGCAATCTGCCAGTCATCCTGCCTGCTGTCTGCATTACAGAGCAACCTCTGAGGGGAAAAACTGAATTGTTCTCAGGACAGGACAGAGGGTGCTAAGCAATAAGTGCTGAGTGTCTATGGGACAGTCTAGAGTGTGCTCACTACGTTGCTTACTATGTAATGTATGGCAGGGGATACACGCACCTAAAACATTTTAATAAACATGAAATTGTTTAATACCCCAGCAATGGATATGTAAACTACATCTATAAAATTAGTTTGGTAGAAGCCAAAAGTTGCAAGCATATTTCTGACGTTTTTATTTATAAGTAAATCTACACAAATAACAGTTGTTGCACAATTATACATGTTAGGAGTCCAGAAGGAAACTTTGGAAGAAATCTCACTGCAGAAGTCTTCTCAGGTTTCTGCCATGTTAGAAAATGTAATATTCATCCTCCAGCAAATGATCACAAGTTGTCAGGAACTTAGCAGTACTCTGTGGCATATGTAAATTGAGCTGAATGGCAACACTGACATTCTCAATGGACACACAAATCATCATTTTCAGTGGTACTAATTTGTAACCTTATTGGCAGCATTAGAAGACTGGAGACATTACGTGTTGGGTAATGTTTACTAAAAGGCAAAAGCCTTAACCCGACCCTGGCATTCAAAATATGAATAAAAAAATTAATTTCAGCCACAAGGAATTAACTCCATTATTGTCTAGAGGTAATCATCCTAGATTTTCTGAATGACTCTTTGGCTGTGGGACCTGGATGAGGTGTATTTCAGCATCTGCTTTTACTTTTCTAGAAAGGTGCAAAGAGAATTCTACATCTGTCAAATTATGCTTCCCATTTGTATTTATCCTTCTAGTGATACATAGCTATCATGCACATGCGATATTTAAAGGATTTTTCCTTTTGGAGCATTTCCAATCTGTTCATTAAATTTTGTTTCAAATATTTTAGTGAGGTTTTGAGGATGTAATTACTTTTCTAACAAAGCAGGAAAGATGTTTTGCTACGAATCACACAGGAATCTCAAGGAAATAAGTACTCAAAATAATAATCTAGTCATTTAGCTATTAATGAGAAACACATGCAACAAGCAAACAGACACTAAAGTAGTAAATTAGCCCAAAAGTTCACGCTATTTTTTTTTAAAGCATTGGGAAATTATATTGGAGACACAATAAATTTTCAGGACTTGCTACAATTTTCTAAATTCACAGAAAAATGAAGATTCTTTTACAAGTCAGCTAAGAAGTAGGAGCCTAATTCAGCTACTATGAAATAAAAGCAAAGGCTTACTATTAAGAAATAGAATTGTGCTCTCAAGAATCAGTATAGAAATATAATGACATTACTTTGGAAATTGTCTAGCAGCTGTTTTCAATATCCTTGTTTTTTCCATATTTTTTTGTGATATTGCAAACAGCTGCTCTTCTAGTACACAGTATGTCTGTCGTCTATCAAATGATTTCATTTCAGCATAAACAAAGAACAGTTTGGCCTCAAAAACAGGACATAGCAGTCAATAGGAGAGGATTCGGGGGAGCTATTCTCTGAAAAGAAGGATTCATTATTTCTAGTTCATCTGCTTGTAAATCTCTTTCTTGCAGTACCTGTGTTTTGTGTTCACATTTGGAATGACGTATTCCCCATTGAAATTTGTAGTTGCAGATTGTTGAAATTATGTGTTACATACAAGGTGGGGCTTTCAGCTGAGGTGTGAGGGAATTAGCTGTCTTTAATTGTGACTGACAGTTACTTGCAAAGGTCTCACCAAAGGGCAGCGCTGATTAAGGAAAGGGCTTACTGGCTGTAAGTGCTCTGTACTGTTGGAGTGCCCTGAGCTTCACTGCCCCATTGATATCCAACTCTGACTCTATCATTTCCCTTGCCAGCCCTCTTTTGCAGGGATGAGTTCTAACAGTCTCCCTATTAGCAGCATGCTAAGATGGTCAGTCTAGTAAATAAGTGTATCACTGCCAGTGACAGAGTTTCTAAAAAGTAATGTGAGCCATAGCAATGATTGGGAAGCTAGGGTATGACACTTCGGTTGATTTATAAGCTAGCTGCTACCACTCAGAAATTTTAAACTATAAAAGGTTCATGAGAAAGTAATTTTAAGAAAAAGTTGATAAAGATGTCAGCTTAGTGTGCAACACTGAAAAGCAAATAAAATGTTAGGAATAATTGGGGAAGGAATAGAAAATAGAGTAGAGAGCACCATTAGGGTGCCATATAAATCTCCATAGTGCAAACAGCACCTGTGATTTGGTGGTTCTGTCTCAAGATTACAGCAGAACTGGAAAAAAGAAGAGAGACAGGCAAAAAGGATGATTGAAGACAATCTTCCATAAATGAAATGACTAAACAAAATAGGTCTTCATGGCCTAGATTGGGAAGGGGAAGGAAGATGTCATGAGAAGTCTATAAAATCAAAAGAGGAGGCGAATTAATCTTGACTCAGCAGGGACACTGCATAGACAGTCATCTCGTGTCGCAACCATTGTCTCCGTGCTTGACTGGAGACTTTGAACAAGAATCCCAATGAGTGGTCATCTAAGTGTAGAAAATCAACATGTCAGCAAAGGAAAGGAAATACAGTACAAAAGATGGTTAGTATTGGGGTTCTAAACTGCCTGCAGGCTGTATTTCTAAGGCATGCTATAAATGATTTACACCTTTCTCCAATTTGTGCCTCAGCAGAAAAGAATCCCATCAGTCTTAACACCTTTCCTCTTTATTAGTATGATGTATTTCAGGGAAAGGTTATCTCCAACTACAAGTTAATGCATTTCTTAACAGATGTATGCTATTTGATACTATTTCCACTTTTTAGCATTTCAATATCTATCAGTCTCAAACTAAAAAATATTCTAATTCTTTAAAAACATTATCATCAAATGCAATGTGAACACTGATTTAAAACTCAAAAATTAAAACAACAAGTTACTTGAAGTGATTTGTTCATTTGCTAGTCTTATGACTCATGGTTTCATGTTGTTTCATTTAAATTGTTGTGACAGTCAGCTCTGTAGCTACACTGAAATAGAGAGGAGGATCTAATAAGGATAAAATAAATACTTTTATGTCATTACCAGTGCAAGAGCAGAGTGATGACAATCACTTGCAGCTGTTTCCTCTGTATTCACCTCCGCTCCACACCCCCCCCCCAAAAAAAAAAAAACCCTCCAAACACAAACCAAAAAAAAGGTAGAAAAGAATTGTATTTTAAATTTAGTTATTTTAACTTGTTTCATTAAGGGATAACGACAGGGACAATTACACTGGAGGATGAGAGAAGAATATCTAGCTTTGTGTCAAGGCAGAATAAAAATGGGGAGATGTACTTGGAGAAATAAAAGTTACTTCAAAGATAAAGAAATGCTGAAGATCCAAATACCTTCCTCTACCAAAATAAGAGAATCTATAGTTTTAGAAACTAAAAAACCCTTAAATTTTACAATGATTTTGCATAATTAAGAATCCAAATAAGTGACAAAATATAGTACTAAGGGTAAATTAATTAATCCCATATTTAAATGCATTAATGCCAGCTGCACGTCTCTACTCTGATTTAGAATTACAGATTTAAAAACCAACTTATAGAAATTTTAAACCTTAAAATCTAGATTCCAAAAATAAATCTTAAGATTTATCAGATGTCCTCATTTCAAAATTCACCTCTAAGTCATATTTGCAACTTCGGATTTCGTAGTATTTCACCAACTTACACTTATCTTTGGGTCCTCATTAGGACCATGTTCAACAACTTTCACAGTGGCGTGCTAGAGATAAAGACCAAGCTTGCCTTTTCAGAAGATAATGTACTCCCAACAGACTGGCCCACGATGATGGAGGAGAGAACCATAGGAACTATGGACTGTCAAAGACCTCACCATTTCCGGCTCTAACTGCAAGATGTGTTTCCGCAATCAGGCTTTATATCAGATAGACTGACATACACATCAGTCAGACTGATATATCTATTTGTGCATATCAACAGTACATAAAAATACAGAAGACTTTCTAACTGCATGTGCTTCCCTCTCAGGGGACAAAAAATGAAAGAAACAGAATGTAAGAGATGGTAATCAATTTGCTTAATGCATTACTTGAGGGCATTCAAGTGATAAGAATAGCAAGACTGGATGAAACCTATATTAGCAGAGTAGGATATCAAAGCAAATATTTGGTAGAGGTGTTACTGTCCTACTAACACTTTCTCATTAATTAATTAATTAATATTCATTTCTGTGAAATTACCATTCTATGCTTAAGCAGTAAAAATGTCTGTTGGTTTGTTTTCCCTTAAGTTAATTTGGATTTTTTTTGCGAGTTATTTCACTAACAGGATTTACTTGCATCAATGAAGTTCTGGACAGCTGTTACATAAACAATTAAACACTTGCATCAGTTCTAAGGTTCAATGCTCTATACTTTAATTTGCTTATTATTGTAGCCTACCTTAATAGTTTTTATGATTTGAGAATGGTTTTATCCTCAAGTTATGAAATGCTGACTTGTCAGGTGCTATTATTTGATATTTATTAATGATGTGTTAGGAATACTATTGTCATGCACAATACTTTCCAAGCACAGAAGGCTGACTAGGCTTTCCCTCTGGAAATTTGGATAAGCAAGTTCAGAAATTGTAAAAGTCTGGGTGGTAGACAGGGAGGAAGTATTACAACAGAAATATACAATCACAATTCACAATATTCTGTTGTATTTGATGAATAACCATTAAATTAAAGGAGACATTTACATATGTAATTTAAATTTCTCACATGCAGCTTTAGTACAGAGAAAGGTGATAGAAGGTGAGCATACCTACATTCACCCTCTGGTGTTTTCAGGACTGCAGCATGGGCCTGAAAAAATCAGAACACACTATTTTATGCTTATTTATGTAATGTTGTACTTCTTATTTTTAGCCTTTTGAACATCAGGCAGAGACCCACCATGAAATATTTAGTGTAAGTATTGTGAAGAAAATGGTCAGAACAAGCAGGAATAACTTCTTTTTATTATTAAGTTATTTTTATTAATTATTGTTATTATTAAGTAGTCTTGCAGTTTATTTCACCTGAAGAACTAAGCTGTTATCTTACTGTAATAATGGTACCAAACTGAGGTTGTCTGTGGCAGTTCTAAATTGTATCTCTTAATCTGAAATGGTTTTGTAGCCTCCTGGACAAAAAAAAGGACAAAAATAAATAAAAAAAGCAGTGGGGCCCAAACCTTAACCCAAAGCCACATTAAACCTTATCGGGCACTAACTTTCTCAAACCAAAGGTGGAAAATAAAGGGACATTAAGAAGGAAGTATGGCATCTGAAGTATTGCACAACAAAAGTAATTTGCCACTGTATCTCAAAGAATCATTTCAACTAAGCTAAATCCTGCATGTTTAGTATTCAGGAAGTTGACAGCAAAAGCAAAGTGGAATTTTGTTTATCCACAGTAACAATAGATGCATTATTCCTGTGCTAAAATAATCAGCTATGTGAGACAGGCTTGTTTATGCAATATTATATGCTATCACTAGGAATTTACTTGATGCTGGGAAATCTTTCTGAGTATCTAGCAATTGCATTTCAATATTACTAAACATCTAAGCATATTCACATTGAACATGGGCATTTCTGTTTATTTATAAATCACTACAACTGTTGCTTGCTGCATCTGGATACTCGGTTTCCACTGTGGTAACGTAAATGGCAAACACACCTTGGTAAACATCTCAATCCTACCCATGACTCTGAATACCTTCCTATAATTTATGAGAAACCTAGAAGAGACGGACGTTCAAGTACCTTCCAGCAATTACAAGAGCCATGTTTCAATACTTCCAGATGCTTTAATGATCCCAGACTCATTCAGGCATTGAAATCCCAGTGATTTCAGCAGAGGTTGAAAAGCATGCAAATATCTAAGCCCGACTGCAAAATGTTAGTGTTTAATTTTCAGGCAATCTTCATTAATCAAATGGCAGTAGAGAAGTTGCCTTTAGTTAGTTGCCTTTCTGGCCTTTTTTAACAGACAGAAATGTTGAATTTGTATTGATATATCTTGTTATAAAGAAGAATTCCCACCCCCATATCTTTGTCTGGTCTATTACAGCAAACATAAAACCAGTGGTTTTTTAATATTATCAAGTTCAAATAATTTGTTAGCCTTTGTTTTCAAGTATAGCTTAATGTCAATGCTCATAAGTGGGACAATTCCCATCCCTAACCACTGGGAGGTAGCAGATGTACTTTCTAAATAAATTCATTATTTAGAGCTCTAGAATTGTACTTCGTACATCACCCAATATATGACCCTGTTATCCATGCTGCCTAAGAATGTTTCTGTTTTCTTTGGGTTTACCTAGATGTGTTGAAAAAGGTCGATTAGATGCAGTACAATTAAAAAAGACCCTCAGATATTACATATGTAAAACCTTAGATGTGGTAGCCAACATTTCTGCAAGAAAGCTTTGAACATGTACTACTGAAAATGTTAGCAAATAAAATGCTTTTTGAAATTTGTAACATCTGTTGGGAAAATAATTCAATGGTTTGGATTCCACATAGGCTTATCTCTACAATATGGTAGATGTTCTCTTTTCTTTCTCTTGTTTTGTATGAATATCACTTCAGATCACAGAGAATTTTTTAGGCACTAGAGATCTTGCCATTTTACTTAATGAAATGTACACAAACAATAATAGAAAAAAAATCAGCAAATCAAACTCTATCCTGTTAAAATATTTTTCTTTCTATTTAAGTTTTCTAGAGAATAAAAACGTCAATACTGCTGTAACATTAAATAATCAGTGTTTACTGGGTGACTAAACACCTTAATCAGAGAAATTCATCTAAACATATCACAAGAAAGGCCTACTGTAAACATTTAAACACTTCTTTGTTCTGCAAATATCATGAGAATAGCTCTTTCTTTCATATTGTTTATTAAAATGTTAAAAAGCCCACTTGCACACATGAATTATGGATGAGAATGGAAAAAATGTATCATACTAAAAATGTAGCTGGATTTTGTTATCCTTTGAATAAGGTCATGTGAGCAACTTCACTGACTTAATTTACTCTGTTCAGTAAGGAAGGCAAGATGGACGAGATTCTAAAACTAGACAGTAATTTAGGGCTACACCCTGAGCTGGTGATGCCCAAGACTTGAATTACATAATAATGTATGGGAGTAAGGGGAAATTACAAATAAGAATGTGCAATTCTCTTTCAACATGCTAATTTTTATCAACTTATAACAGCAACATAGCCTGTCTTCGTAATTTCCCCTTTACCCTAAGAGAACCTGTAATTATTTTCCCTAATCAATGTATTTATTAAATAAATCTACAGTTAATAATATGGCATATGTTACTATCCCTAACTTGTCCACAATACATACTGCTTCCTATACAAAACAAGTCTGGAAAACAGCTGAGTAAAGTGAAAGCTCACAGAAAAATTTTAGGACATTCCTTCCCACTCTGTTTCATATATATTCTTTAATATCAAACTGAGTTTAAAACAAACTGGAGTTTTCTTCAAAAAAATACTTTGACATTGTTTTCCTCCTTCTACCAAGGCTTTGGTGTGCTTCATGTTGTGCTTTGAGATACTACACACTGTCAGTGGTTTAAGTATTATCATTATTATGAAACTATGTTTTTATTGTATGCAATTTTGCCTATCTACAAACTAATGATTTTAAGTTAAAATCTCCTTCATTTATGCTCATATTCAGTAATAAAGACTGCAAAAAAAGCCAAATACCTAGTCTGCATTTTAGACTAGTATAATTTGATTTCCGATACTACTGCTTACAAATTTTATGGTTTATTATTGCTCAAAAAGGTGTAAAATTATTGTTCAACATAAACAAATGTTTTTAGAAAAATATTACTTTTATCAGCTAGATGCTTATGCACAATTTATTTAAATTTATCTAAAATGTTTTAGTGATGAGCTAGAACTAGAATTACAGAATAATTTCAGAACTTCCTGAGTTCACAGAGAAATAAAACATAATATAGATCCAAATTAGTTTATGGATTTAATCTTCCAAATTCCATTTTCAATTCTAGGTGAAACTGGGACACAAATAAATGAAAAATCTTTAAGAGCTTTACCTTAGAAGCTTGGTCATTATTTTTTAGTCTCATAATTCTAGTTTAATCAGATTAAAAATTCAAAGTCTTGCTGTTTAATGGATTCCAGCACTGGGTAATGATCTGGAAAATCTTTCTACTTCTGTAATTTGGCTCTCCCTTACCTATTATTTTCCCTTGATGTTCTATTTTAAAGTTTTGAACCTAAGTAAAACCTCAAAGATGTGCACTATTCCTGGTGAAAATCAGTCCTGCTGTTATATCAGCCAAAACACACAGCTATGCAATACAGTAAACCCCTTTATTTATTTTAATAATATTTCTAAATTTTTACCTATTTATTTATTTATTTTAGGACTGTGGAAATGTCAATGGGAACACTGCTCAATACTGTCAAATTCTAAAAGTCCAGAAATGTCAAATAATTTTTTTAGAATTTACTCCAAATCAAGAGCTTCAACAGACTATATTCATTCTTGAAAAACAACAAATTTTCATCAACCATTTTTTTTTTCTAAGTATGGCTGCTTCGGAATGTTTATAACAAAATGAGATCTGAGTCAAATTATTTTTTCAGCCTGATGAGGTCTGTAACCCCTTAAGCTCTGTTACCTGCCTGGAAAGTAGGATAGTGACATGTATTTAAAAATAAATAAATAATTTTTAAAAACATTATTTAAGATGGATCAAGCCACAAAGAAGGAATCTGGAGTCAGTGATTAGGGCTGTCATTCCTAAGAGAGAAAAAAAAAATGTTGTGTTTTATTATCATTCACAGAATTACCGCTTTGTTTCATTCATTGACCTACTACTATTATACTTCCAAGAAAACCTGGCCAATTTTCCATTGAAGTGAAGGTAAAGGGTGGAAGCTCAAGCCTTTCTTTTTTTCATTTAGTCTCCATATTGTCAACTGTTTTATTACTAGCTTGCCTGTTGATTTTTGCAACTCAATTAATTTCATATCTAGGAAATCCAAAAAGCCTTCATGACATCAGTGCCAGATCTGCACAGAAATCACTTCATCGTTGAAGATCTCATCACAGGTTGGAGTTGCCTTCAGTGAGGTTCTTCTAAGGATAAAATCATAATTAGAGGAATGATAGAGGAAAAGACTATTTGATTTGGGAAAAAGTCTTACTTTTTCTAGTGAAGAGCTATGATGGTGAATTTAGCCCCTTCTGCAAAGGAATTTGTGGTGGAATGCATATGACATTGCAATTTTATTATGTTTCAAAAACATTTTTAGTAATTATGTGATCAATATTAAAAACCTCGTGCCATAAGGAGAGGGCATGTTGTACCGGAAAATACTATGTCTATAAATAACTTTTTTTCTATACTTAGATTTTATAAGGGTGCTGACATTCACTTCCTGTCAATGTTATGATTTGCTTAAGATTTAGAAAGTAGTTATGGCAAAAAGGCTTTGAAAGCAAACATCAGCATTATTTCTTATTAGTATAAACTTCAAATAGGTAATACTAGCAAGAGACAACAAAGCAGGTAATTGAATAATTACTGTTAAATGGTGGACTTTTCTTACAAAGTTCTAGTGCTGAATTTGATTGGTAATGTATTTTTGTTTGGATCTATGAGACACCAAAACCACTCACTTTGATCGATTGATTTTTCAAATGGTATGTTACATTATTTAGCCTAATATGCAGTATTTGAAAGAATTTTTGTCTTGGCTGTTTATAGAATGTGACACACTAATTTGAAATATTTGCTAGCAGTTGATAAAACAGACTTGAAGATGTAACAAATACCAGGTAGTGTTTTATTTATTTCAGAAACTCAGTGCCAACTGGCACATCAACTTTCATTTATACTGAAGAAAATGCTTTGCAAAAGAGGCCCAGGAAAAACTGAATGATTTATTCAGTCTATGAGAGTGTCAGTCCTTTTCAGAGTTCCTTCTTAAGCCAAAGTCCTCAGCTACATCCATTTTTATTAGCATGAGAAAGAGAAAGTTTGCAGAACATACAAAAAGTACTTTAAGGCTGTGAACTCCGTACCATGAGCCATTTACTGTTCCTGTAGCAATGATGCATATTCTGCTATCACCAATGTGAGGACAAGACACAAACAGAGCTGTGATTGGAGGTTTACCAAATAGGACAGAAGAAATATTTTAGGAGCATTTCTTCATCTTTTGGCATAGTCTTACTTGAGTAGGAGTGAAAGTTATACTCTTTTTTGTTATAGCAGGAAACTTCTATGTGGCAACCCTAAAATGAAGACCTATCAATGTTATCATTACCCCTAACTCAAAAAATTAAGTGACATTTAAATTATTTCCCCGGGGCAGGGAGTGGGGGAGGGGAAAGCTTTTAATCTTATTAGTAAAGACTGAAACTCAAAGACTGTAATATTTCTGTAGATAACTTTTGGCAATACTGTTCTGCCTAGATAGAATTCAATCTGCATCCAAGAGTATTAGCTCAGATTTTCATCCTCATAGTTTATCTATAGAATTTAGCACATAGAATTTACTATCTGTTTGAATTTGATCCTCTACTTTGTAAAATTTAAGACGCATGCCTCAGAGACACAATGAAAATGTGTATCAGAATTAGATTATCCTGCCACTTGTATAGAAATGAGGCCATTAATTCCTTGATTTCAGTACAGTAATTTCTAATATATATATTTACATTTAAGACAAAAAAATTCAGTTTTTATATTACAGTTAGTGAAGGAGAAACCTCTGTATTTGCAGTTTAAATATTTAGCACAATCATAAAATTACACTTTACAGTACATAATTGTATGCAACTTTCAGATTAGCCAGTGTGATGTTGTGAGTTATCTGAGAAAGTGAAATTTTTAAATCTGAACACTGAATTGATTAATTGATTGTTATCAGCAGCTTTGGCAGCTTATTAGCTGCCTTTGATAAGGTTACATGAGACAGGATATGTAAGTGACATAGGTAACTCCAATCAGCAAAAGGAATATGCAATTCTGATTTTCAAATATTTCTATCAGTCCTCTTAAAAGATGGGTGGAATTTTCATTTATGTTAAAGTGCAACTTAGCACAGTTCAAAGAAAAGTTTGGAGCGAATATAAAATTAGAAGACTGAAGAGATGTCCATACAATGGGCATCAGGGTCTACAAAGATGGTCACTATGATGAAAAGGCAAAGGACTGTATGTTGATCTGAATTAACACTGAGATGCTGATCTGAAATAACACTGAGATGTTGATCTGAAATAACACTGAAATTAAACTCAGAAAACTATAGCTCGCTTATACTGGAAATTAGTTCTACAGAGAGTGGGATGTTTTTCCGCTCATCATCCCACCTCTGAGTCTTTAGAAAAAACAGTCTGAGGAACTGGGATGACTTGATGAATGTTCTGAACAATCGGAAAGGACTGACGGGTAATTGGATAACCTGCTTAGATTTCACCATGTCCTGATGTGTCTCTGATTTACTGAAAAAGAGTTCCTGAAAAAAGTTTTGGTTTGGTTTTCCTTCCTTTCTTGAACAAAAATTCTTAAACTGTCACCTTTTTGTATAATCTTTCTAAGATTAGTTCTGTGGGTAAAAACATGCCAAATTGTCTGTACTCAGAAGCCTAACCCAAACCCAAGATATATCTGGATAGATGCAATACTAGAAGATTAATATTTGGCTCTGTTTCCCAAGTTATTGAGGTGTATATTGAAACCCGAGGAAGTGGATGCTCTCTGTGAAATCAACAAGATACATAAGCTTTATCATTTTGCTCAATTTGCTTTATCATTTGTAAATTACTATAGGTAGGCAAAATTAAGTACGTGATAGTCACCTAAAATTTTCAGGGAACTGCTTACCAGTGCACATAGATTATGCTTTAATTATTTATTAGGTTGTAAAAATATATTTTGAAATAACATGGCTAAAAAGGGCTTTATTGCTTATTTCTAAAAGTTACTGAAATAATCCTGCAAGCTCTGCAGTGTTACATGTTCCTGCTAGACGTCAGTATAATATCCTTAAAAGTATGACCACAGTGACCTCCCTCTGAGGTTTGAATTGATTATCCTGTATAAGCAAGAGAAATAATCTTGTGCAGTATGAGATTTTTTTATTTATTTTTGCCATAGAATGCTTTATTTGATTTATGACTGAAAGCGAGGTGACCTGCAGGGCTGTATTCTCTTTCAGAGTTTTGCAACACCCCCCCCCCCCCCCCCCCCCCCCCCCGCCCCTTACTTCTTATCTTAATGACCACAGATCAAGGCATCATATGATAAAAGCTGAAGAACGTTTACAGTGTAAAAAGCAGTACTAAACAGGTCAGTGGTCAAACCGTTGATTTGATGCCCATCTCACCTCACAAAGGTGATTTACTTTCTGATGTGTTTGTCCTGTTGGACACTCAGCATCAGGGAACCACACAGATTTGCTTAGGAAATATTAGCACATGTGGCATGCATGTAGGATTTAGACACAGCCTGTCCTACAAAACTGAAACTAGTGGAATCTCGCTTAAACAGCAGAGATATATATGAATGGCTATGATAATTCTTAAAGATGGTTGAAAGTGTTGCCAGGTTATTTTCCTTCGTAAGATGACAGCCAGACCAGCTCTAACTTTTACAGTCAACCAGTTTCCACTGATAACTGGATCCCACAGGTAATACAGTCCAGTATCAGCACTCAGTGCTTACACAACAGAGCCTGCATGACTTCTGTATTAATAACATTCATCCTTAAGGATCATCAGTAGTCCATTTATCCATATATCCAAGTTAAAATAATGAATTTCTACTGTTTTCTGAGATACTAGCTATTCACTCAGCATTTCTATATATGTAGTCTCAAACCAGTATCATATTTCAAAATAAAAGCAGCATAGATGATTCACTGTAAGCACAAGTATCCAAATCTCTTCATGCACATGTTTAAAGTCCTACTATTTTAAAGACAGCATTATATAAAATCCTTTAGTATGATTAACAGTAGAAGTTCTGACCTGTTAGATTGCTTCTCTAGATTAAAATTCAGGCTGTGTATTTAACATCTGAACTCTAAAAGTCAGAAGAGAATTTTAATTAATGTTTTTTCCCTGTGATAGATTTTCTCCACAGCCCTATGGGTATTGCTAGAATCCCACCATTGCTATTTGTATTTTCTCTTACAGTCTCCTTCTAAAAGTGTATGTTCCATGTTTTTCCTCCTGTTTCCATCTAGTAGGCAAAGATATTCCATGACTCAAACAGCATTAGCAACTGAATAAGCCTTTGAGTGTACTGAGAAAAATGGAGGGATGGCAACAGCCACATTTCACAACAGTAGAAAAAGTGCTTGTGTAGCATTCGCTGGCATAGCTGAGCATATGCTCTCCATGGTTCCTTAGTCATCTGCTTGGAGTGGGCAGCAGTGCTGAGGAAAAGACAATCTGTCTCTCTGTTAATGAAAAAGTATCTCGATAAAGTAGAGTTGATTTGTATAAGGGTAAACTGTGCAGTGACTTAGAAACATGAAAAAAAGGCATGATCACTGTAAAAAAAATATTACCTATTCTGCTTGAGCAGCTCAGATATTTATAGTATATGAAACCCAAATACAGTAAAGCTTGTAGTACTTGAATACCTGAAGACAGAATGCAAGAAATATACAACATTTTTAAATAAATACATCTGGAAAATTTAGCAAGTTATAACTTATTTAATTTCCTCTTAAGTATAATAACATCTCCTTTTAAAACACGCCTGTGTTTCAGTGCAAGGATGCACAAAACAGCTTTATAAAAGATAGCAGAGGCAATGAATAGGTCTAAAAGTGTTAGCACGTAAGCTAATCAGCTCTCATTTCTCACCTGAATATGTTGACTCACATAGGGCTCCATGCTGCTGCTACCAGATTGCTTCATATAAACAAGCTCAACTGTGCAGATAGCTTGACTATCTCTGTACTTTTCTGTTGGCTGCAGGGCAGGCATACTCCTTATATAGAATTGAAACGGCAGGTGGCTGAGCAAATAAAAGTGAAGGTCCAATTCAGCAGTGTTACCATGTTCTTTCTTACTTTTTCTCTCACCACAAACTTGCTGCAGACATTTTATTAGACAACAATTGTGACAAGGTAATCACACTATAGACAGAGCTAATACCTCCTTTTATTAAGATCGTCCAACAGTGAAATCCATTTGAAACACTGAAAAAAAGGGGGCAGAAATTTTGCCAGCTGCACAAACTCACAGATTCTAAATTTTGTATTTTTCCTGTGCCAGGAATTTGCCTTAGGCTGAATTTTAGCAGATGGACAAAACAGCTCAGATATTTTTTTCCAAAAAGGGTTAGACAAAACAAAGTGTATTTCTCTTATATCCAGTTGTGGTAACCTTTTTTTCAGAATTTCCTGAATATCCAAGTTTTTAAGAAAAATCACACATTTGCTAAAGTGTCTCTTGTACAGGTAATAGGCCCTGGTCTTTTTTCCAAATATGATTCAAGTTTTTCCAGTTGGAGTCCAGAGTCAGGAATGGAACCCACTGAAGCTACTGTTCTCCCGTTGCCAGCAAATATATATTAAATCCATCAGCAGAATGTGTCTCCTCCCTGTCTAGCACCAGCTCCACAGATGACAGCAAGCTGGGTAGGAGTGTTTATCTGCTCGTGGACAGGAAGGCTCTGCAGGGGGGTCTGGGCAGGCTGGAGCGATGGGCCCAGGCCAGTTGTGTGAGGTTCAACCAGGCTCAGTGCCGGGTCCTGCCCGTGGGTCACACCAGCCCCCGCAGCGCTGCGGGCTGGGGGCAGGGGGCTGGGAACTGCCTGGGGGGAAAGGGCCTGGGGGGGCTGGTGGGCAGCCGGCTGGGCATGAGCCCCCCGTGTGCCCAGGTGGCCAAGGAGGCCAGCAGCATCCTGGCTGGTGCCGGGAACAGCGTGGCCGGCAGGCCCAGGGCAGTGCTGTCCCCCTGCGCTGGGCACTGGCGAGGCCGCCCCTCGAATCCTGTGTTCAGCCTCGGGCCCTCACTGCAAGAAAGACACTGAGGTGCTGCAGCGTGTCCAGAGACGGGCAGTGCAGCTGGTGAAGGGTCCGGAGCACAAGTCTGATGAGGAGCGGCTGAGGGAAGGAGGGCTGTTTAGCCTGGAGAAAAGGAGGCTGAGGGGAGAAAGACCTTATCGCTCTCCACAGCTACCTGAAAGGAGGCAGCTGTGAGGAGAGTGTCTGTCTCTTCTCCCACTTGGGGAGAGGAAGGATGAGAGGAAACGGCCTCAGGTTGTGTCAGGGGAGGTTTAGACTGGGGATTAGGTCATGGAAAGTCTTGTCAGGCAGTGGAACAGGCTGCCCAGGGAAATGGTGGAGTCACCATCCCCAGAGGTATTTAAAACATGTGTAGATGTGGCACTTAGGGACATGGTTTAGTGATAGACTTGGCCGTGTGGGCTTAACAGTTGGACTTGATGATCTTAAAGGTCTTTTCCAACCTAAATTATTCTATTACTCTATGATTCTAACTCTGTGTAGGAGTTACCTGCCCTCTCTCAGCTGGAGAGGTTTGGTGATGGACCCAGAGTTACAGATGAACATAACTGTGAAGTATTTGACTGGGGTAAAAAAAACCCCAAACCTAAAGAATACATACTAATGCAAAAGAACTTGCATTGCCAATTGTGATCTTTCAAAATGAGGGAGCGCCTAAAGTAACGTCTCTCATCCTCCTGTGTTTTTGTTAGGGGGATGTTTGCCACAGTTTTCAAAGTACAAAGGAGTACAGAGTACCCAAGCCCATCATTCTCAAAGAAATCCTCACTCACTAATTTTTAGTAGTAAATTTATATTGTTTTAAGATGTTAACTCGCGTACTTGGATCACAGGCAATTTTTGAATTGTATATATATATATGAATAAACTCATGTCTACACTAAACACACCTCTCACAATGCACAACAAAGCCTAGATAAAATCCTAGATTTTGCTTATAATGATGGTGTTTTAAAGAATTCAGACTGCTTACTATGATTTTCAGAAGCCACAGTTCTTGCAAACTGCATGATGCTCTACGAGGCTTCTCTCATGCAAGCATAGATAAGCATATCAGTGATACATGGATTTAAAAAATCGATTTAGCTTATAATACTTAGAAGAATGAAACTGTGAATGTAAAATATAAATCACAATAAAGTTTTTACTGCAGTGTTTCAATGCATAGAAGGAATCCATCAAAAAGGTCTAATAATTTTTGGATGAAGACAGACAGACATGTGTGGCACTTCTGGGACTTTCTTATTCATGTTAAAAAGAAAGTGCTCAGATACAGTAGTACTGAACAGCAGCAGTGAAGTAAAAGCATGGTTAGTGAATAGCCAATATGAATGAAGATATAGATTACAAATCTATCCAGGTTGTTCAAAATATACAATCCAAGAATAAAATCTACAAAGATACTAAGAGAACTTCAACAGGAAGGTGAATGTTCACACAAGTAACATTCAGAGAATGTACTACTAGATCACCTACAAGATGATAAAAAGTGCAAGGATTCTCATTTGATTAGAAATATTCAACTTCATTAGGTTTTGAATCATACTAGAGTAAAAGCCTTGCTCTTTTGTGGACACCAAATGAGAAGAGCACAAGAAGAGTCTATTACAGTCCCTGCCCAGGGAAGCTATACTTTTTAAAGACAAGAGAAAAGGTGAACCAAAAAACCAAACCCAAGTTTAGGACAGAACAGCTCATCAGCAAAATCATTCATATCCTTTGCAGCTTGCCACCTCATGTATAAAGACAGGTACTAAAGCATTTCAGAAGCAAGTTTTCGATACAGAGCTTTCCAGACCTTTTTTCTATTGCTACCACTACCTAGTTTCAGGTTGTATTACAGTCTTCTACTTATCAGATATGACTTTCCAGCTTGCAATATTATACTCCGAAATTTGACGTGTTTCTTACAAAAGGAATTTAGATAACATTGTATCATCAAAGATTACATCATCTACCATCTGTGGTACATTACTGTCAGAGAAGGCTGTTGTGCTTTTGAATGCCATTGCAAACAAGAAAGATAGGAGAACTCTCTCTCTATTAATAAAGTGCCAGAAACCTGTTTCCTGTGTTTGTGGTTGCTGCACATGGCATGTACTTTCTCACAAGCTTTGAAAGTTTTTGAGGCTATTCTTCACCTTCAATTTATGTTCCTTCTATGTCGAGTAGTATCTTGTCGCAACTACTTTGAAAGATCACATCTTGCATAGACTGCTGTCCCAATTTCTCTGAAGACATTTTCATTATTTGTATCCGTTCTACAATATCTTGTTTCCCCTGATGCTTAACTTTAGCTGATCTGAAAAAGTTCTTTTCAGTTTCTAAGTAAGAGCCACAGTTTTTCAGCTAAGGTTTGAAGGCAAATACACATCCTTTCCTATCTTCCCCTTTTCTGTCTGCTACTTCATCTGATTTTCAAATCAAGATTGCTCATTGTTGAAGATGTGCCCTCTCCTTTCCCTAGAAATCAACGCAGCCCACCTGTCCTGTTTTCAGCTGGTATAGAGTTGATTTTCTTCTTAGTAGCTGCTGCAGTGTTTTGTATTTGGTGTGAGAACCATATTGATAAGGTGCAGATGTTTTTAGTTGTTGCTGGGTAGTTTTGTACTAAGTCAACGACTTTTTATTTTCTCGGGCCCTGCCAGTGAGAAGGCTGAAGGGGCACAAGAAACTGGGAGGGGACACAGCCAGGACAGCTGATCTGAACTAGCTGGAGGGTTATTCCATACCATGGGGTATCATGCTGAGTATACGTAAACTGGAGTAAGCTGGAGGAAGAAGGAGAGGGGGGCGTCATTTGGCATTATAGCTTTTTTGTTCCCAAATAACTGCTACGCATGACAGAGCCCTGCTTTCCTGGAGATGGCTGAACATCAGCCTGCCTATGGGAAGCAGCGAACGAATTCCTTGTTTTGCTTGCTTACACACGCAGCTTTTGCTTTACTTTACTGTCTTTATCTCACCCTATGAGTTTTCCCGTTTACTCTTCCAATTCTCTCCCCCATCCCCCTGTGGGGGGAGTGAGTGAGCAGCAGTATGTTGCTTGCTTGCCAGCCAGGGTTAAACAATGTCACCACCAAAAAAAAAAAAATTATATTACGATGTCCTCTGAGTTTTGCTAAAATAAATTAAATACTGTAGAAAGATTGCCTATGTAGTGTTTTTGTTTTTACCCTGCTTAACCTCTGAGTCCAGTTCTTCTATCACTCACACAGATGAACAAAGACACTTGTACATGCACAGTGTTCTCCACTGTTCTGTGCATCAAATAAGCACCTTTTCATATTTCCATGTATGTACAGGCACAAACGTGAATGGTTGTCTGGCAATTCCATCCTTTAGTGTTTGTGTCTCCCTAACTTCTGTGCAAAGCAGTCTTTAGCAGTAATTTTTACTGGACTGACAGTCACTTGGGAGAATACAGTAATTAAAAAAAAATAATTCTAAAATTAAAGAATAAATATATAGACAAGGCTAGAGGAAATAAATATTGAAAGTGCCTTCATTTACTGAAGCTTTATGAATACTTATCTTTACTGCTGAGGTTACCTACTGCATATATCCTTTCATAGAACTTATGTTTCCCACTTACTCTCCCTTGAAAATGGCAAACTATTCATACCTTTTTCTGATATTCTGATATTCCACTTAGAGGGAATGTTTGTAATACTCTTACCCTTAATTTTCCACAGTTGCCACCACTAGTTCAGCAATAGTTTGGTTTCAAGTACATTGATAATTATTGCTAGCATTAAACTTTTAATTCCTCTGAACTGGCTTGGATGTTGTAGTGGTTAAGAGTCTCCTCACACTTCATGTTCCTAAGCCTTTCACTGTGACAGCCCTGAGGAAGCAACTAACTTAGATCATTTGGTTCATAATGTTTGGGTTTTCTATCAAGTCTTTTTCAGAAGACCTGAACCTGCTACAGACACACATAGCCCCTTATAGTTCTGTCTTGCGTGTAAGAGTCACATAGGCATGGAATTCACATCCAATAGTTCATTTACAGAGCAGCACAAAGGCTGCCCATGTTCCCTCTTCACATTTACTGTCTATACAGCCATCTGTTACCAACTGTCGTAGTTCCACTTTTGTCAACTTCCCGTCAGCTATCAAATCATCTTAGAGTGCATTATCTAAGGTCATACCTGTTTTCTCCCAGCACTGGCCTAGGGAAAGAAAAGAGCAACTACTTCTTATTTTTTGTTCTTGCTGCTAGTGTTTAGATTCTTATTTTATTCATGTTTCTCTTTAATGAATGGGCACTATGCCTGTAACAGGCAAGTCTCCATTATGGTAGTTAACATTTACTCATATATTGATACCATACCTGGAAAGGGGAAAAATCATCTTAGAAGTGGAACTTCTTTATATTCACTAACTCATCTACTTTCCAAGTAGGAGAAGTCAGAATATGGGAATCTGCTTTCAAACATAAACAGCCAGTGTGTTTAGCAGCAGTACTTACCTCCAAGTACTCACGGCAATTCAGGATGTTAATTTTTTCAGCTCTGCTCATTGTACTGTTTGCTTCTACCAGTTGCAATAGCTTATTCCCCTCCCCAGAGGCACAGATGCCTTTAGCTGCAAGGAAGTTGTTGCTGTGAGCTGGGGAATAGAAAGTCTGACAGCAAAAACTGGGACAACCCTTCTGGAGTTTTGTGTTCAATGTCACCATTTATACTGCATCTCTGAGGCAGTGCAATCAACAGGGAATAGTGCTGTGTGTTCTTCTAATCACACATGCTAGTAATGAAATGCATCTACCACCAGCACAACTAGTTCGGAGTGATAACGAAGTACCACTGAAAAATGCTTACATAAATATCTCAAAGAAAACAAGTGAGATTCAGGTCTGGATTAGTGCTGGGACCATCTCTGGACTCTTCTGGACTCCTTTTTAGTTGCTGGTAAAACTGAAGTTTTAAATCAACGTTGAAAAGATTTATGCATTCATACTGTTTTCCCCAAAGTACTCATTAAAAATCAAACACTTTTCCACATTCTGAATGTGAAAAAAAATTCTGTAAAGTTGTAAAAAGCAGTGTAGATTTAAGGAATTGTTTTGAAAGTCTTCAGTTTTGCAGTTTTTTTGCCGTTGTTGGATTAATAGCTGAAATTCCTTGATTTTAGTAACTTGAAGATCTACCTACAACTTAGAAACAACTGGAGGAGGCCTTCTTTTTTATAAGCACTTAGCAACCATCAGCTTTAAAGATTACTCCTTTAAGAAATATTCCAAGAATCTTTTTAAAAGCAGTATATTTAACTTACTGAATATTACACTGAAGACAGGTATTAGTCCTGCAAGACATTGCTCTATTATGAGGAAATGGATACAAGATAAAACTTATGCATATTGCTTGGCTCTAATGTCTACATGCATTAAAATATGATGGTGAAGTGATGGATCTTAAGTACTTCAACTAAGTCAATCAACACACAAGAGTAGCATGCAGGATTAAAGTTGACAACTATTAAAACCTGAACTAATGAACCTACAATTCAACAAGATGGCACTTTCTAGCTATCCCTAAAAGCACCCTACAAGTTCTGATAATCTGAGCAAAGTTAGGTTAAGAACATGAGCAAGATTGTTGATTTCTGGAAAATCAGGACTATGGAAATAAAATAATTTAAAAGGTAGTGTAGCATCTGGCATAATACATGCATATCACAGCCATATTTGGAATTTTCTGTGCTTCAATTTCATCCTGGGACAAAGGCAACAATAAAACCTTCCTGTTCCACCTTTCAGTTGTTGTTCTGAAGCACCATACTCAGATACTGTAGTAGGGCTTCCAGTATTCAGTACCAGGCCAGAGCTCAACAAGGTTTTCCAAGAGGTAAAAGATGGCTATGGCATGTCAAAAATAAACAAACAAACATATTTCTGTAGAGTGAGTATAACTGAGTAGACAGTTTAGCAGATCTCAGTGCATTGTAATTATTCTTAGCTACCCGCACTTCATTATGACCCAGCAGATTATCCATAGGAAGACTATGCTTCTGTTCACACATACCATGGTGGGTTCCTATCTGTACACGAGCATGTCTTGCACCCTAGGTCATGCCTCAGAGCCATTTCCTGTTCTCAGTAGTGTTTATCCTAGTTTTTGTTCTACAGAACATATACCACTGTCTAGGATTTCTTCTATATCATGCTTTTAACTCTCTCTCCAAGAAATGTATTCCCCACAAAACATGTTTCTGGAAAACATCACATCATTGCTTTTGAGAACAAGCAACAGGGAAGAAGGTGCTTTTCAGTTTGCAGCAGATTTAGCTATCAGTTACCTGGTCAGGCAAATTTAGGACTTAAACCTTCCACAGACTGAGCACATATGCTTTTGTTGATCTTCACACAAGATTATATTTACATCAGTGTTCACTGTGGATATTCAAACTGTACAACATAGTAAAAGTCACATAAATACACAGGCAGTTACCACCTAACATTCAAATTTGAAGGTGGACTTGCTTTGTGATAGTTTTCTTCAAGGGATATTAATGATTGTAAAAGCAAGATCCTTCTCTCTTCATAAACACTATGCAATATTAATATAAATTTATCAGCAAATATTTGTTACTAGTAAATATATATGACTGAATAATCATGGAAAGTAATGTAAGTAGGGTGAGACCAAATCAAAATTATTTTATTGTAACTTCAAGTGACCAGGCACAGAAAACAGGACACATTATGAATTTGGATTAATCCTCATTTTAACTTGCACAGATAGGCCTATAATTATAAATATTATTCTCATTCTTTGCTAATTGTCCCTAGCATTTGGCTTGATGGTGATCTTCTGTTGAGATGTAATCTTCAAAAACCTCACAAGGCATGAAAAAAACCGTTGAGAGACAAAAACTTTGTTCTGCAGCCAGGCACATCTTACTGGGTCATCTCATAGAAGTCCTGTTACTTCACTATGCCCCAGTTTCTTCACTGAACAAAATACATATTGCTTAAATATATAGCCTGTGGGTTTTGGGGTGGCTTTTTTGTTGTGGGGTTTTTTGTTTGTTTTTTTTTTTTTTTTTTTTTCATTTCTACAGCTGAGCTGTTCTGGATATGTTCAGGTTCTATCAAAAGGAGAAAATACAAGAAAATAAAGAGAAATGGGACTGTATTTACCAGCAGCATAAAAATCTACTATGTTTGGCAGAATAGAAGCAATTTAATTTTGAGGTATACATTAGTATTACAGTTATAGAGTCATATAAAGCACTGGAATTAATGATGTTATAATAGTTTGATGGAGTCCAGTAACTAATGAAAATAATTCAATACAAACAAATAAAAAAGACTACTAAATTCTTAGTAGTCATCCATTATCCTAGGACACAGCAAATAGAATCACAAGAAAATATTTTCTTTTCTCCTTGTTCTACTAACACTGATTTCTTGGAAATTTCCTCTATCCATTTCACTTTTTCCAGTGTCTCTGCTGACATAGTCATAAAATCCAAATTAAACTAGACAGGAAATAAGCTATAAATTTACCAAGAGTGCATCTGTGACCTTTCTATCCTATGTAGCTCTGGTGCGGTCTGCAGAACTATTCACACACATCACGCCCCATTACTTTTCCTTTTGTTGAAACCAGAACTCTTTTGTCTAAACTAACATGTTGGTCTGGGCCTTAGGAGAGTTCAATTTCCTGGCAGAAAACAACCTAAGTTATTCTGACCTGGAGAGGAATACATTCTCCCACACAAAAACTACAGATCATGAAAATCCTTTCTCATCCTTACAGTCTCAGGATCACTATTAAAAATGGCAAGATGCTGAGATGTTAAGGCCATTTAGGCTGTGCAAATACTTAAGACAAACAGTGCTCACACATGCACAAATAAGTATACCCTTCTACACAAAACAAAAATTACAAGTGTCTAATATTTCATCACAGGAAGCACAAAATATCAATTTTACAAGGAGATTTGTACCTGTGTAGTTTATACATACACTGTGTTTGAAAATCATGCTGAGTATGTATTACATATAATGCAGGTTATTTTCTCTTATTAACAAGCTCTCTTATATCGTATTACATTTTGATGTAATAAACCAGTTTTAGATCTATATAATGCCACCAAAGGAAATTGAATATTTCTAGATTTTTGCACTTGAGAAAAAGGGGGAAGCTAGGCAGGGCTAGTCATTCTGGTAGGTCTGTAGTCCATGCTAAGTGATAAGGATAGATAAACATTGGCAAATGAGATGTTAAATACAAGCAAAAGCAGTTTAATAAAATAAGAAATAGGATGTTCTTGCTGTGCCCACACTTCTAATCATCCAGAAATGAAGAATCGTTACCATTAATACAATGTTTCACTGGTTCTCCGATTAAACAGTGTACATAAGAATCTGCTTACTGCAGTTGTAAGTGTCTCCATTTCACTGTTCTGATTTACTCCATTACAAGCCTATTTTCTCCTGTACATAACTAGTTGTTTAGCTTATGCTGGACGACACCATTCAGGTCAAGGGCTGCATGAAAAAGTCCTCTGAATTAAGGAGTGAAGAGGCAGGAAAATTGCTTGCCCTCAGAAAGGAAAGTTAAGGTTGCAATGTATACACAACTGAAGTGTGAAAACTGTTGGTTCCACTGATGCTGATGTGGTAAACTGTGTGAGTACATGGAACAGCACAGCATGACAGCCTTTTCATCCCTTGCCTTCGTGGGTTTCTGTCAAATATGATGTGAGCTAATTCTTTTACAAAGCTGCAAAACAATAATAATTTCTTACTTTTTAATTATTATTTGGTGACAGACATTGGCTGAGGGAAGGAGGAGGACATCATCTGGGGATAAACCGGTAATAGGGTTTTGTCTGTCAGCAGCTGTGTATGAGCTGTGCAGCTGGGCACACACTCTTCATTGGTTTAGGATAAAATCATACAGAAAAGTATCACTCCAGATGGGGAAGGTTTATGTATGTCAGCCCTCAACCAATCACACTGTGAGCATATTCCTTCCTATGCCGGTCACGGCCCAGCCTCCAGCAATCCATCCCAGTGCATCTACACTTAGCATCCTCTTCCACACTAATAGCATGTTAATGCTAACATCTTCCACACTTAACATACTAACGTCATCCGAACCTTGTGTGTTTGATTGCAATAGGCATAGAAGTTCTATTAGGGCTGGAATTGCTGAAAAACGCCCTCAGATACGGCTTTGAAACACAGCTTCCCAATGCACCTGATCTGCACTGTGCAAACTGTGCTGTGCAGATTTGCGCATCTGTTTCTCATCAGGTTTTTTTTAAGCATCTGTTTTGTAAAGGACAAAGTGGGTAACAATGAAGTGACAAATACCATTGAAAATACTGAAGCCAAGCTGGGGAGACCTTACTAATTCTTTCTTACTATATTTTAAATGCGCAAAATGAAAACTCTGTTGAGAGTGTGTGAGAAACAAACCTATGTCAAGCCAAATGGACCTATGCATATGTGCTGTAATGTGCTTTTATGCTTTTGCAGGTATGCATAATACTACAGGTTCTGTGATATAATCTGCAGGTATTGATTCTCCATCATTCTGTAACCCAACCAACTCACCCCCTTTAGGGGAAACATCAGCATCCTTCAGTTTTCAGAGCAGAGACTGAGGCCCTTCTCCTTGCTCATGGCTTGTAAACAGCTGCTTACCGTTGGCAGAACTGCTCTCTCAGATCCTATCTCACCCCACACCTCCCCAAACACTACATACAATTGTTAGGGCAATGGGTGTACAGATACCCCAAGGCAATACATATCCTATTTCCTTTGACTGTATTTATGAGTATCGGGAGCTAGAAATACCGCCTGCTTCCCTTCTGTCCAACTGCCTTTTCTCTGTCTTGTGGAGGCTTCTTACCTATAAATGATGCACTTCAGTGCCAGGTGGAGCGAGCTGCAGACCCCTGTTAACACACAAACGAAAACAAAACTACCTCTTGGCATATGTGAAAAGCTTGTCTCTGCACTTGGGCACACCTGCCATTTTATGCCTTACAGTGGGACAGGCGGGCGCCTGTGGTGGCACAGCGCTCTACTGGGAATTGCGCCCCGGCACGCTACAGCTGCACGCGCACGGCAGCCCATGTCATGCACCTCAGCCCGTGTTTTCAGTCAGCATAAGGTGCAGGAACGAGGAAACAGCTGCTCAGAGACAGTGAGGTGCCATCTAACCGGAGTGAACTGTTTTGTGTGTGAAAATGAATGTCACTGAATCACAGAACGGTTTGGGTTGGAAGGGACCTTCCAAGATCATCTTGTCCGCTGCCCCTTCCACAAAACTCATCCCTGAAAAGCCAAAACCCAGCCTTTCCTCCTTGCCCAACACTCCCTCCTCCTTCCTTGCTGTCACACTCGCCCCGTGCCAGCAAAGCGCGGGTTCTGACCTCATTTTCAGCAGTACGAACCCCAAACGCCTCTACTACCCCCAGTGCCATCACTTGGCTCCACCACCTGGCAGACCCCCGCCTCCCGCCGTCTGGGTTCCAGTCAGCCTCCTCCCCGAGGAGCACCACAGAGGTTCCCAGGTGACAGGCAGGCCTGCGGGCCCTCTCCACAGCTTCCTCCCCAGCCACCATTTCCCGCTCCGCGTGTCGAGCCACCCTACCCACCCCACGCCTCGCCCGTCGCTTCGCCAAGGGGACACGCGAACCCACTCGTGTTACAGTATTTTTGTGGAAAGCGCCGGCAGGGCGGCTGGGGAGCCCCTCTTCTCCTCTTCGCACCGCGGCGGCCGCCTCAGGCCGCCCCGCGCAACACCCGCCACCGCCATGTGGCGGCCGGGCCGGGCTCCCCGCCTCCCCGCCCCCGGGGCACCGCACTCGCGCCCACGCGTCGAGCCGCAGTCGGGCCCACGCGCGTCTCCGCCCCGAGGGCAGCCGAGCCCGCCCCCCGCCCCCCGCTCCTCCCCTCCCTCCCTCCCTCCCCTCGGCCCGGGCGCTCAGCCCCTCAAGGACTCCGGGGCTCTCAATGTCAGGCGGGCGGCGCGGCCGCCGGCAGGGGGCGGGCGAGGGGAAGCGGCGCCAGCCCTGCGCGGAGCGCGGCTCAGAGTCGGCAGCGCTGGCGATGCCGGGCGGCGCGGCGGCGCGGAGCTGAGCCCAGCCCTGCCCAGCCCAGCCCAGCCCAGCCCTGCCCAGCCCCGCCCCGGGCGGCCGAGCCCAGCCGCGCCGCTGAAGGGCACCGGCGGCGGCGGCGGCGGCGAGGCTTCCCCGCGCTCTCCCGCGGCTGGGGCGCGCCCGCCCCGCAGCATGGAGGCTGGGAAGCGCAGCTCCTCTGCCGGCAGCCGGGACGATGGCAGCGCCAACTCCTTCCCAGCCAAGCCGGCGGCTCCGGTGGAGAAAGCCCAGAGCAGCCCCGGCGGCGGGGGCAGCGGCGGCGGCGTGAAGGAGCATGGCAACTCGGTGTGCTTCAAAGTGGACGGTGGCGGGGGCGAGGAGCCCGTGGTGGGCTTCGAGGATGCCGAGGGGCCCCGGCGGCAGTACGGCTTCATGCAGCGGCAGTTCACCTCCATGCTGCAGCCGGGGGTCAACAAATTCTCCCTCCGCATGTTCGGCAGCCAGAAGGCGGTGGAGAAGGAGCAGGAAAGGGTTAAAACTGCGGGGTTCTGGATCATCCACCCCTACAGCGACTTCAGGTGAGCGCGGGGCTCCAGCCGCCGCACGGGGGTGGCTCCGCCGCGGGGGGCAGGGTGGCGCTCCCGCCGCCTCGCACCTCGCCCGGCGCCAACTTCGGCGGGCTGCGGCCCCGGGCCGGCGGACGCGCTCCGCGGAGATGCGGGTCTCCCCCCGCGGGCGCGCATGGTCGCGCCCCTTCCCTCCCCGCGGGCAGCCTCACCGCCCCTAAAGCTCAGCCTCCGCGTCCCCCGCCCGGGCGGCGGGGAGGGGGCTGGAAAGCCGGCGCGGGGCGGCTGCTCTGCATGTGTCCGCCGTCCGTGCGCCGCCGCTGGTGCGGCCGCGGGGCTCGGCCCGGCCCGGCGCTCTCCAGCGTGCTGCACCCGGGCGGGCCCCGCAGGCCCCGCGTCGGCCGGGCGCTGCCCGAGGGGCCTGCGGGGCCGTCCCGGGCTGCCCGCGCCGCTGGGGCCGCCGTACTGGCCGCGGGCGGGATGCGCCTCCGGAGCGGGGCACGGCACGGCATGGCACGGCACGGCACAGCGCCGGGGTGGGAGAGCGCGGCGGGGCGCTGGCAGCGGCAGCAGCACAAATAGAACCCGGGGGTCCGCGCTGGGCGCACGCCGGCCCCTGCCTCAGCACCCGGCGTAAGCGCTTGTTCAAGGGGTGGCGAGAAGGGAGCACGTCGCGGTCCGAGCTGCAGCAAAATAACTTTATCCAGGCTAACGCCGTGTGGCGAACGGTTTTCCTAGGTAGATGGGGAAATGTGATGTTAAATTAGTGTTGCTTACACAGTAAGTTGAATGTATGCCGAACTGGAATATTCCTATAAAACCCGGTGCAAATACATTGCCAGGAAGAGATACTTCTCTTTAAAATTACATTTTAAGTGCAGGATTATTTCATTGTATTCTCATGCCAGCTGGCTGTATTCCTTTGTAAATTTAACGCTCTCTATGATATTTGCCAAAGAACTATCGGTGTCATTAAGCGTATTTAATCAATGCCTTGAATTGAACAGCCTGCATCTATACAGTAAATGGATTGCACCTGAGACCATGTTTAAAAAAGGAAAATCCAGAACGTTCAATAGTTACATGATCTCCTAAGGAAAAGTAGGTTACATAGAACATACTTCCAGTGGGAACAAGAGGAAATACTTCCTATGTCCAAGTTTCTGTGGGACTACTCAGAGTGAGGTGTTACGCAGTGAGCTGTGCTAGTACCTTGCAGTTGAGCCCAAGAGCGGTACAGCTACAGGAGTGGTGGAACAGGGCAGCACTCAGTTAGGACTCAAAATCAGGCTTCCAATCCCTGCTTTTTTTCCTGGCTCCCTGGAGGGAATAAGCTGCACTGATTCTTTTCCTGGAGTACCTTTTCCCCCTCACATGCCAGCTGAGCTGCACTAGCAGGTGCATTAAGGGGGGAAAGAGCCAAGAGTCCACGCACTGCCTCTCTGCCAGCTGGAGAGGGATGTAGCAGGTCACATGTGGTGCTGTGGTACCCTGCATAGGGGCTCTAATAGTCTCTTACTTACCCGTGTGTGTGCATGAGTAACTTTATTCACGTGAGGATTCCATTAAAATGAATGAGATTATTCTTGCAAGTAAATTCCCTTGTTTTGTTGTAAGCTTGGAGTAAACAACACTGCATCCTTTTCGGACCAGTTGCCTGATTATTCTTAAATTAACTGTATTTTTCTGGGGCTTTTATTATGTTTTTATTTTATTGGAATGGAGGTGTTTGTTTTCTAAATAAAGTCCATAGCCTTTCATTAGTTTTGGGATGATGTGGCCTGATCTGGATGTAATTTTTTAGCCAGTAGGACTGTTTGGGTGAGAAATATGAGATGTTTATGTTGTTTCTCCTGAAATAATTGTGACTGTGTAATGGTACTACTCTTCTTGGGTGGCGGTGTTCACATAAATGGGTGAAGAAGTTGTACTATATAGTAAATTCATCTTCCTATATGGGAATCACAACAATGCTAGTAAGTGCCTCCTAGCAGTGTCTCTGTTCCAGAATAAATGTGTTTGTAAGGATGGAGTTGTTTTGATTTATTTTTGCATGTGATTTTGTAACAATGTAGCGGTTATACATAGACAAGCCTTAAAGCATCCAAAGATACAGGGGTATTCTAATTTCACTGTGTTAATGTTGACACCACCAAGGGAAAGAATTAATTTTTTTACCAAAATAGCAAGAAAAAGATAAAAGGCTGAATATTTTGCAGTATCCAAGTGGGAAGTTTTAGAGTAAATTTATAAATGAGTAATTTTCAAAAGTATTTAGAAGAATATTGGGTTAATCATGTAAAACATGGGAAATTTCTAGTACATGTTCCTGTGGACTGTGATTTATTTTTGTTTTTCTAGCTCTGGATGCTTGTATGCATTTGCTTAGATACTTTGATGCATTTGATTACATTTCTTGACCTCATTCTCATGATTTTCATACAACATTGTATGTTTATCTATAGTGAACAATATTTTGCTGTGTTGTTTTGGGGGTGGGCAGTGTTCCTGTGGCCTTCTGCCCCCCTATTTTGATATGAACAGAGTGTGGAAGCTTTGTCTGTAAACTCAGTGGTCTCTGAATCTGTTACTTGCATCCTTGTGGGTCTTGGTCTCTAGTTTTATGGCTTGCTGTCTTGCCTGTGTTTCAGGGAAAAACTGACTTTTTGTCAGGCGTATACACCCTTGGAGAATTAAATTCAATGAGTATTACATAATTTTTCCACAAGGGGACCATTTTGTTCGTGGTTGTCTTTTCCCAGTCTTCTGAGGTTAATTTCTAATTTGGAAGTTATGTAAACTGAGCACCTAATGCACGTCAAAGCCAGCACAAGACCTCTGTTTATCTCTTTGCAGCTATGATTACTGCATCTCTAAACTTGGATGATGATTCTGTGTAGCTGCATGACTCACAGAAGTGAATTTATCGTGAGTGTTTTGGTTAGAGTTTATTGAAGTCCAGCATGATTTCTGTGAAATACTGAGCACCTCTGGCTGTCCCTGCTCATGTATGGAAGAATGAGCCTGCAGGAGAGCATCACCAGTCTGGCCCCATGTCTTTGCAGTTGCCAGATAAGAGCAGCATGAAGCCAATGGGAGATGAGAGCAACTGCACATGGTTTGGCTGCTGCCATACGTGTTTCGCTCATTTCATAGCAGAGCTGTGGTGGACATGGGCTTTGGGGTGACTTATATGTTATGGCCTTCTGCTGTTAGTGGAAATGTACGTGGGTGATTTTTCAGGCAACTAATCACCCAGTGCCCTTTGGCATGTCAGGAGTTTCTTTAATGCTCAGAGGTCTTGCTTGCACGTGCCCAGGCCGTTGGTCTGGCCCTGTAGCATCTCCCCCTCTCCCTGTCTATGGGCACACAGAGAAACTCACGCTGTTGTGGAAATCTTGGTTTTACCACATCAGCTAGGGCATCAGTAGTCAGCAATCTAAAAAGAAAACAGCTACTACCTCCAGAGTCACACAGAGAGGCATCTTTTGACCACAAATAGCAGTGTATGAGAAAGAGTGAGCAGGAATAATACACGTATAAGTAAATGTAACCTTCGCACTCTAATGGTTACATTTCTCAGTTTGATATTTGGGAGCAGTCTTTGACTGGAAGTGGGGGACAAAAATTTGAATTGGCTTCAAGATGAAGTGAAGTAAGACTGATGGGGAGTTGTCTGACAGAGTACTGGGTAAGGAGGAGCAGTGCAGGCGGTGCTGAACGTCTTTTTCCTGTGTAGATGATACAAAGTATGAACTGATTTGCAACAATAGCAAAAACTATTGACATTTTATGTCCAGAGTATCTCTCTGGGTAATCTCAACTATTCAAGGAACATAAAGCCTTGTTTTAGTGATAACGGAAAAGGAAAAGCAGAGTTAATTCTAAAACTCGAACGGAAATTTCAGAGCATAGTAAATAGTAAAGGTATACCAGATTTTTTTTTTAACATGTGGCATTCCGGTTTCAAAGCCTTTTTGTATACATATTTGAGGGTTATCATGTAAACATATGCAGACTGTCTAAATCTTCATAAATCATAGAAAGCTCTATTGATGCTACTGTGTATATAGGTTTTAATGCATTTTATTCAGTATGAAAGATGATAACATTTGCTTGTATACATCTGGGAACTTAAGCCACAATATTTTTGTGTCTATTGCTATTAAAACCCATTTGTTATTTCGTGCAGTTTCATGGAACTCATCCATGTTGTTGTGCACATGCGCAGCTTAATTTTTCAATCAGGTATGTGCAAAACTTTAAGTCATAATTGCAACATGTTAGTGTGCCTCATGTTTTTTATTATACTTCCCTCCATTTTGAACCTTTATTTGCCTTATTAATCAATTTTCTTTTTAATTTGCACCTATTCTTTGGACCTATCTTTGACCACCAGCAGTCACCCCAGCACAGTAGACTGTGCACGTTATATGTGCAGCTCACATAGATATTTCTAAAATTTGTGCATGCATTGGTTTGAAACCTGTTTGTCTTTGGGACTGGTCTTTACATGTTCTACCTATCATTTATATTGTAGGAAGCTTAGGTTGAGTACTTTGTCCCTGTTTTTTGTCACATGTCTGTAATGTCTCAGTGGAAGCTAATGAGATTTACCTTTTTGTGAGCTGTTACATACTTAGGTTAATATAGAGCAGTAGAGTTGGAAAGTATTGCTATATGCGATGAAGACAAAATGCGTTATAGCATACTTAGTAGTATCAGATTCAAATGAGTGTGGGTTTCAGTGGATACAATATGTCACTGATAGGGTAGGAGTATGAAGTGTCTGTAGTTTTGGATTCTAAAGGTAGTAATTTCAGTCTTGTTGCTCAGGATTTGTCATAAGGTTCTCTTACAGTATTGAGATTTTTGAATTACTTCCTGATAAACTGATAACCAGGGATTTATAATTATACCTCATACAATCCTTGCACAAACAGATTCTTTTTTCTCTCTGTTTTTTTTAAAAGAATATTTATATTTTTGTGAGAAGGATAGTTTTAGCTAGGACTAGCTTTCATGTATGGTTTTCAAATACTGTTGTGGCAACGATAATTTTTATTTCCATTAAAGAAAAACTTTGTACAGTTAAACTGTTCCTATTTCTTGAACATTCACTCTTTGTACGTGACTAAGCATAGAGAAACATTTGGTATTAAGACAACTAGTACTGCTTGGCTTTTTATTTGCTGCATTCCCACAATTTTTGCACTTCTGTAGATGCCCCAAAGGATAAAATGACAAATTTTTAACGTTACTCTAAATTATGCATTTATAATGTCTGAAAATTCTTTTGGACAGTAAGTTGTAGATTAAGCTTTATCATAGTTCCCTGGGTAAAATGCAACTCCCATAAACGTAAGCTGAAGAGAAATAACGATAATGCTCCTCAAATGCATAAATGGATGCCACAAGGAGGAAAGAAATTACGTAGAAGTAATAGGGTGAAATTTAAGCAACAAATATCTAAATTGAACTTTTAGGAAGCAGGACCAAAAATAAGCAACAAAATATTCTATTGAAAGTGCTTTGATGTGGAATATGAGGCAGGAATGCATTAGGTTGTTTTTCATCTTCAGTTCCTAGTATTTTTAATATTGAATAATGTCTCATCATTGCCTGTCACTGATTGATTTGCTGTGAAATCTAGTTGGTTAAAGCTTGCTACTGGCATTTCTTTTGATACCAGTTGTAAGCATGCATGAGTTAAAATGGATATGTGAAGGTGTACATTGTGCTTTTGGGCTCTTGAGGTCATGTGCTCTTGTCCTCCTTGAGGTTTACTTCAAGAACCACAAAAGCAATTGAGCCGAGTCCACCTGAGGTTAGTGCAGCAGCCACTCACCTTCTGGACTTCTAGAACCTGTGCGAAGGATTATGCTTTTGTTTGTTCAAGGAAAGCAGTTCATTTTATTGACAAGACATCCTTCTGTCTTTACATAATGTAGAATACTAATGGATAGTTCGAGCTCACGTATATTTTGAACATTTCCCAGTTTTCATTATGTCCATTCTAGTCCTGCCATAACAGTCTATTCATTGCATTTTCTTTCACACTTAATGACGTTACATACTTGGACATGGAATACAGTTTTCAGCTGAGAAAGAGCTCAGTAAGGGTAACTGAAATGATTTTCAGTTCTCTGAGGTACATTTCATTTAACTTGGGATGTTTTGAAGATCGCTGGCAACATGTGTGAAGAAGTACACAAGTACATTGTTTTTCTTTTTCCCCACAAGATGCTTAATTTTAGAATATTCACCTTCTTCATAATCTAAATAAAGACAAATACATTCATCACAGCTTTGAGATGTTTAAAGAAAAAGCAAAACAAAACCAGACCAAAATGTTACAGAATTTCTGTGAGTAATCCAAAAGATGATGTTTTGGAAAAGCTGTATGTGAGTCTTTTAAATGTTGACCTGGGATGCTCAATATCATGAGGCTTCCTCTTCAGTTTTTTGATTTTTTTTTGTTTTGACTGCAGTGAGAAAAAAGGACTTGATTAATATTATCCACATATATACTTACCAAAACTTAGAACTCATAAGATCAGCATCATGCTTAGGCCCACTGGGAAAAGTTCTGATTCTGTTATTCCCATTGATTATTTTTAGCAAGACTACACATTTTTGAATGTTTACTGGCAATTTATTTGGTAGCTCATCAAAATAGCCAGTGCTTGTAATTGAGTCCATAAAAGATTTTTCTTGATATTAGGTTTCTTGTGCTTGAGTATATGGATGGAACTGTGAATTGAAATAATATGTAAAAGCATGTAATAGTAAATAAAGGTCTAGATTTAGGATTTGGTTTGGGGGTTCTGGTGGCTACAAAGCTAAATAAAAAATGTGTAATGTTTGTTAAGTTGCTTAGGCTTTTTTATGGTTATATAATCAAGTTAAAATTTAAGTGGCTTAGTTTCTGATCACTCAGCCTGGACTGGCAGAAATACGGACATATGAAACCAGAGGTCACTGAAAAAGTATGAATCTTTGCTTCTGCATTTCTGCCCACCTGTCTAAGTTCAGTGACATTGTGACATTTAATTAATCTTTGTCAGCTTTTTTGATAGGCTCAGTTTGAAGGTACTAGAAAGCAAAATTCTGTTTTTAGAAGGGTAGAATATGAAAATTAATAGAGAAATTTACTTCAATTGGTTGTAAATAGGAAGTATCCATTCTCACCTCTGTCTTCACTCAGCAGCATGCCGGAGAACTATCTTCTATGTCAAAATACAATTTTTGAGAGAGAGGAAACTTTTAACCTACTTTGCAATGTTTAATTTTTAACCTGACAGTACAGTTCTTGTTAATTGCTTGAAAGTCCTTTAGCTGTCTATTCCCTGATTCTTTCCCAGAGGCATGATTTAATTTTAAAAATCATAGTGTATTCAGCTCTAATTATTGGAGGGCTCGTTCTAGACACATAGCAAGGTATGTTAATGACCAAAAACTGTATCAGCTTGAGTCAATGTCAGTACTACCTCAAGGACACTGTCATTTAGCTTTCATAAAATCTCTGCTAATATCTTTTAATCTGGTGATAGTCAGATTCAGGGAAGCTGCATGATATTTTGCAATAATCTTATTGCCTTGGTTTGCAGTGTGACTGGAGTAAGTCTGGAGTAAACTTGTGTTCGGAAAATGTTCATTTGATTACAAAGGAAATGCAGTCTTTTTCCAATATATATATATATATAAACCCAGAGAAGCCTCAACCCCTTTTTTATTTATGCCAGTGAAGTTTCCAGAAGCGAATTTGCATCATGTAGCTAAGAATAGGATTTTGTTCCTATTTTATTAACTTCTGTGTTTTTTATGAGGATATCTTATCTACTGAAGCATGTTATTTACAAATAATTTGATAAACTACTGGAATTTAGCATGCTGCTGATATTAATAAGTTTTCTACTAAATATGTCATATTTATTAAAAATTCTTATTAAGATATTTTATTTTCAACTGGAAAAGCACAGGTTGCTTTATGCTCACAGTCAAAGCTAGGTTTGTTTTGTTTTTTTTTTTATTTTATAAATGATGTTATTTAAAATATAATAAGATAATAATATAAAAGAAATGTAAAATAAATAATAAAACCATAAAAAATGCTTTGACTGTAGCTTTTTTTTTTTAGGTAGTGTTACTCTTTGTCATCCAATTCTCAGTCTGAAATTCAATGAAGCTTACACTTGTGCTAAAGCTCCAGTATATAGAGACCCACAGAAATAAAATGTGCCCTCATGATATCAGATCTTCCAATTCTATAAGTAGCGTAGTTTGATTGCCTCCAGTTTTTTTCTTTCCTGTCAGCAAACTATGGAAGTATTGATGTTTCCTTGGCGGGTTCTGTTGTATCTTACAATAACTTGCCAGATCCTCCCAGAAGCACCTCTGTGGCATGACTGCATGATACAGACAGTGCGGTTCTGATCTGATCTGACATTATGTAAATCTGTAGATTGCAGTAAATTTAGGGTGATATATCATAGGATCCTAATGATGATTATTTTAACTTGCTCTAGGTCAAAGCTATGGAAAATGTACAGAATTTTATTAAGCTACATAGAGTAAGTTCTATACAACTCTACCCAGGAGATGGGGTAAATGTATGGCTGGAAAATGATGGGAATGCAGTCAAGTTTTCATGTGACAACTGAGAGGTTTTCCAGCAGGCTTTTGACTGGATTCCATCTATCTGTTAATTCCAGGAGGACTTATGATTTGTGTCTGGTAGAGAAATTACTGTAAAACTACTAGTAGATAATATTACCCCCAAAAACATTTTATTGCTGTTGAACAGTGCACACTTGCAAGGCTCTGGGTTCCCCAAACACATCTTTAGGCTGCAATTTTCTTGGGGTGGCTGCACGTGGACTTGTTTCCACTTGATTTCTCAGTGAAGGTAAGAGCCAAGCTTGTCTGTCGCTCTGGTTCACCTTGTCTTTAGTGGCAGACAAGCTCAGTACTAACACAGAGATTTCCTTTTCCAACTGGGGATTAGTCTGTTAGACGCAAACTTGGAAACAAAACATAAGTAGTAAAATAAATCAAGCGTATACCTCAAGCTTCAGTTAATAATTGGGTACCTTGCTTTTGTCCCTCAGTTTACCAAGTTGAAATACTTCAGAGATGTTCTGTTTTTCAGAGCTGTGTGTCCAGCGTTCATGGAAACTGTTATCTAGGTGACTCCCTAAATACTGAAACCTTCTTTTTCTGTCTTTTATTTATAGCATTTCTGATGGTCTAATTTTCTGATAGTGAAATCCTGCTATAGGCAACTTGTAGTTCTCCTTTGAAAGTTACTAAAAGCATGGTGATGTAGTCCCCAACAGATTTATTTTTTTTTTAAACTTCCTTTTCCCTCACACTGTTTTTCTTTCTCTCTCCTACATCTCTTCCTGAAAAATATAATGATTTACTTTGTATAAATGGAAATGATGAACGGATTTTTTTTCTTTTAATTTCTTAGCTCTGCTACATAGTTTTCCATTGTTACTGAGTCTCTTACCTAGGGGATACTGAGCTTTTTGTTCAAACAGCAAGGAGAAATTAGCCTAGGTAGTCTTCATAGTGTCTTGGAGTTTGTTAATAAAACCCTCTTAATAATTTTTAAAAAATGTAGTTGTATGCACATTTTCTATTTCCCATGACCTGGGCAGGTTGGCAGCTTTCTGTTGACAATTGCAACCTGATGCAACTGAACATGCTGTTACCATAGACTTAGTAACAGGATACTTTGCCCAAATTGTCCCCTCAGCCCATTTATTGCCAGCTTGGGAATTCTAGTGTTGCATACATCTAGTACATTAAAAATAAAATGATAAGAAACACACTTCTGTAATGCAAAGGGAGTGTGGTATCAAAAGTAAGCACTGTCAGATGTTAGGCAATCTAACAGAGCATTTTAAAATGGGTCAAAATAAAAGACGTCTGAAGTCTGATGGGTTATTAAGCAACAGACATTGTGTGTGTGGGAGAAATGAGATATCAGTAACCTAATTTAGGTGCTCCCATGACCAAAATTGGCTTTTAATTACATGCATTCTGTCAGTAAATATCTGAAATACATGTTTTTACTAACTTAAAGGTGTTTCTTTGAAATTTTGAACAGAATATTAAATACAGTGATATACTGCTGGGTGTTGAAATGTTGAGTAGGACTTGTACATGTTCTTATTGTTTATTTATTGAAGTAGTGAATTTATTGTGGTGGCTGATCTCTCTGAAATGGAAGAAAAAGTCTTTAAAACAATTTCAAGGTTTTTGATGTTGAAAATTAAATCCTAATAAATATATTATTTCATATGCATATTACTTAGCTAGATGTGAACTAAATACAACACAAATGATGACTGAATCCAATTAAATGTGTTTGGTTTTAGTTTGCTATTTAAAGATATTAGTTATGAGTTTAAAATATCTTGCTTCGCTTTAAACTGTCCTGTGTTCTTGTTTCCTAAAGGTAGATTTTCCTGTATGCTGAGCTCTGTTATTCACATGTGTGCTAGAGATGATTCTTTTGAAGACAGATCTCAGGAATAGTCCTTCAGTATTATGCAACCTGTCAGTGTCATTCATTTCTACCCCCTCCCCCCCTCCTCATTCCCCAGGACTGTTATGAACATTGCTTGATGTGACCATGGTTGTTTCTATGATTTCTAACCTGCATCCAGCTTCTACATTCTCTACAGCGTAGACCAAATATATCCTTCTGTGGAAGGGATGGGAGAGCTGCAGTGAACTTCCACTCCTACACTTGTTCCTCACAGTGCGATAAGAATTCAGACTTGCTTCGGGGAAGAAGAGCTAGCTTTATAGCCCAGGAAGGCAGGTACCATGAATCTGCATAAAATGGTAGCAGATGTTTCTGCTGGGGCTACTGGCTTGTAATTCCGTGAAGTGTCAGTGAATAGCAGCTCATCTTAACATTGAATGTACATACTGCTTTTATGCCATTGGCAAAATGAGCAAATGGAATATGATATTTAACTTGGCTTCATGTTTCCAGTACAAACTTTTCCATTTCTGGAATGGGTTTGAAAATGTCAGTTTTACCCAGTGTTCTGCACAGAGTGTGCAAGTCTATTGGATGTTAGATGAAGATCCGAGATGAAGTCAGGAGCCTATCTATCTTTGGATTTCAGAACAAGTTAGGGACCTAGATACTTGTAAGCATCTGGACTCTGTGCCTGAACATCTTTCAGAATTCTGGCTATAAGGAGCCATAAATGGTAAAACTTAAATGTTGAAAAAAATGTTACCCGTGTGTGCTGTGCATTTGCAGAATTAGTATATCAGAATAATTTGAATATGCTTCACGTTCCATTTCTGTCATACTATATATTTTGATTTGTAGTTTACACATCAATCTCTTTCCTAAGATTATAATGAAAAGTTCTATAATCATTTTTCACCCTCAATTTCTTGCTGTTCTCTACCTATGAATTATTACCATCTATTTGGCTGTTCTAATTATTACACATCGTTAGCTTAAACATGTTTGAATAGTTCATAACTCATAGTCCTCCAAAAATGAAACAAATATTTGGCTAAATTAATTTTTTTCTTTCTGAAGATTATTGGCTTGTGGCTAAAAGCTCTTCTGAGATCTCCAAAGTAAAATGTTTTCATTTGCTGAAAACCAGAAACCTCTTTGTTATATTTAGACAACTTCATTTTGAGTGAATTTGGATGGAAGGCAAAGATGGGTATCTGATGTTTTATTCACCATGGTAAGGGGAAGCTCTTTTTGTTTTGCTGTATCAAAGCAAAAGTCATCTATCTGTCTGTATGGGAGTAAATGGCTTTCTTGTAACTTTTGCTGTTGTTTATAGTTCAGGTCATAGGTTCCTGATCTAAATTTTTTTGAGTGCTTATTTTAGAGCTGCTTATCAGTGGCTATTATAGGCGACTTTACTTGCAAGCAAACACTTCCCTCTGTCACCCTTAACCTGTACAGTGTGGCTAATCTCGAGAGCAGCACAGGGGCTGTGCTGTCGCTAAGAAATATGGATTACTTCATTTGAATGCCCAAAGATCAGAGAATTTTTGTACCAAGAGACTTCAAAGTCAACTGTGACAACCAGAACACTCTACCAAAATATAAAGTGGAGAAGTAGATTATTAAATAATTCCCTTTTATATTTTTTCTGATAAATTTTTATAAGTGAAGCATGTAACAAAGCCTGTGGTTAAGTTGGAATAAATTTTCAGATCTTAGTGTCTTTATTTTTTTTTTCAGGCTGAAAACTGACATGTTTTTCTGAAACTTAAAATGACTTCCTTTCTTTTCCATCACTGCACCCCCCCCCCCCCAAAAAAAAAACAAACAACCCAACAAAAAAACAACCAACCAAAAAACCAACTGTGGAGAAAAAAAAAGTTAATCTAATCTACATATTTTGCATAACTCCTCTGCTTTAGATGGTCCTGTCTCAATGCAGATAGAATAGAATTTAAAATTGATCTGTAATGGTAAGAAATAATCTTCCAGTGGCTCAACGACCATTGCATATGACTACATTAAACCAAATTAAGAAATGTATTTCAAGCCCATAATCTGTTACAATTAATAAATACTTTCAACACATAGTTTGTAAACTGAATACATACTTGTTTTAGAAATGGATCTTGACCATCTATTTTAATGTTGTATATATGTGTGACAAAACGTAATGGAACCTCATTTTTTAATTACACCCAAGCTATGGATATGACCTGTGGTACTGCTTCTGGCAGAGGTGTACTGGAAGGAGAAAAGATCTCATTGCCTGTAAAGGCAATTTCTTGGAGTGCTTGATATTGCAGGTTATCTCCTGTTTTTCAGATCAAAAAAACCATTTAATAAAGAAGTATACATAGGTTGTTTTGTGGTGGTGTTTTTTTTTTTTCTTTTCTTTTTTTGTAAGGCATTTGATTGTTTGCTTTTTTAAGAATAATCAAAACCATTTCACTGAAAAAAACTTGTTTCCTTTTATTGAATTAATTTGCAGAAGGGCCATTCAGCAATCACATTCCATTACACTGACCAACTTTCATTAAAAAAAAAAGGCAGATTTTACATCCCCAGAAAATTGTTTTGTATTCCAAACCACCATCCTTCGCTGAGGTGCTCATGACGGCAGTACATGAGGTTTCGCTCAAGCTGCTTGTGTGGGGCTTGCTGGAGCATTAGAGGGTAAATAGCATAAAAAGACAGTGAGAGGAGCAGAGGTGAAACTAACAAGATCATGGTTCCTTGGGCCAGTAACTAGAACATCTTTTAACATCATATACTGTCTTTCTTGTTTGCTTTGTTTGCTTTTCTGGGTTTTCCTTTTTGTTTTAAACAAGTGAATATCAGGTCTAGCTGATCACTGCTCTGTCTGGCGGCATAATTAGCTGATTTGTTTTGGCAGTGCAGGCAGAGTGCTATGCTGTTAGAAGGATGGTAAGACTGGAATGTGCAGTATGTAAATTGGGAAATTTTAAAGAAATGTTTAAATTACTTTGCATCTGCTTAAGTACTCTGGAAGTCAAATGGCTAGCAGAGAGATTTGGATAGAAGTTGAATAATGAAAAAAATGTAGATTTCTGAATGTAGCTGGTGGAGCAAGAAACCCACAAGAGCTGCATTTTATTTCTGGTAGGGACAGGTGTTTTAGTTTATGAAGTATAAAATTATGTTTTGAAAGATAATGGTAAAACTGAATATTGAACTTCCTAGCTAAGCATTCTTTTTCCTACCAGCTCATTAGTGCAGAGCTTCTAAGGTCTATCACTCTGTAAAAAGGTGCTTATATTAATTACACATTCGGAAAGGTATAAGCAAGCTTGTGGAAGATTACTTCTTCATTTCTTACAATATTTTGTGTTGTGTGCATTTTGTTTTCAATTAGTTGATATTTTAGATAAATTGAGATGATGAATTCAGTTAATAAAATTAACTTAATTGAATAACAATTCAAAACAATTCAATAACCATGATAATACACTGAAAATTGTGTATATTTGAATGCATACTTGAATGTCTTCTGTATCTCCTCGCCAGTCAAACTGGTTCAGCCCTTATGTTGAAAGTGCAGAGTAATTTCCATCCTCTGCTGGAGAGGATTGGAATCTGTACATTTACTTTGTATAGCACCTCTGGCATGGATACTTTCGATAACAGTATCGCCTCTCAGAATTGTGCTTTCACAGAGCAAAACAGTGAGGATGTCTCTCCACACTAATGGTTGCCTTCTGTGGGAAGAAGGTTTTTGTTCCTGGTTTAGTTTACATTTGTTTAGAGAAAGAGAACATGTCAGCAGGGCACCTCGCTTCAGGAAACGCAGTATGGCTTGGAAATGATGAATCTTCCTGAGAGGTATGAGATCCTGGTCTCAGCTGCCCACAGATAGATGGGGGAAGACAAATGGATTTTCCTAGGTGTTGGTGAGAGCTCTGGGTGCAGCTGTTTTGCAAAAGGGGTTTGTGTGTTACATGGCCCTAACTACTTGTCATGTTGCTCAGTTGTGAATTTGATCTTCCTTTTTTTTTTTGCTTTTCTAAAAAGTGCCTGAAATACATTTTAATCCTTTTACATCAAAGTATAAGTAAAAATGAAGACAATTGCAATTTTGATTTGAAAAACTATTCCTCCTATTCCTCAGTTTCTCATTTTACTTTTGGAACAAACATGAGTTATTAATATATTTTTAAAATGCATCTGCTTAAGTACTCTGGAAGTCAAATGGCTAGCAGAGAGATTTGGATAGAAGTTGAATAATGAAAAAAATGTAGATTTCTTGTCTACAAGAAATTTACCTTGTGAAACAAATGATTTATTGCAACAAGTGATTTTCATAGATTAAAATAAAACTACTTACTGATTCTTAAAAAGGTACTTATATTTACTTTAAAATGTTGAAATATCAGTACTTATTTTTATTTTTGAAGAAAAATTGGTTTTGGAGCTAAAGATCAGCCATAAATAGTTGTAAAAAGGAATATTAATTCAGCTTGATATATTTATGCTATCTTGATTACTTGTTCTTGCATTAGAATTTCATACATCTGTGTAGATATGAGGTGTATAAATATTCAGTCATGTGTATTTGTTTTCATGATGGTGTAGGAGTACAAAGTCTGCATGTATAATCAATCAACCAGTTTCATACCTACCTATAGTTCTTCTATGCTTTTTCACATCTCTGATTTTTTGCTTAATGAATTTGAAGACTAACCTCCTTTTTTTCTAATTTTAACATAGTGCCTAGTCTTGCCTTCAGTGAACTTTTTCAAGAAATGATCCACCAGTTCCTCATAAATGGAAATTTGTGTTTGAAGCTGCTTGTCTGAATGTAATGTGTGTACAGTTATATGCATAAAGTCAGTTTTACCTTTGTTTATCAGAATGAAATCAGTAGTAGTAGTATGTATGTCAAATACCATAAATGTTGGTGTCTTACATGAACCAAGTTGAGGGTCCTGGTTTTGTTTTGTTGATTTTTTTTTTGTCAGAGGTATTCACCTCAAAAAATTAATTGTCCTAACTCAGTGGTCACGGGCTGGTCTCCTCCCAAAATCTCATGACGGAGGTGTATCAATAGCTACTGAGTAATGTCTTCCCCATCATCGCCTTCTCTGAAGATAAGTAGAGAAAATAGACTTTTTCACATTAGCAGAAATGTAAAAGATTACACATAATTGAGAGATTTATTTGGTTAAAAAGGAATCTGTTAAAGAAGACTATTAGGTGATACTGTCAGGCTTTCTTGGTTCTGTGTGGCGGTATGGGTTGTTACCTTCCTTTTCACATGATGATTTGTAAAGAGGCATGGTTTAGTGTTGGACTTGGCAGTCCTGGGTTAATGGTTGGACTTGAACTTAAAGGTCTTTTCCAACTTAAATGATTCTATGGTTCTATGATTTTAAGAATTACAGAAGGCTTTTCCCAATTTAAGCCTCTGAATTTTTACTTAGGATGGAGGCATCCTAAATGTCACATCTCTAAATGACACTTTTAAAATTACTGTCACTAAAAAATTTCTAATCAATGCAAGTGTTCCAACATGAAATATGAGATTATTTTGCAGCTGAAATATTTTTAGATCTGTCTCTAAGCTTTTTTCACACCTGTAAAGTGGTCATTTCTAATTTGAGAATGTGAACATGTATTTTACAGTGATTCTCTATAGAAATTTGCTGACACTTAAAAGAACCAGTATTTGGCAATTTGCAATTGGTTTCAGGGTTCATAATATGAAAGTGAATCAAGTCAGCTGGAGTCCCTACACAAAATGTTGCCTGGTACCAAAAGGCTATGGTCTAACTGTTCGAACAAGGAGGGTAAACCTGAGGAAGATTTGGTACTGTGACATGTGTTGATGCAGAAGCAATCTTGATGATCTGAAATACATTTGTTTTGATCAGCGTACAGGTTAGCACAGACAGATTCAACTTTTTCCAGGAGAAAACTAACTTGTGAGTCCTGACTCTTAATCAGCACTTTTTCCTAGCTGGAAGCTATCTGGACAGGAGCACTACTGTGCTTTTTCATTGAGGAATGGGGCTGAATAAAGGAGAAACTGGGTAAAGATGGGGGAGTGCAAAAGCAGTATCAGTGCTCCACTGACAGTGGTGCACTGTTCCTGCCCAAGGTTAAGTGGAAGTCAGGCTTTAATTCTTTCCACTGTAGTCTAATAAATTTATCTGGAGGAAAAACAACTGCAAATATCAGATGCATTCAAGCACTTTGTGATAGGGGTTTATTGGCTAAAACCAAAAAGACTCATTATTAAATAATATTGCCATATTACCTAAATTTCTCTTTGTCCTCTCCCTCCTCTTTTCCATATACAATGAGGGTGACATTGGTCCTGTACCTTTATTCCTCAGAAATCTGAAACTTATTTGTCAATGCATGTAAAATACTATAAAAAAATTTAGACAGAGGCTATTGCATGCATACCAAGAATTAAAAGTCTTTTGATGAAATATCCACTGCTTAAATATTAGTTGGATTTACTGAAAATATACATATATATTAGTATTTTGTCAATTAATTAATTTTATAGTCACTTTCCATGATCAGTAGTGTGATTTTCTTTTCTAGTAATTGAGTGTTTGAAGCATTCCAGCTTAAAACCTAACCAAATACTGTAACCAAAGCCTTTTGAAAGTAGTTTTGGTGTTTATTGGCTTCACTGGGCTCTGATCAGGTCCCCTGAGAGCTGCATTTATCTAATCATCTGCCTTGTGCATAGAATCACAACTGAGCAACAAATTGCAAATCTCCATTGCTAAGTGTATTTAGTTGTCAGATAAAACTCACGAAATCTGCTTGAAATTGTGCAAGTTTGTAATTTTTAGATATGTTCTGTGGCTATATAAAAGACTCAATATTGCTGAATTTTGTGAATCTCTCTTTGAATTCCTTTTCTGCTACCCGATAGGAAGCTGCATCAGTATCTAAAAAATAACAGCAGGGCACATAAATTGTATGTCTAAGTATAAATGGTTAAACTTGAAGAACTTCACTATTTGTTTGAAATCAAATGAAGATTTCTGGTGGTCTTAAAAATTCATTAATATTTTATTTTTTTAAAAGCTTTTAGTCTGAATCAGAATGAAACCATTAACACAGAAAATCCACAGGTGCGGCACTGCTCATAATTCAGGCAGGGAAAATGAGTTTTCAGAACATCAGGCTCTGCCTCATCCCACAGACCAGTCTTAGGCAGGTAGAGAAAACTTTTCTGCTGCTTCAGCAGGTTACCTAGCTAAATCAATGAAAGTTCTTCAAGCTTAGTATGTTTTAAATTGAAAAAGAATAGCAAATATTGATGAAATATTCACCTGAGAAAGTGTCACAGGCTTCTACTTAATATTTCTGCCCTTCAATCTTAGTGCTTGAGGTGTAGGAGATGCTATTAGTACTCTACTATAGCATGTGTGAAAGGGACTCCATTTCAGCCTTGCAAGATTCCTCACTTTGTATTTACTTAACATAAGCTAAAATTTTTCAGAGTGGAAATAGAGGACAATAAAGAATATAATTTTTTTTTCAATTTCAATTTCAACAAAGAAATATAAAAGAAATAAATTTCAGGAGAATAGTTTATCTTTTGAAAACAAAGCAAAAATCCCAAACCAACCTTTTCTCTTCCTTTGCAAAATTAAGTACATTCAGATGAGGAGTGTTTTATCCATACAGGACAACAAAATTGCAGAAGAAAGGTGACAGCATCCTGGCTTGTATGGAAATAGCATGGCCAGCAGGACTAGGGAAGCGAATGTCCCCCTGCACTGGGCGCTGGTGAGGCCGCCCCTCGAATCCTGTGTTCAGCCTCGGGCCCTCACTGCAAGAAAGACACTGAGGTGCTGGAGCGTGTCCAGAGACGGGCAGTGCAGCTGGTGAAGGGTCCGGAGCACAAGTCTGATGAGGAGCGGCTGAGGGAACGGGGGTTCTTTTGCCTGAAGAAAAGGAGGCTCAGGGGGCACATTATTGCTTACAACTGCCTGACAGGAGGTTGTAGGCAAGTGGTGGTAGGTCTCTTCTCCCAGAAAACTGGCAACAGGACAATTGGAAATGGCCTCAAGTTACACCAGGGGAGGTTTAGATTGGATACTAGGAAACATTTTTTCACGGAAAGGCTTGTCAAGCAGTGGAACAGGCTGCCCAGGGAAGTAGTGGAGTCACCGTCCCTGGAGGTGTATAAAAACCAAATAGATGTGGTACTTACGGACCCGGTTTAGTGGTGGACTTGGCAGTCCTGGGTTAATGGTTGGACTTGATAATCTCAAAGGTCTTTTCCAACCTAAATGATTTTATGATTCTATGATCATAACCTGTTTGCTAGTGCAAGACTAGCCAATGTAAAGAAGTGCCATATCACTAGTCATTTTAATGCATTTGTATTTGTATAATGTATATATCACAGATAGGTTACAGTAAATTCTAAGTTTGGAAATTTTAAAATAAGAAAATTGCTGCTGAGCCAAAATAACAGAAGAACTCCACAAGAGGTTTGAAATATTTAAACAGAATCTGTTCCATGGAGGATGTTGAATGCAATATTTCTTGTTAAAATACAAGAAATTTCATATCTAATTTTATGTGTTTTTTCCCAGAAGCATCATGTTTTCCTCTAGGTGCGTGTATGTGTAAAAGACACACAGATGGGCAGTATGAAAATGGATAGCTGGGCAGAAGGGGATATCCTCACTTTCAGGTTGTGGGGAAAAAAAAAAGGTGATGATTTTTCAGAAAATATTCAAGCACAGTCACCTGTGCAATCATGAAAAGAATTTGGGTTCCCTCAAGAAAACTCTTCCTTCTTTATTCTCCTGTCCTTTCCAACACATCCTAGTAATTAATTATCTGCAAGTTGCAGAAGTTTTCAGGCATTTCTGGCATTGCTCTCTGTTACTAAAAGAATAATATAGTTGCACAGCAAGAGAAAGATGGCATGTCCTATGAGAGTCGAATTCTGATGGATAATACCATGTTTATTGCTTGTTACAGTACATAAAGTTTTAAATTACTGTTACTTCTACTAAGATTGTTTTTTTCTGTATAGGACATTGATTTTTCTGCTAGGTGAACTGATGATCCACAAAAGCAAAAGAAACAAATCTGTGTTTGAAGGTGAGATGAAAAAAAGTTGGTGTTCATTTCACTGAGCATCTGCTAGTCAATCAAAATATTTAACTAAAGAGGAGGCAAGTTTTCCATGGAAAGCTTGTGAAAATTTTTTACAGTTCTTGATTCTCTGAATGTGTAGAGTGAAATCATGTCTCATATGCATCAGGTTTAGTTTGAATGTTATTTTACAAGCAATTTGAATGAGTTTCTTTTTTAAAGACTTTCCACTTTATATGTGGTTAAGTATTTGTGACTGAATTTTATGAAGTTTTACTGATACATTTTGCTTTTTTTTATTAGATAATCACACTTTCATGATTTTTCTGGCAACTTGGAAAACTTAATCTTAAACCAAGCTCTGTCTGCTCCATAGCATCTGACTGCTCAATGCTCAGTGCCTTAGAGATGATGTTCAATCTGCTGTATGGTTTGTGAGACCACTGTCAACTTCTACTGGGTCAGTTTGGGTGTATCATAAGGATAATCATATATAAGACTGGACCGATTCAAGGACATTGAGACTTGAATCAATGGACAGCAATGAGGAAATAATGAAGCAAGAAAATCCGAATGACTTTCTACACCGTTGTATATACAGCAAATGAACTAATTTAGAGCTGAAATTTCCTTTTTCAAGACTCAGTTTTTTTTCTGGGTGGATATATAAAGTGGAAAATAGAATGCCTGTGAGAATTCATAGTGCCTTACATTATTAAGCTTAGTACAAACATTGAGTAATTAATACTAAGTAGTTCTTTATCTCTGCTTGGGTAGGCACTCATTTTGAACAGACTATTCATCCTATCCAGGTTAGCCTGCGGCAATAAATAAACCAGCAAAGCTTCAGCACCATGTTCCAGAGCTGTAAAAAACAGCGTGTTACTACCATAAGTTTTGAAAGTATAGTAGATAAGTTATGAGTTATATAGATAAGTTGTATCACTGAAAGAGGGCTATGAATCCAGTTAGTTTTATTTAGGAATATAAAAGTAATAATCAGAATGATTTTTTTTTTTATTTCTTTATAAAATACTTCTTTACAATTGAGAAAAATATGCCTTAAACCTGTTTTTTAATATTTTTTTTAGTACTTGAAGACTTTTTTCACCTAGAGATATTAAACCTCTGAGTCATTTAGAAGCATTTCAAAAGTTTCAGGAATAGTTCAGTGCAGCGCAGTGCTGACCTCTGTACCTTTAGTTAATGGCAACTAGTAGTAGCTGTACTGAGTTAGCTTCAGGGGAACAGTAAGCTCTACAGATGTTTGCTATGGGGCTAAGGTCAGTTTTTGTTTCTTATTACAAGCTCTGAAAGATCTCATTAGCCCCAGGCTCTTATTTCTTTTCCTTTATTCTCAAAAATTGTGTCATAGGCCTATCTCTTTCTTGCTTTTTGTCAACATTTTATAATAGCTTACCTAGATCTGGAACTCTGAGATTGTAAGTTTTAAATTTATAACCATCATCACTTTTGGGGAGAGTAGCACAAAAAAAAAAAGAAAAAAAAAAAAGAAAAGCTAGAAATACTCTGAAATAAAGGGCTAGCTCTGTGTCTCAATAGCAGGTCCTTGCACCGTCTTGTGAAGCTTTTCAGCTCACTCTTGGTTACATGAATAGTAGGATGTTCTGAACCAGTAGGCAAGGAACGCATTGTATTACTTTCTCTGCAGAGGTCACAGAAGGGCAATACAGGGAGTTGCATCTAGTTTTTCTCACCTGAAAGAAAAATATCGTGTAACATGGCCAACATATGGGCATTTGCAAACATTTTCCTAAAATAAATGTTTGATTAATTTCTAAATTAAAAATAGATCATAATTATAGGAGTTTTTCTTACTAACTGATCAGCTTACTATGTTGTGGGCTAAAATCAAAATACAAAACTGGTACAATCTCATAGTCATTTGCGTTCAATCTTATTTTATTGCTGAAGCCCTAATACTACCACTTTTACTGACATTCAACATTAGGAACTCCAGTGTGTTTTGCATAATCACAGTACATAACAATCTTTTAAACCGCAGATTACTGTGGGATAAAAACACGTGTTTCTGTATTACATTTTATGTTGGCTGGGTGGCTGGTTGTGTGACTTTGGTTAGCCTTCGTTGCATAACTGCTCCCTGTGCTGGTGAAATGAAAAGGTCAATCTGAAATCCAGCAATGCTTTGCTTAGGAGTGAGCCACAGATGCAAGTATGCCTCTCAGGGTTACTTTCTAGTTTTTTTTCCACTCATTTTCAGGATTCCTTGGAGACATTTATTTTCCCAGAACGGTTTTGTGAAATATTTTGGTTGATGGCATTGTAGAAGTGTTTGTGGTAATTGTACCTGTAGATCATAGTAGCAGTGATATATGAATCACTGTTCCTTCTGTATGGGATTTGTAGATTATTGAAAAGAATAGCACAGCAAGACACCAATTACATGAAATTTAAAAGATAAGAGAAATCAGGAAATTTTTTCTAGAAATGGTGAAACCCATCATGTGCTGAGCGAAAATACATACAGCCTGGATAAATCTGTATATTTATAGCACTTCGTATTCACATTTATTGTAAGATTGAAAATGTGTAAGACAAATCATATTGTAGTACACAGGGAATTACTTGTAAAGTCTATTTCATGTAATTTCTGAGTACCAGTTAAAGGTGCTTTGCCATGTAATCTCTCAAATTATAGTCAAACCTCATCTCTGCAGGTTTATCTTGGAATAAAGAATTTTAAAGGGGAATTCTCGTGCCATTCAATCCTATGCTATTCTTTCTTTATTGTGTTTTAGTTACAGTTAATTATTTATACTCTCAGTTCAGCAGTTTGTAATCTCAGAAGTATTTTCATGGATAAACCTGAAACAAAGGGAATTCATAAACCTGGATCATTTGGCGAATACAAGAAGCAATCTCTGAAATCTATTGTAATCCATATGCTCTATGCAAGTCTAGCAAAAACTGAACTCGTGGTTCTGAAATATTTTGTGGTCGGTTAAACTATTGTTATTGTTGATGGCCATGTACCTTTACCAAGATGAAGGTGTTTGTTACTTGCCAGGAGGCCGGTGCTAGTATGATGGAAGTGGCCTGGAGGTCAGTGCTGGAGTGATGTACTGGTGGCACGTCCATCATGTGTCCACCGTGCAGGGCCCCACTGCAATGGAGGGCTGGAGCAGGGAGAGAGTTGTGGAGCTATTGCTGTTTCTAGTCTTCAAGGCAGTCTAAAGAGTCTGTGGGGGAACTGTTTGTGACTCGTTTCTGTGCCTCTCTAAATCAAGTGTAGTTGAACAGATCATGTTCTCAAGCAGAACTAGAGGTCACGTGTTGGGTTCAGGCTTTCTCAAATTCAGTTTCTGTTCTTCCATTGACCAAGAATAACTTTCTTTGATGATTTAACATTTAGGTGTTATCATAGTTTTCTTAAAATCTGCAAGGTATATACTCCCATCTCCTGGAAATCTTCCATCAGGATAGATGTATAGTCTATGTAACAGGTGGATTTACTCACCATTTCTGTAATTGATACTAAAGTTATGAGTCTGTCTCTCTACCATCTGTATCAAGCACTCTTAGCAGCATTCTAACAGTGTTAGAGAGGAGCCTTTAGATACTTCCAGAGCAAAATGGTGAAACGCAATACCTATTTTATACTATGCAAGTTGCAGCTATTATTGTCCAGACTTCTTAGCTAGCTCTGAAGGAAGATAGACTATGAAGTTGTAAAAATGCATGAAAGTTCAATTCAGGTTGTAAAAGTGGGTGAAGGTTTTGGTGTTACCTAGCTTTTGTTTCTATTGGTTGCTTTGGTACTTTTTTTTCTTTTCCTGTAATTTTATTCCAGCACTGTAATGGTATGAGTGCCTTTGCAAAGAGGTACTTATATTTGATATGTTATCTGTTTAGTTATTTGGGTTTTCATTTAGGTATAAGCCTTAAAAAATACCGCATTGCTAAAGCACTCCTGACTGGCACCAGACACCCCTTTTCATTATCTAAACTCACTAACAGGTTTTGACAGGAGTCTGAGTAAGTATACTCAGTGCTGCACATGCACACCTTTCAGGTATGCCATGGAGTGATAAGCCATAGTACTGTCTTTATCCTAGATGTGCATTCTTGAGAAGGAAGGTACATAATAAAATGTATTAATTACCTTGTCTGCTCTACTGACCATGAATATATTGAATGACTTAAAGCGATGAGAGTTTTTGTAGCATTAACAAAATGTTTTCAGTATCTTGAGGTGAAGTTGATGGCATGATAGAGGCCATTTTTCTAAGTGTGTTTTACCACATACGTCAACCATTTTGTTTCTTCCTTTCTTTTTAGGTTTTACTGGGACTTAATCATGCTCATAATGATGGTTGGAAATCTTGTCATTATACCAGTTGGAATCACATTCTTCACAGAGCAAACAACAACACCATGGATTATTTTCAATGTGGCATCAGACACTGTTTTTCTATTGGACTTGATCATGAATTTTAGAACGGGGACTGTAAATGAAGACAGCTCTGAAATAATACTGGACCCTAAAATCATTAAGATGAATTACTTAAAAAGCTGGTTTGTAGTTGACTTCATCTCGTCAATACCAGTGGATTATATATTTCTCATTGTAGAAAAAGGAATGGATTCAGAGGTTTACAAGACAGCAAGAGCACTTCGTATTGTGAGATTTACAAAAATCCTCAGCCTGTTACGTTTATTACGCCTTTCAAGACTGATTAGATACATACACCAGTGGGAAGAGGTAAGATTTACGTGGTTATAACATAGTTGGCTGAGAACTTATTCCTACAAAGAGCTAGACAGGTCTCTCTGAAGAGCTACACAAGAACCAGAAAGCAATAAAGAGTTTTTACTCACTAATTAGTATAATTAGATACAGGTGGTAGTAGAAGAGACTTTTTTTTTTTTTTTTTTTTGAAAAAAAAAAAGCACAAAATAACCATCTTCTCTCTACTAACAACAAAGACCAGAAATTTGTTTGGGGCTATCAGTACAATAAGCATGGATGGGCTCCTGTTGAGAATATTAGAAATTTTAGCAACAACCTAAATCTACATATCACTTTAGTGACTAGCACTTAAATTTATGAAGTTAATACTCTTGTCATCACAAAGAACTTGAAATACATGTTCATATTTTTCTATTTCAGGAGAAATTGAAACTCTTTGTAATTGAGTAGATTTCTTAGAATGCTCATTGTTTGAAGACTCTATGTGGGCTGAATATATCAAATACTGATCTTTATAAAAAATGGGTAGTTCAAATTTTGAGTCATTTCCATCTAAACTGTGAACTCCACTATTTCCAGACGTCAATTTGGCATGATGGCATTTCCAGGAAATTACAAGTTTCCATAATTTGGCATGCTCATGGTTAGGAAGTGTTTAATACTTTGGCACGTAGCACCATGATTCAGTCATTTCATTTCTTGCCTGTCCCCATTTGTGTAGTTCTAAATATGATAATGTATTTTAAAAGGAGCTACTAAAAATGTGAGAAAAATAATTGCTGCTTTCTAAACCTTTCTTGCAGCAAGTATAATGATAATTATTTTGTAAAACATTTTTGTAGAAGCACTATTAAAATAGATTTGCATATATTTATTTAGCTATTTTAATAAAGATTTATTTAACTAAATGAATATTAAAGGATGATTTGGTACCATTTCTTATGCTTTTTCTGCTGGTTATCTCCAGTATTATATTCACTTTCTGGTTTAACAGAAACCTAAATGCAAAGCCATCTCACAAGTAAAGTCAGGTTGTATTTAAAAGTGGCATGATGTTGCATGATAGTAAGTATCAAAAGTCTAATAAATTTATAGTTGTTTCTCAAAAAAGCTCCTGAAATAGGACATTAATTTTATTATTGTATGTTGTAGATTGTACTTCTATTTGCCTCCCTCTAATGCAGTGTAACTATGTTTTTGACACAGAAATAGAGCACTGTGATTTTATATGCAATTTAACTAAGGCAAATGATTAAGCTATTTTGCAGTTCTACCATAAAGCTGTGCTTTTGTCTCCTCTGTGTTTTATAGAGACAACCTTCTGAAATGTGTTCAATGACATTATTTTCTGGCAGCCTGAGTTAATAGCTTGCCACTATAAAGGCCTACTAAGCAGAGAAATTAATACCTTTTTGCCCCCCTGCCCTTTCCATCTGTTGTCAAAGATAAATCAGGTATTCTAAATCAGAAATAGTTGAGTAGTCCACTAAATGGGACTAGAAGTGACCTGAGGATGTGGTCCAAACCAGCAGTAGCTGGTGTTTGGCCCATTTAATTTTTAGCTAATGTCTGGCTGATTGCAACTTCACCTTTGATTCCACTAGTAACATTTGTGAAATATTTTTTGTATAATACTTTATTTGACAAGTATTGGAAAATAAATGGAATCTATGTGTTTGATAACACATTGTAGTGCTCCCTGCATGTTCTTGGTAAGGTGAAAGTGGGTCTGAAGGTGGTTTTTTGTTGTTGTTGGGATTTTTTAGCCTGCCATAAAGCAGCAAAAAGTTCATTGGCAGCTTTTTAAAGATTTCTGATGACTGTGATAACATGCAGGAACAGTGATAAATATGTAGACTAAATCAGGTTCTGATAAGTCCCAAAATGAAATATTTGCAAGAAAAAAAATGTTCTTTTTTATTTGTTTAGAATTTTACAGATTTGAGAAATGAAGGTGGTCATGGATTTTCTTATTTGGCTTGTGTTATCACAGTAGTTGATTACCACTTTGGATGTAGCTTGTGAAACTGTTCTACACAGTGATCCAACACTACTTTGGAGAAATTGTGTGTTATAGCACTGTAATGTTTTAAAACAAACAAACAACCCCCCCCCCCCCCCCCCAACTGGGTAAGGTTTAACTTTGCTGAACTAGGAAACAATAGTGGGATGACCCCATAGGGGTAGTCAGTGAGACCTTTGCTGCTGATACTAATCTTTTCTGTATTGTGTGTGTTTGTACATGGACAGCAGGGAGTAACTGTTAAATAATTTTTATGACACAGAACTGGAGCCTGTTTGTGTGTGCTTAAAATAATTTAATAATTTTTGCCTATTGGCTGACATGTTGGTTTTAAATGTGGTGCTGACAAATCTGAAATACTGTGTATTTGAGTCTAGAATAATGAGCACTATGTCAAACATATTGATAGGACAGACAGAAAATTCATTCTTCATAACCTGTTAAGAGGATACTTCATGGAAAACTGACTGATGAACAAACCAGGTTGTATAATACTGTTGTTACCCCATTGCAGTATTTATACGTCCTTTAACAGAAAAGACAGGTTGAAATTGTTTGAGCTTTTCCTTTTTTCCTATCACATACCTGGATTTCAGTTGCTCAGTATGCTGAACTTTAAGATGAGTAGGCAAAAATTTAAAATATTTTTGTATCATACTGGTGAAACACAGTTCTTTATTTCCACAACATTTAAATAATTTAAATCAAGATCAAGCTGCTAACAGCCACAAAGAGTAATACAGAGCGAAATAAATACATGCATTGCAGACACTTTCTCCTTAACTGGTATGTCAGAACAGAGCTATAGCCTGTGGTGCAATATAGATGAAATTTAGTTGATACTTTCATATATCAGTCTGATATTAATAGCTTATCCAAATGAATGACACAGTGGAAATGGGAGGAAACACTTTAACAAAGGGGCAGGAGATATGCTGGCAGGAGTTAATCTACTGAATTTTCAAATTTACACTTTCGTAAAACTGCTTTTTATTTATAATATCGAATATTACAGTCATTTACAACTCAGATGTTGACAAATAGTTTTTTTATTTAAATTGATGATTGTAGAAATTATACTTTCATGGTAATTTCTGACAGTGGGTTTGTTTTGGATTTTATTTTAATTTTTTTTAGCTTAGGTTCCTAAAAATACCAAACAGGACATACTGGACCTAACTTATTTGCTTAAGCTTATTTTATGGGACTGCCTAAGCTGCTGACCCCTGAATGTTTTACATAGGTTTGCGTGCAACTAGTAAGTAACTAATAAGTTATTCTTAGTTAAATGGGCTCATAGATAACTACAATTAAAATTGAAAGATATGAACAATTAGGGAAAGATACATTGTTATGTGTCAAATGATATGCCACTTTGCTCTACATTTTTCTCTGATATAAATTTACTGATTTTTTGCTCTACATTTTTCTCTGATATAAATTTACTGATTCTTTCAAATAACAGTATTTTTCAAAAGCTGCTTAAAAACCAGACTAATAACTTTGCTTACAGCTGTTCTAATCACAAGAAAAGACCTAGTAGATGTATAAGGAAACAGAAGTGGTACTTCTGAAACTGTACCCTAAGTCTTACTTGTTCTGAGATGCCTGAATATGTGGAATTAGAACCAATTTATAAAGTGACTGAATGCTTATTGCAAGTAGTGCAATAAAGGCTATGTTTGCAAAAAAATCATCTAGTAAAATATGTGCTAATTTTGAATTGTAGCCATGTCTTATTTTGGTTTGACTTGTACTGAAATGTAGTTTTCAACTTGCCAAGCCTTTTCAAGGTTCAGGCACCTACATAAGTGTTGATATCCATTCTAGCTGTTGCTAAAGCTCAGGCATTTAATGAAACACATTTCTGAGCATACCACACAGACATTCTACTTTTTACTGTGTCATTTCTAACAATCACAGTAATGCCGATCGATAAAAGCTCATAAATACAAGCTTGCTTGAAAGCTAAGTCTTACTGAAGTGCTGAAAAATTAAAGTGTCTAAGCTTTGCCAAATCATGTCCTGCATTAACAGGTTCATGTTGCTTTCACGCTACCAACCCTAATTATCACTGGTCGCCACTAGGTGTCCTCTCCTTGTGCTGCTTGCTGCCAACACCACAGGAGTACATGTTATGTCTATGTGATGTTGAGTCATTATTGTTGACTAAATAAAAAAGTTGTAAAAGAGCATGTGTTACCCAGACAACAGAAGACAACTCTTACATCAGTAGCCTGCTGTTTCTATGGTAAGCATAGAGGTGACTTTTGTCCCCTACAGAAAACCAAACCACTTTTTCTTTCCTCTACAGCCAGGTGTGAAGTTGTCTCCTTTTGATCACTGAATGGGGAATTGTGTGAGAAGGGGGAGATGATGAGTTAGGTGGGTACTTGGTAGTGTCGGATGAAAACACATATCCATACTGATTGGATTAATAATTTTATTTTATTTTAACAGGACTATGTCTACAAGGCATAGGGTTTTCCAGTTAATGAGGGTGTTACATGGTTTAACTTACTTTTTAATTAATGGTCTCATGGAAATGGGAGGTGACTTAATATTTTTTTCTTTCTTATCATCCAGTTTTAATTCCTGTCCTCCAAGGAGATAATTTCAAATATATTTTCTCGGCCCTATAAAGTTGTATCCATTAGTGAAGTACTGCAAATGACCATATCAGTACAGGTTGCATGGCAATTTTGAAGTAAATTAGCTTTAACTAGGACACACTTTTTTATTGCCTATTACAGATACATCAATCACATACGAGTTGTCGAGCTCATAGGGAGTGAGTGGAGGAAATTTGTTAAATAACTTTGGGGGAAAGAAGATGTAGGAGAGTGTACCTTCTGTTACTGCCACAGAATCTTTGAATGCTGCAACAAAACCTCTGTATTGATGTCTTCTACCTTTCTACCATTAAGAAGATGGAGGCAGAAAAAATCCTGATTTCCTGCCAATTTTTATAGGAGGGAAAAAGAAAAGCAAGTTTTGCATTCTTTTGGAAAGTCATGCTTGGGAAATGCCTTGTATGTATAAATTAGTGAACTTGTGTCCTCCCATATAAAGTCTGTGCCTGCGGTCGGGTTGTGGATCAACGAAAAATATCAAAAGACCAAGCTGTTTGTCTCTTCCACGCCCGCCCCCCCACCCCCAATGTTCCCTAACAGGACTAAGTAAATATGCAAACAGTGATGAATTATTCATTGTTGTTTAGTGTGCAGATACTTGTTGGTATATGTATGTCTTACACAGCTGACTTCCATTTTGTGCTGGGCTGTATCTCAGATACCTGTGAGTATCTGCGGCTTCCTCCTTGTTCTGCAGTCTCCCCTACCAGATGAAGCTGTTGTCAGGTGTGCTTGACATTTGCTGACCAGCTCCACCTCTTATGTAATCTAAAGGGAAAAAAACCCATGCTGTCTGCTTGAGGTTTGAATTACAGAAGCTAAGAGTGCTCTTTGCTCAACATAGCTATAGTAGGAGGTGAACTCTCTAATTTCAGCAAAGCAGAGAGATGCTCAGCCCAGTTCCCCAGAGATGTGTTCCTTTTGCACCTGGGAGTTGTGCTGGCCGTCAGTTCCTTACTGGGTAGGACTCGGAGTGCTGGTATTCCTCCCTAATTCAGTTGGGATGTTGGCTAACGGATAGTATGTCTCTATGACAGCGGTTGAGTGCAATATATTTTATTTGCAGGCTCTGATCCTGTAGAGCTAGAACCCAAAGTGTAGAGACGGTTTCTTTGGTACTGTTGAGGCTGTCAATATTCTGTCTTGATAGTGTAGTTCTAGTTTATTAATATAATTTGCTTACATGGCTAGAACTGAAACAATAGATAAAGTACCTAAATAATACCTAAATTCCAAAATAAAGCATTATAGAATATGAAAGAACATGTGAATCAAAATGTTTTTATAATAGCAAAAATCAGTCTCATAATATATAGATAGGCAAACTGCAGTGCTGTTAATTTTTTCTTCTCTGTCAGGTAACTTACAAGCCTATTGTCTGTGTTTTGCTAAACAGAGAACCTGACACAATCTTTACTAAACTGTAGTGTTCCAAATGAGGAATTATAATTTATCTCATTTCACGTAAGCCTTTTTGTTTACATGGAACCATCCATGTTTTAACATTAGATGGGTAAATTGTGCTTGCTTGTGCCAGTGCTTTTTCATTTATTTCAATGCAAATGATTTATTTGAGAAAGGTATGTTTCATTGCAGCTAAAGCATACATCCATGAAATATCACTGACATAGATAATGGAGCATACCCTCAAGTTTTTAATCTTCGTTCTTTTAAATTCTGTACAACAGTAGGAAAATGCACATAACTGATAGAAACAATTAGAAGACATTACAATCCATGGTCTCCTAATAAGAGAATACTAATTGCTGAAAAAGAACAGCACATTTGTAGAGCAGGCAGTTATTAAGTAGAAGCAAGACATTCTTATTATTAAAAAAAAAGCAAGTATTCAGTTTTCTAATTTCCCACTTTATGGGCTGCATGTAATCACTTTCACGGAAAGAATAATCCATCCACCTACAGAGTAAATAGGAAGTGTTACGAGTGTAAAGTTTCTTGCTTCATCTTTTTACCCCCTTTTTAAGACTGTGCAAACTGAGCTGCCTTTCTTGTGTGCCTACACCAAGAGAGTGATTGTGTAGCAATGATTTTTTCCCTGGGAGATAAACCACATAAAACATACCTTGAGAAATGTTGGAAGATAATGTTTTCTTCTTCATAGGAGTTTAATCTGGCTTCTATGTAATGGGCCTGTTGCTGGGGGTCTTGGCAGTAGACCCAAGAAAAGGTGGGTTCATCCCTGCAGTTGCATGCCTAGGTGATGCCAGTCAGTCAGTTTTGAAAATGATCAGAACGGCTTCAGCCTGACTTCAACACTGAAATGTAAAACAGTTCCATTAGAAGATTTTTTAAAAAGTTTTATTTGCTGTTCATTACTTTTTGAGCTATTCTGGAGATAATTCATTGTTTTGCACTTGCTAGAGCTTGCACGCATTACTTCTGGCTGCAGATTTGGAAAAAAGCCTCTTGTTCTTCCATCCTAAGCTTTTAACACAAGCAGAGAGCCTGCTTAGCTTTCACAGGGTAATAGCCTGATGGATACACCCCATGCAGGCAAGCGGTGAGGGTGGTGATGTTCAGTCCCCTTGTTAGACAGAGCTGCTGCCTGATCAGCTCAGCATGTCACCCTGCTCCCTCCCTGGGGCTGCAGAGCCATCAGAGAACGTGGTGACAGCCAAAGAGCTGTTTGAGCAGCCCCTGGTTTGGATTGTGGTTCACCATTTGGGCACTGCGGTACTGCACAGTCCTTCCCATGGTGAGCACATGTGTTACGAGCTGTCTTTGGTTCTTGCAGTGATGAAACAGGGAAGCTCTGAATAGGATTTGGATTTTCACTTTTTCCCCAATGTATTTTAACAGGAATGACAAACTTAGGGTTTGTTCTTTACAGGCTAAACAATCCATTCTGGTATCTCAGCATTTTCAGCTTTGTATTAATAGTGACCAGTTCAGAATGGCTGTTTACACTTCCAAATTACTCAGCAAGAGTAATATAGCCAAAAGGTATTCTCAGCTTGTCACTAATGCCTTGTAAGATCCTTCCCCTCTGTGTTTGTTTTCATAATACTGATGGATCTTTGCGTGTAAAGAAATAATTAGAATAAATACCTTAGATTTGTGCACAGATTTTAATTTGTCTTGGTATTCTTTTTGTGTAGCTGCTAGGGTAAGCAATCTTTAGCGATTGTTAGGTTTACATTCTTGCCATTTTATGATGTCTCAAGTAGACTTCTAAAATAAATTTTTAGAAGACAGATTTGAAGGTGGTTTGCCATCCTACATGGTAAAATATGTCTAGTTATCAGTTGAAATGGAAGACTTATATTTCATTGTAATAATATTTAACACATTGTTAATTAATTAATTTATTTATTAAAGAAAGCAGCAAGATTTTCTTAACCGGCGTCATTACTAATTGAGAGCTGAGGAGCAAGTTACACAGGAAAAATAAATCAGAAAATTGTATGAGTAGAAGCTAGGTATGAACGTTTTTAACCTTTTCTTAACATTTGGCTACAATGGACATTTAATTAAGTAATCAGGTATTAAAGAGTGGAAAGATGATTCATTAGATTTCAAGTTGAGGTAATTCTGTTCTACTTTAAAGAGAAAGTTGTCAGTTGCTCTGAACAGCTTTTTAAATAAATAAAAAACCCCCCAAACAATGCTAGCACTCTATTCTTCCATTCTTTTATTTGGAGACCAGTGTAATGGTTAATTTTACAGGATTTTGTGGGAGAGTATTGCCTTGGTTATGTCAGAAAGGTCAGAGAGGTAGAAAAGGGAGATATCTGAAGAACTTGTGCTGAGCTGTGCTAGGTAGACCATCTGTGTATTGTTTGTTGCCTTTATTCATTCTCTCAGTCTGCCATGTTCCTTAGCTTATCTGGGCATTTCATTGAACAAGACCAGGACTGAAATGATACAGAATTCACTGCATGTCAAAGGGTTGAGGATCATGTTCTGATTTTGATAAAATTTGACTACATTCTAATACAATAAAATACCTGGGACACTGCTTGTTTAAGTAGGTTTCTGTTATGGCTCCCATTGAAGACAATGGAATAGTGGTTTAATAGTTAATTAGGAACAAGGTTGTGCTTTGTAAGGATAAAATGGTCTGAATTAACCACTTAGGGAAAAAGATGCAATTGTATATAACTTTTTAGAGAGGGCTGAGGAACTGAGATGCAGTGTGGAAATGGCTTTTTCAGCTGCAATTTATATTTAATGAGTTATTTCTAACCTGAATGTCATTTATTTTATTATTATATGATTTTATTCCAAATAACCATGACATTATCCCACATGTGTAATGTGTGATTTAAATATAGTTGTGACCTGGAAAGAACAGGAAAATAACCTAATTCAGAGACTGTCAGAGCTGTGCTCCTTGACTCCAAGCAGAAATGAAGGCTGTGATTGAACTATTAGGCTCTCCTCGCCGTACTGCACTGGAACATGCTTTTATTTCTCACTATTTTCACCTCTCTCAACACAGACTCTCTCAACAAAGACTTTGCTATAGCCTTTCCATGTGTCTAGGCTCACAGTATTTTCCTTTTAGTTACTTACCATCTTCTTAAAACTGCTCTTTTTTCCCATCCTCTCTGCTTTCAGAACCAATAGCAATAAGCTTAACCATTTATCTGCTTACCTTGTTAGGGTAGTTGCACCACCTTTCCAGTAAATGTTGCCATTTATTGATCTGGCAGGAACTGCTGCCATTCAATGTATTTGTTGTCATGGTTTTGTTGACAAAATGCTATGCAACATTGGAGATCTGCTTTGCATCCAAGTGGGCATTCGTAGGTGAGGAGCTGTGACAGTAGAGACCTCTATAGAACATGTATATTCTCCCAAAATATGCATGGGAGAGGCCACCTGTAAGAAAACAAAGTGGCTGCATGGCTTTTTATGATGTAACTGCCATAATCTTTGTCAGAGCCATGCGCCTTGTAAAGCTGGGCTGCCTGTAGAGGAGAGGAAAGATGTGATTGACATAAAAAAAAAAAAAAAAAAAAGTGAGAAAATAAATAGAAAAGAAATATACACGCACATATTTATGCGAATATATCTCCAAGTGTGAAGGTTCCTAACAACATCTCTATACCGCTGAATAGAAACCAAAGGAAATGGTCCTATATACAATTTTTATCTCTCCAGATTAATTCTCCTTGCATCATATCCTCAGTTTACCTTAAGTGACTGGCAATATTCAAAGGCTCATGACAAACTATCTTTTATCTCCACTAAAAACTGTAAGTTTTGCTGCTGAGTTGATGCTTCTGTTCATACTTTTAAGATAATGGCATACAAGATTTATGGCCAAAACCTGAACCTGGAGAATGAACTTGCTGTGTGTAACTTAAAATGAACCTGTTTTTTAAGAGTACCTTCCTGTGGGATTTCCAAAGCACATGATTGAAAAAGGTGTGGTAGTTCTCTTCAGGATGATCAATTCATCCCTCAACCAAAGACATGAATTACGTCTTCATCTGTCACAAAAATGACCGGGCATCCCACATGAGAACTGTTTTCCAGCTGGGAAGATTTAGTGTCAGATAAGTTTTAACAAGGAAATGAAAAAAAACCAAAAACAACCCAACAACCAACTAAAATGTAATTTTAGCAGGCAAGGGGTAATTCTGGAACTGCCGCATTGTTTTAATCTCCAAGAAGCTTTAAGATATTAAATCCAAACAAGTTACTTGCCTTTTTCTTACAGAGATTTTCTGATGAACTAGGTGAAACACTGTTTTTTCTTCAGCATCATTCATATGAACCTCTTTTTTCCCATCACTTATTGTTTGCCATGGCAAAACCAACCTTACCATAAACGTGTTTTTCTCTTTGTCCTTTTTATTATGTGACAATTTTGGTAACAATACACAGCTTAGTTCTATGTGGATTTTCATTTATATTTCTGTTAAAGTTTGCATATCACAAATATCTATGTTTATTGATCTTCTAAAAATAATTTTTAAAAAAATCAGTCTGTTTATTGGGACTCTTAATTGGCATATTAACTGCCAGGCATTGGAAATGAGTGTCAATTGTATAGAACTGCTGTCAACACTGTAACGTTTTTGTCAAAGCAAATCCATAAAGGTAGCTAATGTTAAAAAAATTATAAAACAAATACCAGTAGAACTTTACATGCTATCTTCTTTTTCATTTAACCTACTTATTGTTATTCCCATGGAAGCTAGAGAAAATAAAATTAATCAACACCAAAATTTTTACGTATACTGTTTATCTGGTTTTTGACATCATTGATTGACTCACTAGCTATTGTCAACTCTTGCTTAAGAGTTAAGTTAGTTTATATTTGAGGTAGAAGCACTTTTTTTTTTTTTTTTTTCTTTTTACCTCAGTAGGGTGTTTAGAAGTGGTAGCATCTGACAGCAGCTATGCTGGATGCTGTCCTTGTGACACAGCAATTCCTATGGTGTCTGCTTCAGCCAATTACTAGTACTCTTTAGAATCAAAAAGTAATTTTGACAACTGGATTTTGCCTTTGGGAAACTCCTTCTCCTCCTTTTTAGATGTATATAGAGCCTTTGTGTAAAGTGAACATGTTCTGTAAACTAGCTGAAGACATGATTCTTCACCTACATCATAATTTTAAAACCACATGTGTCTGTGTTGAACAACTTAAAGCTAAGAATTGAAAATCATGACATTACACTAGCATAAATTTTGGGCATTATTTGTTATAGAATTAGGTGAACTTGTCTTTTTGTTTGACACCTCAGCTATTTTAAGATGCTTCATCTAGGGAATCAGTTTATTTCTTGTATCTTTGAACAAACAATGAAAAAAAATTGGTCAGTTAAATATTTGGTTTATGAATTGTGCACTGAAATGCAAAAGGAAGCGTGTAAATTTAAATTATTTAGTTCTTTGTTAGTTATGAGTACAGAATATTGTTTCTTCCCTCATTTAAACAATTTTGAAATTTAGTCTCACATGAATCATGACCATGCTCCCATGGGTTTCCTTCTACTTTCTTTAAAAGTTTTTCTCTGAGGTCAAGAATATAATGATGCTCTTTTGAAGCAATGACTACCTCGTTCAGGATTACAAAATTTAGCCCAATAGGGGACTGCCATCTGAGCAGGGCAAAATAATTCCCCACCAATAAAAACTGTACGTTTTTGCTAGGTCAGGAAAGAGGTATAGCTTGGGATATTTAAAGCTTGGATTTAAGGATTATTATACATGCTTGAGGAGTCTCATTTTCCTTTAGTTCTCTTTTTTTTTATTTTTTGACAGTAAGCTTTTTGGAGCAGCAGTGCACCTCTAGCTCTATGTTCTAGTGCTAAATATACTAAAAAAATGTGATACTATGTTAATTATTAAGCATAATAAACCTATGGAAGAGGAGAGGAGGGAAAAAAAAATCTGGCAATAGAAGGGGCAAGCAACCTCATGCCCATATATTACCAAATAATTACTTTTTTCTTTATACCTGGTGCTTCTTCTTAGCTGTGGCTGTCTAGAAAACCAGTATCAAAAAATTTGTCTGTGATATTTTCCTTGACTTCCATCTTTTACTTTAAGCTATGTGAAAATTATACAAGCCGTATGGCTGTTGGTAACACAGTCTGGTTTGAATCGCACCCACTACTCTGACGTCCAGTTTGTGGCTGGAAGCTGAAAACTCAGTTTGTTTCTCCCCTCACTGTGTTCTTGTCATTGCAAATACTCAGCAGAATCACTCCAATGAAAAAGAAACAAGACTGGTGGCACCTCACAAGAAAATGTTTCTCTGAATTCATAAGAGAGAAGGTTTATTTGTTATAACTTTTACTTAATCTGCTAATTAGTGCTTTTATTAATTTTTTGTGTATATATAATATAATAATATTTTTATATTTGTTATTATGGAATGAATGGCTGATCTTCACTGAAAACTTTACTATGGTCAGTTTAGAACACTGAGGGAACTTAACACTGGAAATTATGGTATCTGGTATTTTCTGTCAAGACTTGTTAAAGACTCACTAGACTTAAGCTACCCATAGTTTTGTTTTTATTCCACTTTCCTTAATAGCCATCATCCTTTAATCTGTCTTTATGTTTTGGGACTCCAGTTTTGACTGGCATCACCAGGTTTGCAGTCATATAATGATCATGTAATAATTGAATTCGTTAGTAAATTACAAAGGAAAATTCTTGTTGGTTGTCAAGCGAGGTCAATTGCTCTGTTCTAATTCTTGGGTGTCTATGAATCTTTCTTTGTCTGGGATGCTTCAGACAGCTTGGGGGAGGTATAGAAGCAGGTTTCTAGCTACCTAGAGGACTTAAGTAGGGTCAGATACACGCAGACCCTGTTGGGGTAGGCAGCAGCAGAGCTGGACTGTTGTGATCGCTATAGTTGCGACTGACGTGTTGCAAATGCAGTATTTGCACCATTTCCCCCCTCTCTTTGCATGCATGTAATATTTTGCATGTTCAGTATTTCAGTTGGCTGGCAGAGTAGGTAGATACTATTTTGGGGCCTGATGTTCTTTTCACTGAATGGTTAATGCTTAGAAATCTGATTTAGGAATACAGAGATATAAATCTGTTAAATATTTCATAGTATTTTCAAATTTCTGATGTTTTAAATGGATAAAGTTTATCAAACTAGTTTATTTTTAAGTTGACCTACAAATGTGCTCGAGTGACTTCCAGCTGTTTTTTCACACTGAGAAATACGCCCCCAGACATTTGTCCTCCAACATCTTTTCAGTCCCCCACCTCTTTCTTTATGTCATGTAAGTATCTAAGTAAGACAGAAAGCAGGTGCTCTGTGCTTGGTGCTCACAGGCAGTGGCAGTGGCAGTGGCAGGTCAGAGCTTGTTACTGAATTTGTAGCTCTGAGTCCCTGGTCTGTTTCCATAGCTGAAGATGCAAAACATGAGAAGTTTTAGTGCCAGTTTTTTCTTAGAGGAGTGCAAATAAGCATACCAAGAAGACATATGCTTCGGTTTCTTTTCTTGCAGTTGGAAACAAAAGAGAGAAAACCAGTTTTCTAAACTTGTCATATTTGCTGGGTTAAACAGAGTATTTTTGTAAGCCATCCCAGATGATAGCTACAGAATATTCTCTGTTAAAATATACAGGTTTATTCTCTGTTAAAAATTTTGCCCTGTAGTAGCAGTGCTTTATTTTACAAAAGGAAACAAACCCATATTGTCTGTCCACAAATGTTTTGAAGAAAGGAAGCAGGAGATCAGGAATCGCTTCCCTCCTTGGTCTGAAAGGGTTTCAGGCAGGCTTGGCATGGGACAATGTCTGCACTGGTACACTGCCCTACCTGACCCGACACGATTCCTTGTGCTGGACTGAGTGCCTAATGGAGCACGTGGCTGTGAGAGCACTCATACCAACAGGCAGCAGGGGTATATGCAGGTTTTGTGGAATGACTGTCTCACAACACACACACAGAAAGGGCAATGTCTCAGCCCTGACATTTCCCATCGACTAGCTGTCAGCAGATCTGTGCTCCTTGTTATGACTCTTAGCAGCACCATCAGAAGTGTCCATCTCTCTCAAAAAATTGGGCAGTGAGCCCAGACACACATTAAGCGTTGGAGAGCAAACACTTCAAAACAGAGGTCGTCTTAGCCTTGGTTATTAGCACTACTCTCAAGCTCCTACCCAGTGACAGCATCAAGAATTTACTTGTGTACAGAAGAAATAAGATGTATGACCTGGAGAGAATGAAAAGGTGAAGCTTGTTTAATTTTACCATGTAATGTTTTGAATACAGTGATCCAGTCTGTTCATCAATTGAATTTAGCGGAACTGGTGAACACTGGAGAATTTTCCATTTTACTGTTAGAAACTGGAGCATCCTCAAGACTTACCTTGCTGACCTGTCTCATTTGTTTGCAAAAGGGAAAATAGACTCTAGGTCAGGAGTTAGCAGGGCTTTTTGAGAGAACTTTGCGCTAGATCTGAAGGGAAACCAAAATGATTCTATGACTCTATCATGTCTGCTGAAAAGCTCTTTTAAATGTGGAACATAAAAAAAAGAGGAAAAAAATCTAATGTTTGTTAGATCACCATCCCTGGAAGTGTTTAAAAAGATGTATAGATGTGGTACTTAGAGGCATGGTTTAGTATTGCTCTTGGCTGTCCTGGGTTAACGGTTGGACTTGATGAGCTTAAATGTCTTCTCCAACCTAAATGATGTTATGATGCTATGATTTTTGAATTTTTCTTTTTAAATTGCTCTTCAGTTTAAGATTAAAGCCTGTAATTGGCATAGTCTCTTTCAGTTCTCAAGACTGCCAGAGCTATGCAGGGATATTGCTAGCATTCAGTTACTTTAGATGATGTTCTCAGATTATTTCTAAAGTATCAGGCAAAGAGTGATTAAATAAGATTCTACCTTTTCACAATGTGTTCCATGGCAGATCAAGTATTTGTACTTGAAAAACAGAGTTATGTATTCTGTGTTATGCACTTTGAAGGAATTATCATAGATTTCTTGACTGTGGGGAGAAGAGTTCATCAGCTCACTCATGTTAGTTGATGAACACTACTATGTAGGTAGAATAAAATCAATTATAATAACTCTTAAATGGATAGAGACGTTCCAAAATTATTTGGCCCAATCAGTTTTCTGCTTACTGTGTCTATTTTAGAAAAAAGAAATTTTTTCTCCTAGTGAAAAACATTTTAATAAGCCTTTTATTCTTAAGGGCTCAGTGTGAAGTTTTATGACAATACAAAAAAGCATGTCTCTGTAGGAGCTTGCTGACTTAATCTACGTCCTGGTTGAAAGTGTGATGAGAGAAACTGTTGGTAATTGAAAAATGATAAAAAGTGGTCTAACGTTGACATAGATCTGCTGCCCTGATAACTATTCAGTATAAGATGAAACAGTAAGCCACAATGGCTCAGAAAAAATGGAGTATTATATTAAAAAGGCTTAAGGTAAAAATCTGCATACCTTCAGAGCAATGCCTGACGTGGCGTCTTTTATTTTATACCGTTATTCAGTATATATTTCTACCCTAAATAACAGCTTAGTAATACATAGTAGTGTTTTTGCTAGCATGTAAAAATATTGTACTCTGCCTTTTTTCATCACGGTAAGTGCACCAGCAACAGTAAAGGCTGCTCTTCTATCTGTTGGGATAGTTTCTTTCACTCTTTACAGTTTCTTTCAGTTTCAAATGCAGTTTCTATTGCATTGTGATTTTGCACTTCTGTGACCTTGGGTGATTTTGCCTGTACCATACACTGTCAGCAACTTTTAAGGTTTTTCTTTTCCCAAAGATGACATCTGTTAAGGCTTCCTGATTTGCCACATTTTTCCTTCATTCCTTGAAGGAGTAAAGTATGAATTATCTTGAAGTTATCTTCCAAATCTGAGATTCCTAAAATCAGTATGCAACTGAAGGTTCCCCTTCCTTCACAGTTGCTTGTTTACTATGGTGTCCTTGTCATATAAAAGGCATTGTAAGGTACAAGGTTATATCGTCTTGTCTTAGCCAATTCCTAGACAGTCAGCACTTTTAAAATTGGGAACCAGTGGAGTCTGGCATTCTTGTGGAATGCAAATTGGCTTATAACCTTGACATAGTTGACAACAATCCATAATGATATTTAATATATACTAATGCTTACTTTTAATTGTTGTCAGTGATTTCCCTGGTGCTATAGCACCATCCTTCAACCAATTACTACAAATTCACTTTGTTCTATGTCTTTTAGGTATGCCATCGATAAGAGGTTGTGAGACTCAGCAGTTGCCAAAAAGGATCACTAAAATGTTCTTTTTCTTTGTAGTGCAAATTAACTATCACAGATCCTTGATCCATCAGTATTCACACAGCTGTATCCTTTTATGATGTTTATTCCTGTCAGATCAATGGGGTTAAACAATCTCTATACCTAACAGGGAGCAGGTCTTTAATAACTTCAATAGGCTTCTGGAGACAAGCCCTTTTTGATGCTCTGCTGGTCTTTCTCCCTTGTGCCCATGCGAAGCCCCGTGTTAAATGTACCCTGCATCTACTATGTATTTAAAGCTGCTGCAGTTCTTAGACAAGTATATTTATACCCTGTTGCATTTGAGTGTAGGTGATAGGGAACTGCTCTATGCCTTGCAGATCACTTATTCCTTTCTATTATTTCTGTGAGTACTGTCTAATGCTAGTCAATTCAATATTGTTTCTTATTTCCCAAGCTATGCAGAACTGATTTCATTGATTGTTTTTTTTCCTCCAGAACTAGTATGTACCATTAATTATCTTATTTTAGTATGGTTTCTTATTATTTGTTAAAGACCTTTGAAAGAAATGCAATTTTATTGATGTTGTGAAATATTCAGTTCTGCTGGGGAGCATTGTTGTTCTACAGTTTGCATTTTGGAGCATTTGACAGACAGCTTTTCAGGGCTTAGACTTTGAAGACACTTTGAAGGCTTGAATTTGAATATAGCATAGTCTAAAAAGAAGGTAGGCTTCATGTGCTTTTAATAACCTGTATCTCTGAGGAACATATCACCTGCCATGTACTATTTAAAAAAGAGCTGTTTGAGAGTTTTCCAGCAAAAGTAAAGTTTTGTTGAGTCCGAGTTCTTTTTTTCTTCATAATGTCTTAAATTCAGTGATTCTCTATGTTCAAGACACAATTATGAGAGAATCCCGTGAATAATGTCTAGGGCGGGAGAGGATACTGGAAAACTCCCAGGGGGTCTATCTGCTGTAACAACTCCTACTAAAGTGGCTGAACTCTAGGACTTCCTTGAAGATGCTTTATGATAGGAATTTTTATTTTCAATTCCATGAGTGATACAAAAATAATGAAAAATGCAATTGTGTTGGGTAGCTATAAGGCCAGTGAGCTTCTGATTCTTGGAAAGTATAGTTAAATTAATAATATTTTTAGTTTGTTATGAATGACATATTCCAAGTATATAACTTGGAATTATGTAACAAGTATATAGTTTAGGCCTGGACGTTATTTTATTTACCTTTTTTATATCCTTTGGGAGAAGGCAGTAGCGAGGTTACTGTAATCAATGAAAGGAAAATTCCAATGTTAGACTATTAAATATTCCTTATCCATTAGTAGGGATTTTCTTTTCTTGTTTTGCTATTTTTACATACTGCAGAAAATTCCAGTAACAGCAGTAGCAATGTCTGACCTGGTGTTGTAACATACCCAAGTGGTATGCCAGTCTTGACTTAATTTTGGTAGTGATGAGTTAAGCGTCTAGGATAATTAGAGCTGCCATTTTCTGCAAATATGAGCTTTCAGCAGAGGATGCCAATTCATGTTTGCCAAAAAAAAAAAAAAAAGAAAAAGAAAGAAAGTGTGATGCTACTGATGACAGCTCTTTAGTGAGGATAAAACCTTAGATCTAAATATTTTTCATCCAAGCAGGAAGAGGGAAGAGAGAGAGAGAAGCCCAAAAGAATAATGTTCAGTAAATGAGATAAGTCATTTATAGTGCAGGAGAATCAGATAAAGTCCCTGCCTGGCTATGCTTCTGTACTCCCTAGTGAGTGGTCCCAATTATCAGATCACTATCTACTCCCTTTTTGATCTGTTACTACTTAGGAAATAACTCATCTATTCCTTATCTCAGATAAGCACTCTGGCCTCCAGCCTGAGCAGTGAGAAATGCCTTCCTGTTTGTTTTTTTTTTAACATTGTAAAAATGTCTTGGACCTGTTACAGTGCACATAGAAATGACTGTGTTTTGTTTGAAGTTGTAGAGGCTTCTGAGATGAGGAGAACCTTTCTTGCTCATTCCCAAAGATAAGCAGATGTTATGTCTGCATCTTATTCCAAAATTTCAGTATCAGATTGAAACTAGTATGTTTAATATTTTTTCTGCAGTAGTGTTTCCATCTTATTTACATCGAAAATTAACTTTTCTCCATTTTCCTTCCTGAGCCTTGCCAGTTGTCACGTTACTGTAGAGTGTTTATAACCACCTGTGACAGGAGGGGTAGATGCAGTTGCTTTTAAAGTGTCAGTGATGGCAGCTCATGAAAAGATAATGTTAGCAGTGCTAAAAACCAGCTGCTCATTGCTGAGAAAATGGTCGATGCCAATGCACTGTAATAATTCTGTTCCTCTCTATTAATGAATTCTGTAAAGTTACCAGGCTTTTTGGTATATGTTGTAATGGAACATTTGCTTATTTTAACCCTTCATATCTAAACAAATTGATGTCCAAATAAATTTAGTCATTGTATTTTCAGTAATGTTCTCAGTCCCATTAAGCTTGATACTGTTTGATTGCTGGTAAAAAAAAAAGAAATAGAGTATAAGTATATTTGTAACTTTGAACAAAGTCAGGAAAGAGTCCATCTGCTTTCTTAAGCCTTCAGCTAGAAAAAAAGAATAGACTTGCTTGAACTGCTATTACTGGGAAATATGTCTTTTGTCATAAAAATAACAGGACACAGAACCACTACCTTTACAGCAGCTCAGCAGCTTTGACTGTTCTGTTTCACTTCATTTCCCCACTGCTCAACTCCCCATTTATTGCCTTCCTCCCTACTTCCCCCCCGACCCGCAGCCCCGAATAGGAGGAAATGTTATTTTGCTATCTCAGTGCTCATTTTTATAATTTATGAGCTCAAAGGTAATGTTGTTAACTTGGAAAAAAAATAGTGGAATTTTTTTATCTTTATTTATCTACAGGTAAGAGGCTTACACATATGTTGTGTGTGTGTGTTCATGTAGAACTAGAGTGCAATTTAACCATAAGGAAAGACAATATAGGAACAATTTAATTATGACTCTTTAATATTGATTGATTTCCCAATGTGGATTTGTGATTATTTTTTAGTTCAGTACACTCTGAATGAAGTTACTTTCTTTCACTTTTCAAAGCCATGTTTGTTTTTTTTTTATTTAGAGGGTAATGATAAAGAAACATCAGTGAATGTAGGACCACAATTTTTTATTTCAGGATGTGACTTTAAGAGAGAACAGCTACAGTTGCATGACAATCTCTTGTTCAGCAATTCTGTTTTGTAAAGGAGTTTATGTTTTTGACATCTTTCCTTCAGTAAAGAACAAAATATGGTATTGTCAAGTTTACTAATAGGAAAAATCAAGAATATTCTTCACTTAAGCTAGAATATTTTAGCTTGACAAAATCAAAACATTTGATTTCACCTTTATTTTTCATTAGCGTCATTACATATACAGTTGTTACAATTTTAGTTTTAATTGAAAGACAGGGTATTTCAACATGGTCAGCTCCTTAACTTCCTCCTTGATTCTTCTCCTGAAAATATTGGAAGAAATGGTATTTTCTTATTTCCAAAGAAATGTGTTTCCCAGTATGAAATGGTTTTAAATTTTTTTATCAGATCTACTACTGAGTCACATAAACCTATAACGGATTTTTATTCAGACTAATATTGGTGACCATGTGTCTGCTGAAATACAACTCATTTTCAGGAACATATAAAACCATTACACTGCCTGGAACACTTTTGATGCTTGACTGGATTTACTTTTCAATTACAGCATACATTATTTAATACTTTTCTCATCTTAAGGTCCATATAACTTCTCTTTGCAACAGTAAAAAGCTAATAATACAGAAAGAACAAAAATTACCATGGAAATTATATTTAGGGAGAAATCGTAATACCTGGTATTTTGCCATTAACTGGGCCAAAGAGTTTGTTCAGAAGAGGATTGAAAACCATCCTAAAAGCTGTGTGTTCAAACGCATGCATTGACCTTGACCCAGATGTGGCTGGGTAAATAATATAAAACACAGAGGCCAGAGTAGTGTAGGATTCTGCCATTCAATACAGTCTGTACCGTGGTGGTTCAGGCATCCATGGGTCAGAGGCAGCTCTTTCAGCCTGAAAATGGGTCCCGTTCTATCATCACGAAGCAGTCAATTTACTGAACTTTGATATAAAAGCTAATCATGTTGTTATAAAAACTAGTTCCACTAATAGTCCCTTATTAATTTGGTGAGATGCCAACTCTTGATGGTTTGTATTAAGCTTCTTTGAGAAGATCTACCAATGTGGCTTTCAAAGAATTAGGAGAAGAAATAGATAGCTTTTATTTAAGATACTCAAACTGTTTCATGTTGGAAGTCAGCATTAAGCTGTATGTAGTATCGCAAAACCTTACATATCTTGACATTTTATTATCACCTTCAAAGAACCTAAAGAAATAGGCAGCAGCTTCAGGGGGACTATCCATCGTAGATTTATACAGCAGTTTAGGTTTTATATGATGTCCATAACCACATTGAATTTTACTTCATGTAAAGTGACAACAGCCCTGCCATCACATGACTGTGTGGTATTTCTGAAGCATGCTAGATCGTGTTCTCTGCCCTGTTGTTCATTTTGACTTGATTGCAAATAATACTGAAAATGATGTAAAGTTGGAAAATTATATGTTTAGTTAGGGTTAAATGATGGACTTACTATCTCACCGTGCTTTAAATTCAGTCAGTTTCTACTTCGCTGTATTCTGTTTGGCATTACATATTATAATTTAGGTATTCTTTTAGATCGTCCTTTAAATTGCATTTAATTGCATTTGCATACACATAATCTGCATGGAACAGGAGGTCACACTATTGTGTGAGCAGTGTGGTTGCATTGGAAAAACATACATTGCTTGGAAAAAAACCCCCCTCAGGAAACAAATAGTACTTCAGAGATGTACATACATAACCAGAGGATTCCACAGGATCCTGTCCTGGGTCTATCCAGGTCAGGTAAATGCTGTAGGTGGAGGTAATCCTACCTGCAGACAGTGTGACCTCTTGGAATGCTTCCAGCCCATGCTTCCAGGGGCATAACGAAAATGGTGACCTCAGCCTGTGCTTTCATGTTCTCTTATTCTCTTTTTGCTGTTAATATGAGATTGGTTTTGAATCATCGTGCTTTTACTGTTTTGTATTTTATTGTTTCATTATTATAGCAGGAATAAGTATTTTATGTTGTTATGCCATGCTGTTTTTTCCCCCCATTTTTCTTTCTTTACTCCCTCATTCATGTTCACTGGGATGTCTATTGCAGTGGAAGGTAGAAGCTACCGTTGGCTCACCTTTTGGCTACATTTTGCACAAGTTCCACTAATGTGACATCTCTCTTTGCTGTGAGGCTTTGGGACGGGGTGGAAGCATATGAACTTTGGCTTACAACTGACAAGAGGCAGTGAGAGAGGGTAAGCCTATTTGACTGCATCTGTAAAGAGTTTTTCCAAAATGGACCAGTTACTGGCTGTAAGATATATTTTTTTAGTAGTTCAATATTTATTTAACATTGTGTTCCTTATTAAGCTGCTAAACTAATCTTGAAATGCAGTATTAAAAATTGATATTTTCTAATTATTAAAATGGAAGCTGTTCATGAAGATAGCAACATGAAAGCTTTGGGGGAAAATGTCCTGATTTCTCCACAGTAAGCAATTTGGTATTGTTAGATATTTAACATATAAGGCCAATTTTTCTCTCATCCATTACTCAAGTTGTGAATTTCATCATTCATCAGTTTTCCAATAAATGGCATAAAATCTGGTGTTTTGATCTTGTGGAGGAGCAAGTGAAATGGTGAGGAATAAACTGAACATACTCATTAGTATTTTCATAGAAGTAGCTAAAAAAGTTACATTAGCTCATTAAGAGACATTGGAGAGAATCGTATATAATTTTCGTAATGTCTGATTCAAATTGTTAAACAAATTCTAAGCCCCCAAATGGTGATATTCTAGTCTAATAATGGATTTAAATACAGTATCACAAGACTGCAAGATGAAAAAAAGCTAATATCACAAGCAGTACAGTTAAACTGCAAGAGCAGGGAACAAAGCCTTGCTTCAGTTCAGTATTATAACAGATAATGCAATTATGCCCTTGTCTCAGCTAAGTAGGACAATGACATTCGCATCTTATACAATCCATTGACAAGTTGTTAAGAAATCTTGCATCAAATGGTGTTCTATATTTGTTCATTAATTGCACTATAGTGCTACCTGAAATACTGTATTTGATGTTCTAAGTCACATTGTTTCAGATGCAGCAGGAGTCTGCCCAAGGTTGTTAGCTTCTAGAGAGGCAGATGGAGGGTATCCTACTGGCCTATTTAGGTCACTGTAAAGGAGTTTTTCAATACATCCAAATGCTTCCTCTAAGATACTTATGATATTTCTATTTATATACAGTATTGCAAGCTAGACTGAATGTATTTGGTCTAATAAAAATTACTAATTACAAGCAAAACTAAATAAACCAAGTATAATTATAAAGCAGTACAGAACAATTAACAGAAAACATATCCCAGTGTGCCAGCAGCTGAAATATATGCTTCCTGGTAATTTTACTTGTAGAGTCATTGGAATGGCACAGATAAGGCTTACTGCCTCAGTGGAAATAGAGAAATTATGTACTAATGGTATGCACATATTTAATAAGGAATAAGAAACACAAGGTCAGGTTCCGGCAACAGCTATGAAGGAACAGTGCCAGTAAGTTACTCTGTGTCAGCTATTTTTTTCCACTAATATTCTGCTCCACCAGCATGTCACAAAATTGTAGACTTGTTTTTCTAGGCTAACAACAAAAGAAACATAAGGAGAATGACTACAACTGTTCACTTATTTTCAAGCCAGGAACTATTGTGGTTTTCTTAGGAGAGAGGGGGGTATCATTCTGTAGGCAAAAGAATTTTGTTAGATTGGTCTTTCTAACACATACGTATTCTGTGGCACATTGGAATTTACAAAATTGAGCTGCTTTTATTTTTGTAACTATTCAGATAATATAGGCTCAATTTGGAATGCATAAATGCATAAATTTTATCTCAGATTTTTGCTGAACTCTCCCATTCTTTTTAGTGTGTGTGCTGACTTTGCTTTTATTAATATTTCAAATCACAAGTGAACTTATACTATTGATGTTTCTTTTATACTTATTACTTGCAAAGTTTATGAACAAAATACTTGACTCTAAAATGTACACTATTTTGTTCTGAGAAAGAAATTTTTATGATTTTGAAGGCAGCCATAGTTAATTTCCTAAGCAATGCCGAGTTTATAATTAAAAAAGAAAAGGAATGTGCTTATATGTCTCATAGAAAAAAGCTGTGCAAGATGTAGAATGAGGCTTGTGGAGTGTCCGTCTGCTTTCTTCTGCCTGAGACAAGCCAGAACTCCTCTTCCAGCCATACCTGCGGCTTTCACAGTACCTTAGTAGCAGCAGTGTAGGCTTCCAAGTTACAGACCTATAAATTCCTTTTCATACCTACCGTTGTGTTGTTATATCATAGTCTGTTGCTACCTCAGATACATTTTATTAAAAACTCTTTTGTCATAGGGAATAATTTATCAGTTCATTATTGCTTTATTGCTACGTTTACTTGCTCCTCAAGTAAATGTAGCCAATTCTAGAAATGCTAATTTTCTCATCTATAAATGATTCCAGAAGTGCTAGTTTCCTTATTTAATGCCTGACTGTGCTTAGTTACACTACAGTGCAAATTTGGAATTACAGAGAATCACATCTAGTAGACAAGATAGGACCTGCTGCTATTTGAAGAACAGTCTTGTTACAGTGTAAGCATATCTGCTTAATGATTGTGACACAGAGATTAGTCAATTTTTCCTCTAGATTAATATTAAGCAGTCAGAACTAATTTCCCCTGTTCAGTATTTATGTGGCATTTTTCCAGATTTATTGAGTAGAAACTGTTTGCTGGATTATTTCTGAAAGCAATTATTCATCTGCTGGAATGGAAAGTGAATCTGGTCTTCAAATTTCAGCTGATTTTGACTGAACAAATGGGTCACGTGCTCTTGTGTTCCCTGGCCAGAAGAAAAATCAGTCATATTTCTGGTACAAGTATTCCCAGCTATAAATAACAATTCTGTTTTCTGGTGTTCTCTAGTACGAGTATAAAATGCCCTGCTTTGGCAAATCAATACAGGAATGTGAAGAGATGGCTGTGAATAGAAGTGAAATGTATTTGATGGAAAAGCAATGTTAATGTTCCCTGAAATTATTCGTTAATATTCACCTACTTATAGACATAATGTTATTCCTATAGCCATTCATTTGTACTTTTTAATCCCTTTGACACCACATTGATGTAGTCACTTCACTATCCTTTTCAGAACCACTTCAGTTTTTGAAATCATGAATAAAAAACCTTAAAAACTGCTTCCAATATTCCTACTCTGATGCCTCCTTCCCAAGGCATTCTTTTAGGAGGATACTTAAAGGGATGCTATGCTCTTGCTGAAGCATCATACCCTGAAAGCATGCAGGCTGTGGTGCTGAGAAGGATATTGCAAGGATGTCATGAGGCAGTTGGGTGGAAAAAAAAAAAAGCTATTTGTGCATCAAAGACTACTGGCACTACTGGTGGGTGCCTAGATTTTAAGGAACAGGGTAATTCCTGTCTTTTGTCCTTTTTTGACTCCATTTCCCTGAAAGTTTTTCTTTTATTTCTAATTAGCTTATGCAAGTGGAAACCCAAGTTCTCGGCTCTTCTAGACTTTGTGTTTTATTGCTGACTTACCATTCTGGCTCACCTTTGATCCAGCAAGTCTAGTTTGGCTATTTATCCTGCCTTATCTAAATTTTGGATCTTGCATTCTATGGAGCAGAGACTGTTTTCTTGTGCTGTCTGTAAAAAAACAGCATAGCTGTGTACTGGTTTTCAGCTCAGATTTGCAGGGACTACCTCAATGTAATTAATAACTGCTACTAAAAACTTGATCTGCATTCCAATAGCTCACTCACTGAGATACCACTGTAACCTCCAAGGTTAATAATTGTTATTATTTTTTTCCTGTACCTCTTAGTGCTTAGAGATTCAAGCCAAGATCAAAGCTGTATGGACACATGGGATAAAACTCATCTGATGAAATGTGGATGGCTACTGGGAAACCTTCAGCCTTCTACAAAATTCTCATAGTAAAATGATTGAGAATTTGCCATTTGACCCTTTTCATACTGTTCATCTACAGGTTTTTTTTTTGTTTTGTTTTAAAGTGTAACTGCTGTCTGGTTTTCACAAGATCATTTGCTTTAATTTAGTTATTTCTGTAAGAAAACTAATGCAGTTGCTAATTGAAATGGAAATGTGAGTAGTGTAATCACTGAATTTTCAAGGTAAAGATACTCTGTTTCAAAGCAATTTTTCATTGAGATACTATTTTTTTATTAGTAATGCAGTGTTTTGTTTAGCAAGTCTGACTTCTGATTATGAATAATAGTGGACAACAGATGTTAGAAAGTAACTCTTGCTGAGTGCTGGGTACTCTGTCTCCAATTTAGGCAAAAATATCAGTTAGAGATGCAAGAAAACGGTAGGTTATGCCACAGCATGGTAATCTTTATTTTGGTCTCTATTTCTTTCTCATTAACTTCCAACGTATGAATTACATTTTTGACCTGAACTGAGCATTAAGCTGTCTTTTTAAGGAGACTATCATCACCCAAGACCTTGCTCCTGATATAATAGTTAGCTCAGTGCTCCTCATCTTGGATACTTGGATATGAAGTTAAGGTTTGTTTTTTTTGGTTTTTTTTGTTTTTTTTTTTAACTGTGTGTGTGTGTGACTTTATGGTGAAATAGAAAATTTTATGTCATATTACTGCTCATTTCTATAATGTCTTTCTGCAGTTCTTCTCAGCTGGTCCTTTCCCTCATTACTCTAACTAATTATTATCAGCAAGCATTCCTAACCCCTTTCCCAGGCTGTTCATGAGTATGGGGATGAGCTCAATCCCAGCAGAGGCAGTGGCCCTTCTTGAGAACTGAGCATTTCTCACTAGAAGGGGTTGGTGGGGTGGGCAGCCCCCTCCTGACTCAGGACTGTATTTAAAATTAAGTACATGTATTAGTTCCATTCATCTTCAAGGCACTGAAGCAAAAGCTGGGCATGCATGTTAAGTATTGGGTTACTTAGGTTTGAGTTTGATCATGCAAAAACTTGTGTATTGTTGACTATATAGCACTTTGCAGAACAGAGCTAAATGTTAAAAGCATGGTGTAAATCGTCATCTTGGTTTTCATACCAGTATGCTTTTTTCCTATTGAAAGACGTTGAACACATAAACTGCAGAAATAATCTGCACTAGAATTTAGCAAGTACATATTGCTTTGCATAAGCAGATCTTCAGTGTTGCTTAATTTTGATCTTATCTGTTCAGTGCACATTTAGATTTAGCCAATAGCAGTTAGATTAAGTCCTTGTTTATCTTTTAACATTGCCTCAGGATTTATGAAGAACATAATACTGTAGTTACATATGTCTTAATGTTTTAGGAGACAAACCATTAATGGCATACTTACAAATGTGCACTTTAAACCATAACCAGTATTTTTACAGGCCAAGTAAAGAGATTTGTTTAATCTGCCCTATTTTTAAAGTGATATTGCCATGTGACATGGGGTATTACTGTTAAGAGAACTAGATAAACACATTAGAGTAATTAACCTTCCTGGAAAGAGGGAGCTTCTGAAACTTAAACATACTGTTCTGCAAAATAGTCACTGTTGAATTATCAACATCTGCTGGGTAAAGACTAATGATCTCATTATCATTTCTTTTAAGAATGTTGGACTGATTTCATTTGGAGGCAAGTGAATTGAAATAAAATGAAATCAAGGAATCTGCGTCAGTCTGTTTACACCAGGACTGAATTTGGAACATTTTTTCCTGTACTTTTTATTGGCTTCCATTATGAAACAATAAGGTGCATATACCTAAGCATCAGAATTCAGTCTCAGACCAATTAGCAAAAGGAGAACATTGTGCAGTTGTTTAAGTTGTGATATTGCACATGTGACATTTCTGCTTTTTTATTTAACATAATAGTATAGCTCTGTACAGCTTTTCTGACTCAAGAATACCATGACTTATATTGACATTTTCAAATGGCTTCCTGGTCAAAACTTTTTCGACATCATCATACTGACAAACTAGCTGAAGTCTTGTTTTAGTATGTTGACATACAACTGCAAAATATTTAAAATTACTTGCTTTTCTCTACCCATTTAGTCTATCCCTTCATTCATTTCCCCTTTTTCTAAGACTGAAAATACTTAAAGCTCTCTTGCTGCTTTTATAATTGTTCCAGTGTCACCTTTCCCCAAAGCAAATGATTTGAAGCAATGATCTAGATGCACATCAAAAAAATAAATATTCTTCTGCATACAAATGTGTTTTATTTGGAATGTGGCTCTGTAACAAGTATTTCAATAACTAGACTGAAGCATTTTCCTGTGATTTTTTGACCGTACTGTATTTTAATGCAGAGGTACTAGTCAGAGAGAGGTTAAAGTATGCTCAGCAAACTCTCCAGTTCTTTAGAAAGTTGCTTAGTGGCTGCAGAGATTTTCCAGCTTTAGCGTCTCATTAATATGCATCTACACCAAGGCTAAGTGAACTTCTGATGAAAACTGAAGTTGAAACTTGCTAATGTGACCACACTGCTGCTTGTCTGAGTGTGAGTGCCACTCTTCTGTTGAAACAGTGCCTGCAAAAACGAGCTGAGTGGGAAATAACCCAGTGAAAAGTAAAAGAAGAGCTCAGCATGAGGTTGCATATGATGGACTGATAGGCATTTTTTCAAAAGAAAAAAGAATATATTAAATTCATGTTTATTAATTCAGTTTTGGAGGGTTGTTTGGTGATTTTTTTAAGATGAAGAATAATATGACATTCTAAGCTTGAGGAGCTGCTGTAGATTTTATAGAGGTGAAATATAATTTTGATATATTTGAAATATAATATTGATAAGCTAAAAGAACTTTTAATAAGCTGTCAGCACAGCAAGGCAGCTAGGTAATTTTTGAAATGCATGAATATTAATTGCTAAAATTGCTAATACTTAGTGTGGTATTCTGGGGGTTTTTGGTCTTGGAAGCACCTGATAAAACGTGTCATCATGAAACTGAAAGTCACCCAGGGTATACACAGTCTCTTTCCTTACCTCAGATTTAAGTGGAAAATAGACTCAAAAGGAATAGATAAATAAAAAATGGTAACTCTTCCTTCCTAAATCATATGGCTAGAGACTTTTTTCATATTTTATTTTTCATATGCAAATATATTGAAAAAGATGAATGAAGATTTTAATCATCCTTACTCTGAATCTGTCAAATGAATGCCTTCGTTTGCAAATGACTTCAAGAATTTAATTCAAATGGAAATGATGCAAGAATTTAATTGAAATTATTTCAGTTTTGGCTACATGACTTAAAATACAGTAATAACAAACATGAGAAAGATCCTACATATGAGCTCATATGTTTCTCAGCAATGTGCTAAGGATGTCACAGTTAAACTTAAAGCACATTCCAGATGGTGATTACAGCTGATTCCTTTCTGGCAATGAGTTGATATTAGACTCAGGCTTGACAGGAAAATATTTAAGGCTTTTGACCTTACATGTAGTAGACTCTGTTCTGTCTACATTACCATGGAGAAATGAAATGCAAAAAGTAAACATTACTTCAGGCATATTTGGAAGTCATTTTGCCATCCTTTGCTCAAAAATATTTCTAGAACTTTTTATCTGAGTAAAGGGAGGATGTGACTGGAGTGTTTCTTGGGCATGGGCAAGAGGAAGGCTTTTCTACTTCTACTTCAAACTTAAAATTAAGACAAATTTTGTCCGCAGTCCAATTCAAGGAGTCACTGTAAATGTATGGCAAACCATTCCTCTCTAGCTGTCTGGCAGTTTGCCTCTGAACATGATCTTGGAGACACACAGCAAGCTCCAGAGGGTCATTTGCCTGCTGGGTCTCATAACAGCTGGTACATTCTGAATAGTTAACATGCAAGTGTTTTACAAATGTAAAAGTAAAGAATGCCAGGAATAAAGGATGTACTCCCTCGAAGTGTTCATTGCACCAAACAAACCTGGAAAGCTATAAGCCCTCAGCCAGTCTGCTGAGTCTCTTGCTGGTCAGGTTTTTCTCCCAACTCACAGCTGAGGACCTCCACTGGCAATCATAGCTTCAAGAAGAGTGTTCTCTACAAAGGGGGTTAATTGAGCACAAATGTTTGCTCTGTTTTACTCTTGGCTCTTGCTTCGTCAGCTTGTAAGAGTAAATATTTGCTCTTCCCATTTATTGAACTTTGCTTCACTTCTTTCCAAAAATACCTTCCTTTTCAGTTGGGTCTGTTCATAAGCTATGGTTTCACCTCTAATATTTTTAGTTGCCAGTGTTGATACAGTTCTTATCTTTCAACTGCTGAATCTGTTAATTTTGAAATGTGGTGCTTCCCTGTTGGCAGAGTCTTTATGCATTTTGAGATGTACTTAAATGTCTCCCTCAGCTGTTCAGTCTTGCCATTTACAAGACACAAGTTAGTGCAATGGTATCTAATTTTTCTCTGGTATTGCTAAGAAAAGTTGATGCTGGGCACTGCCTGCCTGGGTAGCAGTTCTGCAGAAATGGCCTTGAGGGACTGCAAGCTGCCCAGGAGCCACCCTGGGGGTGGCAGTAGTGAAAGCCAGCAGCATCTGGCACTGTAGGAGCAGCGGCACAACTAGAACATGGAGGGAAGCAGTCCTTCTCCTCTCTTTGACAGCTGTAAAAATGAATCTGGGGTGCTGCATCCAGTTTTAGGCTCCCCAGTACCAGACAGACATTGACATACCTGGAGCAACGGCAGAGGATGGCCGTCAAGGTGCTTGAGGATCTGGAACACAAGATGTAAAAGAAGCAGTTGACAAGACCAGGGCTTATTTAAGCATTTGAGGGAACTTATTACTGTATACAACTGCCTGACTTTAGGTGGTCTTTGGTAGGATGGAGCTAGACCTTTCTCAGAGGTGCCAAATAAGAGGAGATTTAGTGGACACATATTATGATAACAAACTTGGGTTGAGTCATTTAGGTTGGAAGAGACCCTTAAGATCATCAAGTCCAACCACAAACCATAAACATTGCTTTAAGTGCAGGATTACATAAACCTTACAGATTCCTCCATGGAGGAAAAAGACATTGCTTTCAAAGGTACAAAACAGATGCTTACACAAAGCATGATATCCTGACATTAAAACAAAGAAGGATATCTAGGTGCTTTGATCTCCTGTATCTGATTCCCGAGGTAACAAAATACTAATATTTACACTGTAGAGAGACTCATAGCAAGAAGATCCACAACAGAATGGAGGTACTTCTCAGAGGTGACATGCTTGATGTATCTGATTTATTACTGTAAGACTGGTGAAATACTGGAACAGGGGCCCAGGGAACTTGTGACATCTCCATCCCTGGAGGTACTCAGAAATTCACTGGACATGGACCTGAGCAACCTGATGGAAGGTGACCTTCTTTGAGCAACGACTTGGACCAAATGGCTTCTAAAGTTACCTTCCAACTGATGTGATTTTAGTTGTTTTATTTTTCTATTTTATTTTTCATTTATATGCCATTAATACATTCCCATAGTTTCACTTATTTACTCTCTTAATATCCAGTTAAATCTGTCGTGGCAAGGTATTTGCTTATGCATCTTTGTCCCATTTAAAAGAAAAAAATGTTTTGTGCTGTCAGGCTGATGGCAATTTATCTTCACTAATGCAACAGGAGACATTATAGCAGATGATGTAATTTGGACTTCTTGTCCCTGCTTGCAAATTCACCAAGCAATATTATTTATTCTGTTTCTTGCCTCTTTTCCTGTGAAGATAAGCATCATGTTTTCATACTGCATTGGTTGCCACAACTGTGTTGTTTTCTGTAGGTTTCCATTCTGGATTCCAGAGGACTTTCTCTTATATTTTTGGATTCTTTAAAATTCCTATTTATGTCAGAACACGGCCCACACATCATAAATCTCTTCTCCCCCACTCCTTCAAAAATATGCTGGACTTCTTCAGGAATTAACCATTCATAAACTCCTTTATGTTCACATTCTTTTTTTGCATTCTCTTTTAAAGAAGTATATTGATCACATTTCATTTTTAAGCTGAGTGCAGTGTATCTGAAATGTCTCCTGTACAGCTTTGTATTGGTCTTTTCTTCCTGAGTTAACTTAAAAAGCATTATCATACTCAGAAATGGCTTCTGAGAAATACGTTTAAGCATGTGTTACCTTCTTCTGATTTCTGTCGCGGTTAGCTGTACTTTTAAAGAAAAATTATTTAAATAATTTGCTGTACTTTTAAAGAAAAATTATTTAAATAATTTGCTGAAGTCAGTATTGAAGATGGATGCAGCTCGAAATGGCTAACTCACATCACAGTATCTACTTGCGTGTAGGTTTCTTGAGCTGTGTGGACTCAATTATTTGTCATCACACAACAGATACAAGAAGGGCAACGCTAGGGTAATTAAACATTTCCTCAATATGCAGAAACATGAGACAATGAAGAACAGTATAGTAAAAGTAAAGTATACTTAAATATAACTGTAAAAGAAAGATGATGAAAACCTATTTTGGTTTGCAAGCTTCAGTTCAAAACCAATCTTTCATATGCCAATTGAGTAGCCTGATACTGGGCTGTTAATATTCCAGCCTCAGCTACTCTCTCTGGTTTTATTTTCCATTCCATGTTCATTTTGGTTTCGTTTTTTTTTTCTACACAGGGTATAATTTTTCTTTCAATATTAAATGAAAGTATTTTTTCAAATCTTAATATATTTCATTAAATCTAATATTCTTGGTCATTGTTTCTGGCCAGACCAGACCTTTACTAGTCCCATTGTATTCCTTGTATTCAAAAATAAATCACTTTAACAATAATACATTTTCTTCAGACTTCCTGTTTCTGAGAGGATCATACAAGATCTGAGTTCATGTACAGGTTCATGCCCAGTGAATAATAAACTTTTTTTTGCATGCTTTTCCCACTTCTTGTAGAGATTTCATTGTAGAAACGTTGAGTTCAGTAGTCTGACATAGCTTACAAATTTTAGTTCTGTTAAGTTCAGTTCTGTTACGTTATGGAGTAGTGTCCATTCATAGAAATGATAGTTGTGACATTGTTGATGTTATTTCACAGCAGGCTACAAAACATTCTCAAAATACATCAAGTCAATAAACATCCATTGGCAAACAAAAGGTCTTTAGCACCTGGGTGCATTTTCTCTTTCCAGACTTCATGCTTCTATTTGAAGGTGTTAACATCATGACAGAAAGGAAGCTTGAAACTTGGATGAAAGTTATTAATATGCAGTATAGTGGATTAAAGATAAGATTTTTTCCCCCTTTCAATGATAAAAAATTTATATATGTCAGATTCATGTTGCGATAAAGGATATACAACTATAAATAACTAGTAACTTGAGATGAGAACATGTGTAGCAAAGAAAAGAGTGTATGGTAGATGATATGTCACTTTTGCACATTTCCAGTGTTTGGATACCTTCATTATGTTTCATTTTAAGTTGTGGCAAAAGAGAACCATTGTAAAGTGATACCTAAGATATTTCCACAGCAGTAATTTAGCACTGGTATGAACTCCCTGAATTCAACCTTTCATACAAGTGGGACTTTGTTACTGTAGTGATGCCACAGCATTGTTTTTGACTAAAAGCAGAACTGGTTAGACTGCATTATATTACCTATTCATATTTTATGACCACTGAGCAATGTATTTCTTGAATTTCAGCTGCCACAAATCTTGATATTTGATGTGACAAGTTCTTTATAAAGGTTGGTGGCACAAAAAAAGAAACCAGTCTGTGTTTTTCTTTGCTTTTTAATTTGTGCTCATTCAGTAGATTTTGAACTGATGCTTTTCTAAAATAATTCCATATTGCATGTTTGTTGTTAATTTCCACTGTTGAAATAGATGTGCAGTTGTCACCCATATTAACAGTTTTTCTGCCCTTTGTCTCATTCCCTGTCCTATATTTCTCCACTGCGTTACCTTACTCAAGTCATAGCAGTTAAGAATTACCTTGCATTCATCGAGTACGTCTAAGTGCCCACCCACTCCATGTCCTTTCTATAGCAAGATACTGTAAGGGACCCTTATGCCATCAATGCCTTCAATGCCTCGTTTGATCAGCCTGTGGCTCTGCATTTCTTAAGTATGGTGACACAGGGCTTCAGCAAAGTAACAATCTGCTGAATTTAGGTTTTCTACAGCAAAATACAGACCTGTTAAAGCTATTTCATTACACTCTAAACAGTGTTTGTTCTTTAAGGCCATTTTCCACCACTTTAACTAAACAAGATAGAATTTTAACTTAATTATGATAACAAATATAAAATACTGGGTCCAGATGTAAACTGGAGAATATAAGAATGGAAAATTAACCGCAGTCAAGATAATATTGTTCTAATAATGGATTGATACAAATGCTGTGATTTAAAAAAATGTTTTTGAGTGTCATTTCATTGCAATTCTTCACACTACAATGTTTTGAGTGCATATAAGCATTATTTGTTTCAGAGACACTATGTTTACTTTCTCTCTGTTAATGTTCAGCTGCATTCTTTCATGATTTTTATTTTTTATTTTATTTCACGATTTCAGAGTTTTAGTTTCTTTAGAAAAACAACCATTGCACGTTTTTCTAAAATGGATTCCCTTTTTTTTCAGTTATCATATAAAAAGTTCATGAAGTCTTCTGACACTACTTTGACCATTTTAAATTAAATATATTTAAATATATTTCAAAATCTGAAATAACACTTTAAGTTGACAGTGGAGGGAAACATCTAAGCACTGGAATTTTGAGATGGGACTGCAATTATAGAATCAGCTTTTCATACTGTAATAGATGACTGCATATAGTAGAATCACTAAAATCAGTTCAGTATTTTCCTCCCTAATAAGAAGGTTTCCTGAGTCTGAAAAGCTCTGTCTATGTCATAAAAAACACATAAATATATAGAACAAATGTGCTGGGAAATGGAGGATGATGATGGTCTCAGTGTTCATGAAGAATAATTACTTGACAGTTATTCTTTCAGTTTTGATGCTATGAGAAAAGACAATGTGTTAGCCTACCTGAGCTAAGCTTGGAGAATAATTTTAGGGCTTTTCTATGTTGCTGCCACAAGTAACTGACTTAAAAAACAGGTGAGCAGAATGTTGTATTTGCTTCTGGAAAGAAGAACAACTGCCTTCTCAACATGTGAACTTTAGCTTTGAGTATCAGGTTGAGATAGCACTTCTCGTAAAATGCATGCTGTTGTTAAACAAGAGTGCCCAGCCTTACTTAGGTACAGGCATTGTATGTTTGGTGGAGGACCAGTGCCAAACGAAGTATCAAATAGAAATATCTACCTTCAGCAGGATTTTTCAGACCTATAAAATTCCTCTTCCCTCATCTGCTGTTCTAGGAAAGAAAGAGCAGAGGGAATGGCAGGGCAATCCGCAAGTGGTTCCCTTGCCTCTTATGAGTAGTTACTTCAGAGATTTCTAATTCAGGATGCCTTTCTCCCCATTACTTCCCTCTGCATTTGAGGGGTAGCAGAGACAGGAAGTCATCCACGAAGAGCCAGCTTGTACAGCTTAGAAATTAATTTATATGAGCTCAAAATTTCCCTTTGAATTTTCAGGGGTGTTCCCAGATGGGCTCTCATATTGTCATAACAGTCATGGATCTATATGTCCTTTCAGATTTTATTAAGCTTGAAGAAAACATCAATGAATTAGGGGCATTTTTTGTCCTTCATGACTCTTGTAACTTGCATTTCACTTTTCTACACACCATTTCTACACATTCAGCTTTCTTCAATGTAAAATATTGCTTAAGGGAAGGAGGGATGCTGTGCGTGTGAGCTAATGCCTGAAGCTCCTGGCTGTGTTATGATACTGCCATTAAGATGCCAAAGCATAGTTTCACAATCTTAGTAATGCCTAATGACCATTTAAATTTCAAATACTTATCTTAAAATATTAATCTATGTATTGGTTGGTGCATTTAAAAAAATGTAATTAATTAAAGATTTGCATAAATAAAGGGTAGATTTAAATTATATATTAGGAAGAAATTCTATGGAGTGAAGGTGCTGAGACACTGGCACAGGTTGTCCAGAGCAGCTGTGGATGCCCCCTCCCTGGAAATGTTCAAGGCCAGGTTGGATGGGGCTTTGAGCAACCTGGGCTGGTGGAAGGTGTCCCTGCCCATGGCAGGGGGTTGGAACTAGATAATCTTTAAGGTCCCTGCCAACCCAAACCGTGCTATGATTCCATGATTCAGACTTATTGCTGATGAACTTCACTAGACTATGTTCTTTACCTGAACTCTCAAAACAAAATAACCAAAGTAATTTATTCAAGAAAGAAGAGAAAATAGCACACATACAGTATAAAGAATATTAAGCTTTTTTCTTATTCTTATTATGATTTTATGACTTCTAAATTTGCATTTCAAGTAAAATTGTGTGTAAAATACCTCTTAACTGCAGTGCACATTGAAGTTAACAAAAGCTGGATGGTTGATTTTAATGGACCCAGAAGCAAACTGTATTGTTGAGTGAAGGTTAGTCAGAGCAGAAGAATATTGGTTAGTCTGACAGTAGGGCACCTGCTGCTTTGTTTGTACTTAAACATTTTCTGTCTAGATCAGTTACAGAATAAACAAATTTGATAAATTAGACTAATTGGGGTATGGAATAATCCCTCCTTGGTATGTGAAACCACAGAGAAGACATAAGACATGAATCAAATTAGTGGACTGAATGGCATACTCTGATGAAAAATAGATGTAAATTAGAAAGCAAGCTATGTTTCCATACAGTAACAATTAGCAGATAATTGTGTCCAAAATCTGTGTACTGTAAATAGTAAGTGCCTGTATTGTGAATGTAAAATGTTAAAAGAAATTATATTTTTGTTAATACTGTATTTTAACAATGAATGCTGTTGGTTTGAAATTTCCTAATGAATGTAGTGAAAGGATTTTAGTATTCTTCCAGAGTTCAGGATGGAAGCTGTTTCCTTCAAAATAAGAATAGGAGTCACTATGTTCTTTTAATCTGAGGCCAGAGGAGACTGCAGTGCCAGTATTTTTGAGCAATCGCCTGGTGGTTGGAGATCTCACCTGGGATCAAGAAGATATAACTTGAGGTCTGAAGAGATTAATGTTTATGGGTATCACTTCTCCAAACAGTATTCTTGTGACCTATTGATGACTTGGGCATGAAGTATGGAGGAGGTATCAATTCTGCCTAATGCTACATTTGATTTATTTTTTGTTAGGTGGTTAGCTTTTGCAATTCAAATCTGAAAATAATGACCATCACAATTTCTGTGCCTGTCGCTCTCTGCTGGATAGTACAGGAAAACTGTAAGTTTTAATTACAAAAAATTTGTTAAGTTGTCTGAGACTGCATCTGGATTTTTATATCATCCTCATTACCAAAGTATTTAAGAGCTGTGTCTTCATATACATAGATGGGGCTGATTTGGGTTGGTCTTTTTCCTCCCCAAGAATCAATTAATCCCTTCCGTCACTATTTCTCTTTTAAATAAAGTAATTCAAGTTAATTAACTTTTCATTTTGTGAACACTTATATTAGGAGTGAGCGTATGTCAAAATGCTATGAAGAAGTTCTCCATCCTCTGAGTATCACTATTGCAGTTGGAGCTGATCCAGAATTGCAAAGCACTAAAATTTCAATTTTCTTGCTGCTTGTACACTGTTTTCCAGCCATGAGTAACAGCAACATATTGTGCTATTGAAATCCTCAGCGGTGCTGCAAAATTTATCCTTTGGTTGCTCAGTTCTTTGGTTAGGCAGTATAAAAAGGTACGTATTTAGGATATTTGAGTACTTAAAAACTTCTAGATGCAGTATATAAACATGATTTGAAATGAAGGGTAAAAGTGATAAGCAAAATGGTTCTGAACTAGGGATAGGAAAAGTTATTAGGAAATAATTAGCAAACAGTAGAATAACTGTTAAAGTGCCTTTTTATCTCTGCCTTGGTATTTCCACAGGATCTAACATTTGTGCTAATTGGCATATCAAATATCTTTGTAAAGTAGAGATGATTCTGGTCGGGATAATACCTTTTACCAGCTTCCGTTCCCATATTGCCCCCAGATACCTCAAAGCCCATTGGTAATTACTTACTTTTTTCCGGTGTACAGTATTATTTTAAGCTCTTCTTATAAAAAGCTTTAAAAAGCATCCTCTTTTGAAAATACATCATAAATAAGATGGGATTGAAAGAGTAGCTGATCCTTGCTGATCCGATACAGATGCTGAAATACGTGAAAGTAGAGCTGACTTAAAACACTATTTGTTATAAAACGTGAACTAATTTGTTAGTTGCATCCTTGCTAGGCTGCCCTCTGTAATCTTTCTCCCATTTTTATCTTCTGCTCTGCACTCTTAGAGCTTCCTTGGCACAAGTATTCACAGGATCTGCTAAAAATAGTAATTTGTCATTGGTATTAATTTTTCTGAAGTTGATCTTGTTGCAAGATAGATGTTTTTTTGCTATTCAGTGTCTGAACTGCCACCCTTGTCTGCACAGAGACAGCTTCTCCCTAGCAACCTGGAAAACCTTGTCCTCAGCCATTCTTTCTGGTACTGTTCCCTCTGACTGGTGCAACAGACTTCCATCATATAAAGGAGCACACAACTTCAGTTTCTTTGATCAGCAAGCACAGCTGTGCTCTTAAATGCATATCAGCCATATGCCAATGCCTGGTTCTTTGTAGTTTGAATGCTACTTTTTCCACTAGTAGAGCCTTCTTTTAAATAGAAGCATCCTGTAGTTATGTCTTCATTTTTTTCAGCTGTCAAGGGAAAAATATAAAAACTTAAAAATTCTGCAACTACAAAATGTCCTTGAATACTGGGAATGCTTCCCCCCACCTGAACTTGAGGTCTGGTTACTGTTTTGTAGAAGTCCATTAAAAAAACCCCACAACCGTCCTCTGATTTGTGAAAACTTTATGTGCTAGGTGATCTGATAGGGTTGACCTCATCAGTGACAATTTTTAAATGTGTTGAGAAATTATTTTTTTCATATATTCATATTTACAATGGTGATACAAGAGCTTTTTTTTTTTAATGTAATGTCGTTTCTCAATAATTTGACAGAGTATGCATATGCATGTGCATGGCACAGAAGAGGTGAAACCCCTTCACCTAATTACTTGCCTAACAGAGTTTTCTTTTATTTTCAGTCAGTTTTTCTAGCTGGATTGTAACATGCTGTTTAAAATAGAAAGCACTAAATATATTTTGGTTTTAGAAACTAATGTCTTAAAAACAAAGGTAATTTTCTTCCTTTCTGCCATCGCATACAAAATCATTTCAAAATGAGAAGAAAATATTCAAGGTTATTACTTTTTAACCTATACTGCTTATCTAAAGCAATAGAATGGAGATAAGATTGCAATAGAACATAACTCCTTTAGACTTGTTGCAGTCAGTTAATGTATTTGTTTTTATATACTGCCTTGCAATGAAGATTAAACTTGAAGATGACTACTATTGCATATATCATTAAAGTGTCAATCACTGCATCTGAGAGAGTGAAAGCAGGAGCAGACAGAATAAATGACTTGCTGAACCCAAAACAGAAAATGGTCTCAGAAAGTCCCCACTGGTCTCTCAGTTACAACAGAATACTTGTTCAAAATCACAAGAATTAGGATAGTTATGGTATTGTATGTATACATTGGACAAAGTATTATACATAGTTGTATTGAAATGTAGTTCTACCGGAAGACTGAGGAGAGCAGTTTGCAGATGAAATGATACAAATCCCCCTGCAGCTTTCAGCTCTTTGAAGAAATTCTACAGTTCTTCCGTATTCTTAAAACAAAAATAAGTTGTTGGGTTTTTGGGGGGTTTGGATTTTTTATTTTGATAGTATGATGGAAAGGGTTCAAGTGACTGCTTTGTAATTCAAAACTCTTTCAACGCCAAAGATGCAAATCTGGAAGACATAACTGAAGATATTTTAGCAAGCAGTCTAGCATAAAACAGAGATCATTCAAAAGTGTCAGTGGAAATGAACAGTATTGCAGCAGTGATAGTATTTCATAATTAGTTGAGATGAAAGAAAATGTAATATAACTTGAATTGGAAATTGAACTGATACAAGCTTTAATGAAATTTGCTTTGTATGAGAATCCTGATGGGAAAAAATGCAACACATCCCCAGCCTGCATTTAGACTGATCCTCAGGTATTGCTGGAAAATGAGACGTCACAACTAGGACAGAGTCTGATACTACATAAGCTAATTTTGTGATAGGATCACCCCTAAAAGAAGGAAGTTTTTACTATGCATTATATCTTACTTGATGTGGTCACTCCATCTGCACAGGGAACTCCACTATCTAATATTCAGCTGCCTTTTGATATGCTATTTTCATCCCTTGTATTGTCAGTAGTGTCTTCAAGGGACAAACTGGACTGCTTTTTGATCAATACCTGGGCCAGGCAGGAAAGCATACTGACAGAAAAATTACTCAGGGCCATATTGTAGGAGGTATTTAACAGTTTCTTTTACGTAGGAGAAAAACCAAAAGTAGTTATAAAGGTAGTTTTAAAAGTCCTCTAGTCCTCCCAAACCCATACAAGTTTCTCCATTGTCCTTTGTTTTTTCAAGACAGCCTAACAGCAGCTTTAAGTGAACCTTCCATCTGTCCCAAGTTTATTCAACACCAGATCATCCTTTATTTCTTCTCTTGGGTTTCTTGCCTTAGATTAAATAACATGTCCCGTGTGTCTCATTTTAAAAGCAGGCTGGCTTTTGTGCCCTTAGTACTTTTCAGGATTTTGAGAATGCACATCAGTTTTCCTTATTCTTTGTGCAGCGTACCATACATATACTGATTTTATGAGAACAAAAAAAGATCAATAGATTTTGATTCATTTTGAGATGGTCACTCAGTCTTGCAGACTGTCGTTTTATGACACATACAAAGCACATCACTGTAATCTGATAATAAATTTTTGGGTTTTCTTTTAATTTAAAATATTTATTAGTCTTTGTGTAAATTGCAGTGATTGTTTTAGATTTGGGCTTTTTTTGTCCAGTAGTTCTGGTTTTAGGCATACGCATGCACATAAAGTAAAAATAACATTTTCTAGTAACAACTGTTTATTTGAAACTCATTCTGTTTAAAAAGCTCTACTTTATAAAGGCTTCATAGTGGGATTAATGAATTCCTGACCATTTCTTACCCTGTGCTGACAGAATATCATCAGGTACCTGAAGTTCAAGCTGTGTGAATCACTTGGCTTATTTGTTGGGGTTTTTTTTAGTGTGAGATGTTTACATCCTAAACCGAAGAATGCCACTGTTTTCCTCCTCACTTGAATGCCCTTGTTACACTTCTCACCTCAGTTTTAAATCTGTGTTCTTGTGGTGAAATTCTGGTCCTGCTGGACTCAGTAGGCTTTCTGCTAATGGCTTTGATAGAGCCATGAAAGAGCGTGTTTTCTCCTGGACCAGTATTCCATCCCCTCTGAAGCCCCTGAAGCTATAAAGTGACTTAGCGTTAATTACTTTTACATTCCCTTACACAACGTCAACATAAATCCAGTTTCTAAGCATGCAACTGTAAAAAGATTTTTATAACTAAGTATTAGTTGAAAAAAACAATTCTCAACTGACATATGCATTTTCATTTTAAGGAATATTTATGGAAATATCTTCAACAGTCAGTGCTTGCATCAAATGCTAGTTTGACACCAAATACTGTAGTCTAGCAATTCTGTTAATGATCTTTTAAAAAAATGTTTACACTCCTTCCTAATGCCAAGTATTTGTTTGGATATACTTTACGATAGCTGTCAAAATTAGTTAATACAAAGAAATTTTGACAGGGGAATATGTTGCATAGTCACAACTGCCAGGTTTAAGGCCCATTGATCCTGTCAGACTGAGACAGGTACCGCTTGAGTATGCATTTGTCTTCTTTCAGGTCCATGCTTTTCATTTCTAATAGAGAAAATAAGAGCGGCAGCTTAGTGCTGAAGGTAAGAAATTGTCCCAAACTCTTCCACAAATGAAACGTATGTCTCCTAGTGGATTTAATGGAGCTTAACATGCAAACAAACTTAACAATTTAGCACTGACAACTAAACATGAAGAATAAAATCATAGCTCCACAGATGTTGCTAGCAACTTTGCTAACGATTTCAGTGAGGTCAAAATATAATTCAAGATTGAAAATGCAAGTGGAATAAGCACCATTTGACAACATAGATTTGCAGAGTGAAAACGTGCTTAAGCGAGAGTAAGGAAAGTTTATAGCTTATATTCCTCAGAAGCTCAAAGATAAGAAGTCAGCATACAAAAAATGCTGAAGTATCTAAAATATTTTCAGACTGAGAAACAGTGTCATCACCTTACATATCTGCTCATTTTTTTCCTGCATGAATCATCTATAGTCACTAACTTTCTCTTCTACAGTACTGTCTCTACTAGACAGTAGAAAAGTGTAGGAGCCATCTTGTGATTCATATCAGAAGAGGAAAAGCAAAACCAGCACTTTGTCCTGCTCTGCATTAGAAGAGCAGTGGCATGGTGTCATGCAGTTCTTGTCATTCTCATTCTTTCATGGTTTGCTTATCCAAAGATGAATTATGCAAGAATTAGAAATTATGCATGCCTTGAAGAAAGAAAATGGAATAATCTTTGTTAGTCAGCTTCAAATCCTTACTTTAGACTCCCTAAAAACATGAAGATTTGGAACAACAGGAGTTAAGGTGGATTTTTTTCACCCAGCTGACCAATTTAAATCAAGTCTGAAGTTAGCATTCAAGTTTCTCAAGCTTTGAGATTGTCATAGCTAGAATTTGTTATGAGTGCAGTGTATATGTGGCAATAAGCTATTGGTTTCATGATTTACAGGAAGGTAGCTGAGGAGCATTTCCAAAATGTAATTGATATGGAATTAATAACGTTTAAAGAGGATTTGTAGGTGTCAATAATTACTAGTGTGCCATTGTCATGACTTGAGTATAGTGGTGAAGATAAAATGATTCGGTATTTCAATGATAAAAAATGTTCCACGACAGAATTATACATAATTTCAATTATTGTTGGAATGCATTCCAATACAGATTCAAAATCTTTTAGAAAATGCTGTAGCTGTGCTGATGAGCTATCAAGATAGGTATCTTTTGGCTGAGAATTTAGGGGAAGGGGTTTGTGTTTGTTTTCTTGTTTGTTTATTTTTGTTTGCTTATTTGTTTGGGTTTTTTTAAGTTGCATATTGTTTAATATGTATATCCCCAGCTATTGAATTCTGATTTCTTGTATGCTGTCTTTATCCAGCCTCAAACAAACATTTTTTCAGTGGTTTAAACTTTTTTGTGTTTTTCAAATACAAATACCTCGAGACTAGGAATTTTCTCACCACTTTACTCTGGACTGAACCACACTAGTTTAATCTCCAAAAATGTACCACTCCTTTTTTTGAAAGGTAAAATCTCCAAAAATGTACCACTCCTTGGTTTGAAACATTGTACAAAAATGTAGAATGTTTCAAACCAAAAGAAGTTTAAAACATGCAAAGTACTCTGCATCACTCCAAGAGTTAATTTGGGTAACTTTGAAACAAACGTAGTATAGGACAGAGAAGTTAGCCAAATGGGACTGTCACTGACAGAAGTTGAAAAGTGAGAATGAAAGAAGTTTGTGCCAAAACTGAATGTACAAAATGGTTATTAAAAAGAAGTATTAAAAAGGGTAGTAAGAGCAACATAAGATCACATCTCTGGGCTCTGTTCTATGTTAATATCTTGAGTTTCTGAGATTGTGAACTTGCGTATCAATGACAACTTTTCCAGTGTTTTGTATTACTGTTGATGAATTTTGTCATCATAACAGCAGTGCATAACCATGCCAGTCTAAGAGATATGCCACTGGTTGACAAATAGTGGGGAAGACTGTCTAACACTACTGATTTTGCAGTCTACAAATTAAAAATGAAAAATAGAGGAGAGAGACTAAAATGTTTCTGTACACTAAGCATCATCTTAAATATTGCTGAAAGCACTACTCATAAAATAAAAATTCAGACAATTGGCTGTTAACTAGATTTTGTCGCCTAAAGGATATGTGGCCTGACTGTGCTGCTCCTTGCCAATGTGAGATACCGTAGGCAACTTCTGTAGGAAGGGATAAAGCACAGAGAAGAAAAGAAGTGAAGATTATAATTTTAGCCCAGTGTCTGTACAATAGTGAGGAACAGAAGAGATGCAGTCAGTAAAACTGAAAAAAAAACCCCAAACCTTTTTGCTGACACAGGGGCCAAATGTCAGGTTCTATGTCTGGCTAAGCTGTGTGCTGATCTATACATTGTAGTAAAGCTTTTATCAACTTGGGATTCTAGGTCAGCCCAAGTCTCCTGGAGAAACTGACCAACACAGATAATAAAACCGTGAAAGATTAAAGGAGGATGGAAGTTTTAAACTTTAATTTCAGTCTAAAGCATCTGTTCACTGCAAGAGGATCTGACTACTTAAGAAGTCTGAAGTTTCTTTTTTTATGCTACAGAACAGGACAAACAGTTACTTCTGTGTGTGTAATGCCAGCACAATTATATAAACATCTTTTTTTTCTCTGCTTTGTTCACAGAAAGACAGGCAGTAAGTCAAGGTCAGTTTAGAAAGCAAATCACTGTTCCTTCAATGCAGGCCTATGTATTTGAAACCACTATTTTTTCTGTACATATTGGTAACAATATGGCTATATATATGTTTATATATATATGAATATACATTTTGCTGAATAATATGGAAATGCGGAGGAATTTGTCAGTACATGCTGATGAATAAATCCCTCCTAAAATCAGACTCTGAAATGGTAAATTAACAGAACTGTGCTTTATATATCTTGTGTATATAGAGAAATATGTTTGTTTACAAATACTTGGACCAGCTTAGCTACTTTAATGATGATGCCAAGAAAATAGATGGGTTTTCTATACCTGTGCTTTGTCCTTTCTGCTGACAGTTCTAGACTGTTAAAATGCAAATCAATAAGAACAATGCTATGGAGAGCTGTTAGCATTGAATTCTGGTCTCAAAATATAAAGATTGCACATCATAGTTATGAACAGAGGCATGTGACAAGATGGATGCTTTCTGCTTCTGCTTCTGTCTGGGTAGCATAAGAGCAGTGAAAAAAACCACCTTGATCCTCTGTTTCTTTCCTGAAGAGCATGGTGTTTGTGGGGTGAGAATACAGATTTCCTCCCCTACCGCTAAATAACTTCTGCCTTGAGACTGGAGAAGGGAAATCCTGTGGGCAGCATTCCTCTTCTGAAATCTGTCATGAATCCAAATAATGCAGCATGGGTTGTGATTTGGAGACCCCTGTTTATGGTAATGTTGCAAGTGGTCTCTAAATATATAGCTCTGTTGTGAAACATGAGGCGGCATTCATTATTCTTACTAGAGCTAATAGACATCTGCAGAGACACAAATGAGCTTGATGAGTGAGGGCTCAAGGAAAAAGGAAAGTTCTGTGAAAAATTTAAGAGCCGATACAGAGAGGAATAGGTAACTGAGTCATAATATAATGGACTTTTAGGGCAATGCCTGAAGTGATGGGCCATCTTCTTGGTAAACTGTAGTAATGCCTACAGCTTTAGGATCCATGGAAGACAAATTTGAGAGGGCTGAGTAATTGCAACTGCAAGTATTTTGTGCACTTTGGAAAGACTGGAACAGGGGAGAATTTGCTGATTTTTTTGGCTGCTTGAAAAACTAACAGTGTTCAATGGAGCACTCGGTACAAAGTACTTTCTGATGCTTTCTGATGCTCAGGACATAGCCGTATGTGGAAGTAAAGTGGAAAGATAATTTACTGATGCAGACTATTTTTATTACTGGTTTGATGTCATGTATAGTAGTCTGTTCTTTTGCAGACATAAAATAAAAATAGAGTATTCCTTTTCCATTTCTTTGAAGTAGACTTAAAGAGAAAATAATATTCCATTTTAGAAGAAGTCCTTATTAATTTCTGCTTCTGCTTAGCACTGTTATACATTCTTTATGGAGGGAAAGTAAGAAATAAAGTAAGCAACACCATATTTGAAGTGTGCAGCACAGAAGAATGTAGGACAATAAAGACTGGTAACATAGCTAAATTTATAAACTGGTGAACAGAAGTAAAATATATATTTAAAAAATTACTGCAGATAAACTGGCCCTAAAGCACACAGGACAGCTGGCTACCTTAATGGGAGCAAAGCAGCATTCTGATTTTAGAAACAGCAACAAAATTTTACAGCTGGTTACTTTGCCTGAAACGGAGAATATTTGGGGCAGTAATAACTGGTCTATATTTCACTTTTTCTGTCTTATATACTTGTCATGGGGGGCTTAGTTTACAAATCCATCTATATCCCATGAAAATATCTCATGGAAGCCAGAATGACTGCACAGCTTAACATACAGAAGTATTGCCAGGAGTTCAAAATTCAGAAGTTATGTCCCTCAGAGATCATGATATTGTACTGGAGAAAAAATGGTTCTGTTTAGATTTTGAGCCTCTGGGACCAGTCTTTTCCAAGGTTTTCCTGATCTCTATAGAAATTTAGACACTAAAAATAAGACACTTCCAGGATTTGCGGTTAGGATATGAGGTTTAAAAGGTCAGGAACCATTCAACTCACAATGACTTTGTAACTCATTGCAATGCGAAGGTTCCTCAGGAGAAGGTCTGCAGAATCAGGCCCTAATCAAGCTTTATAAGCTTCACGAGTCTTCTCTTGTTTTACAATGCATCTTCATCTACTGAAGAGCAGTAAACTGATGAAGTAGCATGTTAGCATTAATAATATAATCAAATTTAAACTTTATTTGAAAAAAAAAAAATTATCTTTTTCTTAAAACAAAGCCTATTGTGCTGGAGATCTAGGGTTTGTGAAGCCCAGGATACTCATATACAATCTGTTATAGCTGTTGAATCTAGCTTAAGAGTATTCCTTTAAGTATCTCATAGGAAACACCAGCCATCCACAGCTGCAGCATTCTGTTGCCTGCAAGGTGAAGTAGCAGATCGCAGACAGAAGAGAGGTATTGTGCCACAGCTGGATATAATGGGGGTGTCAGGTTTAATAATTTGACTTTTCAGGCTGAGAATGTGATAGATTTGTGGAGGTTATTTATAGAATCCAGTGTCACTGATGCAGAGTTGGGAGACTTGCAAACATATTTTCCTCAGCAAGCAAGTTTTCTTTTGCATAGGAAGACTGCTAAGACTGTGAGCCTCAAGAAAGACAAACTACATTTAGGAAAAATGTCAAAGAAAGGGAATTAAACTCATAATGAGTGTCTTCTTATTTGATTTGGTAATTTGTTTTCCCTTCTAGCAACGTCACCTGCTTTATGGTTTTAAATGCTGTCCTTTTAATAGTGTCAAATTTGGGGAAAAGCTTGGGGAAAAGATAAATTTAGCAAGTCTCCACATTAAATATTGGCTGCTTTATGATTTGTTTTCCATTTGAAATCTGAAAGACAAACAGCTGTTCGCAAGCTTTTCAGAGAAAGCCTGAAGAGACTTTTGTTACAGCTTAAATCTGTAGTAGCCAGCTTTCCTAATCGTCTTTGAGTTACTGAATGGTACCAAAAGAAAATATAATTGTCAATAGTGTACATTATAGGAGAGAAATACGTCATCAGAGAAATAGGACTGTTTAGCAATCAGACCTAATGTTTCCTCATTTTGAGAATACAAATAATATTAATATTCTTTTAACGAAGAAGAGTTAGGAGGCCTAGTTACACTTTTAAGGAAGGAGGTTTTAGTTTCTTGTTCTAATGGAAAAAAAAAACAAACAGTGGTTTCTGAAGCCTTGTAGGAAAGACATACTTCACTACTGCCTGTTCTGGATGGTTGAGGGTACAAAGCCTTAAACTTGAACACCCTGATGAAACAATTTCAACACCGAAGTCTAGAACTTGATTTTTACAGGCAATTGCAATTCCAGTTTACGTACCAAGCATTATTGTTAAACTGAGTAGGTAGGGTTGAGTTATTTTTCAGAACTGTGATTCTAATAGCAGTTTATAAACTCAGAGGAAAAGCAGCTTGACTTTGTGTTCTCAGCCAAATTTTCACTTGGATTTATCAGACCCACCTCATGTGGGTTGGTGTTGGCTGGACTGAAGTTCCACATCCTCTTAGGCTTCAAACTGTTAAATTGTTTTTGGTTGGATTTTTGTTCCTAAAGATCTGCCTTACACTACTCTCTTCAAGATACCAAATTAAAATCTATCAGAAAATAAATTTCTTCTATCTCAGTCTTAGCAATAAAAAAGGAAGGCTCCATGCACAGGTGAGTGCTGCAGAGATTCATATTGCAGTAACTAAATAATCCAAATAGAGCACGTTACTCCAGAGTAAATAGAATATATTAATCTGTAATTAGTCAATGATGTTAATCTGTAATCACTATACAGGTTGCCCAGAGAGGCAATGACATCTTGTCATTGAAGATATTAAAAACCTGACTGGACACAGTCCTGAGCAACCTGCTGTAGGTGACCCTACTTCAAGCCAGGGGTTGAACTAGGTGATCTCCAGAAGTGCCATCCCACCTCAGTGATTCTCTGATTAATACATAACCCAAGAAAAGCTTCTCAGAAGTCAGAATAACTGTCTCAGACCACAAAGTCCTGTGTCAAAAAAACAGGCCAAACCCAATATTGGACATTGTTCTGAACAGTGAATTATGGAAGCTGAAAAACAGTCACTGTGCAGATTGCAGTGGTTATCATTTAGCTGTATTTTCCATATTCAAATGAGATGATCAGAATTTAGGCCTGTATGAGAATAGTCTTCAAAAACAATCAGTCACTCTACTGAGCAGAACTATGTGTTTAAGTTAGGCTCTTAAGAAGACACCAAAAAACTGTTGAAGGACATCCTCTTGAATGCCTAGAAAACCATGGATCCACATTTATTCATATCTGGATTGGTCAGAAACTATCCAGGTCAAAAGGAGATATGAAATCAGTGATACATGTATATTGCTAATAGGTATGTAAATGAAAGGAAAACGAGAAGGCATTGAATAAATATGTCAGGGCAGGTAGTTGACAACTGATAAGAAGGGCTAAAGAAACCAAGGGTTATAGAGTTAAATGTATTGAAAACACACTGAAAAAAACCAATATAACTCAGAAAATTATCAGGCTATTACAAGAATCTGCTCATTGTCCAGTGCATGTTGATTAGCAACATGAATAAAAATGTAAAACTTTTACTTAATAAAACTTGATCTTGAAACAATACTGATCAGTAATTTTAATCCAGCAGTAAGGAACACAACAGACCCGGGGACAAAGAGCACAGGCTACACCTCTGCATTATGGAAGAGCTCTTTCTCAAAAGTTGTAGCTGACAGTGTAGATCAGAGAATATGCTTTGTTAGAAAATCTAGTTTGAAGTGCCTGCCTTGACCTCTTTTACCTGAATTTACCCCTTTGGTTGCATGAGTGTGGGCGTTTGTCAGGTCACTGTGTAAAGCAGATCAGGGAGAAGATCTAAGCTCCAAACCAAAATAGACTTTTTATTATTCTTTCTAAACCAATCTTTTCCCCAGTTCATTTTATGGCAATGCCTACCAGTTCTCTTGAAAAAAAAAAAAAAAAAACAAACCGAAAAACAACAGCAACATCTGAGTTCTTTAAAAAGAACTCCACTTACTGTGAACAGTAAGTACAACCCAGGACAGGAAAGTATGGGAAGACTCCTTGAGCTGTTGGGAAGTCTTTGGTTGATAGTGTTTTTACTTAAATAAAAAGTAAATAAAAAAGTACATGGGTCTCTAGTATGTCTTTCTGCCATATTTTTTTCTGACCCTGGGCAGAAAACAGCTGGGTCAAAAGGAGATATGAAATCAGTGATACATGTATATTAATGATAAGAAATGTCAAGTCAAATAGCTGGGAACTGATAAGAAGGTCTAAAGAAATCAAGTTAGATATTGTAGATAGGTATTTTTGTGATATCAACCTTATTTGTAGATAGTTGAATCATCTGTAATTTTTGTCTTATCCCATTATTTATGAACCACATTTATTTCAGGACTCTAGAATCAGTTTCTCATTTTATTATTATTATTTTGCCTCAGATTTGGGAGTTTAGTACAGTGTGATCATGAGTTTCTTTGTGTATATGTATACAATAACACAGAAATTATTTATAAGTAGAACAATCACAATGGAAGCAATTTGTGTGAGTCAAAAGTACAAGCAAACCTCAGAATAGAAACATGATGCCACAGCCGTTTTCTAGTAGTATGTGAAACTGCTGCCAATTAGTCTAACAAGGGAATATTTGTAACTATCAGTATGGAGAAATTATGAATGAAATTTACACAAGTTATACATTGCGCACAAAAAGGGGAAACGCACAACTGCCCCCCCCCCCCCCCCCCCCCCCCCCCCCCCAGTCTGTTAATGCACTTTTTTTCCTGGCATAATGGAAGGCTATATATGTTTTGTATTCTTCTGGAGAGATTTCTGTATGTGCGTGGACACTTAGTTCTGCTTGAGTGCAAGTCAGCAAGCTGTCTCAGCAGTTTGTATTTCAGTCTAGCCTCAAAGTGGAACCAGGCTACAGCTTCCCCACACTCTTGCTGTTTAAGTTTTTTACACTTCAGCTTTTTGTGCTTACATAAAGCATGTCCTGCATCTCAGTAATACTTCTTTCCTTACAGCAGGGGGAAAGTATCCCTGGCACACTTGAACTCAGAATAAGAAATCAGAGTGTTTCAAGGAGCAGTAGGAGCTGAGGTTGCCGAAGGTCCCTTGCCCTTTATGGGGCTGACCATTACAGCATGAATCCAGTGAACAGGAGCAGATTTATTTGCTGCCACAGATGCCTGGTTTTCTCCCCCATTCATTCATTCACATTGCAGTTGCATCCAACTTTTAACCATTCCTTTAATGTGTCTTTGAGGTATAATACTTTTCTGAGTTCTTAATGTAAACCGCCAAATCAGGGTTACAAGGTCACAACACAGCTTTTTTCTGCTGCTGTTTCTGTCACTGTCACCTAAGTGACATTCATCCCAAAACACCTCCATACAAGAGCAGCAGTGTCCATGCTAGTTACCAGCTTGAAACAAAATGGCTTCACTCCTGAACCTTTTCCTTTTTCTTAGTTTACAAGTCTTGTTTATTGCAAAGGCATTGAGTGAGCTTGTGACAGGGAAAACAAATGTTACAACAAACTTGCTTCAACATATAAATATATACTGTGAAAAAAAGAAGGCCCCACAATATTCATGACTTATGGTCAGGGAGAAAGAAACAATTTTGGTACCAGCATCTCCCTGAAGGAGGGAGAGGAGTGATGAGGGATACTCATCAAAGCTCCTGAAGAGCAAAGGCATTTGCAGAGTGCTGCAGTGCCCCTGTTGCTGTGGTTTAGGAGCGGTTCTTTAGGAACTAAAGGTAGTTGGTAATTTCTGTGCTGAGAAAGTTTGCATGTACAAACTTAAACATGAAAGTTCTTGCTGTGAGCTCCTCGCTGGCAGCTATTTTCATACCTGTCTCACCTATCCTGATTGCAAGGCTATCAAATAGCACAGAGCCATGTTGGAATTAGATTTGCTGAGAACAGTGACACAGAGGTGCCTGAGCTGGCTTTTCCCCTGCATTCCACCAAGTATCCCATGTCCCCTAGGCAGCCACCCCCCTCAGTCAAAAGCTGTGGTAGAGTTGACTTGGCTTGATGGGTTTCATGCCTGCAGTCCTTGGGAGCAGCCTGGCAAACTATTAGCTGGACTTCCCCACTCCCCGCCACCCCCACCCCGCCTCTCCCTACCCTTAAGTCCTTAAGTGGCTGTGCTCCTTGAAGTTGTGCAGCTTTTATGTAACTTAACAAATAATCCTTACAGGAATGTATGGTACGAGGTTGGGTGCAGCATCCCACCAACCTGTGTTACTTCCAAATGCAAACGTCTGTATTTGCATAACACAGCTCAGCACTGTATGAATTCACTGGCTTGAGTCAATGCTACTGTGGAAATCTTTGCCATTGTGCATTTATTAAGGTCTGTAAACCAGTACCCTTTAAGAAACAGAAACTTTAAGGAGAGCAGTTTGCATCACAGTATATAATCTTTGTGGTTTCTAAAGAAAAACTTGTCATTTTCTGTGAAACAATGATGTTCTTCCTCTGTCCCATGCACATAAAATTTTTGTGTGGTCTCTTAATTCCCAACGATTACGATGTTTAAAAATGAATTTCATGCCTCTTGTCCATGCAACTTATACTTTTATTTTTTTTTCTTGAAACTGTCTAGTTTTGTTGAATAAAGGGGCAAATTCCTTGCGGTTCAGCAAAGTGCATTTGCAACCTGCTGTTATTAAACAGCTAAAGCTGAATCATGATAGGGACTTTGTTGTCCTGGTCCCTGTCACTCTTCTCTTATTTTGCAGCTACAAAGAACATGTTGTTACGTAACTAATAAAATTTTTAGTGTCACAGCAGGCAGCTAGTGAAATGCAACTGAGAACTGGGTTATTTTAGTTAGGAAGAACATGAATATATGAGATTATTCAGATCCGCTTTATTTACAAATAGAAAAATTACGTATTTTAAAGAGCTCTGGAGAAGTTGTTCTTGGCAGCAAAAGTCTCACCAGCTCCCTTTGGGCAATAGGTGTCACATGTCACAGCTCAGGTGTCTCTGTTTAAACTCATGCTGCTATGAGTTCATTTGCAGATTACAATCTTTATCTAAAAACTCTGTAGCAGAACTTTTGGTTATTGCTTTTAAACACAAGTGCTCAAAGTGGTTCTGGTATATTCATAAGCCCGTGCCTAAATAGAAATGGCCTGATTTGCAGAGGTGTGATCAGTTCTAGGTCCTATTGAAATCAATGGGAACTGATGAGTGCTCAATTCTTTTGAAAACCAGGCCATTTATATATAGTTGCCTAAATATGGCACCCAATTTTGAAGAGCTTGGCTTTAAGATCATATACCATCTTCCTGCTTTTGATATCTGGGTCCCTGCTGCAAGAAAGGGTAAGAAGGGTAATGAAGAAACAACTGTAATGAAGAGACTTGCCAGAGCACCCAGGAATATTTCCGTGTAGTTGATACCCTGTGACTATAAAAATATTTTTTTAAAATCACTAAAAGCAAGTTTCCACTGGGGTAAAATTTCCGCAAAGCAAAGTGAATGGCTACTTCTGAGCATAATTTATGTTTATTATGTTTGTAAGAAAATAAATCTTAGATGGAAGATACAGACACAAAAAAAAACCCTGATGCCAGAACAATCCCTCTGTACAGATCTATTTTTTTTATCTTTCTTATTTCCAAACTAAAAAAAATGGTGAAATGCATTGGTGTACAAACACTCACTTGCTGACCCACCCACTTCCCATAATGTCATAAAAACAACTTTTATTAAAAGCAACTATTTTATTTTAAAATAGTTCAATTTTCCACCATTTTTTACAGAATGTATAACATTCTTACATTTTTCACTTAATATGCTGCAAAAGAGAAAAGAATTATGATCTGTTATTACAACTAAAGCTTTGCCAGATAATATGGTTAGAGGCTTTAGTAATGCCCACAGAATTCTGAGGAACTAATTTCTGCCATGCCATTAGCATCCTCCCAAGGAAAGCATTCAGAGCCTTCAGGATAGATTTTACTCATGGTTACACAACTGGATGAAGGCGTGTATAACTGATTCAAGAAACTGAGTACAAGCATAAGCATTAGAAACAATTGTTTTTCATGTTGTGGTCATAAGATTACAAAAAGAAACCAACTGTGTGTTGGTTGTTTTTTTTTTTTTTTTTTCAGTTTTATGAGCCCCCAGAAGCTGCATTTCTGAGCTTTTCAGGCCAATCATGAGAGTGACTGACTTGTATTTTTCAGGTTGTAGATTGGGAAATGGTAGTATTTATCAACCGCTTTTCCTCTGGCTTTGTTCCATGTGGATCCTCCTACATGTAATAAGGTGTAACCTCTGAATGTCTTTTGGGGTGAGGACTTCGCCTTTATGGATTTGCTAGGATCTAATAATGTTTAAGCTGACTTGTGGCCTTCCTCTTGGATAAGGAAGAGAAACAGGAGAGAAAAGGTGAATGCTTTTCTCTTTCCAGCTAGCTGTTTTCCTGAAAGTTGTAGAAAAGGGGTGTACTAAAGCCTGCCCTTTTGTTCCCTCCTGCTGGATTTCGTTTAAAAGTGCAGTGACAAAGGGGCATTTTATGAGATTCACAGAAAAAAATGCTTCTTTTTTTTCCCTTAAGAGACCAAGCTAAAGTGTAATTTGATTATCACACAGTTCTAGAGTTGATGTTTTGAGAAAAAATGTTACAAGTGGATGAAGTTTTGAACAAGGACAGAGAATGTTCCTTCAAAGGCAGAAGTAATTTTTCTTTGCCCCTTTTTGGCATGAAGCCAATTTTGAAACTGAATAGCAAATTCTTTCTGGGCAGAATCAGTACTACTTATTTAAAGCCGACCCTATCTGTAGGTCAGGTTACTATGGGCTTAATTGTAACTTGTTGAATCATTTAATTATTGCCTCTGAAGTGCACTCAGATTTGAAACAAAACTTCTTCTCAATTTAAGCAGCCCTTTGCAGTAGGGTCTAAAAGACAACAATGAGGATCACCATGGTTTAAGATGACAAATATGTTGTCAGCAGTTGTGTCATGTTCAATAATGTAAATGCATTTTAACTATGGGATCTCTTTTTTGACTGGTATGTATTTATGAATTATATGTATTAATGAAGTAAATGAAATTCTATAGTTTAGAAGTAGAGACATGGTTTGTTGTCCTTCAGTATACTTCAGGGACTGGGAATATTCAGACACTATTTTAGATATTTTTAATGGGTTGCATGTTTTAATGGGTAAAATACAGAATACCTTCTGGAGAAAGTAAAGCCAAGAAGGATACTTTATTTAAATTATGAATAATGAAAAAATTAGGCAATAAATTTCACATAACCTACCTAGACTGTATTCAAAGACCTCAGCATCTCTGAAGACTTTGTTATTCCCACTACCTGAGGCCCCTTCCTATAAGGTGATGGGTTGTTATGCAATAAATGGAGTAGGTAACTAAACTGGTGTGAGACATATATTCCCGTCCTCCTCCCCAGATCTTCTTGTTCGGAGCAAATGCTCCCTTGCTTATCCAGAGCAGTAAGTAACCTTGTCCCTTCTGTGACAAGAGGCGCTGATCTCGGTACAGACCCACTAAGCAGATCTGGGTGGGCGGCAGGATGTTGCTGCTTAAGCTCCACTTGGAGGGAGCAGCCTGGGGGATGCTACCTCGGGAAGGTGACAGCAGGCAGCCTGGAAAATGAAGCAATTGCCCTTGGAGAGGCCAGGTGGAGCTTAGAAATGCAATTGATTCAAGAACTGTCAGCCGCACCGCTTCCATAATAAGATCCTTTTGTTGGTGATTTTACTTATCTGTTCGGATTTATCTTTTATTCACTAAGGTCAAGCAGGAGACCCACTGGCATAACAAAAACTGGAATCGGGATAGAGACATCGGTACTTTAATCTCACTTATCTGCTGTGATACACCTTGGGGTGTTAGTCATGTAAAAGCAAAGTTAAAGTACTGGCATCCCAAATCCTTTTTTTGTGTGGTTATCTGAAAGGGGAGTATCTGCACAGTTGAGAGGCCTTAGCAGTGTAGATTAATCTTAGGACATGTAACCATTTTTAGATTTAGAGATATTTAATGGGGATTTATTGTCATTCCATAAAATCCTTCCAGACCACACAGATACTTTGTTCCTCTGGCTTTCTCTCAGAAAATCTGTTCTCTGTTCTTAGCCTTCCTAAGCCTCTTTATTGCTGCTGTTGTCTTCAGCTGTGATAGTGGCCTCCAAACGCAATTAGTTTCTGTGTCACATTGACAGCTTTACACATTTATGGTATGTATTACCTGGAGAATAAGGTTCTCTGCACAGATAATATTGTTCTTTTAGGAATTACAAAAATACATAATGACAGAACTGCATGTCCAAAAGGTTGTGCACCTTCCCAGCTGCATCAGCTTGTATCATCATATATTCTTGCACAGCTACAGCAACAGACAAAATAAGCTCAATTGGAGTAGTGCCGAATACTGTTTTGAGAGTCTGTATTTCTGTCGGTGTTTCTTAGAAGGTGCCAAATCTGGTAGCCCAAAAAAGTCAAGGCTATTGCGGCTCCATATGCCCAGGTCCAGCCAGTAGCAAGACTGAATATGTATTCCCAGTAGGTTACACATGCACACAGTAGATATACAGATAGATACACATACAGCCAGCCAAACAGGCAAAACCATCGTATTCATGCAAACAGCCCATTCCCATCTCTTACAAAACATACATTGCAAAAGTATACACATACACAACGTGGATCCCACCAGCAGCTGGGCTCAGACACTCAGTATGCCCAGTAGCTGCCCCTGGGTCCTTGGTCTCCCCAATCAATGACACCTAGACATGCAAACCCTGGGTCCCACAGCCCTACACACCCACACACAGACAATACACATGCATGCACCCACAATGGTTCCCTCCAAGAACTGGGTTTAGAAACTCAGTCTGCCCAGTAGCTGCCCTTGGATTTCTGTCTTCTGGTTACCTTGTACACAGACACACATACACAGGCACACGTTTGCCCAGTACCTGATCCACCTTAGCACTAGCCAAAACCCAGACCTCATATGCTGTCCAGGCTTGGACCCCTGGCACCTCCAGGACCCAACTCACAGACCCTTTGGTCTCCCCAGTATCCAGCCTAGACTTACAGCCCCATTCTTAAGGGTCTTTTCCAACCTGAATGATTCTATGATTTGACGATACTTGGCTCCCTGGCCTCTTATCCTGCTTACCAGCTGTTCCACCTTGGTGTTTGCTAGGAATTTTACACTGACTTACACACTCATGTGCTATACATACATGCTGGCTTTCCTATTTGCCAGTACCGTGTACCTGTGCTCCCACTCCAGTTCCTGACAGTTAGACCTGCATGCAGACACAGGCACGCGTCTCTGAAGGCACAAAAAGTTAGACATGTAGTTTAAAGAAATTAGTAGCTAGTTAGCTATAGTGGAAGATTTATTCTTTCATAACACTGCCACTGCTCTCCAAAAAATTATTTGGCATTCCCAACGGTAGTGGGAGAATCTTTACCTGCTTTCTGTGTTGGTCTGTTGGGAAGAGAAGACACTGGGAAATTGCAAGAGTGAAGCGGCTTTCCTTACCCTGTTCACTTACCCTAATAGTCACTAATCTGTAAGGATGCTGCTTCCTTTCTCTCACTTTACTCTCACAGTTAAGTTTTCTACAAATACTCAAATCCAAATGAAATGTGCCTGCATGTGTCCTCATTGTCATGATGTCCTCTGCAGCTTTCCCAAGGATGGCAATGAATGGGGTGTCAAGAGGAATCCTCTTATCCTCTGCTCTGATGACTGAACAGAGGAAGCAGGAGGTTGTGTTATTGAAGTGAAAAATGCCAAATAGCCACATGGAAAAAAACCACCTTGGAATACTCAATTAATGATAATGTAAATATATTCAAAACTGGATTTTAGTAAATAATACTTAAGACGAATGATTGCAATATTATTCATATGGTTGTTCCTGAGAAATTGGACTCCATTAGTTAATACCTTAACATCAGGCATGAATAAATTACAGTCAAGTTTTAGTCTTTTTTCTTCAGTCAAGAAAAATTCTCTCTCTTGCACAGAAAGATGATAGTGATGTAACCATTTCAGTACCTTGAGCTGACTGTGAGTTCAGAATAGAGACATCATGAAAAGTGTCATTTTCAAGTTCTGGAGGAGATTTAGAGAACAGCAGAACATAAAATGTCAGGCAATGGTTGTTCAAGTGAAATTAATGGTATATTGGTTTTGAATGCCGTATAAACATTAGCAAAATTTAGTATATTTTACAAATCTTTTAAAAATCTAGATTCCGTTTTCCTGCAGTCTTAATTGCTGTAGATTGGAAGGCATCTTCTCCTATCCTAGAATGAGCTTTACCCTGTAACTACAACTTCTAATGTGAAAAATATAAAAAGTCTAAGAAGTATCAGCAGATGTGAAGGCATGTTTTATTCCAATCCTGTCTCAAATCAGTTTGCTGTGCTGTGTCAGACGTGAATTTGCTTAAAAGCCATTAAGCTATTTTATAGCACCACAGTTAGGAAAGGTAAGAAATAGGTCTAAAGGTCATTTTGTGCTTATCCCTGCCTGAAAACCATTTGCTAGTGTCTCGCAGTTGTAGTACATTGTGTGGGAAGACACAGGCATGCACACCCTCCGTTATGAGCTCTGCAGTCTTTCAGGGTGTGTGTTGTGCTCCTGTAGCTGAGCATATGAGCATACACTGTGAGCAGGAGTGACCTAACATTTCATGTAGGTCTCTCTGCTGCCTCCCCCAGCTTGCTCTTCTCTCCTCCCCTTGGTTTTGTTTGCTCACAAGAGAGCAGTGAACAGCACTACTGCCTGCATGAGTTGGCTGAGGATAATTTGAAGGATTCTCTTGCTGTTGCCTATTTCCTTGCATGATAAGAAAAGTCCTATATTTGTCTCTGTTCTCCGCTCTAAAGATATTATTTGTCCTGTCAGAGGGTAAACCTTCTGGATCAGGAGTTTATTCTGATTAGTGTACCACCGTGGGGTTCTGTGAGAATACAGATTTCAATAGCATCGTGTTTCAGTGAAACAGGCTGCTGATATCTTTTCTTTTCCATATTACCAAAGGGAAATTGAGGGGTGAATAAAGTATGTGACAAGCAACTTAGAAAGGTAATTTAGAGTCTTATTGCATTCTGTGTAAAACCGATACGTTTCCAAGTGCAAACTAAAAGTCTGTTTGAAAGATTTATGCTGGGGTTACAGTTGAGAAATACCCTTTTCTTTTTAGCTATGTGTCTTGCAGCTGGGTTTTGAATTGCTTGGAGTCTACTAATCGGCTTTACTGGTAGACCTGCTGAGAAAGCATTGCAGTCATCCAGGCGAAGCACAGGAAACGTACGGATTAGATTTCCGAGTAATTTTTGGACATAGGCAGTATGAATCAGTGAGGAACGTTTCATAAGCATTGACAGGCCAATTTAACAGTGGCAGTAATGAGCTCAAAACCAAAAGAAGTAAATTATTTTTCCTTTCCCATTTATTCTGAGATTTGTACTTTGTTAATTTTCTTAGACCTTGATAGGAGGATGGATTCGATACCATCTTCCACTATATAAATTCTATATGCATTTAGCTGTTTTGTACTTTCATGTGAAAACCTGCCAAAGTCTGCACAGGGTAGGTTCATCTCTGCATGTTCACGTAAGTGTGTGCAAGACTGGTCCATTAAAACCCTCAGGTGACCTTTGTGTCCAAGTTCAAGTGTCAAAGCTGTGTTAAATACTTTATTTATAAATTAATTTAATATAAATTAAAATTTAAAATAAATACTTTATTACTGATGCTAATGCATTTGCCCCGGGTTTGAAAATGAAACCAAGAATTGCAGTTCACTGTGTATTTCAGATGTGCAAGGGTCTTCTGCACAGTAGCATGGAGGTGAAGTGCTGGTGTGCAGTCCTCTCCATCTGCTCATGGATGAACCGGTGGTGGGAAAAGGGGAGCTGGCTTCAGGAGCCTGGGACTGTGCAAAAGGATGGGAATCTTTGTACCTTGCCAAGAGTGTACGAAGTCCTTATTCTGTGTTGTGGCTGGTCAAGGACAGCCTGGATCTCTAGATGAGATGTAGAAAAGCAACATTTGGCTGAAACTTGGTGCTAGAGCTGTCATCTTGGACAGACATTCCTAAAATTGTTAAAGCTGGCTTCATGAAATAGCAAAATAGGCCTTTAGTCACATATGAAACATCAAGGGTCTTGTTCTGCCGTTATGTCTCAGCAGATTACTAGGTACCTCCAAAGCAGTGAATCCATATCTGGGATGCCGGCTGGTGCTCAGGCAGGACAACTCGCTCACTAACTCTCATGTGCTCTGCAGGAAGAACTCAGAAAAGCTGTGTTTATTTCTGTCCTCCAATACTCCCTTTCCCAATCAGAAAGTGGACTGATACTGCTAAATACCCCTAACTACTACCAGAAATCCTTCAAAATCTTATTTGGAGGGTCTTATTTTGACTCCTCACATGTTTTAACCCATCCTGTCTTACTGTACTGATGTTTACTGATGTTTTTACTAGGCTCCCCACAGTTATTTATAGGCATTTGTTGTTTAGTTCCTGATGATTTATAAGATTCATGTGCTAATTTGCATTTCCTTCTGTTAGTTCTCAGTTTGGTCTGAGTATGGATCCACTTGAGAGAGATAAATGTTCATATATAAGAAAGCCCACAAAGCATATATCAAGGGTTGGGTGGTTTGTTTTTCCTTTCTTTCTGTTTTTATGTAGAAAGAGAAATTCCAGTTTGAATTTCTGGGGTGAACAGTGCCATGTGGTCTTATCTTACTAAACATATCAGTGCATAAAATGTCTCAAATAATAGTAAAAATAATAGTCAAAAGGGAAGGAGAGGTGGCTAAAAGCACCCCTTCAGAAACCATTATTCAGCATGCATGTTGCCTGTACGGAGCAGAAGGGGCAAACAGTCTACTACCACACTAGCACTACCACAGAACATGGGATTTAACTGGGACCATTGTATAACTTTCTGGGAAAACAAAAATTTGACAGGTTGGGAATGTGGTGGAGGTAGACTAGCCTAGATGGTCTAGTAAGGGAAAAAACCCAACAACCTCTAAACACTTCTTTTTGTAAGAACAAGAGAGTCAATAAGGAGTGTATCAGAGGTACTTGTTTTGTATTTTTAGGCCTTTCTGTTACTCAGAGGGTCAGCTCAACAGACTTTTAGTTATTGAGCATAATTTCAGGTGTAGTTTTTCCTTTATCACTTAGACTATTTTTAATTGTCCATAACTGTTCTCTTTCCATGCAGGGCAAAAGTAGCCTAAGAGAATGCAGTAGGGAGGGGTTATTTCCAAACAGACGATTAAACCATTCCACTAGACAATTACATTAGACTGGAATGAATTGCAGCTATGGAAATGCTATTACTTTGGTGAGTTATATGCAACGACCCTTACAGAAGGGTGTAATAGGGTTTGCAAAATCTAGATGCAGAAGTACCAACTTCAGGGAAAAAGAAATAAAGTAATTGAGGAGGCTCTTGGGTCTGGTAGATGATTTGAAGCAGGGTGTCCTCCACTAGAATGTAACAGAGTGAGCTAAAATCAGAATGGATCTATGTTTTGACAGGTGACAAGATAACTTTCCAGTGATGCCAACCCAACTACACAAAGCTAAAATGACTGACAGACCCCTGTTTGGTTGGCTTTGGGTTTTTTCCTGTTAAGTCAAGACAACTGCTAATATGTTTAGAATAAACTACTTGCTAAGTGCTTTCCTGGATTGGGACCAGGGAATGCACCCAGCATTTTTCAGGATTCATCTCCCATATAGCCTATGAAAAACCCAATATGGCCAGGGACTATCAGCTGAGTAGCGCCCCCTCCCCTCCCCCCCCCCCCCTTTTTTTTTTTAACCTTTTTAAAACTATCATAATTAATAGAATTTTATTGTGCTAATGTTGTTGTATGATCTGAATGCTTAATAAGACAATATGAAGATTCTACAGTCCACATTTGCACTGACATCGGTTCTTTAAGAAATAAATCCTCTCTGTTGTGCTTATGTTTCTAGTTCTTGTAGATTTCTAAGGGAAATGTGGAACAACTGTTTTTGAAAAATCCTTTACAATACAGTGTTTCTGAGCAGTGCTTTCTAAATAATCCATACAATTTCACAGATTCTTCAAACCTTGCAGACGTTCTGGTAACATCTTTGAATTACTCGAGTGTGGAGATGAGTGGGTGTACTCGATAGAGAGGAGGAAACCATGAAAATAACCATGCTATGTGAAACAGAGATCGTGTGTTAAATTTGTCTGGCTTTGGGTTTTTTTGTGTTTTTTTTTTTTGTTTGTTTGTTTTAATTTGTACTGAATAGGCTCTCTCACTTCTGCACTTAAGTGTGGGGGTTTTTTTAGGCTATATCCAGTAAAACTGAATGCTTACTATGACACGATGATCCAATATGATGGAAAAATCAGGCAGACTGAAAGTCGATGATAAATTAATTCAGAATATTAAAACTAGACTTCCTGGCTCCTGTGGTTTCTATGAAAGTGATAGAGTATTTCATAGGGGCAGTGCCAGGTTGGACCAGCAGTGGCACTGCTCTGTTTGGTGTCTGACGGAAGAGGCAGGGTCAAGAGACACCAATAACTGCATTGTTATTAATTAATGCATTAAAATGATGGACAGACCTGTTTGCTTGGTTGATTCCCGCCCCCGATTCAAGACACCTGGTTATGTGCTTAAAATGTTACTTGCTAAGTGCTCTACTGGGTTAGGCAGAAAAAGCTCATGCTGCAAATGCCTATTTCGTTACTGAACAAGTTAATTTACAAAGTTCTGGCTTGGTGGAGAGCTAGGGTACTGTTGTGGACTGGGTATTCACAGAAGGTGGCGAGGCATTTCCATTGCTAAGGCAGACCAAGTTAAGAGTTTTCATGAGTGTGGTCAGTTTGGTCATTCTGACTTTTCTGTGAAAAACAATAGCAAGGATTAGTCTTGTGCATATATTTGCTGTAGAATTTTCTGTACAAAATCTGCTTGAAAAGATGAAGCAATCCTTATCTGTAATGAGTATGGTACATTCAAGGCTCCTTTTGCTAGTAGTGCATTTTTGATCAATTAACTATGTCTGAAACTGGTCTATAGTAGGTTAATCCACTTTTCTATCTACAGTCTTTCCAGAATAATAACAGTATATCCCTCATTAACAAAAGCTAACAAGCAAGGGGAAAAACAAAATGTTCCAAGAAATAAAAACTGAAGTGAGTAAGTAGATGCTGTGCCTGACTTCCCCTTCAGCTTCACGCCACTGCTGAGGAATCCTCCCATCTGGTCCATCTTTTGATGCACTGGAGGAAATAAAATGCAAACTCAGGCATGTGAAATGGAATTTCACACATCCAATATAGCCAGTTAATGTGATTCTTAGTTTTCCACTGTTTTGGTGAGGTTGGAGTTTTGTGGCAGGAGAAGAAGGGTTTTTTTCCCCAATTATTTATTTCCTTCTACTATACAGATTACTTATTTTGTAATCTTCTGTGAGAGCCAGTTAATTTAGAGATACTGGCTGAAAGAGAGAAAAAACTTAGTTTCACAGTGTTTCTGAAATTAGCATATGCTCTACTGTCAGGGTAGCAAACCTAAATCACATAAACCTCCTTAAATACATATTTTTATTCCTAGGAATGCAGTTATGAAAAAACCGCACCATAATTCAGAATACTTGAGCTGTCAAAAATTCAAATTCATAAGTTTATGAATACCCCTAGATGGCACTACATGCTTTATTTGTTCAAAAATAAACAAATACTATATATGTAAATAAAAACAATATCATAACATTTAATGATGGTCTCTAAAATGTCAGTTATATAATAGATTCCATATTTTCTCTAATAAAGGTGTCTAATGAGTTTTTTGTAACATTCTTGTGTGAGGATTGTCTGATATTATACCAGTTTTTTTAGAATTTTGTTGTGAAAAATTTATACAAGGAAGTACGTGAATACAATTTTTCTTTTAAAAAGTATAAATATTTCACTAAAATATGTTTGCATTTTTTATTTAGATTGTAACATGTTTTAAAACTTCCCTAGTAAAGCCATGCCAACAGTGAGAGAAGGGACAAACAGGAGTGGACTGGGTCTGAGTGGTTGACTTGTTTGTTAACAGTAAAGGCTTTTACAATAAAATTTAGGTATAATGAATCAAAACCATTATGAAGAAATAATGGGGTTTCTCCTACATCAGGTGACAGCCATGTTTCTTAAGATAGTGAGTTAACACATTCAGCAGAATTTAAAGAGTAGACTTTTTAAAGGTAGGTAACAGGTGTTATGTAAGACAAGGTTAATCATACTGTATTGAAATTAATAGGAAACTGGCAAACCAATAAACTATTAACCTAGAATAAATTATCCTAGTTTGGGTTTTATTTGCTTATATATTTCTTTCCATGTGTGGATTAATCCTTCCTGGTGACCAGTTAGGTTTGCAGTATGTTATTATGTTCTTCTTTTTCACCTGTTGATTACTTTTATTGAGGAACTACCCTAGAATACAAAATCTGGGCAAGACTACCCCATAGGTTTGTGTGGGGATAGATGACCTCCACGAGCCTGCATCAGCTTTTCACGCAGTGCAAACACAGGGCAGTGCAGCACCAGGGCATCTCTGTGTGAGTACCCAGGCTGGCTCATCATTCACATCCTTGCTGCGTGGGGTCTAGGTGCCAAAAGAGTCTGTCAAGAGAGCAGAGGAGCTACGTTTTTTGTTTCCTACCCTCTCCATCCCCCCAAACCAGGGAAAAACGCCCTTGCACATTTGTGCAGCACTCTCTCAGGTTTCTTTCTGGAAGGAACAAAGATCTTGCTGGCCCTTAGAGAGGGCAGTAAACCCAACTATTGCAGTAACATAACCGAGAAAAAACTCTGTAAGGGTTTTTAGGTGCTAAAACAAGAATGTGAGTCTTCCCAGGTGTCTTTTAAATTCAGTGGAACAAAAAGATTCTTGCAGAGGGCAGTATCCATCATGCAGGTTTTCTGCTCCAGCAGGAGGATTTTTCCATTGAGGGTGCCCAGCTGACTCATTTAGTGAGAAAGGCAGAAGTCTTAGGGCTGGTCTGTGTTTGTGCTATTAGAGAAGAAACAGGTGAGAGAAGTCTTCTCTGGTTCTTTTTGTTAGCTTTTTATACAGAAGTGTCTGCCATATGAATTACTGTTGTGCTCCAGTTGGTATGCTATATATCCAGGTATAAGTCTATGTATATTTATGTGTAGGCATTTCAGTGTGATCACAAGTATCAACAGTGTTAATAAGCTTCAGCTTCAAAAGGTAAAGGATGACAGCTGAGCTGCTAGCGATATCCAAGAGGAATCTGTGATAGCATTTCTCAGTAGTCATTGCTAGTGGTGACACCTGGACCATTGCTGGAGTAGCACTGGGGAAGGTGGCTTCAGTCCTGTTGGCTTGGGCATAATTGTTTCTGTGACATCTGGTGGTGCAGAAGAACTGAAGTAAGCAAAGATGAAAACCACAAAAATCTTTAACTGTGTTCTAAAATGGTTAATAATAGTCAGAAGACACTTCTACTATTAATGCAGTGTTTCAAAATGGTGTTTGTGGGACCTTTGTCACACCAAATGCTGTAATGGAAAAATAAGGCTGAAAGCTGAAGTGATGGGGGTTGGGGGGAGGCACCCAAAAGCCTACTGGATTAAAATGAAATAGGCTATGTGTTGGACAAGAGCAAAATATTCAGACATCCTGGGTGTTCATTTTATGCATTAATCTGCAAGGTTATTTTTCTGAATCCTTAATTAGCCAGGTCTAGGTGATATTGCAAGTTGCTTAGTAGGGAATTTTTTGTACCTTTTTTAAAGTTGGTGTTCAATAAGTAAGAATAAGATTAACAGGAATAGCAAGGAAACCTTGTAATGGGGTTGTGCATGCTCTTTATGCTGGTTTTCAGTGCTTGGTGATTTGGGCTGTTGTTTAGCTGTATTTCTATACACAAATTTAACAGACAGTGATGTCCTTTTCCTCTCAGTTTCCTACTAAATAGTGTTCAAGTCCACAGCACTTATAAAAGTGTATCCATGTATTTTCTCTTAGGTCATCAGGCAAAGATAGAAGACTAGTAAATACCCACATGACAGTAGTTTTCAGTTGGTTAGATAGATCCATTCTCCATGTGAATCCTGTGTAAACTACAAAAGATGCAAAATCTACTAATTTGTCTCTAGCTCTCTTTTCAGAAAAGGGTATGTTCATCATCATGATTAATTTTACTGCTACAGATAAATGCCAGAACATGAAATACAGACTGGCATAATGTTGCTGTTTGCTGGTAGCAGAGACATGTATGTTCTCAATGCCAGGAGTACAGACACACAAATAAAACTTGAACTAACATTTATTTTGATGTATATGTAAGGAACTGTTAATGGATCCTTTTGCTGTTTCAGACATAAACCCAAAATGTGCAATAAACCAGGGAATAATATTTGAAATTAACTAAATTCCATATGAACCAAGGCTTTCCTGTTTCTGCTATCTTTACCACACAGTTATCTCTCCCTCTTGGCTGTCTGTTGGATTCAGGCCTCCCAAATCTTTTCTTATGGCTGGGACACAGTAACTGCCATTGAATTTAATTCAGCCACAAAAGGACAGGGAAAATTAAGTGAATTTCTCAAACCAGAGAAGGCAATACCAAACTCCTACTTCTGCAAGACAAGGATTTCCCTAGGATTCCTGTAGGTATCCTCCAAAGCAGCTCTGTATATTCTCTAAGTAAAGAGCTTTATGAAAGTAAAGAAGAAATGGGCCAGGTGGAAAAGAATTGTGTGTTGAGAGTGGTGTTGTTTGGTGCTGTGTTTATAACCAGAAACAGTGCATTTGGTGGTGAAACATTGTTGAGGAGTGTGTGCCTAAGGTTAGAAGACGGGGTTTGACTGCATAAGAGCTCCAGGCACATATCAAAACCCCGGTAATACTTACACATACAACAGTGTCATATGTCATCTGTACATATATTTATGTATGCATAAATATACACACGCTTACACAGATGTTATCACATATATGTTAGTACATTATATCCAGCATCACAAAACAAATTGTTCATGCTTTTTCCATTTTAACAGTTGTACTTGAATGAAGAGGAAAGATCTAACAGTACACTAATAGAATAATGTTCTGCTTGTTGCTGAAAGGGAAATACTGAGAAAGCAGATAATTGTTTTATAATTGTGCTCCTTCAGAAAGGAAGAATCAGTAATTACTGAAGTGCAAAGGGAAGACAAATCAATTGAGAGGAAAACTAAAAAGTTTGAAGGGAAGATTTTGGAGATACCTGACTGTGATTTAAAGACGATTTAGTCTGTGATTACAAAAACTTTTCCATTTTTAAAAAATAATTATAAACTTGATCAGTTGTTTTGTTTTCACTTTCAGAGCTAACATTCACTTCATTGTTGCCATGATGCAATGAACTTGGTTCTTGAAAAAAAGAGCGTAATTAATTATTTTAGATTTTTATTTTAGATTATTTAGATTTTTAAAATATAAATAATATTTATCACTGTTTCTCCTCATGTAAAGACACTGAGCATCCTTACTTCATAATCTTAGGGGAGTAAAGGGAATGAGCATTGCATGTGGAAAACTGTATGTGGGAAATATATGTGACTTCCTTGTGCTGGGTGCACAAGAAAGGGTGTAGCAACCCCAGAGGCATCCTCTGTCTGCTGTGCAGACACTCTTTGTCCAGACAGCTGGTAGGGAGCCAGGGACGAGCTGTGGTGTCTGTGTCTGCTGCTTCTCAACAATAAGCCATCCTGCAGTTAGTATTGTAAAGACGCATAAGTGCACAGAGTAAGTGGAGGTCTTGTGCAGAAAGCACAGTCTGAATATGTAACACGAGGCATGTTGAAACAGTAAGACAACCGCTTTATTTATTTTTAATGTGTTTATTCCAGAAATAGAAGTCAGATGGTTGCCGGTCAAACTGTAAAGGATTTCGCAGAATGATCGTGCTTGTGGGTTGTGTTTGTTTTTTTTTCTCTTCTTCTATTTAATGATGAAAATCATGGCATTTTAATGTCTGGAAAACATGTGGGTGACCCAGGAATTACTATTATTTGTTCTGGGTATCAGACAGGGAAGAAAAAACTATATTTGGCAGGTTGATTTATAAAAAATGGCAGTTGTTTATTGCTGCTTCTGGGGCTGGGAATATTAGAGCACGTTCGAGGCAGATGGACTAGCCAAGTCACAGGGTCATTTGGGCAGGTGATAAATTGTCCAGAGTAATTTCAAAATTGTACTTCAGGGAATACTGCCTCGTAGAGAATTGAGTAAGTGCTGCTCCACATTCAGCAGTCTTTTAGAAAACTGCCCGCAGCCTGTTTTCATTGCTTACAGCCTGACTGCAGGGCAAGGACTGGGGCAGGCAAATAGTTTTCACAGCTCTGTAAAACCATGGCTTCTCTTTCCTTCTCTCCAGCCCTTTTTCCTTCCTTGAGTGATGCCACACACACACACACCCCACAGGCACACAACAGCTGGAACACATGCAGCTGGAAAAGTATTCAAGGATAAAACAGTATCTGGCTTGCAGGATGGGTTTGCTTGGGAGCTCCTTGTATTTTACGTTCATATTTTCACCACCTCATTAGAAATAAGAGGGCCCATCACCTTCCCCACAGAAATGTTTCAAGGCACCTCAGCTCTGTGTAAAGGGCTCAGTTTACCTGCCCCAATCATGACACGCGGGCAAAGCTGTCAAATGGAAAAAATGACAAAACCCTAATGTCCTGGCACTATTGCCATAGTAGAGGATGTCATAAGAGGTTAGTGGGGAAGGGCCAGCCTGCAGTCCCAATGGTGGTGGTCCAGTGCTCCTCCCAGCACTCACCACCTTTGTTGTTCAGGAACGCGCTTCAGCATGGATCTTGCTGACCTTGTATGAGACACTGTCACTCAGTGCTCCTGGTGGTGCTACCTGAACAGTGTGCAGTCTTACTGAGCCCATTTCACACATACTGAGTTGTTTTTTGCATATACTGGTTACAATTGACCTCCTCTCTCCTGCCACCTCTGCATTTTTTATCGTTCTCTTCCTGAGTTATTAGCTCTACCATGTGCAGACCAGGCCTTCTGAGACACCTGCAGCACCTAGTGCTTGGCTGCTGCTGCCAAAGCATATTGTAAAATTAATCTCAAGTTTTGTGGGTCACCTAAATCACAGTAATATTGGCTTGGATTTGGAAAATTGTCTCAGTGCGGTAGTTGAAATGCTAGTCTTTTGATGGCCACCATTGGATACAAACACTCTGAGAAAGGATGGATAGAGTTACTTGCTCTAAATTGGAGAACCTTTTCTGGATGTTTTTTGGATGTAATGTTTATCTTCTCTGTGGGAGAGTATGAAAAAAAGAAGGAAACCAAAAGAAAATACTGCACAGGCACACGGTATAGACAAATTAGAACATTTGGAATGGATGGACTGAAAATGTACTGCAGGGATGCTCTGGGGAGCAAGAATAAGAGAAAGCACAGAAACCAGAGGGAAATTCTGGTCTACTTACTGAAAGTAAATCCTTGTCCTCCAGATGTTTGGTAACAGAAAAGCTTGCCTTTAAAAATGCAAGTGTGTCAAAATCTCAACACCAATTTGGTATTGCTTATAATCCACAAAGAGAAAGTATGGATACTCTTTTTGTTAAAAAATTTACATGGTACTGCTTTAGCAATCTTTCTTTTGTTTTAAATGTGAGCTATATATAGAAAGCAGAAGAGGAGAATGTCAGGAGGTTAGAGCTGTACCAAATAAGGGCTATATGGAAACAGACTGATGGAGATGGAAAGCAGTAGACTGCAGCAAGTATTCCTATTAGAGAAATGCATTCAAACAGCAACAAGAAAAATCTCTATCTTTTGATAGCAATGTAAAGGGAATGAAAGATAAAACTAAAAATCCCCAAAGAAATGTCCCGAAGTTTTCCTTCTGTTCAAGGAAGAATTAAAAAAAGCAGGGCTACATGGAATAATTCAAAGAAAAGCATGTTTGCTTCAAATTCTTAGTCTCAATTTTTGCTTCAATGTGTGTCCTTTTCATTGGAGGCCAATCATTTATTTGGCTGTCATATATAAGTTAGGTTGCTCATTAGCCAGTTTGATTCCAGCTAGTCTCTGGTGTCAGCAGTCAGAGAAAACAGAAAGAGGATACTGGAAAGAGGCGGTGTGGGGGCTAGCACACACTAAACCCACTCAGAAGCCAACAGGTGAATGCGGTCTGTTCCCAAGGGAATGTGAAATGAGAGATGTTTTTGCTTTGAACTGTTGACAAACTTGAGCATTGCTCAGTGTTGTGTGCAGTATTGCAGCACAGCACTGAACCATAGTCTGTGGTGTCAAGGAGGAGGTGGAGACAGCACCAGTCTGCGCTGAGTACCGGGCTGTGAGAGCGCTTTAATTGCCAGTGTACTTGTAACAGGTAGGGTCTGGAGATGGGAGTGGGACAGTAAAAGGCTCTTCAAAAGAGAAAAAATTCTGCCACTTTTGGTTTTATAAATCACAAGATTTAAGAAGGCAACCAAAATTACTGAGCCTTCAGCAATGCGGTGTAAGAATAGGATATTGCCCCAAAAAGCTCACTGCTGGTTGCTAAACCTGTAGGGCCCTTTGCAGGACACAGGTTGGATTAGGTTTGTGGAGCAACATGCAGTTGATTTTTTTGGCATACATTTGCATCCATAGGAGGAGGCTGCAGACAATCCCACAGACAAACCCCTGGCAGTAAATCAGTGCAAGATTTCACGGAAGGAGTTCACAGAAGATTGTTCCAGTTACTAAGTTCAGGGTGGACTGAAATACTGCTCTGAAGGAGAACCAGCAATAGGACGTAGCTGGCAGAAATGTTGACATGCTAAATCAAAATACATGAGAGGACAGAGGTTTTCTGGGGACAAATAAGGAGATATATTGTCTACCACAATGTGAATAGCTAATTGAGAGCATACACAGAAACAGAAGTAATTGTGCCGAAGGTGTTTATTCGTATAGCGTTCAACAACAGATCACTCAAGACTCATCTCATAAAATCTAAATGCAATGATAAGATGTTCACATCAAACCTCCAAAGGCAGACCATAGGTGATCACCTGGCATCACTGCAATGTCGGCAAGGGCTGCAATAGGGAAACAGAGCCAGCCTTTGCAAAGTGCAACCTAGTGAGTATTTTGTACTTGGAAAATGGGGCAAAATATTCTGCAGCAAAGTTTAAACGATTTATAGCCAAAGGACAATTTGAAAACAAGGCATGTTGAGCATATCCACCAGAAAACAATAGAAAGCCACTGCTAAGACAGCCAAGGAAGTAAAGGGAGATAACACATATCTGTGTCTGGAAAGGCTGAGTCCTCGCATTACGCCCTCAACAGGAATAAATCTGACGTGGTGACTGCTGAGCTAGGGGCAGCCTTCCCAGGGAGACAGCGTGCTGTGACAGCAGAGGCACTGGGCAAGGCTGGCGTGGGGCAGCTTGCCCTGCAAATGGGCTGGGAGAAGAGCACGCAGGGGCACTGCTGTGCTCAGCCGTTAAGCAGCGCAGAAAGCGGCGACAAAATGAACGTGCAGGAGGGTGAAAGGCGAGGGAAAGGGAGTCATGTTGGGATGGCCAGGGTCTTGGTGCATATCTTGCAGTTCTCCTACTGGAGTCCTAGAAACAGCGCAAGAATGATAGAAAAGAAAGTCAAGAAATAGGGGGTGGGGGTATAGGAACCTTAATTTAGAGTAAAAAGAAATTACATGGTATTGTTGTTTTTCAGTGGAGCTTTCCGACTAGACTTATCACTTCTTTGTGTAGTTCATATTTGTTGTTGATTAGTTTTAGTAAATAATAATTTAGTAAATAATAATGTATGACATTTTTGTGTACGTTTCAAATTCATAGGCTGACATGTTGTGTCATTTATAAAGTAAACGGTCTTGTTGCATTATTCATATGGTGAACTACAGCTAGACATTGTGTTTATCGAGGTACTAAAAAAAAAAATTAAAAAATTACTAAATGTAAACTCTCCCTGGAGAGACTATGTAATAGTAAGTACCATGAGAGGTACAATGGTTTTACATATTAGGCTTGCTGTGTACTAACAGTTTTCTTTTTCAAAATACCTTTGATATTTTGTGTATTTTATTTTGTGATATTTTTTTAGGATTCACATTGCTTGCTCTGCTGCCCCTTTCAGCACTGTGGGAGTGATTTAATGTAGTGAATAAAATGCTAAAACAGAATTAACTATGTTAAAAAACCAGAATTAATTAATTAGATAATTTATTTAAAAAAAAAATGTCAAAAAATCAGTCCAGGCACAATATCCCCTTATCAGCACGTCATCGTTATAGCACTAAAACACAAAATCTAAGTTGATCATGCATTTATTCCAGAAAAATTTTACTCATCAGAAGCAAGTGTTATTTTAAATAATATTTTGGAAATAGGCAAAAATCAAAGAACCCAAATAGGACTGTAAAAGAATGCTTCTTCCTGTAGTTCCTCTTTTCTGATACAACTTGTATGTCTTTTCTGTAGGTTTTTTGTTTACAATCTCTCACTTTTTCATAGGCTATCCTTATGAGAGCTTTTGAGTATTCAGAACTGTGTGCATGCATGCACTCGCTTTTCATAATAATGATAGCCATGTATTTGCCAAATGTTGAACTTGGTTGCAAAAATAGTATAATTCAGCATATGAAATGTCTGCTTAAGACAGTTTTTCGTACTAAACCAAGTAAACACAATATTTTATAAAAGAGAGTTCTATATGCAAATTTCCATAATGATTTCTTTAAACTGGTAATATTTTTCAGACTACATGAAGTTTTTATCAGGCAACTGAATTTTTAATTTCTGCTCGCAATTTTGAGGCAAAATATTAAGACTATGATTCTGGTGTGTTCTTCCTACCTGGACAGGTATCAGTTCTTTTTTGGTATTTAACTTTTAAAACCCCAAAAAAGGTCCCCTATGTAATTTTGAGTGACAGTTAAGATTTTTAACTGTAAGCTTTGTTTGCACTTCTCAGAAAAAAGGTTTTCTATAATGCAGTTCAATTAGCCTTGTAATTTTTAAAATAATATGTCCATATTGTGAAGCATTCACTTAGGCCTCAAATGATTGATAAGCAATTAGCACAATAATTTATTTACATATATACTTCTAGAAATTATTTGATTTTTATGTGTGTGTGTGATTATGATATATGAGTGATTTGATCATATTTGCTATCCAAGATTTTCAAAGGAATAAGTGGATTTTGTGTATTTTGGGCTTTAAGGATCCAGCTGATAAAGACTTCTGACTTTCGCATAGTACTATGCACTAATCAGCCACCTTGACTTCTATTGATAGTCTTTTTTTTTTTTTTTTGATAAGGATTGGCCTATGAACTCTTTTTTGATTACTATAGAAAGCAAATTTAGATTCTAATATACTATGGAATTTTACATATTTTATTCACCACTTATTTAATCTTAACTGAAATATATAAGCATTAAAGTGTAACAATTGCCTCAAAACCCAGCATTTTGGGGCTTTTTAAAATGAAGTTATTACTTGCTATTAAAAGAAAGCCTTGTGAATCAATGTGGTCCTGAGACCACATTGATTCACATCTCCCAGTCCACAGGAAATTTAACATAGCAACTTTAATTTTAAATTCCTTGCCCATTATTTCCATGTTTGGAAGAATATCCTCAACAGCTTCAGTAAGACACCAACTTAAACTCCTCAGGTGAAATATTCTGCATTATTTCAGTGCTTTGCTATTAGATCATTATGTCACTGTATTACAATTAGGACTTATTATTATATATAATTCAAAATTATATTTTGAAATTCAAAATTATAATTATTTTGAAGATCAGATATGTGGCAGCGTGACTTTGGGGGTAGGCATCCTGTAAAAAGAACTGGTAATTTAATAATGTTAATGAACCATCCCCTTAAATCTCAAATTGTTTGGATTTTTTTTTTTTTTTTTTGGGGGGGGGGGGGGGGGGGGGGGGGGGTTAGGATGATGTAAAAGAAAACTTTATTTTCCTTTTATTCACACACTTTCATTGACTTCCCAAGCCTGGTTCTGGCTGAGACAAGGGAAGCTCCTTGAAGTACTTGCAGCGTGTCATGACATACAGATTTAGTGAAAAGAAAAAACATAGAATTGTTTTATAGAAACAATAGTTTCAGATACAATTTTATTAAACATGCAAACTTTGAAGTTTCTGTGTACATCTAATCTTCTGGTGCTTTTCCTACTATCAGAAAGTATCTGATTTCATTTCATATTCAGAGTTCGGAAGTTAAAACACAACTACCTTTTAAAAAAATAAACAACAACAAATGAAGCTTAGGAAAATACTGAGGTTGAAAGAGGTTGGTTACCTGTGTCCCATTTTTACAATGTTGTTTATAAAAATATGTTGTTCTGGGAAATGCCGTGACTTTCTATGTATTTATAAATACTGCCTGCAGTGTATTCACTTTGTGTTTATCCATTTTTATTGAATCTTGCTGTTGGATTTGGGAGTATGGGAATCTGAATTGTGTCCTGCTGGTTTTGATGGCAGGTGCAGGCAGGGCACTGCCCTGTTCCTCTCTTTAAAATGTGTGGCTCAGAGGAAAAGACCTAGCCTGCTGGGGGTAGACTGTAATTATCTCCAGAGTTGTGCTTTAAAAATGGAAATCAAAAGGGTTCACAGGGTTTGTGAGACCTGAGTGATCAATAATGTCGTAAACCAATTTTATTAGTCATGGCACTTTTTCTGAAAACTTTGGTAATTCCTAAGGTTCTCCCTAAACTGTCTCAGCATTTTTTGCACAATTTATAGTAGATTGCTTTATAAACACATATATGGTATTTATCGTTTTATTTCACATTCATTAAGGATGAAAACTGCTTGTGTAAGTAATTACAACTGGGGAACATAGGCTTCAGAAGCTGATACTGATTCCTAAAGCTGCTATTAGGTACCTGACAGAAACATATAGAATGACAGAACCATAGAATCATCTAGATTGAAAAAGGCCTTTGAGATCATCAAATCCAGCTGTTAACTTCATGCCCTTATATTTTTATATGTTGTAGTCAGTGATATTTTTTTAGGATTCACATTGCTTGCCCTGCTGCCCCTTTCAGCACTGTGGGAATCCCTGCCTTGGCCTTTCTGTGGGCAGATGAGTGATGATGAATAACTTGGTTTTTTTTCTCTTGTTGCTGCCAAAGTACATCAGCACATGAATATGAGAAACTCTTGCTCAGCTAGTAAAAAAAATAATAAAATCATAAATAATATTTCAGGCCATTTAGGTACTAACTGTATCTCCAAGCTGCCTCCTTTGTAGGATATAAAAAAAATTATAAATTATAATAAATCAAATGCTCTCTCTAGCTCAGCTCCATTCACAGAGGTCTCCAGCTTGAGTTCAGTGATGCTATCACTTGAGATACTTGGCCCGTCAAGAAGCTTGAGCTGAAGGTCAGGTGATGTTGTTGCTTGAAATAATGCTGAAAAGGGAACAGAGCTATACTTCCAGATGACAAAACTCAGTCTCTGTGCTTATGTGTGTAGTTCAAGTATTTTTTGCCATATGATCACTCTCAGTTTAGTACTATGACTTGAGAAGAGCTTCAACTAAATTTTGTCCCAGAGGCAGGCTGTTAGTATTGCATGTTTGTGTCTTTCTGATAGCTATGAACTGGGTTTTCTTTGTTTATTTTTACTTTGCTTCAGTTAATGGACATAAATTCTTTTTTTAATAAGGTACTTTCTGTCATCAATATAAGTGATGAATGAGATAGAACTCCACCTCTGTAAAAACACAGCAAAAATTAGCACTGTATCTTTTATTTCAGGATCCTGAGTTTTGTCATTCCTGGCCTGTTTTCTTCGTTGTAGAACTAAAGTGACTGTTCCTCTCTATTTGGATGTCAAGACAGGTCACACACATATCATAACAGGATAATAAACCCACACGTTTTAGCAGTGAAGTCATGCCCTCTATCTGAGAGTAATATATTAGTATGGCATTGGCCAATTCACAGTAGAAAAATATATATTGCAGAATTTGTATTTATAAATAGATTTTGCTTCCTGGTTATATGTGACCTTTCCAAGACTTGCCTAAGTCTTTCTTCAGCAAAGCAGTTTTATTAATGCTTTCAGGTTTAACCTGGATATGGCACACTGTCACATTTATATGTTGTTGTGCTGTACTTTTTGCTCCCTGTACAGAAACTGGCTTCCATTTGTACATGCCTTGAATTGGAAAAAATGGAACTTCCGTTATAAAATCCAATGTCAGATTGGTTCCATCTAGAAAATAACAATTTTTAAAGGTCACATAAAATAGGCTTTTTTCCAGATATGTTTGATTAAAAATAGTTTGTTCTGTTTATTAAATCACTGGTGTTTTCCCTTCAGGGTGAACTAAAGCAGAAGCAGATCTTTGTGTTTGTCATCAGCTTAAGGTCACAAATAAATATAGATTAAATAGTGTTGTATATATTTTCTACTACTGAATTATCAATGATGAATTATATGTCATAAAATTAGGCACACACACATCAGGAGTCACTGAGTATGAAATGTTACTCTGAGGGCATGTCCAGGCATTTCAATCAGTGCATGTTTACATCTACTTACACAAATGTATTTCCAGTGTGCAATGTAGCAACCTGCAACTCCCAAAGAAACTGGCTTTGATAGGAGTTGGATCAGACCCGTAGTATGCCAAGTGGTATTTACAAAGAATGTCTTTTGAAATCAATTGGTGGAATATGAAATGGCTAAATAAAAAGTGATGATTGCCTTTCATTGTTTAAAGGGGATTGAGAGATGGATACTTAAAAAGAGTTGTTGTACTCTCACTTGTATCCTTTTATTTCCTGGTGAGCTTTGTTACAACCAGTAGCTTAAAAGTGATCATTTAGCTCAGGTAGGAAAATTTGGATCCTGTGGTTTATAATCTCAGTCTAGTTGGTGCTCTGAGGGATAAACCTAACAATACTGGACTAACCCAGAGATCAAACCAAAAACCCCTTGTCATTTTTCTAACTCTTATTTTGCCCTGCAGTCTGTCCTGAGGTTCCAGCATTGCCCTTGGTACATACAGCTTTCAGCATTCTTTCCAGAGCCTCCATGCATGTGTGCAGCTCTTTCTGTCTCTCTGCTGTGGCTATTTAATATTCCAGGCTCCACACAGCTCACTTAATATGAGTGTCATTTCCTATTGCTCAAGGCATGGTGTAAATCCTAATTTGAAGATTAAACCCAAGCTAGCCTTTAGTATTTCTGAGGGGTGGAAGAAGTGTCTGGATGAACTTGGTATTGTGAGATTTGAATAAATTTTCTAGGAAGTCCTAAGACTTTGTCTTTCTTTCTTTTTAATTTCTTTTTTTTTTTTTTTTTTTTTTTTTAATCAGAATTCGGATAATTTAAATGCATCAATTTTGATAATAAACTGAACCTAAAGATCAAACTGAACTAAAAACCACACTAAAAATATTACATGCCAATTATCAGAAGGCAGAAGAGGTAACCTGTGCATTCCATGACAGCAGTTCAACATATTTTGTGTTCCTTTAGCTAAACTAAATGTGTACCATTAACTTAATATGACAGCCCTTCAATACTTTTAAGCAAGTGGGTTGATAAGACTCAGTTTTTCTGTCTCAGGCTCAGAAATCAGAGTTAGGAGGACCAATTCAAAGTATATGCTCCACTGTAAATGTGAGGAAGGAATAATCTGCTTCCTGTTTCACATGTGGGAATAAAAAGTCATCAATAAAGTGTGAATAAAAACTGAAATAAAACATGTGAACTCTGGATTTCTTGAACAATTTCTTACTCCTCTGTGACCAATGTTTTGCCAAAATATTAGAACTGTTAATCTGTGGTTATGTTTCAGCCACTGTCAGAAGCATTGCCAACTCTAGGCAAACGTTTAAGGTTTCCAGGGTATTGAGAAAAAATACGAAAATAATATGGGAAGAGATGAGCTCTCAGAAGTTCATAAATTAAATTTATTATTAATCATGATTTTGTAGTTTAGGGAAACTATGAAAAATTACAGTATTATAGCAACCCCACCCCACCAAACATGATAATAATAAAAAGTATCATGCATAATTGGAATGAAACTAAGTAGTAAGCAAAAAGGAGAGCTATCTATTAAATCTTTCCTATTATGTGAAATAAAAATATGGAAAGAACTAGTTCTCAAGGGAACTTGAACTTTTTCTGAGTTGCAGTAATCTCATGTCACTCCAGTATTTTTTTGAAATGTGTTGTCGAAAATTTGCGCCTAGTGCTGGTTAAGCTGAATATTTAGGTATGAAATTGGAAGTCTATATAATATAAAGTGGCCAGATTTTTGGAAGTGTTTTATAGCTGCAATTCCTGCTTATTTGAATGGCATTTGTGAGTGGTGAGTGTCCAATGATAATCAGGCTATTTATATTTAACTACCTGAGTAATGGCGTTCAGGAGCCTAACTTTAGTTGCATGTGTTTGAGGTTTTTTTTTGTTATGAATATTATCTTGATAGGACATCTATTCAAACAGAGAGATTTAACCACACATCTGTACTGCAAAATCAAGGCAAATCAATTTGTGATCTTCCTAGATTTCTTTCTATCCCACTAGAGGACCAGCTGATGAGCCAGCCACCATCTGCTAAAATGAGTAGCAATAGCTTTCTGTCCTCTGGTTCCTCCTTAACAAACTACACTTCAAACATCTCCCAGGAGTTTTAATAAGGTTTATTTCATTAATACAGGAACTGTGCTTTGTGATTACAAAAAGAAAATGTTATAAAAATAGGACTTCTCTCACTACTCTTATTTCAATGAATCACAATCAGTTTCTGAATAAGAAGATGAAATATTAAACATGCAATATATGACTTAAATCCACAAAACAGTGTGGCTATTATTTTTTTAAAAAACAACACACCCCCATCCAAATGAAATTATGTCAATACAGTACCATGACTCAATATGACTGTTCACTTACAATGCATGCTTTGGGTATTTAAATATTTTTTATTTCAACCAAGCACACATTTCCGTAAGACGTTACTTTTAGGAAAAAGTAACTCAGTTTTTCTCTGCTGGAGAGAGAATATGCAGAGATGTTTTAAAGGTTTTTTAAACATTTGCTTAAGATTTTTCTTATGAAGTTATTGTATTTAATACAGAGTGATCACATTTATTAGAACAGGCTACACAAATAGACTATATAAACAAAAGATGAGCAATAAAAATATATTATAGTTGAAATGCTGATAGAACATTACCATGTTAAGCAATCCAGATAATATCCAGAGTATGTTCATGCATTTAATAATACTGACCCTGAACGCTAAGCTTCACAGGAGCTATTTCTAGAGTGAAACGTTTCAGAAATGATGGAAGGTTCCAGTGTTGTATACAGACTGTTGCAGTAATTTCCTTTGCTGGATTTGGTTTCACATAAAATTTTTAGTATGTTATTGTTCTTGCAGCAAATGAGCGTTTCTGCAGAGGTACGCTACTAATGAAAAGGCTTTGAATAAAAACATACATTACACAGTCATGCCACTGTGGCAAGATAGAATAGTTCTTGCAGAGCCCAAACCCAGTGGCATACCTCTTCGGTTCAGCAAGGCCCTTTAGTCTGAACTCATTGCTCCAGATGTTTGGTTTGAATTTTAGTCTCCCTTTGTAATATCTCTTTCTGTGTCCTGGTTCTACTGGCTCATTTGGAAAGGCTTACTGAGCTGTTGCAGTCTTATGGGGTAGACAGGGAGTGATACATCCGTAAAAGCCAGGCAGAGCTTGGAAATCCTGAAGTAAATACCTCGGCAAATCTATCCACCTGCTTTTTCTTTTTCTTTCCCTGCCTCCCCTCTTTTTTTTCCCTCCCAGTGCACATTACCCTATTGTACAACTTTAAAATGTTAAATTAAAATGTACCAGCACAAAAAAAATAAATCTTGGAAACTCTATATCAAGATACAAGCTTTGCAGACTATCTCTGCAGTGTGAACTGATGCCCAAAAGTGGGCTCCATGCAAGTGAAAAAGCTGTAGATCATCGTTTTTATGCAGCTGCGATCACAGGATAGATGCACAGTCTGTTGTGGTGCCTAAGCCTGTAATTACAGAGGCAAGATAAAGATTCAGGAGCCTTGGGTTTGTGCAAGTGCTGCTTTTTGAACTCTGGCGGGTTTTAGAGAACCAGATCTTCCCCTGTTTATCACATACACCTAGGTGCATGATTTCAGAAAAAATTCCCTGTAGAAATGAAGATGTTTGTGCTCGGTTTGGCTCTGATGTTTGTGACCCATTTTTTAAAAAACACACAGGATCCAATACATGAATTATTCTTCAAATCTGGTCTTACGGTAAAGCCTAATGGGAATACTGGAGGCAGTATGAAAACAGTGTGGGTGGGAACTTTGATTTTTGTCCAGCCATAGTGTAGAGGTGTGATAACTTGCTTTTCTGGAGCAATAGAAGATTCCTGGGGAAGTTGTGATCTCTGTGTAAAATATGTGTTGTTTCTGTCTGCACTTTTTCAAACAAATATTCTGGGGCAAATCCTGCTTTCTCTGACAGAACTTCTGTAACTTTTCATGTGATTGGGAATATATCTGCACTTTGCAGTTGTGGTATAATAACCATGTAGAGAAGGTGTAATCTGAATAAGTGGTAGTGTTCCAAAAGAGTAGTTGTCCTTACTATTTTTTCCAGTTCTTAAAAATAAAATTATTTCAGTTCAGACATCTACTGTCTCAGTTCATATCATGCTGCTAAAACTGTAGCTATTGAAATAGCTGAGTGTAAATACATTTCTTAACAAGACAAATGTGTAATGGTAACACTTTTCTGTTTGTTTCCATTTACAGTATCTCCTAAATATCAATGTCATGTTTTCAATTTTGACAGGAGCTATATGGTATTTGTATAAGACATGACATTTTGAATAATGTTACAAACATCTGTTTCCAATGTCTTCTCAAACTGGGATTTGGAATATATTCTCTTAAAATGCCCTAGACTGAAAAAAATTTTTGAACATGAAGTTAATGTCTAAGGTATGTTAACACTGTGCAGGCTTTGCATTTTGGAACTCAAAACATACACCATCATTTTCAAACAAGGATGAACTCCCACTAACAGAAAATGATGTTGAAAGGTACTATAACATGCTCTCTATATTTGCACTTGCACTCATTTACAGTATGGGTACTTAATCTTTGCTTTTAGTTTAGGTGTATAAACATTAGGATACAAACATTGTCTCTGTCATACGTGAATTCTTATATTTACAAATGCAAAATGTGATGTGCCAATATGCCTGTATACCTCTAGCAATCTGATGGTTTCAGCACTAAAGCCTCTGATTTCTATGTCTGTCTGTAAAATTAAATATTTTCTACTTAAAATTCCATGAAATACCAACTGGACATTCTTAATTTTCTAAATGGAACTCCTGCTGAGTGATAATTATGCATATTAGAACATAACATATTTGTCTTGAGTTCACGGAGTTGAGTAGTAGCTAAAGAATATGCCTGTATTAGTAGTTTGGAAGTTCTTTAAAGCCACTATAGGAGAAAAATGCTAACTACAGTGTTTTACCCCAGACTATTTGGAAGCTGACTGCTGCTGTCCATGCTACAAATTAGCCCATGACAAACCTGAAAATGTCTGTGCTGTTTCTAAGCATATCTGTATAATTTGCTATAAGACACTTTTCAGATACAGTTTTGGGCCACTCACTTTAAGAGGGACGCAGAGGGGCTGGAGCGTGTCCAGAGATGGGCAGTGGGGCTGGTGAAGGGTCTGGAGCACAGGTCTTATGAGGAGTGGCTGAGGGAACCGGGGGTGTTTGGCCTGGAGAGGAGGAGGCTCAGGGGGATCGTACTGCTCTCTACAACTGCCTGACAAGAATTTGGGGGCAGGGCTCTTCTTCCACATAACAAGCAGCAGGACAAGAGGAAATGGCCTCAAGTTGTGCCAGGGGAGATTTAGATTAGATATTAGGAAAAATTTATTCACTGAAAGGGTTGTCAAACATTAGAAGAGGCTGCCCAGGGAGGTGGTGGAATCAGCATCCCTGGAGGTGTTTAAAAAATGCATTGATGCAGTGCATAGGGACATGGGTTTAAGTATTGGACTTGGTGCTCCTGGCTTAACAGTTGGACTTGATGATCTCAAAGGTCATTTCCAACCTAAATGATTCCATGATTCTATGATTTTTCGTCTAACAAAAGGGGAATATATTGAAATCCAAATGATTATATTAATTTGATATAACCTTAACTACTACATGTGTAGTAGCCACAGGATTCTCAGTATTTTAAGAAAACTGGTAATGATTAAGAGTGATGAATTACTTTTTTGTCATTTTGCTTGGTGAACTGGTACGCGCAAATTGGATAGTGTAGCAGTCCAGAAATATGTAAATCTACTTATATTGCTTCTTCACGCAGATTTTTGTGCTTTTACGGAGGTAAGAAATGCAAAGGTAAATCTTTTCTGAACAGGTCATTGAATTTGCATCTCCCGCAGCTTTCTGAGTGTTTAGACACTAAGTTCACAGACAAGTAAAGTTATCACTACCTTTATAAGCTTTTTTAATTTCTGAGAATTTCTTCAACTGAAAGGAGTTTTAGGCTTTAAGAAAACTTTTCATTTGGTGAATTTTTATCCAAAATGTGCTTTTTTTCAGTAGCTTATATAGCACTGATATGCAGCAAAGTGTCAGGTGTGTCAGCACAGCCCAAATTAATGTGCCCAAATTAATGGTCCTTGCTGAGAAATCTCAGCTTTTTTAGAAGTTCAGGATGATACTTCTTCCCCTTTAAACTGCCGAATGAGAATTAAATTATTTGCATCATGTACATCACCTGTAATTTGTTCCCACAGATTTTCCACATGACGTACGATCTGGCCAGTGCTGTGGTGAGAATCTTTAATCTGATTGGAATGATGCTGCTGCTGTGCCACTGGGATGGCTGTCTGCAGTTTTTAGTACCATTACTCCAGGATTTCCCACCAGATTGCTGGGTGTCCCTAAACGGTATGGTTGTAAGTATTGTTCATTTTTCATTGTGCTTTCTAAACATTATTTTTCTAAACAGTTAGCTTCAGAATTAAGAGTAAAAATACATGCAGATTAATACACTGCCCTGCAATTTATTCAAGGTTACTTTTATGTTTTGTTGGCCGGCTTGCTAATGACTTAGTTTGTTTTGTAGCCTCATCACTGATACAGTGATATTGACTCATTGGCAGTAAACGAGCCAGAAAATACTTTCAGTTTTAAGGTAACTCTGTCATTGGGCATCTGAAAACATGTGTCTCTCCAGTTTTTGCAATTTTAGAATCCATAAAACAGCACCTTTACTGCAGATTGGCATCTTGCTAAGTCCCACATATTTCTATTGTAGAAACATAACTATTTATTCCTTTAAGAACAAGATAATACACATTACTGTAGAAGCTCATTGACTGAGGTTGTCAGTCATACAGACAAGTATTTGCAGTCATCAAGCAACAACTTTAATGACAAGCAGCATGTTTGCTGACATCTCATTGTGCAGCTTTCCTAAAAAAAATAGTGACATCTCTTCAAAAATGTGATTGCTACAATAAAAAGTAGGTCACCAGGATGCTGACTGGCACATCTTTGCATTCTGCTGCATTCTGGGTTCTGCTTTGTAACATCTTCCATCTACGTTTACAAAGGGTATTTTGCTACCACCATGTTAAAGATCTGAATGAAAACCATGCTAACAAGTGAAAGGAAACCTTGGATTACACTTAATTGAAGTATTTCACTTTTAAAGAGCACTGAACTAGGGAATTCTCTCTTTCATAAGAAGAGCTACATCTAATCTAGAAGGCTGTGAACATGCTCAGGGAGACCCTTCTTTTCTTTCTGCCTGCCCACAGTGAGGTTTTCTTATGGAAACAGTACTTTATCCTTAATGGCCACATAGGCTTGGAAAGATCCTTTCCAAAAGTTACACCATTTTTTTTTTTTCTAGCAACTGAATCTGTTACTGTTTAATCAAGATTGTAGGGAGATATCAAAACTGAGCAAGATTATGTTCACAGCATCGGCAGATAGGCAGTATTTTAGTCCTATGGCAAGAGAAAGGTTTGTGGACTGCCAGCTTGGAATCAGGAGGATATCTCAGGCTACTGCTGGGGGAAACAGCTAGATCATTTTCTGCCCCCATCCTGATGTTACAAGACATTTCCTGATTGCTTTCCAGGCTCTGGAATTGAATTCTAATTCTTTAGCACTGAATACAGACAGAGAAGCTGTCATGGGATATCAGTCCTCTGAAATGATGGAAGGAATAGAAGCATGATGGTGATGATGGTTATATATTTTGCTGGTGTATTCAAAGTCTAACCAACAGCTGACTTTGGAATCTGTGGGGGCTTCATGTTCATGATATTGCAAGAGCTTTGGGAAGAGGGGTGCCTTACTCCCCTGGGATACTGTACCATGCAACAATTTAATCTACTCTGAATTTTAAAACATTTGTTACTGAAATGGCTGTACCTAATACTAGGATTTGGACGCAAATGCTGTTGAGACAGAAGGTCAGATAAGAATCTTATTTCTTCTGCCCTTGAGTTCTTTGTCTGTGAACTGATAGCGATGGCCATAGCCAAAGGCCAATATTGTCAGGAAAAGAAGATCTTGCCCTAGCCCCAGCTCATGCACCTCTCCGTCAAAGTATTCCCTTCTACTCAGATTTTAGTTAGTGACTTTAGTAAATTAGTAGGTAAAGATAAGTCCTTGCACCTCCATACATTTGGAGTTTTGTTCAGATTTGAGTCAAATAATTCTGAAATACATCTACCCAAAGGCAAAATTGTCCCTCCTGAATTTCAGTCTTTTTTTGAGTAAGGGGTGTGTGTGTGTGTGCGTGTTGTATGAGCATTTCCCGTGTTGCGGATGGTGGCTCTAATGTACAAACCTCAAAATGACATTGTTACAAGGACTAACCTCAGGCTAATACACCAATTTTTCTCTGAAGCAGAATTTTAACACTTATTCATTGTGATCATTTGCTTGAAGACTTACTTAAGCCAATGTATGCTCAACGACAAAAAGTTAGTTTTCCAATATGCAAGGCAGTTGCAAGCCAAAGCGTTTGCAGATAACCTGATGCTAAAGGAATTAGGATGCCATGAGGATGACATGCTGTCTCCTCAACTGACAGCCCAGCGTACCCTTCCAGCCCATAGTTCCCTCTGCCTTGTACATTAGTTGCATCAGGTTGCAGAGTACAAGAACTTCTAAAAGCTTTCTAGTGAAAGCTGTTTCTTCTGTACAAGCTGATATGTGAAAGTAATCAAATTCCACAGGCATGATCATAATTTTAAATTATAAATACAGTTAAGAAAAGTAACAGGTTAAATTTAATGTCACAAAGGAATAGGATAATGAAACCAAGCTGCATTTTTGCTTACTGTCTCTCTAAACAATGCAACTGAATGCAATTAAAGCAAAACAAATTGGTTGGATCTTCATCTTTGAAAGGATGATTAAAATGTCATAGTGCATCATGAAGTAGACTATGAAATGAAATAGAAAGCCTTCCCTGTGGAAAGGAGTAAGAACAGCCCTGGTTAATACTGCACCAACCTACAGCCTAAGTAGTTCAACAGAAGTGTTCAGATGACATTTGGAGCCTATCTTCAATAATAATACTAATAATGATGATGAACCCATATTGTGTCTGTAATCTCAGACTGGCCTTCTTGACCGGTTCTGAACATTGGCCTTCATATTCCCATGAAATGAAAACCAGAGATGGCATCTTCCTTTAAGTTTTCTAAATGTGATCACACTTGCCCACTTTGTATCTTTACTGCCATTTGATTGCACCAACTTTATTAATGCTGAGTTTCTGTTGACAGGCAAGATCTTGTCCTTTTCCAGATTATTGAGGCACTTCTCTTTAAAAATAAGAAAACCAGTAAATACAATATAAAAGTAAGCAGCAGTTTTTTCCCTGCTCACTTTTAGTCATGTTCCAACCAATCCATTACAAAGTTCAGTCAATTACTTCTGCATGGGTATATGGCTCTCTGATGCCATTCCTAGGGTGGTTCTTTTTAACACTAGGATTCTGAGTTTCATTCCTCAAAAAAGTCTTTTATGAACAAGTTTCACAGACTTTCCTAATGAGTCTGCCTAATTGCTCCTTGGCTCAGAAAGGCTGTTATCCACAGCTCCTTGATGATTTATCCTCAGCTTTCTGATCTATATTGCTTCAGACTGTGCTTCCATAATGACTCATAGACCAAACATCTTTATCATACCTCAGTGTTTGAGCCAATAGTTCTTATAAAAATTAGGAGCAAAACTTGCAGCTGAAACCAGGGGAGGCACAAGAACAGAAAAGCACAGTGCTCCTCTCCTACAGTCAGTTTGTGCAAACTGAGATTCTGCATTTTGCATTTGCTTTCACGTGCAGTGAATTACAAAAACACAGCATGTAAGTCCCAGCTGATGAACAGTTATAGCCAGGTCTTATATGGGACAGAGTTTTGAGTCAAGTAATGATGAGAGATGACATTTTTGCCACTGATGCCATATGGCCATCTAAGCACGACTACCTTTGCAGTAGATGATTAGTTTTTGTCGTATTGGAAGTTTGCTCTGGCTTTTTGCATCACCTATGGCAAAGACTCAAAGGCATGTTAGTCCTTGAAGTAACAGTATCTGAGGATCTCCAACCTATATTTTCCTGTCTATATTTGCAATAATTGATGTATGTTTAAGACTTTAAGGAGCATATATGCTTGGTATTTCCAGATTATTCTCATATAATGTTCCATTAGTGGGATCAAAATGTAGCAGAGGAGTACAGAATTTAACTAGAAGGGTGAGCGTTTTAGAAGTCAAAAGGGAATTTAAAGCTTTTGGAGAGGGCTTGCTTTGCTGGTATTTCTCATGGCAGTCAACCGACATTTGCTCAGCAAGAGCCCTTCAGGTACTCTGGTTTCTTTGTTTTGGCTTTTCCTTACTGCCCTTGTGGATGGATTGTTTGCAGTTCTTGGGGGATTTTATGGTTTGGATTTGGTGAAGTGGAATTTTGCATTATATTAACTCCCTGTCGTGTTGTATCATTTCCTCAGTGGCAAAGGAAATCAGATGTTAGACTTCAGATCTTCATGTCTGGCAGCATCAGCATTGCTAGGAAAAGAATTTGGGAAGTTCTGCTGTAGAGCCTGAAAGTTCTCTCCTTGTAAAACAAATGACTTCAATGAATACCTGATATTTAGAAATTTAGAAATGCAGAAGATGGGAGGATTTTTAATGGTCTAAGAACTATGCTAACATATGTATAATATGCACAAAACCTATTTAGTAATATCACACAGAACTTTAATTCTCAACATTTCTTAGTAACAAACACCATTTTCAATTACACAATCACTTTTTTTTTTTTTTAATAAGATCTCTGCTTTACTTAAGGGAGCTCAAAGAATACATTTTAGTCATTTGATGTATCATTCAGCATTGGATTTTCTGCTTTTTGATAATGCATCTGCTTAGCACCTTCTTCCCTAGAGCCGGCCATTAGGGATCATTTGCATTTAATCATTATGTGATAATCATCATTTAGAGCTTCACAAGTGTTTTTGAGTACCTTTTTATTATATGGCAAGATACTGTAGAGCCACATTTAAAGCATTAGATTCCTCTGACTTCATTTGCAGTGCTGAGCAATAAATGCTTATGGAAATCAAATCCCACAGTCTTAAATTGGGTGCTTAGAAAATATGGAACATAAGGGAATCATCTGATCACTAGAGACATTGAGGATCTCATGAGGTATTCTACTACTGTAATGTATTTTATACTCATGTATTTATATTTATGTATGTCTATGTAGTTATAGAGTGCTTCTATGAACAGATAAAAGATTGAAATGAGCTGTCAGAGATGGACTATGACCAAAATCAGGGGAATTGCCCAACTAAGATGTGCTGTATTTACAACACGATTTGAAAATATGATCATACTAATAACAACAATATGTAACTAACATCCTTAGGACTAAGGTACCCATATTTTGGGAATCTACAGCAAATAATAATATCCATTCTAGTGTGCAGGTGTTCTGAATTCAGTTATTGCTCTGTATTGCACAATTCACTGACCTGGTCACTGAGTCTGTCCATTTCTCCCTGCATCAAGATGATGAAGGAACGACCTGTTTCACTGGGTTGGGATCAAGTGTTAAGCCTAAAAGTATATTAGTTCAGGCGAATACATTAGTTCATGTGATTTGACACTGTAGGAAACTGTAGAGGAAATTTTTGTAGATGTGCAGTGCTAAATGACAAGGTAGTTTACTGCAGACTGAGGGCATGTGTTAACTGCAATACCGAAGTTTTATGCCAAGCTAGCAAGGAGCAGAGAAATGGGGTAGCTGAGGACACTGTTGATTTAACTCGGCTTGTCATGGTCAATGAAAAAGAAAACAAGTCAAGTTCTCATTTCTACAACAATTGCTGAGACTTTAGGAAGACCCCATAGATTTTGGCTCACGCTTTTTTCTGTTCTCTGACAGGTTAGCAGGTCATCTGCTTTTGCAAGGATAAAAAAGGAAGTAATAATAACTTTGCCTTCCTACTTTCTTGTCTTTGATATAGTATTTTATATAATTTTGCTGATGTCTCCTGTACTTTTGAAATGTGTATTTCACAGTAGATTTCTAGTGTTCCTAAGTAAAAACAGTTATTAGATTTCCTGTGCCTCATATCTTTTGAAAATGCCATTATTTATATTTTTTTCTGTGTATTGATTTCTGCCAACAGGAAACTGATTCTAAATACTAAGGAAGTTCCTCTGATCAAGCCCAGCATCTATACAGTGTGCTTTAAAAGTTATGTCCATCATGGCTGCTTGCTCTTGTCCTAGAAAGTGTATCCATTTGTTCCATACTATTTTCCTACTGTTTTTTTTATGTTTTCTGGTTAAGATTGTATTTGTCTTTTTCAAGCCATGAAACACTGGTGCAAAGTAGTGGTTTTTGTCTTCTTTTTAAAAATCTGACATACAGCATAAACAGTTTTAGATCCTGTGAAAGGCAGACCTCACTGGTTACCTAACCTAGAATTATGACAAATGCGTTCTTCTTCATGACTTACCACCACTGATGTGTTCCTGGGTTATGATTTTGAGCTCATTGTGCTAATACCATGAACTAATTGAGTATTAGAACCTTCAAAGCTGAAAAATAAAGGTGCAAAATCATTTACAGGGAGGTTTAAAACTTCCAAGAAGTTTAACATTAGTATAAATACATTATCCATGAATATTTGGATGACAACTGAGACAAAGGTGAAAACAACGTTTCAAAGAAGCTATTCCCAGTTGTAATCCCACAACTGCACCAACTCTGGAAATCGTTTAGTGTTATGAACTTAACTATTATCATAAGCTCTGCTGCCTTTACACTCACTAAAATACTTTAAACTCAGTGTTGTAGTATTGATACAATTATTTAATGCTGACGGTGATAGTTGTTTTAGCAGATATTGGTGCTCAGGTCTACAGAGAAAGGATCTAAATTAGGACACGTGTCTGTAAGTGTTGATTGTAGCACTTTGTTACTGGTGTGATAATAGGTGGTAAAAAGGATGACTTCTGTAATGAATTAGTTGGCTGCCTTGCATGCTTCTGTCTCTTTCAGATAGAAAGCTGGTCTTCCTTATATGGGGCAAGAGTAATGGAACAATTAAAGGAAGCATGCAAAAGAAAATTGATGTACTTAGTAAATACTAACATTGCCACACTTTTTCTTTGTTATCATAAGAGCTAGTAGGAAGTTACCAAAATGTGGATGCAAGGTGGGAATTGCCTGATTATCACCAAAATTTAATTTCTATGTTTCCCCCTCAAAAACCAACCCAACTCATAAATGCTTATACTGCAGTATTTTGAAAGGATTTCTGGGAATTGTGCTAAGTATTTTTTGTAAGCCTTAAACTTGAAAGAATACAAGAAACTAAACATAATATGGTTAAGTCTAATGTTGTGTTTGATAGACATTCTGGGGAAAAATAATAGACATCACAAAGCATGCCTTCAAGCATTCTTTAATTAAAAAATGTGAACTAAAGCACAAATGTAAGTTGGAACTGTCATATTTTAGAAGCTTGTATCCTTCATTTGCCTGAAAATGAATATTCAGGAGGAGCTGTAAGCACCTCATGGCCAAACGCAGCTTCTCTGTTGTAGAAGAGGGTGTTCCCTTTGTTCCGGGGGAGCTGGATCAGTCTACTTTGCTCTGCCTCTATGAATCTAACAGTAAGGGTTTATCTGCATGTGTTGGTATTCCAGGTTGAACTGGGATATCAACGTGGAACAGTTATTCTGAAGCAGCTCTGCATGGGTGACCTTTTCTGCTGTGACTGGAATATCCAAAAACAGAACCCTTGGAAATTTTATGTGAGAACAGGTTTCCCAGAATGAATCCAGATGTAAATAGATCCAGAAGAATACCATTCATATACAGCTGTTCTTCAGCAAATCTTTCTCTTTTTAATTGCAAACCTGTATTAATATGCACAGTCTAATTCATGTTGTGTTTGCTCTAAGACTGTATAAAGTTGCTTTGCACAAACTGCATATTATTGCTAAGGGATCATTATCAGTTGTATCACAATCAGGTTTTCTCAAGAACACTGATTTTACTGCTTTTAGCTGAGGGGTTCTGACATATCGAATTTGATATTTGTACACATGGCTATTCAGCACCTGACTCATCCCAAACCATGTCTGGAGAGAAGTCTCTGTTGCAATGCAGTTAGATGTAAAAATTATCCACCTGAAATTGTGCATTTAGAATGCTTACATTTCACAGTAGAAAAAATCAAAGAAAGATACTTCGTTGTGAGCTATGTAATTCTGAACCGAGGCACTTTCATAGATGCTTAAGATATTTTTGTTTCCACTGACCTGTGTCCACCAGACCTGCATCAGTAGTCTACAGGATCCATAATATGGATTCCCAAAATCCCATAGGGAGGCAAGAGGGTATTGCAACAGTGTTTTTAAATGTGGTTATTTATGAACTTCTCAATCCATGAAAATTTTAATAGTTCGTATTTTCACTTTAATTCAAAGTGATGCTAAAGCTAAACAAGAGTAAGTCCCTGTTGAACTGGAAGTCTCAGTTTGCATCAAGTTCTTGTTACCGAAATACAAGAAAAGCAGGAAATATTTGGCATTATCATTTTCTTTCATTTGTTTTATTCTACTGATTTTCCCTAATGTCTGAACTGGTTTTGCTCATACTTTTTTTTACATATAAGCCAGGGATATTCACAACATATTCAGATTTATGCTACATATATTTTCCCTGTTTTAAAAAAACAAGATAATTTTCTTTAACATTACTCCCTTCTCTTTTCTGCTGTCACTACTTTCTGCACATACACTCATTTAAGCAGACTCAAACTGAAATAATTCAAATAGAGGTATAAAACTTCCAGAAAATAATGTGATTTAATAGAAATGATGGAAAGGATGTAGGAGAAATAGAGTAATATTCCACAAATTTTACAATATCTAAAATGTGCAGCATCTTATATAATATTATTATTCATGAGTAAACTTTGAAGAATATCTTCTAGATGGTCTGTATACAGATGCTTGCATATTACTTGTATGAGCAAGCAGTGAGCACTTTCTTGTATCAATTATTTTAAATATTAAATGCCTCTTAAATTTTGTTTTCTTTCTGCTATCTGTATTTCTGTGTCTGTTTCATTTACTGTTTAGAAGATTCTATTGATAATACAAGAAGAAAGGCCTGTGGTGAGACTCTGATCCATACATCACTGTTACTAATTTGTGGTGGGGTTTTGGTTTGGTTTGGTTTTTTTTTTTTTTTTTTTTTTCCCCCATGTGGGAAGAATCACAATCTTAGCAGAAAGAAACCTGCTATAAATCATTTACTAATCAATTTAATATAACTGTAAAAACAAAAATAGTTTTCCCTAAATGTCAAAAAACCATTATTGACATTACCTTAATATATTTTTTCCTCTTTGTTTTGAATGGCTGGGGTTCATGACAATCGCATATGAATAGGATTGGATCAGAGAGAGATGTACACTCTCAGGTCTAGTTCAATAACACAATTTTACCTGTATTTTGCACTTCTGCTAATACAATGAGAGGTCTGCTTTGAAACAATCTCTTTGAAAATCACCAATTGGCATTTTGAATGAAACAAGAAAATAGTTCCCAGATGACTTGTACTTTTCCCAGTCCATCTCATGTATCATTTTAGTCCTTCCAAGGTGGCTTAATCTGTAATAAAATATGATAATGTAGTTTCTTTTGGATTTCCATAAAATATTTTTGTCTTTTTCTGTTTTTTTTTTTTTTTTCTTTTTTTTTTTTTTTCAGTCAACAGTTCATTAGAATGTAGTCACTGTATTTGAGCTTTTATGTTTGGAAGAGGATGGAGCTAGCTTGCATCTGAGGGCAGCCTAGCACTTTGGCAATAGTTCATATAATCAAAAAGCAGATTATCTGCATTGATACAGATAGGGAGGGATTTACATGACTTTTTGAACATCATTCTGCTTAGAAGTGATATTTTCAAGCAGAATCTACTTAGACTGTTAGTTCAGTTTTACAGAGAGTAACTAAACGGTGGTCAGGGATAAAAGGTATAGCAACAATCATTTGTCACTCTTTGCAATAATATGTAATATTCCTACGCTAATCTCTAATAGTAAAAAAAACTTCGAAAATTATGGTAAATATCACTAGAAAAGTTATGCCAAACCTAAACTAAGTTAAATGTTGTTGAAACAACACTGACAGAAAAATATTTGAGGGAGTTTTCTATTCATTTTGAATAACTTTCAGATGTTCAGAAATAGTTTATGAAGCATAGAAAAAACCTTTGGTGGGAGCAAATACAAATTTAACTCAGTTTTTTTTTTTTAAATGCAAGAGCTCGACCTGGAAAGTTACACTGAAGGGCAGTGGGTAGGCATGCTACGTTTTCAGTAGATGAAGGCAGATTTGGCTCTGGAATTTTTTGACCTATGTAGATGTCTCTTTATAAGCTGTCATAACCCATAACTCACCTAAAGGCTGCCTGTCCCTTACCTTCATCCCTGTATATTAAATGCAAATACAATATAGAGTATCTAAAATGTGCCTTTACTTCCTTATTCTCTAACAGTTTCTCATGGCTTTACTCTTGCAGCAAGACCTTCCTGCTGTTACATACTCTTGTGCCTAAACAGAGTATTATAAATATATATATATAAATATAAATAAAATTTTATTTATATATATGTTATATATATAATATTAAAAAAATATAAAACTCATGCATTATAAAAAACATGCTAAAATAAATGTGTTTATTTGTGAGTGTTCTGAATATGCAAGGATGATGTTCCCTTAGGCTTCTGCAGTATCTTTACAAAGCAGCTGTTTATAGAAAGCATAACATATAAATGCTGACAGGAAGCGCAACCAAGAAATGCCACACGCCCTCGGAAATAATGGCATAACTGCACTGCTCCTAACCAAGTGTGTTTTGCAGGTTGATAAATGTATTAACTCTAAACCAGCTGAGGTGAATTGTGAAGGCAAAATACATGCACAAAAAAACCCCAAAACCAAGGCAGGGAAGAGAAAGAAGGAATGAGGTAGTTTACATAGAAATGTAACATCTGTAACATCTGAAGCAGATGTCTCTTTTTTCAAAAAACAGTATGAGCCAGTGCAGTCATCCATCTCAACATGATCTGAGGAAACATGAAGTTGGCATGTCTACAAATGAATAAAAGATAAAGGTTTTCTAGGGTTAACAAAACTTGTTGGTTTTATTGTTTTGCTTTTAAAATCGTTCAGACTTGATATAAGAAAGTGCTCACTGCTTGGTTATACCAATAATATATAGATCTTTATACACACACTATCCAGAATATATTCTTCAAAATCTACTCATGAATAATAATTTTTAAGACAGAAAAAATACCATTTAAATTGTTCACTTACGGTGGTGACACTGAAGGCATAATCTGAGTTAACTATTATATATATAGTATTAATTAAAAAATCACCTAAATGCCTAAATATAACCTGTGTTTCTAGCCAATAATGACTCTCAATTTCATTATGAAAAATATGTCATTTTTCTGTTTTGAAGAATGAAAGCTGCTTTGATATGTCCTCTGATGAATTTTTGCCCATTTTGTTCCTTTTCACAGGTTTGATTCTAAAAAATGCTTATATATATATAAATATAAACAAGAATTGTGGGATTTTGAATGAAAACATCGGAAGGACAAAATATCCGTGAAATTAGATTTGATTCAAGACCACTTTAAACCTAATTTCAGTGGTGGGAACTTTGGTCTCTAACTTTTTGGTGGGAATTATGATAATTTTTTTGTTTGTAAGACAGCTAAAACTTATCTGTTCCTGTGTGCTTGGAGGATGCAAAACATGGTTGCAATAAAAATAAACAATTGTTGTTTATCACTATTCGTACTTACTTTATGCTTTACGTAATGCTGTGGGTGGCTATATTTATTCACATAATCAAACGCTGACATGGTACTAGTTTGCCTTGACTGGGTTTGATGACTTTGTTTCAATGGACCAGCTAATAGTAGAAAAAGACTATTATTTTGATTGTACTTAACATATAATAGATATGCAGTGGATTATCAGATTTTTAAGATCAGTTTTGTCATTTAGCAAGTGTCCAGTAAATACGAAGCTTCCAGTTGAGGAAGATTTCCAACCATTTGCAAGATAGATAACAAGTTTTTGGGGTAACTATATGCTATTTTCATTAGAATCTGTGTCCTTTAAGATGCTTGCAGTTTAGCATCCTTCTATTCAAATATATGCCCTGAATCCAAGAACTCTTACTGTCATTGCGTGCTCTCTGCTGTATAACATCATCCATATAAGTCAGTAATTATGAAGTTTGCATTCTAAGCATTTCTCTGTTCTCATTAGGTATCTTTTTCCGTGTCTTTATTCTCCTACCTGTGGTTTATGATACCATCTCACTGTAGTATGCTTACATTAAAGCCACTGTAGTGGAACTCTATTTACCTAGCCAGCACCTAGTTCAGCACCTCTTACAGAGCCCCACTGACTTCTCTCAGCCTTTGCAAGGGCAAAACCATTTCCTGATCTGAAGGTCAAATTCAATTGCAAGAGTAAACCCATAGCTCATAAAATAAAACTATAGCTTAAGAAAAGAGACTGTTCTTAGAAATTTGTTTTCTCCACTGCATTGGAGCAAGGAAGAAATTGGGAGGAGTGTCCATCCATGAAAACAGAGGCACCATCAGCAGGGGACCTCAGGAAGCTAATGGAGGCAGCTGTAGCTAAATAGGATCCTGCTGCATCTGATGAAGAGAGAAACTCTCCCCTGGAGGTGATACACAGCTCCTGCACTAATCTTCCTTGTAGGGAGCCTAAGGAGACACACCAACTTACTTAGCCATCAAAATGAAGTACCTGAAGTCAGCTGATGTGAAATTTTATTATGCCTTCCTCCCTTATCGCCCATTCTTGCAAACAAAACCTAGGACAAGTTGGACCACTGGTCATCGTAGACACTCATGTGCAAACAATACAAAATGCAATGTGCAGTTACTATTCCCATCCTCTCTTGTTCAGGATCGTGGTCTTCTTCCTGTTCCTCTCTCCCTCAGATGCCCATCCTAGACCTCCCATGACTGGCCTCTTCCCCAGGGTTTGTCCTCTTGTCTGGGCCATCTGCTTCAGGCTTACCTATTTCAGTCAGAGCATTTTCATCCTTGGTATCTAGAACCAGAAACCAGAATTCCTTTAAACTACTCAGCAGGTGGATGTTATAGTTGCTCTGCAGGATAATTTTGTGGATCAAAGCATGCAGTTTAATTTTTAATTGCAGCGAGAGGCTTTCTTATGTTTTATGTTGCAGCTATGAAGGTATCCCATATGTTTTCCAAGCATTTCTGTACAGTTAAATGGTATTATCGTTGCTGTGTCGATGGAATATGTGTCTCATAAATACTTACTGTGAAGCTGTGAGAAGGCAAGGTGGTTCAAGAAAAGTTAGACCCATGAAAAGTAGATAATTTATGACTTAATCCTTTTCTGTATTCACTGATCTGTGGGGACAAAGTATATAACAATGAAGCCTATTTATGACTTGGTCACAGCTGTTTCCAAATTTCTTTATCCAAAGTATGATTTTCCACCTCTTCTTTAGATAATACAAATCTGAGTGGAGGTAGATAGTTTAGAACAAGGAATTAATATCTTTGAACTGCTGTTTCTCTAGTAAACAAAAAATAATCTATTTTAAAAGTACACGTGACAGTAAGAGAGGTTATATCCCACATGATCACTAATCAGGTAAAAATAATGCAATAAAACAGTCTATATGGAAGACTGAAAATGAAATGTGAATTATGTGTCAGTGGCTTTAGTGCATGTCACTTTCAGGTGAGGAATACAAGAGATTTTTTGGACTGGTAGGAAAGTGGGTAGAGGAAAGAGAAGAATAAACTCAAGACAAATTGAGTGTACGGCCACATCCAGGTTAGTGTCTTGGCTGTTGGGAGTTCATTCAGGTGGGACCACAGAAGTGGTGAAGTGGCTGTGTGAGGCCTGCCCCACTCTGTGTCTAGCCTTTTCCAAGGGTGGCGAAGAGCAGGTGCCCAGGGCAGATCAAACCACAGCAAGCATGGAGTAAGGTTTGCTTTAGCATATCTTATAAACTTTCAGAAATTTGCAGCTGAGGGACTTCTGGATCCAGAGCTGGTATCCATGTGCTTAATAACCATCGCTGTGTGTTTCTTCCAGTAGTTTGCCCGATCACTTTTTGAGTGCATGTGAATTTTGCTATTGGGCCAGAGGCATGGGCACGGTGTCACAGTGTTGTAACTTTGCTGTACTGTCATGGTCTCGAGCTGGCCTTGCAGGCTGTCCTTGGCGCTGCACCCCATGCTGGGGTGACTTTACCAGAGAGGGCCCAGAGTGACTGAGTGGGCATGGGCTGCTGGTTGTACAGGGTTGTCCCTGTGTTTAGAGCTGGGACTGGGACCTGGGTGCTCCTCGCCTCTTAGCTGAATGCTACAGGGTCGCTTGGGTGGTCTGCCAGCTCCCTCAAGGGTGCTAAAAGAGAAAAGCCCCATGTTCCCCTTCTTTCCCCTCAAAACATGAACTTGGTACCCCAAAAGTTAGGGCATTCTTCTATGATTTAGGTTAATGTTCCTCTGGTAGAGGAAGGAAATGATTATTTATTTTTTCTTAATGCCTAGACATCATTTTGTGGGCAGCATTTAGGCTGCTGAATCTTTTTTTTTCTTAATGTTATTTTATTACCTTGAAAGTCTTGCAGATTCTGGTAAGTACCTGCAGTTTTAGGGCATCTGGATTTAAGAAAAAGTCATCAGCAAAATTCAGATGAGTTATCAGAAAAAGAAAAGCCTCTGACCTAGATCCAGCCTACTTGCTTTGACACAGAGGTTTGTTCTGTTTGTACAGCCAGAACAGAATTTCACCTGCAAAACTTTTTTTTTTTACCTGCTGTCACTGCCTAATAAAATAATGAACAACTTTTTGTAGGGTATAGTATTTGGTGAAGGACTGGGATTTACCAAAAAAGCAGACCAGCCTCCTGAGGGCTTAAGTATTTAGTAAGTTAATTTCTTGAAGAACTGTAAACAAACCAGATGTAGCCTGAAGTCTCAAAGGCATCAGGTTAGGAAGTAGATCAAAAAACTTGCCTTCATTACCAGCTAAGTGAAGAAGAATGCTTAACACCAGCACTGAACCTCTGCCTTTAAAACTACACTACTTGAAGAGAAAATAAAACACAGTAAAAATAATATCTTTAGACTAATGAGAAATATATTTGAATTTGCCTGTGTAGCACTAAGCATCACCTTACCAGGATGCTCTTTTTTAAAGCACTGGAACTCCTGAATCCTAGTCCCAACTCTTACAATTATTATCTGTGTGAAAGTAGCATTGTTTCCACTTTATTCATATTAAAGCAGATTAAAACATACTCAGACCCTATGTACACACATTTGTCTTTATGAGTGGATTATATTAAAATGCTATAATCTACTGTGATCCATAATTTATTTTGTTTTTCCTAAATACATGTTGAAACAAATACATAAAAAATATTTTGGTAGAGTATGTAAGTATATAGAACAAGGATGAAAATACGTCTTGGAAAATCAGGCTTTGAACGTTTTGAGATGTTCTTAGTGAGAAACTATTGTGATACTATGATTTAGTGCATGTCTATGTACCTTTCAAGTTATGTATTGTTTCCCTAGCCTTTTCCTAATAATAGCCTTTTCTGCCACTTGCTAAGTTACTTTTTCCCCTTCTGTCTTTTTATATGGCTTCAAAATCACTTTGATTCAAAGAGAATGTTGATAGCACTCAGAAAGCTGAACGTCCAGTGCCAAAACCATATAATTTCCATTTGTCATTTTATGTGGGATTTTATGTCAGATGCTTCATGTAATTTGCTGTCTAGACTGAATTGTTCACAGAATAGAGATGCAGTTCCTTCTGTTGAGTTCCCTTTTCTAAATTGGTTGCAAATATTGTCTATGATGGTGGAGATTTGTCATAACAGTTTGCAGTAAAGCAGTACGCCCTGGAGTCAAGAATCAGGTTTATGTCACTTCACTCCTTCAGCCACCTCCCAGAACTGTACTATATTAAGCCCATATTATCATCTGCCTGTTCTTGACTATCGGATAGCTACTGTTGAAAATTCAAAGCTTTTCTTAGTGATTGCATTATAAAAGCATTTCATAAATGGTTTGTTTCAATGCTTGAGGCTTGTTACACTGTTTTGCATCATACCCAGCTCATTTCACCAACTGAAAAGAGAAGAAAAAAGATAGGGTATCTTTAATGCACTCTGATTTTTTACCTCTCCTGAGCAGTGCTATTTCATGACCTTCAGTTTTTCATTAAAAATGCTTTCTTGCAGGGTTTATGTAATTTTTTATTACACAGGGCATTGTTTTAATTTTTTTTTCTTCTTTTGTAAGAAAGTGGTTTTCTCTGGAATGCATTGTTTGTCCAGTCAAATTACGTTTACTAAAAACCTGTAGATGAACTTGTTGTACACAGTTATTGTGACCACACTATACTTATTGTGATTACAACGTGCTTTCCCTTTGGCAGGCAATGTGTATCTGTTCCAGTCAGTCCCTTGTAAACAATGGTACTTAAGTTTATTTTAGGATCAAAAACCAGTGTGATTTGAACTTCATGAAACTGTGTGTGCTGTGAGAGAGGAGAACAAAAAGCTGAATGTCTTCATCAGACTTATATTATTTGATAAATTTCAGTAAAAGGATCTCAAAGAACAAAGTTCAGTAAGGAATGGCATGGTAACATCTGCACTTTCAGTGATATAATTTTTTTAAAAAATATTTTTATATATGTATTTCCATAATGAAATTGATTTCAAAGAAGAGAAGAAATGCTCTCCAGTGGTAGTAGTTGTTACTAAAGATGATGCCACCTATTAAGTTTAAAAACAGATGTATAAAAAAATAGTCACAACTCAGATGGTGCAATATTTGGTAAGAAACACATTTTTTTTTTCTAGTTCTGAGAGACATACCAATTAGAAATGTCATTAACACACAGGTATAGCCTTTTCTTAGCATGCCTTTCTCATTTCTTAAATAGTATTTTAAATAATTCTTAAATTTAAGAAGTCTTTAAGAAACTGTTGGAAATAATGGTTTGCAATTATATGCAAATAACTCATAGTATGGCTATATAAGACACAAATGCAGTTTAATTTAATTCCATTGGAAAAGATTGTATTTTTTACAGTACCTTTGGCCAGCAGTGGTCATGTCCTCCAGATTTTAGCCAGATGTTTCCTTGGGGCCACTACTGCATTACAGTATGTGCTGCCATGCGAGCAAGGATGCTGCTTTGTGCTTTCTTCAGCCTTTGAAGCCCCATCCTGAACTTTACATTTTTTTAATGCAATAACTTCCTGTGACAATGCTAAAACCAGAGGGCTTACTTATGGACTGTCTAGCTTCCTCCATGCTCATAAATTAAAGGTGCCCACTTTTAATGGGCACCTAGTTAGGAGTAAGATGGGAGCTGCCTACTGTATCCATAGTATTAATCTTGTTTGGGTTTCAGCACAGGACAAGCTCATGCCAGCTGCCTAGAAGTAATGGTTCCTCACCCACACCTGCTCCAAAGCAGACCTGCTATTACTTGGGAGAGTGCTACGCGGCCAGTGCCCCACCAGGGGCGTTTGTAACAGTATACCCATGTGAACCAAATTCCAGAACTTGGGAAGGCTTTCTGATACTTTTTAATTTGCTAGGATAGACACAAACTGTCTATATCCTGCCAAGATTTGCATCCATCTTACCTCCTTCAGATATTGCCAACTTTCAGAAGAACCCATAGGCAGTGGTGGGCATGAATGGATGTGTGTGAGTGATTACAAGGCAAGCTGTTTGGGGTAGGGACAGGCTACTTTCCCACTCTTTTCTTTGAAATGGAGAATCATGAGAGTGAGTTAAAGATCCTTGTAGAAATCATCTCAATTCCTAAGTCAAGCTCTGTGATTGTAAAGCATGCCCTTATAAACTGAGAGGACCATTTATGTGACACATACAGCGACTGATGTGAAAGGAAAAAGGAACTGAGTCAAAAATGTGGAAACCACTACTGTCTGTGCAATGGTCTGCTTGTTAGAGATTTCTAAATCAATTTATATCTCAATGCAAGGGTATGGCTGAGGGAAGATAAGCTGTGCCTGAGGAAATGAGTGGAATATGGGGGTGGAATTGATTTGTATGATGACTACAAAAAGTCCTGGTGAAAACCTCCATAGATTCCATAGTAAATCCATAGTTCAATAGAAACCCTTTCTTAATCCACTGAGAAAAATAATTTGCCTTTTATTGTGGTCTCTTAGAAGGTGCCCTGTGACTTTTCTGTGATTTATTTCTTATGAGCTGAAAAGCCAATATTACAAAAAGATATTTGTAGCAGGTTTGTGAAATGATGAGACCATCCTGTGGTGTAGTTAGAGGCTTGGAAAGAGACTTTTAAAAATCAGAAGTGCTTTGTGATTAATGTATTCTTCAGAATAACTACTAAGTTAATGTATATACTTACAGAACTAACTGCAAATGATCAGTGTATCATTCCTTTCACAAATGTGAGGATTTCCTAATGTCATCAAGATGGATTATGTAATCAATCCTTGGATAAACAGCTTCAGTATTTCTCACAATTACAGTCTTTAATAGTGTTTCCAAATTCATTTAAAATGTTTTAAACCGATTACTGCTAATCTGGAAACATTGGTCAACCCACTGTCAAATAAGAAATTAAATGCCCTTTTTTACTGATTGGTAGGAGATTTTTGCAGCTCATATTCGTTTGTGGTTTTAAGTTTTTTAAAAATCTATATATTAAAAACAGAATATGACTGTTTAGTGAAAAATTCAAAATGTATTTATAGAATTATTAATATTTTAAAATTGTGTTAAAAGAAAAGCTGACTATGTAAACACAGGATTCTTTACTTCATAGAATAAGGCTTTATTATCTCAGGGATATTATCTGTGAATGTGTTATATAAAAATCTTTTTATGATGCAAGTGCAAAAAAGCTTCACATTAAAGAAAAATCTCTGTAGGCTACTAGCAGGACAATGGCCACTCCTCACTTGTACAGTGAAGAGCAGCACGTCGGAATGGAGTTGTGGAAATTTTCTATCTGTCACATTGAAACAAAGTTAGAGTTGCTTCTGTCAAACCTTAGGTTATACAACACAAGTAGAAAAATCATTAAATAATAATAATTATTATTATTTTATATAGTAACATTGGTAGTAGCATATATGATTTAAAGGATTTGACATTAGAACCAATGTTATTTCTAAGGTGTTTATATATGGGATATATCATTGAACAAAACTATTAACTGTACTGAAATTTGTACCCTTCATAATGGTATTTGCTCAGTATCATCTTACAAAAAATCCCCATAGAAACTGAAAAGACCAATGTTTGCAACTGATGGTATGAAACCTGGTTGATTATTAAGGAGAAGAAACGAATCAAAAAGCATTGGCAAGTATTTTCAGTAACAAAATTCTCAGGCAAATCCAAGTTGAATTAAAATGTTTTGTCAGGCTTCTTCACCAGGTCTTTTTCTCATTCTGCTAAACCCTTTCTACCCATCTGAGGTCCTGCTGCTCAGGACCATCCCTTCACAAATGTCTGAAATGTGTCTAGCCTGTAACAAGGTCTGCCACAAGCTATGTGGTAGTATCTTATGCAATTTGTGTAACAAAAAGGCCATTTGAGATGGCCTTGACCTCCAGTTTGGATTCAGATGCAGTTCTGACTGAGGTGTTGAATCCTACTTTGGCTTACATATAAATATAGATACGTGGTTAAACATACATTTGTTTACTTTGTTGTACATTTTGAGTTATTTCTTTATTGTCATTACAGCTCACTTATTCCATCATGGTACTACTTCTCAAGCAGTATTTAATTTATTTTTCACTCACCCTATTACATACTTAGTAGAAAGACCTCCCAGTATCGTTTCTTCTTGCTTCTCCTCACTTCGATTTTCTTGTTCTTTCTTAAAGACAATGGTATTTTACTTAACACTGTAATTCACAGACCTGGAAATTATCTCAGTCAGGAAATAAAATCAACCAGCATTTGGATTGACTCAAAGACTTTGATGTAAAAATACCATTTTACTGAAAGAATTTTAATTGAGATTCATCACACCAAGGCTATGATAAAAAAAAAAAATATCCATAGGCAATATAAAGATCTGTTTTTATTTTTCTTTAATATTTGTAATAGTTGTGCTAAAAAATACAGTTTAGGAGTAAGATCCATGGTATGGAGACCTGCAAGAACTGATGTTTTGATATTGCAATCCCTTGAATACTGTGGCTTTAATATTGCTACTTCTAGCTGTAAAAAACAGATATATTTTTTAAGCAAGAGATTTACTGTTTGCCTAATATAGCCTATATAAAGCTGCAACTGCTAAAGAATTTAGTGTGGGTTTCAAAAAATTCCCTTATAAATTATTTCTACCCAAAGGAGATTGATACTAGTTGGAAGGAATGTCTTTCAAAACTGATTGCTGTAAGTTGCTTTCCTGAGAGACAGGGAACTTGCATTAAAATAACTGCACCGACTCAATCATCGAGGAGTTTCTGTACTGGGGCTGAGTATTTGAATTCTGAACCAGAGATTTTTCAGGGAAACTTCTTTAGTTCTTTCAGTTTTTGAGTTATTTTAAAGCCCCAAAACAAAAGGAAGTGTATTTCCTCATTACAACAGTGAAACCAACCTAATTCCCAGCAGTCTAATTATCTTTTTAAGTAAAAACATTGAAAACTTGTTCCTTAGCAGTATTTACAACACAAAATTTTCACTTGTGAAGACAGAAACAGCTCACAAATCTGAAAAGCTTTAACTTATAAAATGAAACAAGTTTAAATATAGAGGAAAAATCAATGTCTAAATTATTATATTAATGAATAAATAGTAACTTTGTCATCTGCAATCCAAGAATTGGATGAATTACCAGTTACTTTAGCTAATAAGGGTTCTGGAAAAAGCATTTTAATAGATGAAAAGCACAAGAGTAGTTAGTAACCTTGGTATTTAAATGGCAACAAAGCAAGCCTGAAGCTATTTGAGAAAAAAGAGCATTTGAGCAATCCTTATATGGGTGGAAAAGAGATGAAAATATTGATATTTCATATGTAAATTTTATATATAAATGCTACTGCTGGTTTCAAGATTTGTTTATGTTAACGTTTATTATTTTTGATCCTGTTTATTAGACACTATACTGGATAGCTGCCTAATCTTACTAATGTCATCCCAATTCTGTCTTCATTCCCTCATTTCTGAAATTGTTCTCAGTTCTTTGTGGTAAATACTGTGTTTTCTCATGTATGCTGTGTGCCTCCAAGCACAATTTGTTTTCCTGTTCTGGTCTCATTCCTTTGGCAAGGAAAACAGAAAAATCTGACAAGGAGTCCCAGAGCTTGTTGGAATGTCTTAAAGTGTCTGCTTTTCTCTGGGAACAGCCCCTTTGACTGTCACTATGTAAAGCTAAAGGGAGGATGCTGACACCACCTTTGCAATTCTAAAAGCTTGTTAGTGAGCTGTCCGGTCCTTCTAATCTCCTAGAGAGAACGTGAAGGGATAGCTACAAGTTAGAAGTGCAGGACCATGGTATTCACCTTTTCTTTTGAGCTGTGTTTCATAGACCGTGGCCATAACAGACTTTTGAGTTGAGATGCTTCTGGTATGAACCATATATTACAAGAAAAAAACAGGATAAGCAGACATTACAAAAGAACACTCTTCCCCCCTGTCCTTAGAAAGTGAAACAGCTGATAAAATGAAATGTGGTTGTGTATCACTATGGACAATGCTGAAAAGAAAGAAATCAGGCCATAGAAGTATGTTCATGCCTGTTAAAATATTACTTTCTTGCTCTTGATAAGTCTGCGTGGTCAGCTCTTTCTAATCCATCTGCCATGGACTGTGAAATAAAATTGACCTTTAATATCCTTGTAATTAGGTTAACACTCATGTTTAAGAATACAATCATGTATTAAAAATAGTCAATTTTATTTCATCTCACTGTGCTAAGTATTATCTGGCAGAATCTCCGATGCTTTATCTAACATTCAATTTAGAAGGAATATCTCCTTATGCACAGAGTTACCAGAGTGCTCTGTCAGAGCCAGTAATGATCCCATTACACAGGTACAAATACATTTTTTCCCTTCAGTTGCTTGCTGGCTCAGTCACTTGTCTTTTTTCTTGCAGAACGATTCCTGGGGAAAGCAGTACTCATACGCACTCTTCAAAGCCATGAGCCATATGCTCTGCATTGGTTATGGAGCCCGCGCCCCCGTCAGCATGTCTGACCTCTGGATAACCATGTTGAGTATGATTGTGGGGGCAACTTGTTATGCGATGTTTGTTGGTCATGCCACTGCCCTCATTCAGTCTCTGGATTCATCACGGCGACAATATCAAGAGAAGGTAACTCATTTTAATGTAACTCCTTAACTTTTAAAACAGATGTTTTAACCGTGCAAAAGGCTGTATGAGCTTACATGATATAAGCTAGCAGCATCTGAATCATGCTCCATGAGCTCAACGTATTCCTGCATGAACCCACTTTCCTTAAGGAGCTGATGGTTCTTCATGTCACATGCATTGAATGAAATCTTGGTTGTGAAATATACTTTAAACTCTTCTATGAAAACTTCATCCCCTCATTCAGACCGTGCTTTGTACCCCTGTGCTACATTCTGTAGGTACTTGATCTAGGTAGCTTCAACAAGGGCCTTGATCTCAGTAGCCTAGGCCCGTCTGTACAATTTCCCATCATTCCTTTGGATTGCAGTTTAGAGATAACCTGAAACATGTCAAAAGAGTGGCCTTTAAATGAGGACCAGACTAAATCAATTAGTTTGGGTTGGTTTTGGTTTTTGGGTTTTTTTTGGTTTTTTTTTTTTTTTTTCCTTAACTACCTCAGAGAAGTGCTCAGAAGAAGTCTTTGTTTGCTTTATAATGGAACTGTTTACATGCTGATCCATGACTTGCTAGGTCCTTTCCAAGGACAGAAAGAATGGTGACCAAAGGGTAGAAGAAAAGAGTTTTGTGGAAGAAAGAGTCCTTTATAAAACAGAAAGAAAAAGGTTGTTGGATACCTTGTAGGTATTACTAGAATTAAAAAGAAATACATGTGTACAGGGTGATAACTTTCTGGAATGAGTGCTAATTAACACTGTCAGTTGTGTAATACAAGTTGGAGGCAATTTTGGATGAAGCTACAAAACCAAGAGATGAGGTTATGTATGGTGGCATAAGGAAAAAGGGTCAGAATGAACACCAGCAAGGGACAGTAAGGATGTGCAGAGTTACTGAGGTGCTTAAAAGAAGCCAAAATAGGTTATTATAGTAAATGGGCAACCAGAGAGGACATGCCAGGAGACAGGTCGGCTGAGCAAAGTAGTGAAATCAGTTCATGTCAGCAAAACAGAAACACAGCCAGAGCAACAGTATTTGGCATATGTCCATAAGAAAGTCCAGGAAGGCAAACAGGGCAGAAATCCTAGTATGAGGTAACACAAGCCCTGGGGGAGAAACCTGGCAGAGAGTAAACAGAGGAGAGGATGACCCTGGCATCTGCTGTAGATGAAGAGGACTGGCCTGAGTTTGTTGAGCAAGAAAAAAGGCTAGAAAAGATTTGAGTAGGAAGGATTGTAGTTTTTCCTTTACAAGTAGACAATGAGGGAGGAAATGAGAGTGTGTGGGAGAAAAAGAGTTTACATTCAGTTTTGTTAAGCCTGAGTTGCAACAAGACCATGGGGTCAATATATCAGAGACAGGGAGCAGTAAGGGATGAGCTATAAATCCAATAACGCAAAAATTAGCCAGTGGCTGACGCATTAATCTCAGTTGTTTAAAACAGAAATTTGCAATCAAGAAAGCCCACACAGTGTTATCAAGAAACATAAGTGAGAATGAGAGGTTTAGAAGGAGAGGATGAGTGAGCATTAAAACCTCTAAAAATCTGAGCTCTGACAGTGACTATGTGAAACCCCCTAATCCATCTCTGTATAAAGTCATGGGGCTAATCCTGGTAGGTTGTGTAACCCAGACTAACTGGCTTGCTGCATCTGTTCTGCCACCTGAAAGGGAAATAATTGTATCAAAATGGGACATTAGTAGGGATCTGTGGGGCAGAAACATCTTTAACCATGGAGAAGGATACCCTAAACCTAGTGTAACTGCAGTTTCATTAGGCTCAACATACACAGGTGTATGAAATCAGCAGAAAAGTCACCATCCGCCTGAATCATCTTAATCATTATCCTCAAACCTTGCTGGCTGCAGCATATTAGAATGTTTTGAGCATCCGAAATATAATACATGTGTAAAGATAGTAATATATTTTAAACTGTGTTGAGTAAAGCCAGTTTCATGGTGATTTTGGTGTAAAGTAATACCCAGTAGCAGCCAAGTGGTATTGCATTTCTCATGTTTTCACATAACAGCAAAGTGTTGGTTTGTTTTTGTTTTTGTTTTTGTTTGTTTGTTTTCCCCTCTGTTTTTTATGCACACACTTTATTAAACATTAGCATAGAAATGTCTGGCATTTTTCAGTTCCTGCAGTGCTCAACATTTTCATTCTTCTTTTTGTTTTTGGTTCTTATCTGTTTCCCGACATCAGAGACAATCAGGAATGAAAGAAATAAGCTAGAAATTGCATGTTTCTATGCTTTAGAAAAATGTTTCTCTTTTTCTGGCAGCCATTTGTGTGCCCGTTATTATGAACTAGAGCTAAAGTATGTCTTAATTAAGTATCTTTTTTCTTCTGGTTTCTGAGACCCCGAAAACTTATGTATATCATTAGCTATAAAAACTGTACTGATTTTTTTGTATAGTCTTGCTCATTGCTTTATCATAGTTTAATCATATAATTTGAAATAAGTATTTGATTATAGCCTAATAATTATAAGCCATTCTATATAATGCTAATGAATACTGTATATTTTTCATTACTCTGCAAATTAGATAAATGGATATTTCAAAGACTAGTTTGTGCTGCACATTTTGTCAGCATATTTTCTAGATTATTGCAGATAAAAATAGCTTATATTTCACTTAACTGAGACTTGAGAAAAAGGCAAATTGAATCTCAAACCACAGGTTTCAGCGTTTTAATGTATATACTGCAATATCTATTTTTGCCTAGTGCATTGCTTTTTGTTTGTTCTCCTGGAATTAAAAAAAAATTGAAAAATCAGGAGATTGTGACTTGTTTTGATTTGTTGGGCTTAAATGCTAGGCTCAACTATGTTTTTAGTCTTATATATATAGGATTATGCATTTTTTGGCTCCGTTGTTTTCTTTGCAAGAGTACAGAAAATAGTGTAATTAACATGAATTGCTAGGCAACATAGAATGATAATGGACATGAAGAAAGTGGTTGTTTTTTGGTTCTCCTCTGATTAGCACCATGCAAAAATCTTATCCCTCTTTTTCTTTCAACTGTTTTTTTTTTCTGCTGTAGTTACAACGGTATTTCATGCATTTATCTGTGGAATGCAACTAATGGAAAGAGTTCTGGTCCTTCTTACATTGAAAGCAGCTAGAAATGACATATTTGCTGAAGTCACAGTATCTTCCTCATTCAGATCCTCCCAAAGCTCAGTATATACAAAACTGGAACAGGCATAATTCAAAATGGAGGAAATAAACACAGGAAGACAAGAGAGAGCTTTCATTAAGCCAAATATGTCAAACACTATCTAAGTGCACCAGCTAAAAGTTTGACCTGTGCAAAGCATTGCATGCTGAGAGAAATCAAAGTATGGTAAGAAAGCAAATATTGCCTCGTGTGTTTACTGTTACGGGCCAAAGACATAACTTATCAGAGGAAATTAACAGCAATTATAAGATATAAAATGTAGAAGGTAGACAATAAAATCACATATCAAGAAATGGTACAGAAAAAGGACATATTGCTACATTCTGGTCATTTTGAGGAAGTTCAGATGTTTTTCTGCTGCAGTGACTGAATTGTTCTCAGAGAAATAATAGCTCTCAGATTGAATACATACAGATTGAACATACATATATCAGATCTTGGTAGCAAAGACTGAAGGGCCAATACCTGAAAAAGGAGAAAGATGTGTCCAAGCCAGGTAAACTCGATCAATATTCCCTTTTCAGTAAAAAAAACTTGACAGACACTCCCCCTTACGAAAGGACAGAAAAAATCAACAGATCAATAGCATCTTGGCACTCTCCTTCCCATCTTCAGTATAAGTCAAAGACGAATAAAGTAGTAAATTAAAGTAATATTTTAAGTAATAAAGCCTTCGACATTTTCTAATATTTAGGAAGTCACGACATTGCAAAGACATTTGCTTTTGCAAAGGCAATATTTATTTGAAAGAACCAGAAATGTGTATGCAGAACTTGTTAACAAACTAGTGTGAAACAAAGCAGCCAAATGAACAGTCACTTGACAAGGAGGTAAAGACCATTACTTAAATATTTATTCGTTTATATGCTGGCAGTTTGTAATAGGAAGATGTTCACCTAATGCTGTGGATGTCATTGATTCATCTCAATTGAAGACAGGTTAGTATTTTTTCTGTTCCCATCTGTTGTGGGCATAAAATATCCAGAAACAAAGTCACAACAAGCTAATAGAGGCAAGATTTGTAGCAGCATACAGATTGTCTCATAGCATAAAGATTTTTGAATTTTGGTTTGTTAAAATGACACCTATTAGATACGTCTTCATTATGTTATCATTTGGATACTTTGCTTTTTCTCTGTTGGTAAGCAACTCAACCAACTACACAAGGTTTCAGAAATAGAAAAAATTATCAAAGTGATTTTACCCATCGCAAGTAGTAGAGAGTCATAAAATACATTTAATTCAACCTCTGCATTTTTCTTAAGAAGAATAGAAGAGAGCTCTCCTAAGTTTTCCTAGGTTTCAAGCACTTCATGGTTAAACTGAAGGTGGATACAAAGTTATTGGCATGCTTGTTAGTACTGCTTTGATGCCTAGGGGACTTTTCTGGAAAGTAGTAAATATTTGTAAGTATCTCATCAGTATTTAGGGATTTGCATATTTCTGCAGGATTCTAGGAAACAGCTATTCTGGTCATGATGCAAATGTGTAGGAAAGGAAGAGATACAGCAAACTCAGGACCACATCACTGTTTAACTAGGCTTGTGCCAGCTTTTGGTATTTTTTGTATTAAACTAAATATAAATATCCATATACATGTAAATATAAATACAATTTTTTGTCAGCTAGCCCTTGCTGGAATACAGTCAGATGAAAGAAAATGAAACATTGACTACATATTACATGTAACATTCACAAGAATCTTTGAAAATCTTATTTGTTCTGGCTTTTATTCTTAAACTGGACAGATATTAAAAATACAAATTGCAGAACTTGGATTTTACACATCCAGCTGAACTTGCAATACTGGAATAGCATGTAATTTCTGGATCTGGTCTGATCTGAGCAGCAAAGTTTCTCCTGAAATGCTGATTTCTAAATTCAGTAGCTTTTCATGGTGTTCACATTTTTTTTTTAAATGGATCTCCTGCTTTTCTGATGCTGCTAGTGGGTGTTGAAAAGCCTGAAGACAGAGTAACACAAAGCTTTTCTGTGACTGATCTCAACTCCTTCTCTTTACTTAATAGTCCACTTTCATTTATACGGCATAATTTTAGCAATAGGTCATGTCATGTTCAGATTGCTGGAGAAGGTGAGCCACTTGGCAGATAAATCTTATCTTTTCTGTGCAGTTGTGCTGCCTTATACATGACACACCAAAGGAATGACTTCTTTTGGAGAATGAGGGATGGTTTGCCTTATTCTGTAGCTATATCCACTTGCAAGGGAAAAAGAAAAGGAAAATAAAGCAAAATCTTGTCACTGACTATCAGCCTGTAGTTTTGCAAGTTTTTATAAAAATTTCATCAGCTTGCAGAGATATATATCCTATTTAGCTTTGCCACAGCACAGTATTTCAAATAATAAAAAAAAATTTGAAGTGTATTATGAATGATCAGGTATAAGAGCTGCTAAAAGTTTTGTATGGTCTTGGACCTTCAAGACTGGGTATTGACTGTGCCAAAAGCATTATAGTCATTGTAGCATTGCAAAGTAGAAAATTCATTATTCCCTAAATATTTAGGCATAACTGAAAGTCTTTGCCCTTAGACAGTATCTGTAGATTGTTTTTGGTAGGTTTAATTCTTGGTTTTGTGATTTTATTTGGAAGTCCAGAGTGTCTTATAGTTTCTCTGTAAATCTGTAAGGCTTGGCTTTCGGATTATTTCTGAATCATCATTTTATGCTGTTTTGGCAAATATCAGGTGACAAGCTGCTAAATGGGTAGATGTGCTATTCCTGTCTTCTGTAAGCCACACTGATCTTTGTAGAAAGCACCGAGATTTCTTAGAATAGTGCAAGTTATTAAAAGATATTTGGTATAGCAGAATTATAAAACATTCTGAAACAGAAAAAGCACATGGCTGCACTTAGAAAAAAACTTTTCAATACTCTGTTTAAAAGGGTGCATACTGTGATTTAAAAGAAAATGCACATCAAAGAACTTGTAGATGTATTAATTCTGTTGTTTGTGTGCATTTAAAAAACAATATTTTGATGTGTAATTAAGACTATCGTGAACTCAACCCTCTGGCATATAAATTAGTATGTAAATACAGCCACAAGAGCCAGTATGGCTTGCACAGACAGATTTATCCATTGAACAAGAAAATAATTTTTTGTCAGGTTAGGGCCTTTACTGGCATCACTTGCTTTCTCTTTATGTAGGGTCATCTTTATCAGTTTGAATTTATTATAATTACCTGATTTTTTGCTGCACATAATTGTGATGTTTAATTTGACCTTGATCTTCCCAAGTTTTGAAATGGGAAAGAACAGATGCTACTGCAACAAGTAAATACGGCTACTGTTCCCCCTCTCCTCTTAATCAAAAATCAGAAGTTATTCACTTTTAATAACACAGCAATAACAAAATAAACATGTTTCTTTTCACGTGAAACTGAATAGTACACTTGGGTTTAGGGTAAGACTTTAGGAGAGGAATATGAATCAGTCAGAACATTCTCACTGGACTGCTGTCCTCTTTTGTCCTGCTACTTCGTTACTGTACTGCAGCTTCTCGTTATGGTCAGTCTTACTGGGGTACTTGGGCTCGTTATTTTTGCCTTGCATTTCTAAAAAGGCAATTGGTTTCTCCCAGTAGCAGGTACTGTGCAAGACAGCTGCTATCCACCCAGCTGCATCATACCTGTGCCAAACTGTAATAGACTCCCACTGCTTCTAAAATGACAGATACTTTGATTTATTGCTGTGTTGTGGGTAATTTACTTACAAAATGTGCTGCTGTCTTGCATTATGGATTAGGTTTCTAACAGTTTTCTACATGAAATTGTAGAGCAAGCTCATTACAATTTCAGCCATGTTCATGATGTCTTTTTAAAATTAGCTGTGAAGGCATGAAGTTATACCAAAGCCAAATTTTTTCACACAATCTGCTGTCTTTTCACATAATTATCAAAGGGTTACATGTTAAATAGATATTTTTTTTAAAAAAAGGGAAACAACAAATAATTAATTTTTGTTTTTCAAAGTCTTTGTTCAAATAGAACACAAGTTACTTTTTAGCAAGAGAAAACTCTTGTTTAAAGAGAGTTAAACAAGAAAAAATCTTGTTCAACAAGAGAAAACTCTGTGTGATTCACACCCCATAGATATAACGGGTAGTAATTATCCCAGCTACACTAGAATGACTATGCTTGTGTCCTGTATGTGTAGAAGGAAATGGCACTCAATATTATCTAATATAATATTATAAGTGAGAAAGTAATCATTGCTGTGCAAATTCTTTTTTTTCCTTTGCCTTGTTAGGGAGGAAGGGAAGAAAGAAGGATTAATTATTTTTATCTTGACTTTTAAATAATAATTATCTCCTGACCTCACCCTGTTTCTTGAAGCATGAGTAATTAAAGCATGTCTGCTTTGAAAACATAATAATTTCAATAGCTAAGACATGCAATATTTATAAATGCTTTGGAATGCAGAGGATAACAGTAGAACCGAAACATTTTCTCTGGAAAAAATGTTTTAAACAGTCCTTCGTATTCTATTGTATGCTAAATTAACAGTTTTGTACAAGTGGTTACTAACCTCGCAAATATATTTTAACACTAATTCAAGAAAACTCTGGTAGAGTAAAGACTCAGTAATGAATATAGAAGTAAAATATTTTAATCTCCACGTGTTTTTATAAAATGCACTAGATTTGCCTTTTCCAGAAGATTTCTGCAATAAACTCAAAAAAATAAAAAAATAATCAAAACCTTTAGAACATGTTTCTAAACACTAAATATTTGCTAAAAGTATAATGAAAGCAGATCTTTTCATGAAAATGCACAATGCTATAGGTTCACATTGTACAGTTTGAGTTTAGGGAAATGTCATTTTCATATGATCTCCTTCCAGAAAAATTATTTGTTCATCAGTTGTCTTTTATTATGGGTAGTGCTTGATGCCTCTTTATATTCAGGCAGAGCTGGCCGAACGTATTTTTTCACTGCAGAATGTAATGTAAACGTAAAAATAATTTTATGAAGTTTTTAAGAAAACACTGAGCGATTTTAAAAAGATAAGTGAAGGCAAGTCTTTGGATGTTTATTATTAGACATTTGATAGGAGCTGATAACCAGAGTTTAATGGAGTTAATGAGTTAATTCCCCTGATTAAGACACCTGCCTATATTTGTTTGTTTGTTTGGGGTTTTTTTGGCATAGGACTTTCTGTTTTCCCTGACATTGCAGAGAAGGTAAGCAAGTGAAAGGAGCAGGCAATCACCTGGCAGAAGAGTTTAGCTCTCTTTGTTGCTGCTTCACTGCTGCCCAACCTCAGAAGTTTTTCAGTCCTTGTTTGGGCAGCATCAGGCAGCATCAGAGGATGGACATGGCCTCACCTCAGCCAGGAACACCATCAGAGGCAGCTCAAAAGGCTAACATAAGAGAAAATTGAGATGGAGACCCCCAAAAGATGACTTATCAGGGTAACAGAGGTAGTGGAAAGGCATCTGTGACTTTTTCCTATGCAGTGCCTACGAGGAAAAAAGCAGCTGGAATTAGCAGGAGCCAAAGGATATGTGAAGTTTGAAGCAGGGAGGCATGAAGGAGAGGAAAGAACTGGGACTGCATCAGGTGGAGAGACTGTTGTCTTATTTTATAGAAGAACTGGGATCGGCATAAGACCTCATAATGAGGGATTTGTTGATGGCCCTTGAATTAATCTGCTAAGAGCCTGCCATTGCACAGTACATGACCTTGTCTGGAAGAAATTTGGAAGCGATTTATCATGCCCTCTGATTTTGGGGCAAAGGGATACAGTGGAGCCTTTTATTTCCACATGCATTTCCCCCCCTTACTTGGAGCATGAGTAGCTTCTGTAAGTGGACAGTGCAAATAAAGTAACAGAAGAGACTCAAAGTGAAAATAATCAGTGATAATAATTACCTGGACACAATCTCACATCACCTGGTCAGGTGGTTGCATGACTTTGGGTTTCATGGGCAGAGACCAGATCAGTTAATAATCCCTGCTCTATCAGGTGCACCTGCAAGTCAAACAGTATTTAGTGTTCAAACAGTTTCTCTATTAAAAAATACTGAAAGGAAGTAAATGAACTACTATAGAAAGGGGAAAAAAGATTAAAAATGCTAGTGGACTATATTGGGCCATTGATTTTAAAGCAAAACTGTAAAAATCAGTGAGTGACTAAAAAGCAATGGCACAATAAAACCACTGGTATATGTAACTCAGTAAATTAAAACATAAGTCTTTACTGCTGAAAGATTGTGTTTTAAATTCCTGTTTGCAAAATATTTTAGAAGCTGGCTCTTACTCTGTAAGAGTACGTGATTTGGGGAAGGTAGCAAACAACAACGTAACCTTGCCAGACAGTGCCAACCCCAGAAATTATTTGGGACTGCTATAAAACTTAACTCTCTTGTTTTTACCTCAGCTTTATTTTCTTTCACAGCTTCTCAGTCTACCAGTCTTCCCCCCTATCCCTATGCCTGTGTCCAAGGCAGTATCTGCATCTGACAGAGAATATTTGTTCTCTTTTTCCTCAAAACCCTTCTCAGAAACCATCTGTTTTGTTGGATTTAGAGAAGACCATCTAAACCTTCCACCACTCTTGCCATGGCAGGAAAAGAAAGCTTTCATTTTCTGAAGGATGCTGTGCCACTTATGCCAATGAAGTGAGAGCTTCCTGAGGGAGGGTGCAGCAGTGTAATTACATAGAACAATGTGACAAAGCAGGGAAAAGGAGAAAAAAGTGGATAATGAAAGCGTTGTACTGTGACATATCCATTAATATTAGGTGTATGCCCCATTGCATATGACATTTAAATCTGCAGTACAGTTGTGAACAGAGTAGGGAACAATCCTGTGGCAGGCAAAGAAAATGAGCTGTCTCTTATCTGCAGTGGCTGAAGACAGTTCCTCAGTGGGTTGGACTGGGTTTCTATGTCATACCAGAGCTAAAGGCACAGAATTGCTCAAAACAGAGCTTAACTTCATAAATTACATAGCATGTAACTTATACTTTCCCTGGGTGGCAGAGAGGGCTTCTGTGTTGACTATCAGTTTGAGAAAATGACAGTATCAGATGTGAAAACCAGAAGGAAATGCCACCTTATACTTGACACAGCTGTTGCTTTAGCCCTTAAGATCATTAGGTTACCACAGGCAGCATTTATTGCGAGGTTATTACATAATACCGAAGCTTTAACTGAAGCATTTGGCACCATAATGCTCATGTGCTAGATTTGATTACGACTACTCAAAATGGTATTTCGCTATCTATGCAGCTTTAAAATATATTTGTTGTGAAGACAATTAAAAATTCTAGCTCTGTTTTCACAGTCAGTTGAGAAACAAAACACAAACAAAAAGCATTTCCTTGCCTTAGCAGATTGTTATCTGTGTTTTTCACATAGCCTGTGTTGCTTTCTCTATAGGGCATGCACTACTGTCTTCTTGGGAAGGTTGCCATACAGTTTCATGGTCATTGCACAAAATTTGCCTTTTGATGTCTCTAGGAGACTGAAAAGGGCCCTGGTGAACTTTTATGTATTTATTGCATGCTTATAAAAAAAAAAAAAAAAAAAAAAAAAAAGCCCTTCTCAAAACAAAACAAAATTTCTTTTAAACAAAACTGAACACTTTGCATTGCCCACCTGGAAAGACCCTTCTCAACAGGGCTGCACAGGTGTCAGGTTGGCTTCACCAGGGGTCCTGCACTGAAGCCTTTCAATGGGATGCCACTGTCAGTGCTTGTAATGATGTTTGCAGTACTAGTTCAGAATAAAAGTGGACTTAGATTATCAGTTGCACATGTGAAACAATAGCTGTTGGAGTCTATCAAACTCACAGCCAGTGGTACTAGTGCAAATTGCTTCTCTTCAGTGGAAACAAAGGCTCTTTATTGTCCTCTAAAATGAAGGTAAATTTTGCTAAGATTTCAGATGCTGAGCAGATTGCTCCTAAAAATACTTAAGATGGGAAGAAATAGATATGTATTTTGTACATCTGATTTCTGTCAAGTCAAAGGAAGTATAAGTAAGCCTTAGGTCTCTCATTTAGGATTGTTTGTAGAATTTTTTATTTGCTTGCCTTTCACTACTTTCATATTTTTTCATAACCTTTTTTAGATGTTTTGTCTGCTTCTCCAAAGCTCTCTCTGTTTTCTATATTTCTCCTTCTCATTATGGAAGAAGGAAAAAAAGAAAGTAAGGGCATTATTTGACAGAAGTTCCATTATTACTGTAGCATTTAAAGCTTTATGACTTCACCTTTAGATGAACCTGGCTATATTGAATAAAACACTTTCCCTGAGTGTTTCTGCAGAAGTGATCAGCAAGGAAATATAGTATCATCATTTGCTTGAGAGTTAAATCTCCATAGAGATGTGGGAAGTAATCCACTATTACTAACATCTTTTTGTCTGTCTTTTTGGAGAATAATAAATAAGACTTACCCTTTATGTAAGATTTGGTGCATTTGGATGATTGAATGGTTGATGAATTAAACTATTTCTTCACAACCAGTAGTATCACAAGAATTGTTAGTCTGTTTTAAGAAAGTCAGAAATTGTCTTAAAATTTGTTCTTTGCAGAATGTGCTTCATTAGCTTTTCTATCCTTGACAGGCTCTCTAGCTCTCTTATTCCTCATTTTTATTGTAATTAAAGGATTAACTTCAAGTCTTGTTAAAACTTAGTAATTTTTTTCTGTACCTGGTAAGTTCCACGATTCTGGAATAGAAGAGGATAGATCCTGTCGCTCAAAGGCATTCCTCCAAAAACATCAGGTCTATAATAATGCTTTTCAAGGTAGTACAAAAGGCTGGTTGGAGTATTCTTTACTGCCATGGCTGTCATTTATCAGAGAAGCCTCCAGCTGCCATAAATTCAGTTCCCTGAGGATGTCTCTGAAGTGTTTATACTTCAAGACTAGGTAAAGATTAGGTAAGGAGAAGATAAGAAGATTACAGATATTTTCTAAGAATGAATGAAACACAGCACCTGGGAACATGAAGAAGAAGAGCAGTTTGTGGCAGAAGGTTGAGACTCGTGAATATTGTGTGATGTTGTGTGTTAACCTCAGTGATTCGGGTGAAGCTGCAGATTTAACAGTCTGACAAACAATTATACATTATCTAAAAAATAAATTATAATATCTAGATCTCCTTGAGATCATCAAGCAGTAACAAGGTGTATGCTCAAATAAAATATGAAAGAAGGTTTCAGACTGTATATGTTAAACAAGAAATCATAAAGTAATAATAGTATTTATGAGGTTAACTGCTCAAAGCAGAGGTTTTCTGGTCTCCTCTAAGCTTCCATGGTTCTTTAAAAAAGTCTTTGTACTGCAGCTGTCTGACACTGACTCAGGTGTTTTCACATGAAATGCCTGCAAGGAGGCTGATTAATTGACTTTTATTCCCCACAATAGCATCTGCATGGGATGAGACTTTGTCAGTGTTTCCCACCACCTTGCTTCTGTGTAAGAGGTTATTCTTTATTGGAAAAACAAGGTGAAATGTGATCATCTGCATTGCTGTTTCTACCCCTATGAAGAATAAGAGAACTTTCTGTCTTGATACATGCTTATTAGGCAAAGCAAAAAAAGACGCTAAGATATGCCCAGCCTAGAAGAACCATTTCTTCATCATTAGGACACTGCTGTGAAATGAGGGCAGGCCAGTTCTCTGATCAGAGGTCAAGGAAAGTAATACATCCTATAACTGAGCAACTGGACCATCTTTGTTTACTGAAGAAACTCTGTCTCTCCCTGTAGTTTTGGACAGGCCTTCCTATGCACAATAAACTTAATTACATGCAAGTCCATTTAAAAGGAAATTATTTTTGATGAATTGGCATTTTCCACTAGTTAATATAAAAAGAACTGTTTTTTGAACTCAAGACAGTTTTTTGGTCTTATTAGGTCTTATTAGAGCCAGACTTTCCAGGATCAGCAGTTGTATTGTGCCAGTGTTTCTGTCTTGCTTGTGCTGATGCTGCTAGTAGCGTAGCTGTTGGCACAACACCAAGCTGATGTAACAACTATGCTGCTAATAACATTACTTATTTTCATTACAGCTATTAAGCAATAGATACAAAGTTACATGAATTCAACCTAATTATACCTTTTTCTATATTCCTTTTCTAAATATTGTTTCTAAATTGTTACTTCAAATTGCTTCTCGAAATAACTGGATTTCCTGTGGGTGAGACGCTAACAACTAAGCATACCCATTTAGCTAAAGGCATTGTAGCACATACCGAAATTAGCATTATGCAGTGTTTCTGTATTGCAGGATCAATGGGGAGAGGTGAAGCCCGTGCCACAGGAAACCACTGCTTCTGATAGGCACTCCCAACACGCATCTCTCAAAAATATTCATTCAAATGAAAACAAGGAATTGACAATTGTCACCCTGTGTTCAGAGTCAGTATCAAATGTAGCTGCAGCATGTATTCAATGCCTAGGGACAGTCGTTCCTGCCACAGGGCCTTGAGCTGTGGAGACTGCTGCTCCTGCTCAGAAATGAACTGAAGTGTCTGAGCACAGATGAGCTGATCTTCCTCACTCTCCGCTTCCCCCAGAGTGCATGTGGGGAATAACTCCTTCTGCCTCCTTTCTCTTCACTCCAGGCACTTCTTTTAATGTATATTCTCTTTTACTGGTACAGGTAAATTGAAAGGAAAAAAATGGAAACCAAAGCATTCAAACAATAAGGAAAATTGTACAAAATGATTGGATAGGTACTAAATTTCACCTTGAAACTGGAAACTTTAAGAAGACCATTACAGCATATCTGATATTTTTAAATAAACTGTCATCTATACAGTATTTTTTCTCATTAAGAGAAAAAAATCAACCTGCCATAGACTCCATACAGTTTCACCTATAGTAGCATGAAGATACACTTTTCATGCCTTGGGGCTTTGATAGTCGTTTAATTAAATCAGAATTCTGTCATAACCTCTATGAAGAGAAGAACTGAGCATGGTTTTCATGATCGTTCTCTCTCCTTCCCCTTTTAACACAATAAAAAGTAAATTTGTGCAAGATGAATAACAGACTAAGAAAACAAATCCTATTCAGAAAATTCACTATAACTTAATTAATTTCTTAATTACACTAATTGAAAAGAACAATAATGTGGCAATTGAAAGGAAATGTTTAATTACTGCATGTAAGTAAAATGACAGCTTAAAGCATTCTTGCATGCAACAATACTCTTTGGGGGGTAATTAGTGAAAAATAGATAAACAGATGATAGCTTTTAGGCTAAACAAATCACTTCAAGTCCATCTGATGATAAAGACCTATAAAAGTGAACATATTATACCATTCAGCATGAACCTTACTTTTTACTTTGATCTGTGTTTGGTTATAGACTTTTTCTCTTTCTGTGAAAATACCTGTATGCTAAGCAGAGTAGCAGTGAAGAAAGCAGATTGTAGAAATGTCTCTGGATTCATAGTGTATTCAGCCATTCAGTGACTGTGGGATGAACAGGTGAGCTTATTACTTTGCCACTACTGAAATAAGATAGCCAGATAGCTGATTGGCAAGTTCACTGTTCGGTGTCTATTTGGAATACAATCAGATCTCTGGTCATTTCAGAACCACCTGTGCTTACTCAGTTTTGGTATATACAGCTATGGATAATCATCCTATGAGTAAATGTTAACGTTAGTGCTAACTTCAAGTTTGACCAAATACTCGGTTAAAGACTGTCCTTCGGTGCCTCAACAGTCATATCAAAAGTTCAGCTGGCTCATGAAATAACCTGCCGACGTAGGCCAGAGGACTGCACATAAAAGAGAGGTGTTTTTTTGGAATGGAAGTTGTTCCTTTCTTCAGTGTGGTTGAGGGAATACATAGAAGAGGGTGACAGGGATTTGAGTCTTGTCCCCATTTGAAAGATGGAAGTATTTCAACATGCAAAACCTTTCTTTTCCTAATAGTCCCAGTCAAGGCTAGGATGAGAAGGATTTTAAAAGGATGAACTGTACAAATACCAGATGTACAGTAACTCTTACAAGGGATACAGCAATGTTTCTTGATCCCTGGCTGAATTCCCAGTGAAGAACGAGAGTCGCCTTTGGCCAAGTGCATGGAAACCAGCTGCATCCCTCTACTGAGTATAAAGCAGGAGCCTAGAGAGATTATTTTTAATATTAGGACAGAATCAGTGAGTCCGCTCTTACATAGAAGAAAAAGCTGTTGTCATATGGAAGAGAACAAGCACTGCAGATATCAGTGGCAGCTACTGAAGATAATCCTTTTAAATGTTCAGTGAAACTGAATAGAACTTGAGGAATAGAACACATTAGGAATATTTATCCCGAATTCTTTATAGCTTGGGAGGGTGGTTTTGACCTTTCTTTCCTTTCTGTCCTTCAGTAATCTAAGAACCATTCAGGTGTTTAGCCAAGGGTAGTAGGCAAGAGCTTAGGCCTGTGCTGTCTTTGCATAATATGAGGGCTTTGCATTAATGAGGAATCCTTGTTAGGGAGGTAGGGTTGCCTTCCTGGGGAAGACAGCTGGCCGGCGATCATGTTCTCCTCTGTATTCTGGCAGCTGGTAGCTGCAGCTCCAGGCTAGAGGTATCAGCATGGCTCATGCAGAGCAGCAAACCCAGTATATTATTGTTGGGTTCTCTAACTATGAATCAAGGCAAAGAAACAGTTGGTGAATAGATTTTATGACTGACAACGACTGCAGAGAAGAGATAATAACTTGGGAGACCTTTTATCACCCAGCTGACAGATTCATTCTGTAGCACCATTTGTAGTCTGAGATGGGAAAGATATGTGTAACAGCATCCTGCAAATCGATGTGCCCTGTCCAGACACTCACAGTCAAGCAATGGCTGGGCCAAAAATAGGGGTTCCCCATCTATTGTGAGCAGAAATTCTGGGTTTACCTCATTTAAACCACTGTGTGTCAGGAGTAATGCTTGCAGCTGGTGACATGTTAAGGAGTTAAAGAAGAGAAAAATGCCAGGTTCTCAGAATAAATGTGACAAGAGAAAATGGAATCGAAAATCTGTTAAATAGCCATTAATAAATATAAGCTATACAATTCTTCTCATTCCTTTCCCATTAATCTGTAACTTAATGTCTTTTATTATTATTTTAACAAATAACCCACTGACAAAGTTAGGCTGGAAGTTCTTGCCAGGGGAAAAAAGTATAGCCTGCTGTTGCTTTCTATGTCTCATGTTATTAAAATTCTTCCTGGGAGGATCAAGCCTCAGGGATTTTTTTCAGGCATGATTTTTATTTATACAGATTAGATTATTCATTCCACAAGCAGAAGAAATATAATGTTGTGTTTAGACATACAACCATTCAGCTCAGCTAGTGAGTTAGAACTATGGAATACTGGCTTAAGAGATAATTTTAAAAACTTGTAAAGAATCTGTTATCCAATTTCTCAAGTGATTGAGTGAAAAAAGCTGAATAATTTATTTCCTATGAGAGAAAAATAGATATCACAAAAAAGGAGTAAATGTGCCATACAAAATTACACATTCTTTTTTTGGGGGGTGGACACAACATGCCATTTGTACATACCATTTTCATAGCATTGCATAATAGATTATATGGAATTTAATTGAAACAGCTAGTAAAGTGTTTTAGAAAAGTGACTTCTTTAAAATACACAATGTTTTCATTCAAAATAGTATCTTTAAATGGAAGTTAGGTATTTTCATTATGTGGTCTTTGCACAGAATTTTGCAAATCTTATCTCTTTAACTTCAACAGTTTATTTTGCTGAAAGATTATTTTTAAAAAGTGATGTTATTCTTTTTTCATAAGAAGAAAAACTGTTCCCCTTTATATTCTTTCAGCACTTATTCATTGCACATGGGGTTACCCTGCAGATGCTGCAGAATGGAATCTGAACAAATGAAACATATTGCTTAAAAATGAAATGCCTGTGAATTTTTGCTCAGATGAAACTTCAGTTTGCATTTTAAAAATTCCTTTGTCAATGTAATATGAGTTATAAGTGAACATTCGGTTGAATACCACATTTAAACATAGTAGACATTACAGATATTTCGTGAATTGTAAACCAGAATGTTATTTTGATATATTTCATTTTTAACTAGGAATTGAAGTTTCTGGCATATTTAATAATTTGTGTAATTCCATTATTATTGGTTTTCCAAGTCCACTTATGCATTTGAGTAATTTTGAGAAAGAGGCAATAAAACCACTCAGGTAGTTAATATGGCAAAGCCTCTCCCCAGCTGTGATTCTTTCCAAATGCATGCTCATTGTTCAGTTCTGTCTGTGTCCATACAGCTCTCATTATCTCCAGAGCTATGTGTTAGTGCTGCTTGAGCGGGATGTGGATATTTTTAATACAAAACACACTTTCCACAAAGCAAAATTTTCCACCAAAGCCATTAACCTTTCCACAATCCAAGAAAATTATATCCATTTTCCACAAAAAAAACCCACCCAAACAACCAAAATGCATAATTTTGCTTTAGCTTAAAATATTTGACATTTTGTTTTGGATAACTTCTGTATTGAACTGTGTTTGCTTTAAAAAAATAATTGCAAATGCCACCCCTCCTGTTCTTTATCTTGTGATCTCTGTTGAATCTTCCCTCTTTTCCTGAAAGGTGGTCTGCCTGGTACCTCCTGTGGAGAGGTGAGGTGCCTAAAATTCCATGAATAAGAAAATTCATGTCAGACTGAGACAACATAAAGTGTTCAGAAGGTTTGAAACGTTTCCCTCTCCCCTCACCATCCCCACCCTCATCCTCTCCACCCAGCTCTCACCACAAACTACTTCAGAAGGTTTTTCACCCTTTTCTTCACTGGAAAGAAAAAAAAAAAATAAATCTGTAAACTAAATAAAATCATGTTCCCAGCAAGGTAAAGGACAAGAGAAGAGGAAAAGCTACTTGGTTCCTTCAGCTCATTTGAAGTCTTTACAGCACAATAGCACAGAGAAAAGGGATTTTGAAATCAATGCTGCCTGCTTATATTTTGTGGAAAGTGCAGGAATTACATTTGAACTGTGGATGTGTAAAACCACTGAACTTTCACAGGGATTAGAAAATACTGGAAAATTGTTTTGTTACGTTGTAAACTGTGTGTTTATAGAAACATTCTACTAAGAAAAAGCTATTTGAGTAATATGAAAATATTTGGGATGTGCCTTTTTATTCAACACTTACTTGAAAACCTAAGATGAGCTGGGTTTTGAAATGTCATATGCTCTTCCAGGTAAGATAACTGACAGTCACCTCAATCATGGGTCTAGTCAATATTAAAAAGTTAGACAGAGGAGAAATTTTCTAATTATATTGCCTTATTAGAATTAAATCCTTTATACGTCAGACGGTTCTGTTACTTTAGTGCATTTTTCCAGTTGGTGTTCTATGATGTGTTGGCATACTAATTTCCCTTACCTTGATTCAACGAGAGCATCATGTATTGCCCTTCCAATGCAGAGTTCCCATCTACTTTTTTCCATAAGGAATCTGAAACACAATTATAAAATCCTTACCTGGCATTCGATAACTAAGAGTTGTCAGTGCCTCCCTGTAGCATTCATTTTCTTATTCTGATAACCAAAGTTTTTAAATTTCTTCATTACTTAGAAAGGCTTCACCTTGATCAGATTGCTTCCTCTCACCTTTCTGCTCCTTCTCAGTGAGTTAAATGTCCTACAAATTATAATACTGCTTAGATTCTTCTTTTATACATGGCAGGCAAGCATTTTCAAACCATTTTAAGAATACTGAGGAGTTTATTGTATCTAAATTCTGGGACACAATTTACAGAAGAATTTTACAAATGATCTCTGTTTTCTTTTTACGTTTGTCATCAGTATATAGGATATTTTTTTTTTGACACACCTCATTGAAAAGTTTGTATTTGTGAGGCTGTGCTTTTGACTGGATATAAACATCCAGTAAAGTGCTCTTTCCTCTTTTTATTCCCCTCCCCCCCCCCCGCCCCGCCTATCTATATGTGATTCATTTTATATTAATATCTTATACAGTATTTAAAAAATAAAATAAAATACTTTATTAATGTACTTTAAGGGTCAGGATTACATTTGTGGTAAAACAAAAGAGAACCTGAACATAAAAATATTTGCTATTTATTATAGGTTTTTGGGAGGAAATTTCCTAGAAGTGAGGTTCTACTGCCAAGGCCAAAATCATTGTCCAAAGTGCAAAAGGCATATCATTTGAAATGGATTTTCAAAAGAAGGTTCAGGGACCAGGGTTCTTTGAAAAACTAGTCAGTTATTGAAGTTCTTGAGTGTTGGTAATTTGGAAAAATCTGACATTGGCATTTTTTGCTGAAAAGTGTTCAGGTAATTTGGGTGTGACCAGGTTCAGGTACTGTATGTTAATGTCATTGGTTTCGTGTTTTTTAACTGATATTATTAATGTATTTCATATGTTTACATGTTTTATTGGGTCAAGGATTAAATGTTGACCTGTAAAGATTATTAGGACTATCAGAAATTTTTCAGTTAAAAGGGGCAACTTACTAGTTATGAAACACTATGAGGAAAGGACCTGGTAGGCTCAACACATGTACCAAAATATCTTGTTCACTGTTCAGGTTTCCATATAGCTGGTTTCGTTGGGATATTGCCTGTATTGGGATACTTTAAAATAAGTTCCTTGATTCAGTTACAAATCATTATGAGAAAGACCTGACTCCTCTCCTTTGCCTTTTGCCATACTTATTTTTTAAAGGATGGCTGCAGTTTTCCTAAACAACTCTATTAAGGACCTCATATGATCCATGTCATACTACTCACCTTTTGCTGGAGGGGCACAGTAGCAAAATTTTGCTACATATAAGGAGTCCATGAATAAGATTATGGTTGAAACAATAGGAAACAGTCATTACTTGATGGTGCTTTGCAGTAAAAATCTGTGAAATATTACTTTGAAATTCACTTAGCTCTTGCCTATTTCAGCAATTTTGTTTATTTGTGTAGCATTTACAGGCATTTTCATATCAGTAATGAATATAACACACTAGGACAGAAATTACTGACATTATGGTAATGCCATATATAAATCACGTTAGTATACGTACTCATTTTAGGATAAACAATTCAATATTTACCTTAAAAAAGAGGTGAGGAATTGTCAGCAGCACAGTATTTCTTCCATTCAGTGAGATTCTGAAAAGGCCAGGAACACACAGTTGTAAAGGTTTGAAAAACAGCATCAGCATTCAAAAATACTGTTTACTTCTATGAAAACATAACACAACATATGATGATTTTGAGAGACAGAAAAATTAAAGTGGAAAAATAAAATAATCTTTGTACAGGCCAAAACCAGTGTAGATAGTATAGAAGCACAGTGGGACACAAAAATAGCTATTTGTATGGATAATAAAAGCATTTAAAATACCATCAAGTAGGATCAGAAGGCTTGTGATGCCCATATTTCAGAGTATAAGCCAGCTGATCCAGGAAAAGATGACAATCTTTTTAATTATTTGCAGTCAGTTACATCATTATGCATTAAGAAGTTTTTTTTTTAAGCAGTCTGAAACCATTTGATTACCAGAAAACATATTGAGGTTAATTGGTACGTATTTAGGGTTTTATGGAAACAAACTCATACTTGGGAGTAATAACATTAGACAAAACAATGATGTTCTCATTTTAAAAAGTTTATCTTAGCTTTCCTTTGTCTTGCTGTGTCTTCATCCAGTGCAGGCTTTGCTGAATAGCCTGTATTCCTCTTATTTCTCTCCTCAGAACCCTGGAATTTGATTTAGTTTGCTGTTGCCTTTAGAGGCTTCTGACATCCCTTTAGATGTGCACACATGGAGTCCTTTATTAAGTAGTCCTCCCTGGAAAATCAAGTGCTCCTTGGTGTCATTCAGAAGCAAGGATGGAAAGGCAATTTGAAACCAAAAAAGAAAGTTTTAATACTTTGAATGTAGTCTGATGCTACTCATGTGGCATTTGAAAGCTAAAAAAAAAAAAAAAAGAAAAGTCAGGTTTGAGGGAACTTGCTATCTCTGAAAGTTATTTTACACAGATGTAAGAAAAGCACCAGAGGAGCTTTTGTGAATGTGGAATTAAGACATCTCTTTTCTGAATAACCAATACAAAAGACAAACAAACCAAACAAAACCACAAAAAAACTCTAAAGCAAACCAAAATTTTCAGTCTAGAATGGAAAAGACACAGGATACAGTGTGGCGAGAACAGTCATTAGAAAGAAATTATTCCACTCACATACGAAAATGCAGGTTTCAAGTGTCAGGTCTGATGAATAACTTAGGATCAGTTACAGCTCTTTTAAATATTGTTAAAATACAGTTTTGAGAAAACTTCACTGACAGTTTTATCAACTTCATATGTAAAATGACACTTAGAAAAATCAGAGGAAGAAGCCATTCAATTTTCATATTTATTCAAGGGATTCACAGTTCTAATGAGAATCTTTAAACCTTTTTGACATGTAATCTTTTCCCAGAAAATATTTCAGTTCTTTTTATTAGCGTTCTTTTTTATGAGTAAAGAAAACAAAACCAACCAACAACCAATAACAAAAATCAGTATGGTTATTTAAAAGTGAAAAATTTATCAGTTTCCAGCCTTTATTGATATCTGTGGTACCCACAGAGAAAATATTCTTCACTTCGTATTCTTCACTGGCATGTGACACACCACAGTGACAACTAATCTGGGAAACCCTCAAAATTGCCAGTAACACATAGCAGGTTGAAAAATGAAGTCACTTTTCTGAGAAACAAAAACCCCAATTATTACTTTGACTGAGTTAGTGAAACACATTAGTTGGTGAAACAATAATAAGATGTTTTGAGGGAGTACTTCACATGAATGTTCTGACAGAATGTCAAGAAGGGAGCAGTAACATAAATGATACAGAATATGAGTCAAAATCACACTGAGAAAGGTTAGGAGAAGCTTTGTTACAGGGTATATTAACGGGATAGCGACCACTCACAGAGTCAGATATTATGAAATAGAAAGAGACCTTGACAGCATTTCAGATGGTTAAATATTTCTGGGAATTGTGGGAGACTTTAACTTCCTTGCTGAATTTTTTTACAAAATGTTGCTGATATGCAGCTGTCCCTGTTATTCTATGTGTTTTTAATTTGGAAACATTTTGAGACAAACCAGTAATAAGCACTACATTCCTACTAGTTTTATTTTTTCTGTTTCCCTAAAATTTCTTATGTGTAAGCATAAACCTGGCAGATAAGAGAACTCACTTGTGTGGGAGAAAGCCCCTAGTAATAGCACTAATGAAAGGGAGCAGTGTAAACTGCTGGCAAAGCAAATTGCTTTTAGCATGAATACACTTCTTCACAGTCATTCTGGTATACAAGTGCTTTGCAGCTCACTAGCATTATCTATCTCAATGAATGTAGTATATTTTTTATTACCAAGGATTACTCTATATTTGTGTTGCTCAAGCATATTTGTATGCAAGTAAGATTGAGCAAAGTGGTGCAGCCCCTATGCTAGGGAGCATAGTAAAGTCTTTTCCCTGCCTATGTGTGCTATGACACACACCTGCTACACATCTTTACATGAAGCCACAGCAATGAAGGGCTGGACACAGACATGAAGAGGACATTGCACAGTGCAGCACCTTCTCCTTGGCTTTGCTGCAGGGAAGCTGAAGCACTGCACAGCAGCTGGGACTATGTGACCACCTTGGTGAGATATATAGAGCACTGGGTGATCTCGCGTCCCTTCCCTCTAAGTAAATGGGTGCCTAGATAAGCTGTAACTGATTAGTAGGGTAATTTTAGAAGCAACACTTTGTTTATGCTAGAGCATATCTGTCTTCTGGTGACCTAGAACTCTGATTCAAACCTACAATATATGGATAAATTTCTCCATATCAGAAACAAATGATGAGCACGCAAATATAAATCTTACTTCTGAAGGATGGGAGTGAAGAGGTCTTGCTTTGAAGATGCAAAATAGCTATACAAAGGTTAAATCATGCCTACATATTCATGGTACATTTTTGAATAGTCCTGTGCAAAATTACCTCCTATTTGTGGAATGCGTATTGTACATGTGGTCTCATCTAATATTTTGCCACTTTGCAAAGCAGAACCTAATTTCAATTCCAGAGGATGGAGCAGTCTCCAATTATGTAAGTTAAAGAATATGTGCTGCAGTTTGTAGGGAGTGTAATGTGTATTATAAATTCATTTAATTGCTTTACAGAAATTCTGATCCAAATTAAGACTTCATTGGCTTTTTCGTGGAAAAGAGTTAAAAGTGCCTAATTAAGCATGAAAAAATTAATGAAAAAAATTTAAATTAAGATGTTGTACATATGTAAACCAAATTTCTGCCAAGTTTTAACTCACCTATAAGCCTGGGATGAGTTTTATCCTCTGTGTCTTAGTGCCTTATCCTCTTCAACTGAGACAAGGATGGAGGGTCTGAGGGGCAAAAGTCTTGCTCAGGCACTAGTTGTCCATTTGCCGTTTGGGCATCTTCTCCATTTTGTGGGTTTCAGATATATCATGCAGTGTAGTACAGTAGAACTCCAAGTATGTTAATTCTAGACTTTCTTTTCTGAAAACCATGCTACCCAAAAAGGCTTCTGAAGAAGAGAAGCAAACAAAGCAGAAGACATGACAGAGGATTAGTAGAAACAAGGAAACCAAATGCACATGGTAAATGAAGTGAGGTCCTCTGAGTCTCCTGGGTCATGGAATTTCTCTTCTCCCACTGTCTATTTCCTGATACCATAGCTATTTTCCCAGTTCACTTCTCTCTTTTCATCATTGCTCCTGAGGAATTCTTTCTAGTTCATTATCTCCACAGCTTTTACCTTTGTTCTTCAACTACTTTGTAAGCATACACAATGTTAGTATGTTACATATTGATACAACATATCCAGTTTCTGAAATTTCAGACCTTAAACTCTCTGCGGATGTAGCACTAGAGACATAGAGAAACACTGTGTACAGTTTCCCTGTCTGTTGCATGGAATGAGCTAAAAATGGTGTTGGTGTACTTTCACAACTTATGTATAGCTGGGAACTTAGGGAACACATGACATGTGTGAAGGTTTGACTTCTAAAACTTACATATTCATGTGGATATCAGCATGCATCACGACTAAAGGCACTTTCTGCAATTGATAGTTGTGATGTCACGTAAGTAATACTAAATTAATATTTCTGTGAAGGTTCTCTGACATAAATAAAATGTGATCTTTATAACATATGTAAGGCTTAATTTGCTATGTGAATGAATTTTCATTTTGCTGGTGCCTTCTTTAGGTAGTAAAAAAGTGTTTTTTTTCTGATTCTTCCTTTAATTGTCTTGACAGTACAAACAAGTGGAACAGTACATGTCATTCCACAAGTTACCTGCTGAAATGCGCCAGAAAATCCATGATTACTATGAGCACCGCTACCAAGGCAAGATCTTTGATGAAGAAAACATTTTGAATGAGCTCAACGATCCCCTCAGGGAGGTAAGATTAAAGCATTTGAGGAGTTTTTCATGCTATGGAAATTTTTCATGCCTTTGCTGTTTCTGTGTTGAAATGCTCTTTCTGATTCTATTCTGTAACATTTCATCTCATTTGACCTTGTCAATGAATGACCAGGATAATGAATTTAATATTAGTTTGACACAAAGACATAAGCAGATTTACATCTAGTCTGAACCAGTCTGTCAGAATCATGGCCACACAAGGATGTCAAAGAGTAAAACCCTGTTCTTAATTGTTGAGTGAAACTCATGGGTTTCTGCAATTCTTTAAAATAGAGAGGGGCTGTACTAGAATGGTCCTGGGTGAAAGGTTTTTTCTGCTCTCCCTGACTGCTGACCATGCACCCGTGCTGATGAAACCACTGGAAGTCACCAGTGAAGGGAGAGTTGCTGTTTTTCACTGTGTGAAGTAGCATCCTTGGTTAGGGTGGTCTCTACTGGAGATGAGGAAGCTGGAGCATGATACACAAGCCACTACAAAATCTCTTTTCTTAAAACTCCAGTCTGTATTCCAGTTTCAGGGGGTTTATAATATTGTGTTGTGCTGTGCTGTGCTGTGTTGTGTTGTTATGTAACGCTATGTTACATTTGTTGTGTGGAAACAGCTGGAATATTCTTTGGCAAGGTGCTTGTGTGGGGGGAAAGCAGCATTCATCTTGCTGTAACAGAAATAGCTGCTTAATTGGAATATAAATCTGACTGTCTTTTGTTGGGTGGTGCTCATGTCTGACCTACTCAAGGATGTTTGTGTTACCAGTTGGCTGATACCCTCTACTGAAAGGAGGAAAAAAACCTCAGAGAATAACAAAGTTGAAAAATTCAGGGAGAAGAAAGCATAAACAGGGAAAAGAGAAAAGAAGCAAGAAAAAGCGAGAATAAAGGAGGAGCAATCTGATATGTGATGAAACCTGTACATTTTTTCAGTGATAGCAAGTAATGCTTTTTAGTATCTTCTGCCATGGGGTGAGAGGTGCTGAATGTATATTTGCATGTGTATATATATAAATATATAAATAACGTATAAATATTACCCAACAGAGCGCAGGATGACACCTGTAGTTTTAGAAATACACATGAAGGTTGTTTGGATTTTTTTTAATAAGTTCTGTGGCATAAGAAAAGGATAGGTCTGTGATGGAATGTCTGTACCATTGAATATTTCTCTTTGTTATGAAGGGGAAACATGGCAATCCATTGCCAAGATCAATCAAGTTCTATAGTTAAAATAGTTATAAGAAACTGACTGCCTTGCCTGTTCATGGGCTCTGAGGGCAGCTGGCACAGTTTTGCCACATCTGTGTTATGAAACTCCAGTAGTGGCCTCCCTCCTCAGAAAGTGCCGACTGGGAATGGTGAATGCTGCCCAAAATTGCTGGGTAATTGTTAGATGGTTAAAGTCAAAATCAGGCCAAACCGTGATTGTTCTAAAAAATTAACACTATAGATGACGGAATTCCAGTGCCTGGGTCCATTAGATTCCCTAAGACAGATGTAGCCTGAGTCCTTTTGTTATATTGTGAATTACTAAGTGTTTTGGAGGGCAGAGGGAGATCTCTGGCTTTTGCACTGCCTGTGCCAGTTTACCCTTTGGCTTCCCTTGGTAGCTTTTGAAATGTTAGGATGAGAACGTACTATAAAAATCTATCATGTAAGACAGGAAAATATGGGAATTATCCCTAGAGTACAGTGGCAGTCAAAACATGAATCTTGGCCAGTGTGGAACCTTTTTTTTGTTAAAAGAACAGAAGCATGTACAGATCCATCAATCACTGACATCAGAAACAGTTTCATCTATTTCCACTTTTACGGAAAGTTTTTCTCCATAAATCAAGTCTAATACACTTCCATTGCAAAATCTTCTTTTATTAACAAACAGTTTGCTGTTATGGCACTCTAATTACTTGTCTTTTCCTCCCTTCATTCCTCCCTCCCTTAGTCCTGTCACCTTGCTTTCCTTTTTTCTTATTGCCCAAGAGCAGCATGAAAAATTTGGTCAAGCATAAAACCCAAAAAGCACTTCTGAGGAGAGATGAAGTATGGAAACTTTCAAAAATTAATGAGCCACTAAAAACATGGAGTAAGAATAGAATTTCACATAAAAGGTGGCTTCTGTTTTTGCTGTGGTCATGTTGCACTTAGGATGCCTTCTTTGTTCCCTGTATTATATACGAAAAATACATTTACTCATCTACAATCAGGTTGCACACTGCTCTGATGACAACATAGTAGTTGTTCAGAAGAAGATAAAAAAAAAAAAAAAAAGAAAAAAAAAAGAAGTAAGAACTGGACAGTGGCAATGCCAGAAGACTTTTGCCAATGAATCTGTCCAAATTGTGGCAGCAGCTTACGCACAGTGCTTTAAAAACACCACTTTTTTACTTGCTGAAATTAACAGTTTGAAATTCTGTTTTAGCTACCAATTCAGTATGTGCGGTTTGGTAGTGCAGGTAGTGTTTTTTTGATGTTACTAATGAATAATAAACTAGAGCCTTTTAAAGGCAGAACACAATTGTTCACATATTGGACAGGATATACCATCTTCTGTACCAGTATCTGCACAAGGCTATAATGTTGAGGTGACCACACAGGTAGTGTAGCTGCATCATTCAAGAATAAGTATTTACTGCATTTCTTAAGTTTTTAATGAATCCTGCATTTTGTGGTACTTTGAGTTTAGCATTGGGTAAGAATTAAACATTCAGTCTCCACAGGGTATACTTACCTTGATCAAAGTATCTTCTGATTAAGACTTTGCACTGAAATCATTATTTCCTCGCAGTAAGTAGAACAAAAGAAACCACACAAACTACTGCATAATTATAACATGGATATTATAAAATGTTATAAAAAAGGTTGCAGTGTCTTCTAGTTCTCCTTGTTCTCAAGCATTCAAGTTTATTGTATGGACTGAAATTTTCCATGGCTAGGCTCTCTTTACTGATTATGACCCTTTTTTGGCCCATGTTGGAAAAAAAGTTGTCTCACTCTTTTTTAGCAGAGAAGTAATTATGCATGCTATAAATACGATCATTCAATCATTAAAAATACCTAAAGGACATAGAATTAGCAGTAAAAATCTGGTGTAAAATTAATTCTTATGTGATCAATACTCCTAATAAAGCTGTATATGCTTATAGTAGAGGTAAAAGATCTTCTGGTAAAAAAGGATGGATGTTCATTTTACTGAGCTTCTGAAAATTATGTATGGAACATTCATACTTGATTGTATGATGAAAATAAGGAAAAGCTAAGAAAAGGTCTGGTGCATATGTGTGAGTGGCTAACATTGGATAACAGCAACAGAGTCATGTTTATTGTGGGGAATTAACTACGGCTTCATAAAATATGAAGAAAAGAATACTGAACATTTTCAAATTTTACAAGGCTTTCTTTAGGTGCTTCATAGCTGTGTTAAGCTGGTAGCTGACCTGTATCATTCAAGGGTAAACTTGCATTAATGAAGAGATTCCCTTCAATGACTGGGAACTAAGGTAGAGACTTATTAGAAAATGGGACTTAAAAACTTTATCTTCTCCCCAGTTAAACTGGTTGCACAGTTTGGGTATATTAGTCCCATGGTAATGTAGTTAATTGGATATCCTCAGCTCTACGCACTCAAACTGTAATAACTATGCATTGCCATATGCGGTGTGCTGCACCCTGCTCGTAAGGGAAGGTGCTCTCTGATGAAAATAAAGAATTAAAGGTTTCTTTTCATTAAATTCAGAAATTTCACTTACTTGAAAGCATATCCCCTTTTTCACAGTTACATTTCTCTGATAATAACTGTCCAGCCTTGTTGAGAATCAGTTAGTCAGAGGTCTTCTAGCAGTTAAAATTTCAGTAGATATAGAAGATTTTAAATTGCTTCTTCCAGGCCATGCAATGTTGGATTTGTCAAACCTATCTGTAGCTCCATACAAGCTCTGCAAAAAGTCTGAGCTAATCATCAGGCTTTCTCTGCATATGCCTCTCCCCATACACTCTCATGGTAAAAATCTAGCTGACTAGCTTAGAAAACAGGCTACATCTTCAAATAGCAGTTGATGTATGAAATAAATGCTGCCTTTAATAATATTTGCAATTAACTACCTACCTACCTCATTTCTTGAGGTAGTAATTAGCAATTGGTAGCAATTAGCATGTTTGCCTTATATAAATATCATCTCTGGTTCTTCAGCAGACATAGATACTTGTGAAGTTTCTAAGGTTCCTATCTTTTAACTTGGAGTTCTTGTCACCTACATCCTTGAACATCATTTGGCATCAGAAAGCCCCTAATCCTAAAAGTTGTCTTTATGACTGTCATGACATGAAATGGTGATGGTACAGACAACAAGAAAGAAAAAAAAAACAACAAAGCAACAACTCAAAAAAACCCACAACTGAGGGAAAGCTATTCCAGAAGGACACCTGAATTTCAAAAGTTTAAAGACATACATAAGCAGTTTCATCTAAGAAAAGAGTGTAAGAAATGTTTAAGTGACTCAGCTCTGGTATTTGTCTAAGCTACCAGCTTCGCCAGCAGTGGCTGTAGGTGGAAGCCTACCTATAAGAACAGGGCAAGTATGGTATTTCCCTTAATGACCTTCCTAGACTACCAATATTTTAGTTCAAGGGATTCTCTGTGACTGATGTGACTTGTATACTGGGTAATCTTTAATACATATCTCTTCCAATTACTTATTTACACTCCTCTTGAATCCATGTACTCTGCACCCACACCATCCCTTGGCAAGGAGCACAGACTTGTACCCTGTTGCATGAGAAACAACCTCGGTTTGGGATTGAACCTGGCTCCCACTCTTTTTTTGGGGTTTGGTGGCCATTAATTCTTGTAGAAAAAGTGATAGTACAGTCAGTCCTACCCACCCTTTGCATGCCAGTTATGATTTTTTAGACTTATATGATATCTGTAAACTGTAATTTTTTGAAGGTAAAGAGACCTATTCTACTTCTTCCTTGCATGGAAGAGAGCTCATCCCCATGGTAATCCTTTTCGCCATTCTCAATTTCTCCCTTCTCTACTATAGAGATGAGAGCACCAGTTCTGCAGCCAGCATACTGATGTTATAATAATGTGAATAAATCCTTTCCTAATAAATTCTAATATTAATTTGCTTTTTTAATCACTGTCAATTACTGAGTTTTAAAATCATAACTGTAGGAGCTAATTCCTAAGACGTAATGGATACATTATTAAATGTTTTTGTCTAGGTGTATCACTTAACATTGCTTTCCTTTCGTAATTTTCAACCAGCCTGTAATAAGCTGCTTTTAGTTTCTTTTTAACAAGCTTCTTCATCTTTACATGGTGCTATTTGCAAAATTGAACATAACTGTGTGAAGTGCTTGGCTTTTGTTGTTCCCATAAGGATAGCAAATGTAAGTAAGTTATGGTACCAATTACAGCCTAATGAGTCAAGTGTAAGATTCTGGAAAAGATCCTGCACACTGCTCAGTGTAACATCCAGGGTGGCATTTTATGAGAGTTCTTGTAAGAAAGGTACTCTTCAAGCTTCCATGGATTTATAATTGATAATAGTAACTATGTCAAAACAGGACTAAAACCAGATTAATTTGATACATATAGAAAATTAATTATATTTTTAGAGAAAGTATTTGGTCCTTTCAAAATAATTTTTAAAATCATCGATTTGGTAACGTCACCATTTCCACCACCACCACCACCCCCCCCCCCCCCCGTTGTTAACCTGCTCTTTTTCTCCATTAAAATTTACTTACTTTTGTAATTTCTTTCCTTCTATTTATCTTCATAAATCACAAAACATTATATTCTCATTTAGACTGTAATATAATCCTATGCACAAAGGATGATACATCTCCAGAGTTAATTGTATGAGCCCCAAATATGGTGTGATTAGATCATAGTATGCTTCAGTCCTCTTTGATAGTGTAGTCATTATGTTTTTTGGATTCAGGCCACCAAATATTAAAATAATGGTAGAAAATCAAATGAGCTTATTAAAAAAATAAAGTATCAGAGTCGATATTTAATTATTGGAGATTCCAAATATTTTGCTTCCATAGCAACTTATATCTGTAGCTCATAAAAGACAGAGAGGTAATTTTTCCATCATAAACCACTGTATTTTTATTAATTTTTATATGCAGTGAACCTTGGTATGAAGCTTAAAGAAGAAAACTAGGAAAAATGTGTCAGAGTTATAAATGTAGTCATACTGGAACTCATTTAAGTATGTCTTTATACAGCTGTATGGAGAGAGTGAATACCTCTTTAGTGCATTAGTTTTTTCAGATAGACACAGATTTGATGTAACTTCAGTTCATACTTTGGAGTACTGAAGTCATAAATGAATTATGCAGCATGTTGGTGTTGCAGAATAAATCCTGATATACCACAGCATTATTTATTTGACAAATGCTGAAAACCAGAAGTATTTGTATTTTTCAGTGATCTGTGTAGGATGTGCCTAAATCTAAGCATAAAAGGCTTAAAAAAAAAACAACCCTGAAAACCTCTTAGAAAGGATTATAGTTAAGTTTTTAAAATTAAAAATAGTAACAAATACTACATGTTGGAAATGAGCAATCACCAGGTGATTGGATTATTATGTTTCAAGATGTTTTTCTTTAGCTGGTATGACATGGCAACAAGCTGTGTGCATCCTCAGATCCGTTTCCTGGGGACCTAAGACAATGTAGGTTGATTTCCTGAACTGTGGGGAGTGTGTTGCTCCTGGATGTATGCATATACACAAGTGTACATGCTGCCGCTGAGACACAGCTTTTGAATTGTCAACAACTTTTGTTGCTGTTACACATATACAAGAAACTTTGATCGCAGTCCCTTCTGTTTCACATGCTTTGTTAGCAAATCCATCCTCAGCTGAGACATGCTTTGGCAAGTCCAAGTTCTAACAGCTTTCAATATTACAGATAATAATACACCAACAGTTCTCAGTAGTTACGGTTTCGAAGTTTTGTTACTGCACCTACGAGATTCCTTTGTCATAATTGTTCAATAAATATTTCAGACATGACAGTTCTTTCATGAGCTCTTCAAATATACTCATCCAAATCAAATTCCCATATCTTCGTGCAGAAGTTGTCTTTCATAGAAAGATAAGTTGTTTGAGAAAAGTACCAGACTATTTAGATGGAAACTAGATGCTGTGAGAGATGTCAAATTCCCTTACAGAGAAGTAAATCCACTCTGTGCCTGCTATCGCAGGAACTGCAGTTCCAGTCTGAACTGCTATTCAGGCATCTGAAGAGCAGAATCAGAAAGGTTTATGAGGGCCAGGTCCAGTGCACTGAGAGAACAGCAGCTAATGCAATGAATGCTTTCCCGCAGAGGAGAATTTCACACCATTGCCTTATTCAGTCCAAGATCATGCTTCCAAGTGTCTTTCATGTCTCAGTTCTTAATGAACTGAAGAATTTGTTCAGCTAGTTGAAACCCAGGTGGTGCTAGGGGCAGTGGATGGAAAGAGTCAAGCACTTTTTTTCTTTTTTCCTTTATGCAGTTTCTGCTGAAAGCCAGGAAAGGTTATTACATATTAGACAATGCTTACCACAGCATGTTCATTCCTACTAGGTCTGAATATGTTATTGCAATTATAGATGGCATTGCTGATTTTAAGGAGGTTAAAAATAATAAAGTATTTCAGATGACTTATGAGTTAGTTCCCCTTCTGTAAACCTGTTCTTTTGACACTGTGCTTACTTTGGCTTGGTTAGTGTCCTCTCTAGTAGGATTTGGAAAGTTTTGGGTTATTTAGCTAAAACCAAATGATCTTTTGCCCTAATCCCTGAATTGTGACTGCAAATCCATTATGTTAAAATAGCAGTTCACACATGTTCCTTTGAACCCTGTAAAGAATAATTCAAGATAAATGAAAAAAATAAATAAATGAAAATTTATAATGCAGGATTGGAAACTGCATAACTCATTTTATTCAAAATTAGGAGATTCAGGTCATGGCTACAGGAAAGAAATCTGGTACCTACCAAAGTTCTCTGTTTTCCCCTCATGGGCTTCTGCAGTAAAAAGTCATGGCACTTGAAGAAGAGAAGTGTGGGAAAGGGAAGGAGGAAAGCAGAAGACAGGATGCAGCCCTGATCCTAGTAGAAAACGTGGTACAAACAAGACAGGGATGCACAGTATGGGCGTACCCATGTCCCTTTCATGTAAATTTCATTCTTAGAGCTGGTGAAAGGGAACACCTTTTCCTTCAGTTTTCACTGTTGAATTTAAAGTCTAGATCCAGAAGCCAGCTAAGGTCTTTTGAAGCATATTTTTCTGGAATCTTAAAAATGCTGTGGGAGTCATGTGATACAAAAGTTTCTGTGATGAGTGGGCAGCATTTAAACATGCCAGTGTCCATGAGGGTCAACACAAATAATATATTAGATTTGTGACCCACAACCACCAAGACGAGATAAATATCCCATGACCTGCCTGATGCAGAAGCAAATGCATGTGCCTATTTTTATGCACTGTTGCCTGTTATGATTATGGTAGTAACAGCATACAGAAGGATACAGAGAATTTCCAACACAAAAATTAAGGCAACTCCAGCCTTTTAAAAGGATGTGATCTCAAAGCCAAAGACAAGGAGACAGGCTGGACTGATGGACCAAGGCCAGTTATATGAGGTTCAACAAGGAGAAATACCGAGTCCTGCCCGTGGGTCACACCAGCCCCCGCAGCGCTGCGGGCTGGGGGCAGGGGGCTGGGAACTGCCTGGGGGGAAAGGGCCTGGGGGGGCTGGTTGGTGGCTGTCTGAGCGTGAGCCAGCAGTGTGCCCAGGTGGCCAAGAAGGTCAACAGCACCCTGGCTTGTACCAGGAACAGCGTGGCCAGCAGGACCAGGGCAGTGCTGTCCCCCTGCACTGGACACTGGTGAGGCCGCCCTTCGAATCCTGTGTTCAGTGTTGGGCCCCTCACAGCCAGGGGGACATTGAGGTGCTGGAGCATGTCCAGAGAAGGGCAACAAAGGTGGTGAAAGGTCTGGAGCACAAGTCTTCTGATGAGCAGCTCCGGGAACTGGGGTGTTTGGAGAAGAGGAGACTCAGGGGGGATCTTCTTCCTCTCTACAGCTACATGACAGGAGGTTTTAGGCAGGTGGGGTTTGGTCTTTTCTCCAAGGTAACTAGAAACAGGACAAGAGGAAACAGTCTCAGGTTACACCAGAGGTGGTTTAGATTGGATATTAGGAAAAATTTTATCCCTGAAAGTGTGGTCAAGCATTGAAGCAGGCTGCCCAGGGAGGTGTTGGAATCAGCATCCCTGGAGTTGTATAAAAACACATAGATGTGGCACTTAGGGACATGGTTTAGTGATGAACTTGGCAATCCTGTGTTAACGGTTGGACTTGAAAATCTCAAAGGTCTTTTCCAACCTTTCTATGACTCTATGAGAACAAAAACAACAAAGCACAAAATCTGTTATGAATGCCCATTTATGAACTCAATTTCCAGTTGTTACACTGGTGATTTAAGAAGGTAAATATTGTTAAAGCTGTTGGACATATCACAGTTAAGCTCTGCACATCATGGCAATGCTATATCATTGTTTTGCTTTTTCCCTACTGCCACTTCTACAAAAAAAATGTACGTAATTTTGAAAACTGCACAAAATTCTGTCTAATCTGTAGTTTTAGACTGCTGTTACCTAGCAAACACAGTAAGGAAATCTTTTCCCCAAAAATTGTCTTGCAGGTAAGCCAAAGGTGAAATACTGTTTTTCTAAAGTCTTAGTACCTGAAAAATAAGAGCTCTGCTCCTTAGTTGCAAAATAATCTTTTGAAAGTGTAATCTCTTTTGATTAAGAGTCTGTATGTAAGAGATTAAATGGAAAGGAGAACTGAAAAAAAAATAATAATTGAGACTATTTATAAATGGACAGATAATGAAATTTAGCATAGATGCAGATGCAGGTGGTGTTGAATTACACTTGTTTAATTTAAAGGTAACTGTTTAACACTGAAGGAACTTAGTGTCTGATATTTTTAGTGCTTAACAAAAAGTCTTCCTCCCCTTGGGACTAAATTACTGCCATACAAGATTGTTAGACGTGAGTGGATTTAAAAGCTCGTGCAAAATGTGGAGTTTGACACTGTGGGTACAGGTGCAGACTTCCTGGTAGTGCCTGGGATGAGTTCAAGGCAATGCTTTTTATCTGTTGTTTCCATCTCTTTCATGATACCTTACACAGTCCCACTCAGCGGTAGCACTGGATCCTAACTAAGCCAGCCTTGGTAGGAATTGAGCACTGACTGGCAAGGAGTTCCCCTAAGAGGATTTTAATCTCCCATCTTGATCTGTGGAGTCTTTGTTTGTTAATTTCCTTCTGAATAAATGAATTTTTCTTTCCCTTCATTTGTGAAAAGTGAAAACTCTGTAGCTGGTTAAGAGAATACTAACAATGTGCCCTAAAGCACATACAGCTGTAAGTTTTATGGTGCCTTACTAGAAGGCTAAATATTTTTGTGGATAAAATAAATACCTGTGCGCTTATATATATTTTAAAGAAAAGCCACATTCTTTGTAATTAACAGTTTTCATTTTAGCCTGGATTACAGTCATTAGTTAACTGTGCAACTGAAAACTATAATTTATCTCTGTGATTTCATAAAAGTCACTTACGTGTATTAAAAATAAGTTTATTTCATACTGAGGCATTTTTTCTTCTACTAAATTGAAAATCAGGAAATGAAGATGGGTCTGTGTCTTTTAAAAACGTAAGAAAGTATAGAACTACTGAGAATAATTTGAAAAAATATACCTCATGAAAACATTATGCTATGGGAGTCATAACAGGTTATCTGGGAAATACAGTGGCTAGTACAGACATCCACAGTCCCCAAAACAAAAATCTATCCAATCATTGTACCACTTATTGCCACACATTGTATAAGCAGTTATGTATTAATGAGTATAAGAGATCTTGTAATCATCCACATTACACCAAGTGTAGAAAGTCTCCCATCAGCTGAGGTTGAAAATTAAACAGTTCATGCTTTTTAGCATCTGGCACAAAATAGATTTACTACTGAGAGGAAGACAGATGCTGTCACTGTTATATGTGGGCAGCGTAATATATAACGTACCTTGAAAGGAAATAAGAGGCAATGACATATGTAGAGAAGCAGAACTGGAGGTGTCTGTAGCTTGCTCTGTCATTCTCTTAACACCATATATATTCTTCATAATGTTGATACAGCAATGGGACAAACTTAGAATGTGAGAAAAAGGTTAATACCCTGCCTGAGACGTTATTTGAAGTTCATGACTGGCCTGTTTTTAGGCCCCCATGTGAGATGTTCACTGAAAATAGATACAGATCATGTGTCCTTGCAAAATATAGAACATGAGGACATTTCATTTCCAAAGAATATAATTGGGACTGGGAGCAGAATCTTCTTACCTCTCACCTTTTTGCTTGTAGATTATAACTTCACAAGCACATGCTCTTAATGGGACACATTAATTAGTTAAACTTTGATTTTTTTACATTATGTATACAAATATGTACATTTGGGAATGTATAGATATGTCCATGTAAACATGTCAATATGTGTGTGGGAGAGCATATATATGCATATATACTCATGCTTTCAGGCATACACATGCAACGACATGTATCCAGGATATACGTGTGAGAATACTCTGTTGATATCTTTGCACAATACTAAGTACATGCATTCCATTATGTAGTCCAGTATGGACTTTATGTTTCTCACTGTATATCTCAACACATACTTCCTATGCCACCAGTCTATGTCTACAATATATTACCTTAAAATTAACTATAATGAGAAGGGTTTTAAGGGCTCTCCTATGATATAAAATCAATATAGATATATTTATTCGTAAACGTAGAGATTAAGATATAGTATTAAGATCATTTGAAAATCTTTATGAATAAATTATAGGAACATATTTCTTACGGAAAAAAATCTCAGTCTATATTTAATTCCAGAAGGGATTAATATAATTATACTTAAATCCTATTAATGGCTAAATAAATTTAAAACTTTGGGCAAGCAGATGAACTGAAATTGTTTTGAAAAGGAATATTTAACTGATGTAAGGAACGTGGCACTGCCTATGCACCTGCATCCTGTGGCTGCCAGGTCTCATGCACAGATGCTAATGGCAGTTCCTGTGTGCCTTGTGTCATCAGGTCCCCTTGCTTTTAGTGCGTATCTGTTCCTGGAGGGAAAGCATAAGCACAAATATTTAAGGCCTTACTTAGTGACTGAATGCATTGGGCAAGCACAGCATAATTACTAAATGTAGATGACGGAAGGCTACAGGTATCTTCCCTGGCCTCTTATGTATTATTTACACAGCCATTTCCACTCCGTGCTCCCTAGAACAAAAGATTTTCAGAAAGTACAGATGCTGTGGGTGGCCTATGCATCCTTGATCTGTCAAGCGTTGAGCACGATCTAGTTCCTAGTTGTTATGTGACTCTTTGTTACTCTGATACCATGCCATTGTTAAGTGTGTCTGCCTACTGGATATTTAAAGAGCCTGATACATTTACTCTAGCTGTTATTGCTAATCCATGTTCACTAGTCTATACCTGCCAGTTTGCCAGTTTGCCTTCTCTTCATCCTCCACATGATCTGCTGTCGGGGCTGTTCTTGCTGTCACCATGCCTACTTGCACTAATCAGAATTTCTTCCACTCTACACCTCGCATGCCATTTATGCATGTCTTTCCCCTGCAGCTACCAATATTAGCCAAAATGGCATTCTCAAGTAAATGCTATTTTCAGGGCTGTCCGGCTGTTGCTTTACAAAGTTATTTCCAGAGACTTCATCTTTGTTTTCACCATCAGATGATACCTGTTCTGGAGCCAGCTCTCCATTTCTCATCCTTAAAACTGAACATTATCCTCATGTTTCACTGTAAAACTGGGCTCTAGAATCAGCACTTTCAGTATTTTTCTACTTCTGCAGGCTTGCACTCTGGCACAGCGGCCTGAATGTGGGTCACAAGCTCCCTGCACTCATGTTGCAAGTAGCTACTCACAACATAACATCATTGAGCCCCTGCACCTGACCCCACTGCAGCACCCTTTTCAGTAGCCTCCTTTAGAAGGCAAATTCAAATGCTCTCATAATTAGCTTGTCCCAGTTCACACAGTAAAGCAGTGACACAGGCTGATTCAGAATTAGAAAGGGATTGTGCATCCTCCTTATCTTTCCTTTTATATACTTCTGCTATATATAGATGTGTAGATCTATAGCTGACATTGTAAATATTTTAGTACATACATACAGAGGCATTTAAGGTCCTGTTGTACATTTTTCTAAGAAATCTTGTCATTGTTATAAGAAATAAAACTTGTAATTGTTTACAAAAACTCTTTTTCTCCACTCTAAGATGCATATTATACATAGTGCAGCATTGTTTAGATTTTTTGTGTTAGCTAGTTAGGAATTTACTGTTTCTCCTGTACCATAATATAGAGTAGGCCTTCATTGAATAGTTACAAGTCAAATTAGATGCAAACTAAAATGTACTTAAAAACTGTAAATATAATTTCAGTGTGGATATTTCAAGCTTAGCTAACTGGGATTTATCCAGTATAATCAGTAAGATTTAATTTAAGCTACTTAATAATTTTATAGAGAGAGGCTTTGAACCAGAAGGCTTGTAATTCATAATAGGAAGTAAGTGTTGACCTAGCAGTTAACAAGATAAAAGTATTTCTGATACAGAGCTCTTAGAGAGCTTTAAAATAACTCTGAACAAATCACCACTGATTTGTAAATAGCTGTTTTCCTGGTTGTTGTGACTCTGTCAGCTAAACCGTACACACAGGGTGTAGGTAAAGCACATTCTCTTGAGAACTACCTCCTCACTGACTCAGTTGTTTTGGCCATTTGGGTTGAAGCCCACAGGGAACGGGAGTGGGAAGGAGGCAACAAAGAGGGTGGGGTGGGATGGCAGAAGAAATGTATTGCCTGTTGCAGAGCTCACAATAAAATCTCCATGGAACCATTCCTAGCTTGAGTTTCTGATCTTGATCAAACTACAAGTCAGAAGTAAGTCAACACAAAAATTTTTATCCAAGCCTTAGCTTATTTCTCCTAAGGTGTGTTTGGGGTTTTTTTCCCCCCTGCCACCTAGTTCTTTGCTTCAGTACATTTTTTAACCCCCAGACAGCCCCCTACTAGCTTCAAACACAGATTTTTTCCTCCCTGCTTTCATCCACATGATATTCTTTTCATGGCCTTCCCTTTCTTCGGTGAGAGAAACTATTGTTCAGGCATCACATGGTGTTCTGCATTCTGGCTGACATATTTTACTCAAAAAAGGACCCAAATCAATAAATTTTACCTAATAAGTCACACAAATGTAAGTATAACTCAGGCTCCCTTTGTGAAACTCCACTGTCTCTTCCTTTTTTTCTTTCTGTCATGCACAAGTACTCTCCCTTGCAATCAGGTGAATTAAGCACTGTTCTGAGAACAGGAGCGCTCATTTCAGCACCTCCCTGAAACAAAAACATTTTTTTTTCTGGCAGTGAGATGCAATCTCACTGACTTTGGTGAATGTAAGAAACACACTTCATTCAGAAAAGCTGTAAGTAGCATTTGCGCTTTTTTTATTTTTAATAATATAGTAGAAAAAAATAGTAGCTGCCACACAGATCACATACAAGGTCAACCACAGACTGATTGGTGTTAGCAAGTGGTATCACCAGTGTTTCAGTACAAATGCACAAGAATGAATACAGTTTCCAGAATCAGATTACCAGATAAAGGAGGTGACTGGAAGCTCCAAAGACAGTGGAAAATCAATGCTACAGCACATACTTACCTGTGAGCAAGCAGACTAGACAGTTTTGTAATTATTAGCAAAAAACAACTTTTTTTCTGTTAATCACTATTTTAGAAAAACATGAGTTGTGCTTCATTTATTTGTGTAACAAACCTGATGACAAATTCATGCCATGCTTCCATGTATTAGCAAAAGGTTAAGGTATGGATACCAGTAGGATTTTATAAACTTCACATGTCCCAGGATTCACCTTTCTGCCACAATTTGACAATACATGTGTTAAATCTGCAGTCTTATTGGCATAATGGGATAACTTCAATATTTAAAATGTCTTACTAAATGAAGATTTCAGCCTTAAGTGTCTCCTACCCAAGATATTTTAGTAAATACTACAGTATTAGTGAATATAACACACAAACAGATGCACACATACAAATGGGAATGAAGATATTTGGTTATTCAGGGACAGAAAATTGAAACAGTGATTCTTAAATACATTTTCAAATTGCAGGTTTTTTATTCAGTTCATGGAAGGGAACAGTCGCTACAGCAGTTGCTATTTTGTGCAGCACTAATTCCATGTCACCTTCTATAATAAACTTGGTGTGTTTTCTAAAAGCATTCAGGAATATTGTTCAGCAGCACTGTTCAGAAGGTAAAACCTGCAGGAAGTGGAGATTGGTCAACTGGCCCAAACTTTATGTACTTATCTGGATTATTAGGACTTCTCAGGATTTTGAAATTATAGTGTGTATCTCACAATCAGAGACTGCCTAAAAACATTGCCTGTATCACTGTTCTCATTTTGATGCCTCTCATCCTCTTCCCAGCTGGAAACGAAACTTAAGAGGCGCAGAATATTCAGAACATTAAAGAAGATAAAAGCTAAATTCCTTTTTAAAATTGCCCAGTTAAGGAATGAATGGACAGTTGGGTGAATGAAAGGGTGGATAGTTAATGTCTTTTTTCTTTCATTTCTGTATTCTTTTGCTCTTTTTTAATCTTCTAAATATAATGGAATATCCAGAGAAGAGAAGAGAAGCATGAGATGCACAGAACTGCTCTCCCTTAAGCTCCATTAAATCAATTAACAAGCTGGGAAAAAGATGGATCTCCTTCATCAGACTGACTTTATTGGAAGTTTGGTTGAACCATCTATCCTCAAAAGGATTATCCTGTCTGCATTTGAATTTAATGCAATAATAATTCTGAAGCATAAAAAATGCATATAAGGAGTTGAATAGAAAATTCTAATCAAGTAGAGAATGATAGAAAAGTATGCAGAAGGCCAGCCAACACTTAATCAATGAAGCCAAGAAAATATAATTGGTCAAATCTATATCCCTTTAGCTTTCAAACGCATAAAAGATTGCTTTCTCTTAGGACACAGCAATATTAGCTACCATAAGCTCTCTTTAAGGCTGACTTGCCTCGAACTGAGTTGAAGAGAGCTAGGCAGGAAAATAAAAATAAAACCCAAACCTGCTTCAACTCAGTCCTGATAGAATCCAACCAGGGTATTTCATTCATCATTTGGCTGGAAAACTTTTTTATGCCTGCCTTCCTTTTGCTTGCCTAAGCTTATCTCATAGCTGGTTGGAAAAATTTGTGCATCTGGGCAACCTGTATGAAGGTATGCTGGAGGTCTTGGGGACCAGAGGGCTTTGAAAATGTAAATACACAGGCTGGCCACTGGTTTTCAAGGCAACTGAAAGCATGTAGATTATCTTTGCCTTAGAGATCAGTTTTTTTCATGTTCTGTGCTTTGTCTGTAGTCAAACACATAAGCTACCTCAGACAGAGCATTCTTGGGCTTTAAAATACATAGCTGAAGGGGCTAGGCAGTGAGGTTTTGTAAAACACACACATATGCAATATCTAGCTATGTTAAGAGAATGGCAAAATATCAGAGTCCTGAAGAAAAGAAGAATTGTTTCTTAATGCAGCTTTAGACAGAAATGATGGTGTCCAAGAATTACCCTGTTTGTAAATAAAACTTAAGCAGAGTGTCTATGCTAAATTTGATCAATGCAATTGAAATATGGGAAATCATAGACATCCCATTCAAGGAGAAAAACGTGCATAATTGTTATTACTTACATGAAAACCTCTGAGCAGTTTTGGTGTTGTTTTTTTTTTTTTTTTTTTTTTTTTTAGGCATACATTCTGTATAGATGATTAAACAGATTGTGTCAAAGCAATTTGAACAATTTCAGGTGCACCAGAAATGAAGAATAATGCATCCTGTTGCCACATGTAGATTTTCTGGCTTTTAACAAGTTGTGAGCTAATGATGTAGTCATTCTCTCAGTAGGGTACTAATCCTAGTCCTCCTGATTGCCTGCTGTCATAAAACCTGTGAGAACTTAATATCAGTGAGATGTCTCCTTTCTGCCAAAGTTGACTGTAATTGACCAGTTGGTTAAAAAATTACAGGAAATCATGAACACATACATAATATTCTCCTTAAAACCTGGTTTAAATATATTTAGACTACTCATACAGCCCCAAGTCCCTAAATATGATGCTTTTCCCTACAGTTCTGTCTTAATCACTTGCTCAGTACTTCTTCTATGAGTTATTTCTAAGAGGAAAAATAGCTTTCTCAATAAAGAGATTTATTCCTTTCAGTGGCCAGGAAATTAAGGCTGATTAAGTTTCTCATCCTTGAAAGCAGAGTGTAAAGGAGGGACACTCATTTAAAAACAATGTGCATTGTCAAAGTGATGCACTAGATTTTTACAATAGAAAGTAGAAGTGAAACTAAGCTGCTTTTTGATGTAGTCATAAACAGACTTGGGTGGCCTACATGTAAGAAGGACATAGTCTGCAGGTGGAAGTAATACCTTTTATTAGCTCAGTCAGTTTAGTGAGAAAAAGAAAAGAACCTTTCAGGCATACAGATCTTTCAAGAATTTTGTCTGCTTTTTTTTGTAGCACCAGGTTTTTTCCTATCAGTCTAATAGCACTGCTTCTATCTAAAAATCTCCTTGAGAAAAGGTCCTGAAAACTCTTACAGATGCCATCAGAGAAGCTGGCCACCACCATGCCCTGGGCACAGCTAGGACAGCCTTGCAGCTGCCTCTGTAATTGTGACATCTTGAGATGCATTGGAGCAGTCATCCAGAAATATTGAACCTCCGCAAAATGATAATATCTGATACTTTAACATCAGTTTGAAAAAAAGCCAGGAACGCCAAGACGAGTAATAAACCCAGTACACTATAAATGACCATAAGCCAGTTAATTACCTAACCAATCTCGTATAAAGCAGACCATTGCACCTCTGACTTAGTACTTGTGTAACAGAGACCAATATTTGAACTAGATCAGTGCTTGCTCTGTATAGGTCTGAATCACTCTTGCTTTTAACCGTTTCAGCTATACAATAGACTCCTAATCCTTTCCTCAGGCTTCACTGGTATTCTCTTCATTTAGAGGTGAGACAAAATAATTATTATTTCATTTAATTAAGATATCATATTGGGCAGCATAATCTGGCTCCAGTCTGGCTCTAAAGAATTAACTCTTTTCTCTGCAAAAAATGTGAACTTTTAATTTGGCAGTTTGTTTGTTACTTTTCTTTTTAAAAATGGAACTATTTCCTCTAGAACTTTCTGAGTTACATAAAACAGGTTCATAATGTTTACTGTTTCTTTCTCTCCAAGATGATACTTGAAGTAATATACAAGAATGAAATTTCAGCACTGCCTGTGATAAAGACTTAGGGAAATGTGTTTTACTTGCTCTGAATGATCTCATGTTTATATAAAAGAACACTTTAAAGAAAACCAAAGCACTTAAAAATGACACATTTCTTTCTCCCTCATTAATTTTCAACCTTTTAACATCTTAAATAAGAAAGGTTTGTACTTTATCATAAAATTTCACAGAAAATAATCAGCAAAATTAATCCATTATTAGGATATAATGGCTGAAATTTCCACAGCAGTGTGGTTTTGTAGCTATGTTGGTACCTTCAGTAGGCAACTTAGGCTGAGCAGGTAATGTGTGTTTACACAGGTATATCCAGATATAGATTACATATTGATGTAGAAAGGTGGGCAGAAGATGGAGCCGTAAGAGGACATGAGGTTCCAAGGGTGAAAATCCTGGGACAAGGGTATGGTTTCTTGGGATTCCCAAGAGAATGTGAATTCCTTTCTTGTTGGGCTGGACTGGCTCTGCACAGAGGGGTCATGCAGGTCCGAGTTCTCCCTTCTGTCTATAACGTGCTGTCCTATGATGCTATTAAGATACATTACTGATCACTTCTCTGTTTTTTATCTAGCTTCCCTTTTGTTTACTTCATCTGCTCTACTTCTCAGCTTTCACTTGAGACACCTTTTCTCCAGGTTTTGTGCTCCTGTGCTCTCACTTTTTCAGGAACTTCAGCTTCTCAATCTGTTTTTTAAAGTCAATCTTCCTGCCTTTTTCCCCCTCTCTTCTAGGTCTTTGTGTTCCTTCTTTTTGTTTTCCTCCCATTCTCTCTTTCTTAATAGTATTCCACCTAAGTCTGTTTTACTTTCTTCCTCATCATGACTGGAGTTGAACTTTCCACTCTCATAGCCTTTTTTGTGCTTCCCCACCAGCTTCTATATAATTTCCAGTCAATTTTTGCTTTCTTTACTAATTTTCTTTCTCTGCCTCCTAGGCATGCAAGACAAGCTATTCACTTTCAGAAATGGAAAACAAACAGCTAGTCTAGTGAAAAGTCCCTGAGCAAGGCAAGACAAGCAACAGTTATTGCCATATTTCCCACATTAGCCAAGACCACAGTAAAGTGGTTTCATACAGGATGCAGTCTGGAACTGCTCACATAGTGTCACCATACTATGAGCAGTGTGAGCAGAGAGTAACTTTCCCTTGGGAGGCAGGTGGAGGCTGAAACTTTACTGAGAAATGGAGTGTTTAGACAAGAAGAAAACAGACTTTTCCTCATCCTTCAGAAAGACAGTCAACTGAAATCTCTTTATGATATTTATTCCTTCATGCAAAATATACTTGAAGGGGTACCCTGGGATTACTCCTCTTGATTTAATGACTCAGCAGCATTCACTGATCTTGAGTCCCAATGACACCTACCAGGTAGTTCACACCTTGCAGTGATATTGCTTGAGATAATTTTTGGCTTCAGGCAAATAGCACACATCTTGCATCATTTTTTTCATGTGCTTTTTACAAGCAAGACTAGTTTGTGGCTTTTTTTAAAGGTCTGATTCTGATGTCATGTGTGTAGATAGTATCATCCCATAGTGTCACACTGGTAGCATCCATGTCTTTGCCTGCACTGGGTGGGAGTCATAGCAGTCAGCAGACTGCTCGTCCTTTCTGTAAGTAGGAATTTCCTAGTCATTACAAATCTTGGTGCTCTTTTCCTCACATCTTTTTTGGTTCCATTCCTGCCATGCATTCCTGTACCTTTCCAGTTTCATACAACCATTAAGAAGTCTGCTCTTGATCTCAGATCTGTCTCTTCCTGTGTTAATCTGGCCCATTCATGCTTAGCCATGTAGTCCATGCATAATGCAGTGTTTGAGGCACACCAAAATACTCATAAGAAGGGGAAGTTGTGGCAATCAGAGAGGGTGAGGCACTGCAGTGAAAAGTGCTGTGCTGAAAGAGGATTGTTGTTCTGCTTCCATTACTTAAAACAGTTCTCAGATAAGTTGTTCTTGGTGGAATTATATCCCCACTGAATTCAACTGAGTTCACTGATTGACTTCAAAGATGTAGCATCTTACTATTCATTCATTCTTATCTTTAACCCAATAATTCTGGTATTAAATCTTTATTAAATTATAATTATATAAAATGATATATATATATTGGTATCTCATTGGCCCTTTCCAAAGGGTAAAAAGGCTTATATAGTGTTTTTATAAGTATATAGATGTGATGCTATTGAGACCAGGATTAAAGAGAATCACTGTACTGCCCTTTGTTAAGGATCAGTGTTCATTATTGCTTAGGGACATTATTCTGTTTTCACCTGGCCATTCTATAATGACACTTTCCTGCAATATTGTCAGAAGGTATCATAAGTCCATCCTAGGAGTAACACTAGAAGTAATTTTGACCTGTTTTTTCTTTCTTTATTGGAAAATAAGATATTGCTGGAGAGGTTTCATCTTCCCAGGTGCCTGGTGAGACATTTTGTTTCACATTATTTTTCCAAGTTCTACTGTCTTTGTTTTGAAAGAATATAATTTCTTGGGGAAGGGCAGTTGTTTCTTTGCTCTTTGACCTTGCCCTTGTTTCTTAATTGCCTCCATGGCCAATGACTTCTCTTAAAAGGGAAATTCCCTCCTCCTTCACAGAAGCAAGGAGACTGATTTGAAGAACTCACTATGATTTTGTTTTTTATACCATGGAATTAGCTGAACTTCCCCATCATGTCTGCAAGCAGAATACATGGTGAGGGTGGGAGAAGAAAGGAATTTGTCTGAACTGTGGACAAGTATATCTGAGCTTGCTACTCAGAGAACTGGATGCATGGGATATATGAGATGTATGAGACAGCAGATGTATGGCAGGTTGAAAAAGCATCTTCCAGCGGGAAGACCCTTGAATGGGTCTCAGTCAAGGGGGTGAGAGCACTGGTAGGTGGGATGTCTCCTTTACATCGATCACAAAGCCTTGGATTAGTGTAAGAAATGCTAGGGATACTCCACTGACAAATTACATTTAGTTTTACAAAGCAGTTAGGTGACTGCTGATTGTATTTTTCTTTTTATTTGCTCTTTGTGCATTTATATACAGATGATTATATATGCTCTTCGTGTCATGTTCAGGTTGGTAACTCAATAGATATTTACTATCTGCCTGAGCCCCTCTCCATGTGTAATACTATTTAGTCTCAGCTCTTTAATACACTGTTAAAACTGTATGACAACTGACCAAGTTAATTTTCCTAAAACAAGGTAAGGTTTGCAAGATTGAGCTTGAAACTCTTTCAGAATTCCTTTTTTTTTTTTTTATTTAAAGCAAGTAGGGCATTTATAGTTTTTTGGTACTAATGCTTTCATGTAGATGTGCTAATGATTGGCTTTGTAAATAGAAATATTCTTGGTGGGACACACCCTTAAGTCTGTAGCAGTCTTAGGAAAATAGCAGTGATTTCTGTATATAAGGGTCTACTATATATGCATTTCTTTGAAGGGCAGGAATTTATGCCTCTGTGTTTATAAAATGAATTAAATTATGGGAAGGAAATTTTCTTGTTGGTTTCAGATAGCCCTGCAGCTAACTGTGATGTACATTTATATTACCACTGGAGTTGCTCTGGTCAAAAAGTTGTTACTGGTGTAACACAGTGCTTGTTTACTTTATCACTTAATACAGTTGCTGCAACAGCTAATCTTGTTGTCAGGAAGTGTAATTCCTATTTAATTTTTTTTCTTTCTGTCATATTTTCCCCCTTAAAATCCTAGGGAAATAACAAATAACGTGTGAAAAATTGCCAGAAGAGGACATCCTTTCACGTCAGAAATACAAATCAGATGGCACTGTTGTTTCAATCACTTCACTAGAAACAGAGGAAAATGTAATTAAAAGATTAATCACAGACAGAAACACAAAAAAAGTCCAATATGAGCATAAAGATCTTCGTGAAGAAAATAGAAAGTCTTTTTTCCAATGCCCATCATATTGTATATATTTGCTGACCATTCTTACCATTATGTTTCCTTCCCATTTAGGAGATTGTCAACTTCAACTGTCGGAAGCTGGTTGCTACAATGCCTCTTTTTGCTAATGCAGACCCAAATTTTGTGACTGCCATGCTAAGCAAATTGCGATTTGAGGTGTTCCAGCCTGGAGATTATATTATCCGAGAAGGGGCTGTGGGTAAAAAGATGTATTTCATTCAGCATGGTGTTGCTGGTGTCATCACCAAATCCAACAAGGAGCTGAAGCTGACAGATGGCTCTTACTTTGGAGGTGAGTAGGAAAAATGAATGATAACATGGAGTGAATGCACTAGAACAAAGTATGTTCAGGTATCAGACACATAGAGGCATCAGACTAAGTCTACTGAGAGTCTAGACAGTTCCAACTGCAGTGAAGAATGCATAAAATCTTTCTGAGTAAGACATTCAGCGTCTGCTTACTATTCTGATGATAGCTATTAAAGATGCAGAATGACCTTCCTGGATTTTGAAGTTATTTTGAATTAAAGGCACTGCTATTTAACAGAGGATGTTTAAATAAAAATATAACAATTTACAAAGTCATTTTATACTTCTTTAAAGGTGAAATAAACAGGATTCATGTTCTTTGAAAAGGGATAGAGTTTTTGAGTTATAAATGTAAAGTAGTTCTCAAAAGGTAAAAATTACTGTAAGAATTACAAAATTAGGCAATGGATGAAAGACCATTATTTACATAGGATATTTTGGTATTCATGAATATTTCAATCTCTTGTTAGTGCTTTTTCACTGAATTTTAGCAGAAAACATGTTTATCCTTCCAGTATATACTATGAGAAACTGACTCCCTATCTGACTAGATACCTCTCTAAGAGATGTACATTAATAAAAACCAGACATTAATTTTGATCCAACTTAAATTCATCCAGTAATCCTAATGAAATATAGGTTTCCATTTAGATGCAGGCATCTGCATATTTATGTTTGGGTGAAAGCCGTCTCTTTGTTTTGCATATAATAATTGATCAGTATGAAAACGTTGTTCCTTGTGACTGTAAATGTGCAATAGAATCAGTGTCTGCTTCTGTGAGTAGTAGCAAGGCTGGTTTCCAGAAGCTGATTGAACATTTGTGTGTACCACTGCTGTCCATGACAGTTACAGTTAGTTGGTCATTGTATTCATATTCTGTTGAATCCCATGAATCATCCCAGAACTGGGTCAAAAGCCTTTCAGAAAACATTCAATTGAAAGCCTAATCAGTGCCGTTTAGCTGGTATACAGAAGTGGGAAACTCAGAAAAGTGAATTGGTCTCAGTGTTTGGTCTGGGCTATAGAGTAACTTAACTAATCCCATTGTGGAATACTACACCAAAGTAACTCCTGCTAATCTGGTCAGCAGACCTTGTCGCTCTGCAGTAGCCTCTGCAAGGTGATTTGTACCAGTATTTGTAGAAACACTTCAGTAAAGAGGTCTTGTGCTTATCCCATGGGCTTAAAACTATAGATGCTGAAGACAGGAGATTAAGAAGAAAGAAAAGATAAATGCTGAGGCTGAAGAAACAGAGCAACCTTGCTCTTGGTCTTCTTTATGCTTAGCAATGCCCCAGTTTATGAAAATGAGTTTGCAAGAGTCTGCGTGCAGAATCTGACCATAATACTCCTCTGAACCAGCAGAGGATCAGAGGAGATTGTGCATGAAAGTATTTTACATAACTGTCAGCCTGTTGCAGTGCAAATGACTACTTAGCTCATCCTGTTCCTCCACTACCCTTCTTAGTGGGAATGCAGAGAAAAAATAAGCTATTTGCAATAACCAGACACCACAAGAACTTATTACACTGCATACCAAAGCAGTTTTGCTCATCCAAACTGCAGCTGGGATGAGACAAGGGGTGCAAAAGTGGGGACAAATGCATCCAAGGCCTGACAGCTGCTGGGGATGTGGCAGAGGAGAGGAGAGGAGAGGAGAGGAGAGGAGAGGAGAGGAGAGGAGAGGAGAGGAGAGGAGAGGAGAGGAGAGGAGAGGAGAGGAGAGGAGAGGAGAGGAGAGGAGGGGAGGGGAGGGGAGGGGAGGGGAGGGGAGAGGAGGGGAGGGGAGGGGAGGGGAGGGGAGGGGAGGGGAGGGGAGGGGAGGGGAGAGGGAGAGGGAGAGGGAGAGGGAGAGGGGAGAAAGGACAAGTGCACAGGGAGAAGGAACCCAAGAAACGAAGTGCCCTAAGATACAAAGTGGTGTGATTGAGATCTGTTTTAACAAGATACAACTTAACATTGTGAATTCCCAGAAGTGGGTTTCAGACCCTGGAGAAGAAAGACTTATTTTAGCGCAGCTGAGAAGAGAGTAAACAAGCTGCACATCAGGTTGTGAATTGAAAGGTTTGGTTTGTCAAAGGAGAAAAAAAAATATTTAATATTCTCATCTGTCTGGAGAGACACTTTTTCCCTGAAATGTGTATCAGGATCTGAGTAAAGCTTCCTGACCAAAGCAGACACAAGAAATGTTGCACAGTGATAAACAAGCTGGAATAATAAAGCTGGGTTCAAATCCTAAAACCAATGGTTAAAACCCCCTCTGTTTTTCCTAATGGAAACATGGAAAATCTGAGATGGAGATACTATTTCAGAAGCTGTAATTTATAACTTCAACTGCGTAGATCCCAGGTCTGACACAGTAAATCAGTATCAACACTGTGCTTTCACAAGCAGGGGAAGGACACACAAGTGGGAGGGGTGTGCCACACCTAATCAGATCCTTTTTTTAATTGTTAAATGTTTTATGAGTTGGAAGTTCCCAGTCCCAGCTCAGAGAGGCTAACTGTTGGATGTCAGGTATGTCCCTGAGCTGAGTTTCCCAGGGTCTCTGGCTCTGGTGAGATTTGGGAGGAGTCCCTGGAAAGGCAGGCTCACCTCCAGAATTCATGGAGGGTTTCACAAACATCCTGCCTTATAGTTGGAAAATGTTTATCAAACTTAAAATATGTAAAATATTTGGTTTTTGACAACATTTTGTTAGTAGAAAACTTAGGACACTGTGGAGCTCTTGGGGTACTGGAGGTTAATGTGAAACCCAAGATTTAAGAAGAACAAAACCAGAGTCACCAGCAGTTGGGAGAGTCTTAAATGAAGACTGTTGGGAGAGTGAGAGCTTGGAAAACCAAAAGTTGTAGTAATAAAAAGAGGAAATATCTGAAGGTTTGAAGACTGAGATGCTGTTGGGCATTTAAATTCTCTTATCTGATTTTGTTCTTAATTAAAAAACAGGCTTACCTGTGGATCTGGGTGTTGTAAGTCTCACATTAAACTACATAAACCTTGCAATTGCTTGCAAATACTTTTCAAAAAGAATGTTCCTGGATGGATAGCCATTAATAGAATAGATTAGTCAGACTCACACGTCACCTCTGCTTCATGTTCTGTGTTGATTTTTGAAGGAGGTGCAGAGTGGTGAATTTAGAGAGCTCTCCATAGGTCTGGGCTTGATTACGGTTTCCCTCTTTCCTCGTCTGTGCTCACTGGTTTCTCCTTTCTGAAGGGAAGGAATAAGTACAAGACAGTAAGCACAGATGTCTTGTGGCTTGTTCATTGGTACTGCTGTGGGAAGAGCATCCTATCCCTTAACCTTCATGTATGTTCATAAACCTAATCTTGAATTTACTGTGCAGGAGCATTACTTAGCCCAGCAGTGTGTAGAATGCTAATTTTCATCCCAATAAGTTTTTTTTCAGACTGCTGATTGAAGAATGTTATCATCCTACATATTTATTCCAAATGCTAGTAGGAGTTTGAAAATAATTTCTGGTACTATCCTTTTCCCTAGGCCATGTACCCCCTACCCTAGCCCACACACCCCCTTCAACTTGGAATACATAAAATGTGTAAGGGAGTGCGTGAAAAATGCTGTCCAGTCAACATTCCCTCAGATCTGCAGTCAATATGCCAAAACCCAGCATCCCCTAATTATCAGATGATAAATATGTTCAGAAAAAAAGTGTGATTTGAGGTTAAATTCTTTCAAACCTTTCAGTAATGACCACAGAGGAAATGTTTTGATGATAGTGCCATAAATTGTGTCTTGAACAGATGTGGACTAGGGAAGCATGGTTTCATAAAGATTCAGGACAATCCCTTTTCCTTTGCTTATTACTAGTATTTAAAGAAAGCAGTTAACCTTTTGTTGCCTTACCTTACAATACCTTCCTCACATGATGTGCTTCTGTGACTTTTTATAAAAGGGACAGGAAGTGGGCAATGAAGAATACATGAAGCTAATTTTCACTATATTGTGCAGTTATATGGTCATTTCTACATCAGTGAAATGATGTAAGCCACAGATACTAGTGGAGAATTTCAGGATTTTAATACTCTATACATGCTTTAATTGGATTCTCCAGAACAGTATCTTGCTGGTTTTGAGGAAATACAGAAATACTCATTTTTCCTAAACACCTATGGAATTTTTTATGTCTTCCTTCACTTGTTCCCTCTGTTTTCTAAAATGTCTCCCAGTTCCCTATTATTAGGAATGTGATTGCTGCTACTTTCAGCAAAGCAGTAAATGTGTCTTTTCTCTTTACAAATAAAAGAGAAACTTTTCCCACTGAGACTGCACGGTTTTCATATAAGAGGAAACAAGGTTGCTTTCGATGGAAATTACAACCTTCTCCCCCTAGCTGCTTCTGTAGGGAGACTAAAATGTGAATGAAGACGGTCAGGAGAGAATGGATGGTCAGGGCTAGGTTAACACGTAGGACAAAACCATAGGGGAGAGCAGAAGAGTATGGGGAGCATGATGGAGGTTGACAGAAAGAGGACTGTGTGGGTAGGAGTCAGGTTGTGAGTGGTGCAAAGAAATACAAGACAGAGGAACTGCAAGTGTAAGGGAATGTCACAGGCATGGGATTGATGGGAAAGGGAATTAAATGCAAGGGGCAAAAGAACATCTGAACAAGCCTTCAGAAGATGGAAAGGAGTGAGAAGGTACTTAAACCTATCCCTTTTGAACAGCACCAAGGAAAACCTGACTACATGTGTGTTTGCCGCTAAGGTGAACTGCAAGCTTGAGATGAACACACTTCAATTCAGCCTTCTTGGGATGGAGAATAAGAATCAGGAGGCAGGTGAAAAATGTAAGCAATTGTATTTTGAGGATGTTAAGGAGGCTAAGTTATTTATTTTTTGTCATCTTGTTCATGATTTTGAGTATCTGCAGTTTACGATACTGAAAATGTAAAGTCTTTGCTAAGTACACAGCAGTGGAGAATGAAAGCTCTGCAGTTCTATTGTCTGTCTCAGTGAATATTTCACTTTCTTTTCTTTAATATGTTGCTATACTGCCAGTAGTAAATGGTAGGGAGGAAATTGCCACGTTTCAATTCTACAAAATCTGGAGTACCAGGTGATTGTATTAGAAATTACTCAAAGGCTTCTTGTGGTAGGAGGAGTTACTGAACAGGTTGTGTATTAATTCTTTACTAGACACATAAAATTGGTAAAATGCAAAGATTTTGAAGGCTTTACAGCTGAAGCACAAGCATGTATTTTGCTTATAGAGAGGCATAGTTCATCATTTACTGAGGCTTTAGAGAGCAGAAATAACATGTCTAATGAGCCTAATACTAATCCAATTTATATTATACCAATATATATTGGGGTAAACTGGTATAACACCACTGCTATGAGAGAATTCTGATTTTTGCTGGGGTAAATGTCATCAGAATCACTCCATAATAATATTATATATTATATATGTTGATTCAATATGTCTCATGATTAATTACAACACAAACATGCAGGACTGTAATAAATTAAAGAGAAGTTTGCTTTAGTAAAAGACTTCTTTTCCAACAAGTTCCTCCTTCTTACTCAGTTGGCCGCAGGTCTGGTTCTAAGGGCTCCTTTTTATCCGCATCACAATAAGCTCTGCAATTTCTCCTTCCATTCTGGAAAGGCTTTTTCCTCCCTGATACCTTGCGATGCTCCAGCTCCTCGCATACCCCTAATCCCAGCCCCAGTCTGCTGACATTCACATGCGCTTCAAGACGGATTGCAAGCTCCTGCTTGGGGAATGAAGGAGAAAAGCAGCTTTTTGCCATTTTATAACTTGCCTCAGATAGTTACCCCTACAAACATAAAAGTTAAAGCTGTCCCAAAGCTACTGCAGAGCACGTTAATAAGTGGGAGTGGTTCCATGATCTCCCGTTCCCCTCCAGCTGCCAGCCCTGTCAGAGGGCATCTAGTCCTGATCCAGCAAAGCATGTGCTGAACTGTGTTTGTGCTTAACTGGTGTGTTAGAGAGTGAGGCTGACGTGCCTACAAAGAGAAAAAGAAGGGAATAAATCCAGCACTACCCAACCAGTATTACTAAACTTACTAAAATGAGGGTTTCTGGGAATATCCTCAGGAATCTGCAGTTACATGTGCACTGTGGTCTCATCCTACTCGTGCTATAGTCGCTGGCAAAATTCCTCTCCATCTAAAAGGGCATAGGATAAGACTTATCTCTGTGCTATCTTTTCCTTTCTCCATCTGTTTTCCCACCTGTGTTTACACAGGCTTTCCTTCACTCAGCAGCCTAGACGTATGTTCCATGAAATTTAACCCCTTTTTTCTGTTTTGAACAGATACTGTGTTAAAGCTGAAGGAATCTGATACTGCTAGGGAAACCCAAACTGAGTGATTAGGAAGTGTAGGTATATTTTTATCGATTAGGTCTGGGCCCCCCATGGACATTTCATTGTGTTTGCAGTTGGAGAGAATTTCCTGGTTCCAGTAGGTAAGTGTGTAATAATTCATGGTACTTAATCTGTGATGTGTCCACTGCAGTTCCCCCTATCTATAGTTTTTTTCTCTTTTTTTCCCCTATTGAGAATCCCAACAGTATCATGCCCCTTAGTCATTTAATATATCAATTTGTAGACTAACTAAAACTCAAATTGCTTAAAAATAATTTTTCTATGAGCTTCAGGTATGTTGAACATAAAGAAGGGCATATGATTTTTTAAGTCTTTTTATCATGTATATGTGAGAGTTGTAGTGTGTAAATATGAATATGAAAATGTAATGGTCTACATCTTGCTTTGTACTAAGAGACAACTACTTGGTTTATTTTACTTATTCAAAGGCAGATATCACTGTGCTGCATACCTTAATTCATCTGGCAAAATCATATATAAATCAGATTCTCATCCCCATCTTCCTAGAATATATCTTAGAGACATATTATGGCATCTTTTCTTTCTTTGTGTTTATTTTTTATAACATATAGTTCATGGAATACTTTAGATTTTTAAATTATTTATTTCACTTAAATTATTTAATACTGTTTTAACAGTTATGCTTCCACACTTGAAATTCTAATAAATTGTGTCTTTTGCTTCAGCTTGTAGAAGACCAATTAGACAGAACTTCTTTGACCTACCTATTATTTATGGAGCTTTTCCCCCTTTCAGAACACCAACTGTCAGTATATTTTAGACCAGTGCAGTGGAAAATAATACCATGGGAAATGTTGAGTCACTTTAGATTATATTTTGCCACTTTTTTTTTTTTCTGGGTACATTCTATGTACTTCCTTTTGATAAACTACTTTTAAAGATTTGCAGTATAACACTGATTATAAATAGAGAAAATGCTGTTAAAGTGCCTGACTGCTCGGTGCTTTACAGCTGGACAATATGATATGACACACGGTTTTGCATTTTGCAAAAATACTGCAAATGGCTACTCCTTATTCAAGGTAGTGGTGAATTAAGTCTCTCAGATTCATACTCCAATTCACAAACTAATTACAAGTAGCCTCCCTGAAATGTGATTATTCACATTCTTAATGGCAAGTACACAATTAAATGCTTTAAGGGAGCAGATCTCTATACCAACTCATTTGTAAAATACTTTTTAGGTGAACAGTATTTTCAAAGAGCATTTTTCGAAAAGTATTGTCTGCAAGAGCTCCTAAAAATGAAATGTCTTTTGACACAGACTAGTATGCCATTTTGAGGATACATTTCCCATTATACAGCATCATTTCTTGTTCTGCATTGTGTTGTTTGTTTGACAATATTTGATACAGAAAACACTATGCAATAAAGAGTTCTTGCTATTGAGACAATATTATTTTTAAAATAAGTCTAAGAGAATTTTTAAGAAGGTAAAATGCAAAATAACTTACTCTGTGATGCTAAAAGGTAGAAGTGGGTTTAGTTTCAGGAATTTTATTAATTAGCAAATGTAAATATACGTTTAATAATATTAATAATTATAATGCTAATGATAATTCTCAATATCCAAATAAAATAGTCTTCAAACTAAATTAGAATTCTAATTCTGTGAATTCATGAACAGTATAAATTTTTAATTTAGGCTTTATACATGAAATAACTAGACACAAGAAAAACATCGTGTCAGCAGAGCTTGGAAATCTGAGGTGGCCCACAAAGATAAACCAGAAGGTGATTTTGCCAGTACCTTCAATTTTACACAGTAGAATTTAAACTAAATATTTGAGTTTAGATTAAATATTTAATTTAAATATTTAATTCAGAACTGTCAGTTTCTGATCATTTGTTTAATAATTTAATGGAAAAGAAATGAAGTGCAATATTTTTACAGTACACTTATATTTAAGTTGGATAGTTTAATTTGTAACTGTTATTGTTTGCCAAAGTCAAGATGACAAGACCTTAACACTGAATACATAAGGAACTAAGTGGCTTTTTTCAACAGGGAATGAGCATCCATCTGAACAAAAGAAGTCATAGATGAATTACACAAAATCATTTTTAGCCTTTAACACAACCAGTATGAAAGCTAAATCTGTACTTAGGCATATTATCTTAAAATTTTAATTTAATTGTTATTTATTTTAAGAAAATAAAATTTGTATCAGTCAAATTATGATCTTTTACAAGATAATAAATAGATATCTTACTCTCCCTGGTACAAAGAACACTTCATTAAAGTAGAATAAAAAAGTATGGATGCTCTGATATAAACAGCTTTGAACATAAAATAAGCACTTGCCTTTCTATTTTAATGATCCTAAGCATCTGTGTAGCAAACAGAACTTCCTCAGAAGAATTTGAGTTAACAATAGAAAATAGGCATAATGTAAGAAATTTTACTGGCTTATGTTTGCTGTAGTCATGAAAACTTGGCCACAGCCATTTCCAGTATCTTCAGATTGGGGGGGGGGGGAAAGACAGGTCAAGCTGGAACATAAAATATCTTTGGTCCGGATAACATGCCACTTTTTAAAAAGGCCATTGTATCCTAACCATGTATATTTGGCTGTCTTTGTAAAAGTAATTATGACTAACAACCTTTCTGAAAAAAAAAATAAAAATGCTGTCAACTTATATTAAGCACATAACATTGAAAAATGCATAACAGTGTATCGGCATTAACTTTACAGAAAATATGAGTTAAACTGTGACAATGAGGACTTAAAAACATACACTTATATATCAGTCTTGTCAAAACTTACAAAAGTCATTAAGGAATTGCTAATATGGAGTAGCCATTGCATCCAAATATGCCTTGAAAATCAATGTATGCCTGAAAATATTTTTTTCTATATCAGCATTTACTTGTATCATAGTAGATAATCTTTTAATGGCTCTGACAAGTTGTTTTAATGAATTTCACATGGAGATCATAAGGCCTGTTCTGAGTGTCTTGAAACATCCAAATTTGTAGCATGCTCTCACACCGCTTTTCTCCGAGCTGCTGTGGAGTAGTATATCAAGCTTTATTCAAGGAAATGGACTGAGAAGAGTTGTTTCAAGCAGCAGGTTTCTCATGGGTAGGTGGTATAAAAAACAAATTTGGAGCAAAAGTAAAGGAAGGAGCATACTTTCCCACTTGTTGACAAACCCAAAATAAATAGGAAACATTTTAAAAAATAAGTATTCCTCTATAAATCCTGTCAAAATTTGGGTCAGTGAAAGTTAGGCAATTGTTTTCAAAATAATAATTTTTCACCCAGGAAATTTGTGTTATCTCCAATGAAATAAATGTACCTTTCTGCTAATTAGAAATACTGCTAGGAAAAAAAATTAGTATAGAAGCTTTTTAATTAGACCACTTGTACCAAGCATCTGATGTTTATATACAAAGGTTAAGCAAATGAAAGCTTGGGAGGGAGAGCTTTAGGGAAGAGATTAATGGAAAGGAATATAGCAAAAGAACTAATCATCTTTCACCTTTGTTTTAGATCAGGAAAATGTTTATCAAATGCCTGTCATGGATACCTGTCTCCAGCTGCTTCTAACATCTATTTTGAAGGTGCCTTCTTGTCTTGGAGTGGCTTTGGAGACAAACCTTTTTCCAAATGTCAGGACTGTGTCCCAGGGATAACATTCTGGATGAAAAGGACTAGTAGAATACTGTCTGTGGAGGGTGCTGATATCCCTTATCACCTACTTCTTTTTCCTACTAAGCATTTTGTGCCTCAAGAAGACTAAAACCCCTGTTATTTCTATTGGCTATTACACCATAGCACCATGTTATCCTCAAACATAGAAGCAAATATTGTTTTCAGTCCCCATTACATTCTCTTAATCTCTTCAGATCTATGACATGATACTTATGTGACATCTTCATGACAGAGAAATTGTCTCAGCCGTTAATAGTACTGGCAAGCAGGGACAGATGTTTGCAAACAATAACGGTGTTCCTAACTTGCAATGCGGGAACAATTCTACAAGTCCATAAGCATAATTCTGTGGCTATGAAGGCACGGACTCCAGCTGTGGTTCAACCAGAGACACCTTATTGGACAGAGAAGCTCATATCTATATCTCTGAGCCTGGACACAAATTCCAGCTGTATGTACCACCAGGCTCAGGGCAGAAACCCTTCATGCAGTTACATAACTATATATCACTACAAGCATGCAAACACCTTTTGACTACTAGATAACCATGTTTATCTTTCTTACTTTCCTTTACAATACCCAGTTGTTCTCTTATCTCCTGTCAGATCAGACATTCTCCATCTTCCTCTCATACACCTCTCTTCAAACATTCTCTATCCTCTTCTCTCCTATCTCCCATCAATAATGGTCATTCTCCATCCTCCTCTCATACATCTCTCTTCAGACATTCTCTATCCTCCTCTCCCACATAATTCCACAAGTCCATAAGTCTCTAGCTTACTGAATGACAAACATTTTTGCATTTTTAATTTCTATATTAATACAGCTGTAATTCATCTTTTTCTAATCTTTTTTTCTGTTTAAAACATTGACAATTTCAACCTTGTTGGTTAGGGCACATTTTCTGTTTCTTTTATTTGTTCTGTTAAATTAAACAAAATAAAATAAATTAAACCATGAATATGCTGAACGCTCCTGTGTCAGGATCTTCAGAGCCAGCACTTTCAAATGACTACAAACAGGCAATAAAAATGTGAAAAAACTAATTTTTTTTTTTATGTTTTGTTTTGGTTTTGTTTTTGTTTTTTAACCAAGGTGACTATGTAAAGGCAACATCTATCACAGATAGATAAATTTAAGTTAGGTTTAGGTAAATAGTTCAAAAAGTGACAGGAGACTGAAACTGAGGCATTAAGGAAATTGTTTTGGACACTTAATTGTTATTTGTCATTTTCAGTCCCTCTTCAAAATAGTAACTACTCAACAGTGTATCCAGGCCTCCTTGATGAACCCTCTCTCCAATTGCTAAGCTCAGATATCTGAAAGCAACTTTACAGACAATTTTTGGCATTTTTTAAAGTGAAGAGATCACACAGTGTCTGCTACTGCTCACTCTGACAAACTAAAACTATCCTGTCTGCAATTCCATGTTTAGTGTAGATAGTGGTAAAAGGTGTAGATTTTGCACAGCTTTCATTTGGAAACTCCAGATTATGAACCTGGCTGTGAAAGGCAGTAATGGTCTTCATTTTCCTTCCTCTTGAAGTTCTCTATTTTGCTGCAGGAATGTTCCTGTTGAACAGTGACTATATTTTAAGGTTTCTTAAATATAGGACCGAATTTAGAACTAAATGTTACCTGAGCCTTTTCATTTCCATCCATGCTGTAGATCTGGATTCGTGGCATATTACTTCCTTTCATTTTTTCCTCCACAGACATGACTAAAGTGAATGTAAGTACTGTTTTGCAAAATAATTGCAAAATAAAATCTCCATGGCTATGGGACAATGTGACAAAGCATTTAGTTTATTTATTTATATTTTTTTTTAGAAAATAGATTACTGAAACTCATTTAATTTATGTAAGCTACATTCTGACTAATCATAACACTTGGTGCTAATAATTTTAATATCTATAACCAAAAAGGAGCATATCCTTGGGTTTTCCATTTTGTGCACTAGTGATAACATAGAAGATAAAAAGAATACATTAAAAAGTTATAAAAAATAGAGGTATTTGATGCTTTCCAGATTTTAATAAAGAAAAAGGATACAGAAATGCAGAAGTATGTGTTAAAGCAATCACATTTTTATCATGTGAAACAGCTTCTCCCTGTTTTCCTATCAAAGATGGTTAAATTAACATGGAGCTGGGAAATTGCTCCATTTCTGAAAGAATCGGATGTCTAGAAGCTTGCTGGCTCTTTTTTTTTTTTCTCTTTTTTTTTTTTTTTTCTCATTGCTTGAAGTTTATATAGTCCTTTCCTTAAGAAAAAAACATCACTCATATTACCTGTGTCTGTAAAACTGGGAGCAGAGTGCCCCAAACTGAATGTCCCTTCCTGTGACTGACACACCAAGGAAGTGCCCATTAGCTAGTTTCTGGTCAGTGGAGAAGTAGCTTGAAGGAAATCAAGAACTATTGATCTTTGCACCATGCCAAGGAGTTTCTGTTTATGAAGAGTTGCATTAGAAAAGAAGAATAACTTCAACCTGGTCATTCTGGGAAACTTGCTTTGAGGACTTACGAGACAGGTTGATGGAAAGAGCTTTTGTACATCCAAGTTCTGTCTATAACAGTTTAGTAAGTAATTTTTCTCTGTAAAATAAACAATCTTCTAATCAACCGTCCCATTCTCATAAAACATTCCCAAATACATTCTCAAATACATCAGACTGACTCACCCAAGCCTTCAAATTGCTTTGATTTTTCAATTTGTTTTCTGCTGCTGAAAGTAACCAGATGGTCTGCTTAGCTGCTTGCCCATTTGCACAGCTATGTATATGCCTGCTATGAGATTAAACAAGTTTCCTGCTGAGGAACTGAAGCAATAGTCAGCTATCCTCAGCTGGAAGGCCACTTCGTTAGATCCTATAATGTTAAATCTCACAGATGATGAGAAACATGTTACAGCTTTGGAAGGGGACAGAGCAGTACTGCTGTAGTTCAGAAATGCATAAACCTTGATAATTATTTTTTACTTGATTTTAATACGGAGAGCACTATATGGTTATAATACTAGTTAACTCACTTATTCATTACTACAGAAAAATAATTTTCAGTTGGAAACAAAACTGTGGCCTTACAAAAGGCCTGCTAATCCTAGTTCTTCAAAGGTCATCCTGTGGGTTATGTCATTCACCTTAACTCATTCAGGTTTTCCTCAAATCATCCTTCCCTAGTGCTGTCTTTCAGGTATGTAGAATCTCCTAATGAAATAATAAAATATGATCTACATGTCCCTTGTTTTACAAGACACAGATACAGGCAAGTTTCATTAGAAATTTATGGTGTTCCAAAAACTGAACCTGATGCTCTTGCTGAATACTGCCATAGAATCAGAATATTTTAGGTTGGAAAAGACCTTTGAGATCATTGAGTCCAACTGTTAACCTAACACTGCCAAGTCTACTGCTAAACCATGTCCCATGTATGTGTGCAACTGACATTTTGTTGATCAGTTTAAATCAGCATAACTTTCAGAACAAGCGTAGCTTTAAATGTTTATTATTGTGCTTTTTTAGGTTTTTTTTGCTTGACAGCAAAAAGCGTTGTATTTGAGCCCTTTCCTGTGTTCTTTTGAGAGCTGCATGGTTCTGTGGGAAAGATCTGATGGTAACAGAACACATATTGTGATTTTTATGGACAAATTAACTACATTTGTCTTAAATATGGACTGTAAGAACAAATCAATATTTTTAGCATTTTTTAGTGCTTTCAAAGAGTCATTTGTCATTAGTGCGGTGATTGACATTTGTTTCAGAATGTTCTAAGGAACATTTGTCCAAAAAGTTTAAATAATTAAAATAAAACTTGCCTTAAGAGTTGAATTACAGGTTTGTTGTGGGCTAACACATAATTATTAATTGGAATTGAAGACATTCTTTTGTTTGGAAAGGAAAAATAGAAGCATTTTATACTCTGAAAGTGTTAGCATGAAGGCAATACACCATGCCAACTGCAGATGGGAATATTAGTGAGTAATATGCTGCTGCTGCTTTCTTTTGATGCTAACAGAGAACTTTGTTTGCCTAAGCTGTTTGAAAATAGTCTCTGCCCTTTGTGTTTTACTGCAGAGTCCTGTGCTATTGTTTGTATTTCAGTCTGTTTAAATCAACTGAACGTCAAGGAAAGCACAATTGTTGAGGGCACCTGGTATACTTGATGCCAGTAAGACTAATTTTAAATATATCCTAGATATTTTGTTAGTTTGCTCTCTTCATAAAATCTGTTGTTTATTTGGGGGGGGAGGGGGGGGGGAAAACCCAAACAAAAAAAAAACCCAAAACCACCACCACCAAAAAAAGAGATTTGTTTAAAAGAATATGAGTATTTTATGGGAACATATTTTGTCATACTGTGTTTTTCCTCTCTGGTCCAAGTACATGAGATTTCATATATTATGTCTTAACTGTGCTTGGGAGTTTGTTCCAAACAAATAGCTATTAGATGAAATGAACTTAAATGCAGAACACATACAATTAACGAGCGCATTAGCCTTGTGGCCAGAGTGCAAATGATGCTATTGATACATATAACAAAGCAATATAGATGATTTATCAGTGACTATAATACAACTCTAACCACTCAAGAAACATTCCTGAAAATGCATTACATGACAGGCTCCATGGTGGATCAGTTTCTAGGCATTAAGACATTTGTCATATCTTTTCTGGCCCATCCTGTATTATCTTATATAACTTGAAGACTGTTATGGTTATTGACAGCTATCCAAACAGATGTTCTTCAACCAGAAGTTGTGGACTGACAGAGTTTTCAGAATCAAATATATAATGTTCAGTGATCTTTCAATTCCCTTTACTTGACAAGAATAATAGAAGATGAAAGAAGGGTAAAAATCATTATATTTATGGCAGCAATGTCTGTGAATTCTGTATTCCCATTTTCTGTGATGAAATCTAACATCTCTTATGGTTTCTTCCCATCATTCTTGTTGAAGTGATCTCAGATACATTGGTCTAGGTTAATAATGATGAAAACAGTACTTTCTCTGTTTTTTTTACACTCTTCAGAATGTTTGGGATCCATAATCAGTGTTTGTTTTGTTTTGAGCATGTGATATTTTTTTTAAATTCAAGTACTTTTATTTGTTGACTGTAGCTGAAGACACCTCCTTATATCTGTAGTATTGTTTGGAGCAATTTTAAGTGAAGAAAGATGAAAATCAAGAGGTGTCCATTAGTCACACAGTTTGCCCAGCTGGTTAAGTTATCTTTAAATTCAACTGTGTATTGTAAAACTTTACTCTATGTGAGACCTAAATAATATCTTAGGAAATGGAGCAGGCGTTCACTGCATTTAACTGCTCCCTTTGGGCAAAATGTCCTTCTCACTCTTGTAACTAAAATGCAGTGGGTTCAATCAAAGCAGAAGGGGTCAGGGTGAGCTGAGGAGTAGAAGAGGAAAGGACTGACTTCTTTTTGACCTGGCTGGCTCTTTATAGTAAACTGTCATTATGTCATGGGCATCAGGTTTTGTGAGGTACATTAAGTCAAGACTTTTACAATACCCAGTAGTTTCTATTAATTCTCCCCAAAGCTGTTGAGGTTTAAGTACATTTTGTGCTAGTACTGGTACCACATTAATTTACTTTGATTTATCCACTGTTATTTAAGCATCTTGCTCCTAAGACTTCAGGGTTAGGTGCCTTGTAGAAATTCTTCAACAAGAAGTATGAGGAAAAAAAACCATCAAGCTTCTTTACAGTCTAGATTAATAGAAAATATTTTTTCTTAAAGTCATACAAAAAAACCCCAAACAACCCCCCCCCAAACCCCCAAACAACCCCAAACACCCCCCCCCAAACCCCCCTATGCTAGAATTTGATAGATCTGAAGTAAAACCTGCAGAATTCTTTATTATTGTTAATGAAGCATATTTGGTTTTCCACACTTGAGAATGATAGTTTGACTGGGATTGAGACTGACCATTTGTGATAGACACACAAGTGGGGTAGGGGACAGTTTCCTAGCTAATATTTAAATATGAACAAATATGAACTCACTGATCTTGACTACTAGAACTAGGCAGGGAAAATCTCACCCTGCCTGAGCACAAGCATTGTTGATATTTCTAAGTGTGTTCTTATTCCCCCAGCTTGAAAATGGGTTCAGCTGCTGAGACACATCTTTTTGTGACTGACTTTTTAATTTTTGCATTTTAATGAAAATAGATAAATATTGTACCCCATATGTTTTGTTGCTACAAGCTTTAGACATTGACTTTGGCTTTTATCCAGTAATGCTCTTCTTGTGGGTCTGGGTATCAACAGTTGCAAGTTTGGGGCTGTTTCTTGGAACTCTGCATATGGCTTTGGTCTCCTCTGACAAAGTGATGAATTCCTGTTGGAGGCACTTGCAGACAAAGGCTACTAGACTAGTCAAATTGAGTAAGCAGTGGTTAAAAGGGTTCTAGTTTTTAACGCAATGAGGAAAAAATAACTAGTATTTTTTCTACTAGTATCGTAAGTTTACTCTCCCAAAATACTTAGGACATAAACCCCAGGGAAACTGAAGGCATTTTCATGCTGGAAGCATTTTTTTCTTAGAACAGATTTATATTCAAATATCATAGTATCGTGTATTAAATTAGTTTAGTAAATCTGTTGAATGATTAAAGGAATCGGTCCTCTATGTCACCTGGATAATTTAAAAAAATCAGTAGAATCAGTTGGGTTAATTGAGTCAGCATTCTTATAACTTGAAGATATAATTTTTTTTATAAGGCTTGATAAAATCAGAGTTCAGACCGAACAGAGAAAGCCTACAATCAAGGCTCTTAAAAGACATTCGCTATTTTTTCAAAGTAGCAGAAATAAAATTAAACATACTCAGAATTGTCCCTACAAACTTGTGTAAACAGCCATAGAAAGATTGCTGCTGAGTACTAAATTATTCCTTGTTAGCACTGAGTCACTTCCTAGCTTTTAAGTCTCACATAGTTCACTAACCTTTTTTTCCTGTGTGTGCTGAATTTTTCTCTCTCCAGAGATTTGCCTTTTGACCAAGGGCCGTCGAACTGCCAGTGTACGAGCAGATACATACTGTCGCCTGTACTCCCTCTCAGTGGACAACTTCAATGAGGTTCTGGAAGAGTACCCCATGATGAGAAGGGCCTTTGAAACGGTGGCAATTGATAGACTTGACAGGATAGGTATTATTTTTTTTCCCATATTGGGAATTCTTAAAACCTTTCTACCTTTTCCTTTATTTCCTGGATAAAATGCCCAGATTAAACCCTTCTTAAAATTGTTTGTGTTACAGTACAGTGTTCTGTTGATCTGTGAATACGATGTGTCCAGACAAGGAATTCTGCAACCTCACTTTTAAATAATAAAAAACATTGAGTTTTAGAAAGCTCTCATACTCCTTTGAGGATTATTTTGTATGCTTCCATTATCATTAGTATTATTTATTAATACTATGGATTTCTTTTGCTGCCATCAGCACTTCATAGGGTTTATGCTCTTCCATGAGCAGTAGATGACATTTTCTTACACAAATTGTTTACAGATGACATCTATAATGCTGGGAAGAGCTGAAGCCTCTCAGCACTCACAAAACCTGTATTTGTTGAAGTGAATTAATCTTTTGCAGCAGGGCTCTCATTTTCCTCACAACATGGGAACTGCTAGCATTGATGGCTGCACAGTGGTATTACTCAGATCTGCTTGCAGCCAGAAAAGCAGGCCAGTGATATCAAAGTGAAAAACAGAAGGATATGGCAGACTATCATAACAGGGTGTGCAAAGTCTTCTGTTGTGCATCCAGACATTCTGAACTTTGCTGATAGGGCATACTAAATAAAATATATGGTCTTTGGTGAGGAGAATTGCACTGTAATCATCATTATTGACACAAATTTTAAAATGCAGCTATGCATAAAAAATAATTTATCCTGTTTGGTGGTGTTTCCTCAACTTCATAAGAAAACTCTGGTATGAGGATTTCCCCACATCACTCTTTCTCGATATAGTTATGTCTGCAGTTTCCTCAAAGTGAATACAGGAAAAATTGCAGGGCAGTGTCGTTGTGCTGTCTATTCTAAGCTGAAGATATGATTTGGAAGAAAGCATGTTTTCTTTAATACAGCAAAAATAAAGAACCGAAATACAGGTATATAAGTTTCTAATATTTTACAGACCTGTTTTAGTATTTTGCAGGTTGTGAGCACTGAGTGCATTGATTTATCACATCAACATTTTTCAAACTCTTACAATTTGTTTCTCAAGACTCCCTGGAAATGTAGTCTGACTCTAAGTAATATATGCTTAAATAATATTAGTGTTAAAGTCCAGTCTGCTCTTGGAGTAGCTATCCTGTCTGAAGTGCTGTTTTTTATCAAAAAAAGCAGCAACTGAGTGCAGTATGTTCCTGTGCATCTAATGACACAAACTAGTGTCTACATCTTGCAGACACTAAGAGCCATCAAGCAGACACCAGGACGCTGTGTACAGCAGCCTTTATTATGCAAGCAGGTGTCACATTACCCATGAGTTCATGTTGGCTCACAAACGTTTAAAATGATGATTTCTTGCAAGCTAATTGTCACTAGTTACTAGTATCTAATAGTTAGTTCCCAGGGATATGCTAAATGCTAGGTGTGTGTATAACTTATGTCACAGTTTAGTGGAAAATAGGATAGTTTTGCAAGGAGAAAGACAGTATGCATGCAGAGACTGATGGCTTTTTCTACCCTGTTCTTCCGTGTATTACCATGGTTACGTTTTCAAAATAATTGTAGTAATAGCAATACATTACACGTGAAGAGGCACAGAACATCCAGGTGTCTTTTTTTTTTTTTTTTTATCGTTTTTTTTTTTTTTTTTGTGCCATTGGTGTTATGAAAGCCCACTGTGCTGGTGCAGTGGGAGGGGCAGCCTGGGTGTGCATGGAGGTCAGCCATCGAAGCTGCCTGCCAGCATGAGTCACTGTGGCGGTGCCTGGCCTGGCACAGCCTACTGCAGTGGGCTTGCCACCAAGACGTAGCCCTCACTCAGCCCGGTGTTTGCTGAGGTTTTTACAATCTATAGTCCGTGGTGATGGGTGTTCAAATGCAAAGTCAGAGTGGGTGTCTGCCCCTGCATGTCAGACTTGCTAACTCTTCTGCCTCTCTGTGAAGGGAAGAAGAACTCGATCCTCCTGCAGAAGTTCCAGAAGGACCTCAACACGGGGGTTTTCAACAACCAGGAGAATGAGATTTTGAAGCAGATTGTGAAGCACGACAGGGAGATGGTGCAGACCATCGCCCCGGTAAGCTTGCAGCAGATGCCCGCCCTGAACTCCAGCACCTCTGCCTCATCGTCATCACGCATCAGGACGCAGTCCCCTCCTGTGTACACCACCAGCAGCCTGTCCCACGGAAACCTGCACTCCCCCTCGCCCAGCACGCAGACGCCCCAGCAGGCTGTCATCCTCTCGCCCTGCTCCTACACCACTGCCATCTGCAGCCCGCCTGTACAGAGCCCTCTGGCTGGCCGAACTTTCCAGTACGCCTCACCGACTGCCTCACAGCTCTCCCTCATGCAGCAGCAGCCGCAGGCACCCCAGCAGCCCCCCGGGGCTGCGCCGAAGAACGAGGTCCACAAGAGCACCCAGGCCCTCCACAACACCAACCTGACCCGAGAGGTGCGGCCCCTCTCTGCCTCGCAGCCTTCCCTGCCCCACGAGATCTCCACACTGATCGCCAGGCCTCACCCCACTGTGGGGGAGTCCCTCGCCTCCCTCCCACAGCCCACCCCTGCCCCAGGCGTGCCCCCGGCTAGCCGGGCCACTGTCCCCCAGAGGGTCTCGCTCTTCCGACAAATGTCCTCGGGAGCCATCCCCCCAAACCGGGGTGCTGCGCCACCCCCAGCCCCCCTGCAAAGGGATTCTTCCACAGTCTTAAGCACAGAGCCTGAGGGAGACAAACCGCGGTTCGCGTCAAACTTATGATCCCTGGTAACTGTGAGCAACAGACTTGTAACGAGCCGAGCACCGCCCCCAGAACTGTTTTAGCCTGTTTCCTAATGTACCCCAGCAGTCTACTATTAGAAAACACTTTAGACAGCTTTGCCCTACATAAAGAATGTAAAATTTATATATATATATATATATATGTGCGTATATATATATATATAAAGGAATTAAAAAACTTGTTTGAATTCATGTCTTCCTTTCTCACAACCATTAAAGTCTAAATTCAGCTGTAATATTACTTATTTTTAACGTGTTGACTTAAAAATCAGTCTAACAGTTTTCTCTGTTTATAAGGTTTGCTATTTTGATGGGGAAATTGTCAACACAATAACAAACTTCAAACAAGTACATTAAAAAAAACCAAACAGTCTAACACATAGCACTGATCTAGTGATATTCTGAAACTTTTTCTATTTCATTTACTGCATACACGTTAAATTCTCGTGAAGAAATCAGTTGTTATTTCCCATTGCATTTCATATGTTCGCACTTTGCGTTGGGAATTAGATTGGAAAAGAAATAAATTGAAACACCTGCAGCCAAATGGCTGGCACTAGTACTCCTCTGGATAAGGTTGTAACCTCATGGTATGTCAGCCCTTCTGTCATTTCAGAAATCTGGGTGGACTTTGACCTTTACATTGCTAAAGACTTTTACAAAGACTATAAATATTGCCATTGTAAATAACTTTTTAGACCCAAACAAAAATAGCTGCTGTGTGGTGTACCATTGCAAGATCTTTGTTTAGGAATTTAGGTTCCGCTCTTCACTTCAAAATTTACAGTTTTAAAATTTGTTAAAGCTAAGTGCAACACAACTGTTAAATTGTAATGCAATGGCTTAAAACCTACAATGTTACTTTTACATGCAATGTTTTATGCAAAATTGTACGCTTGATCCTGCAAACCGCTTGTACTTCACCAATACCATCACTTTTCTTCTCCTTGCCCTCAATAGCATCTGAGAGTATTCCATGCATGCTTTGGGGAAAAAAAAAAAAGAAAAAAAGACAAAAAGACAATAAAAATAGTTTCAGTCAGTAGGAAAAGGCTTTATGGTATCTTAGAAAATAATAACCATTCATTAATTGTGTCTACCTTAAAATTCCTATAATGCTGACTTTGAATCTCTGGTTTAAGTCTAGAAGTGAGGATTTTCATTTAAAGGATTATTTGTAAACCACAGCTTGATTTAGGCTTTCAGGTGCTTTCTGTGTCTTCACTGTAGTTTTGTAGTTGACTGTGGTGTTAATTTACAAAAATAAATATAATATAGCATCAAGTCTGTCTGGAAATGCACGATTTGCTCTGTGTATATTGTAATTAAATGGTTAGTATATCCTAAGGCATGTAGTGTCAAACATAGCCCATAGGTACGAGGTTTATTATTTTTATGTCTTCAAAACAGAAAGGAAATGGTGACAGAAAGCAGGGTTAAAGCATACTGTTTTGTGAATGTTTTGTTTTGTTTGCTCAAACCTTCACATTATCTTATTCACCAAAAAAAAAAAAATGTTCTTTCATAATCATTTGTGCCTGATTTGTCACATTAAATAGAGATGGAAATTAAATGTGTCATAATTTAACTCATTGAAAAATCAGCATTATGGATATGATACAAGCATATATTCTGTTCCTTAAAACCTAGCTGACTCACGTTAAGGAAGTGAATGCAAAGAAGTTCTTTTCCCATTAATGCTGAGTTTAACTGATGCATAGAAAATTTAAATAACATCACAAACTACATAATGCAGTGAATCCAGATGTACTTGAGAGCCAAGTAAATATTCTAAAGCTAACAGAGCTTGAACCCATGCTGCCTGTTATGCCATTTACTAAAGTGGTACATCAAATAAAAATTTTTAAAAATATTCCAGTTTTTGCTGACTCCCACTCACCGGTAAAAATCAATGTAATTAAACCATTAACATGCTGCTGCCATTAATTTAAGTGGCCCAGAGTAATATATGGGGATGTAATTGTTCAAAAGTGTTTGCATTATGGATACGCTGCAAGACCATTTATTTATCAGTACAATAGCCCTTACATTATTTTAATACTAACAAATTCTGTCAGTTAATTAAGATCATATACTGATCTTTCAAACTGCTTAAGGTTTACATTTAATAGGAGAAATGGGGTTAGTAGCAAAATATTTTTATATATATTTTTATTTTATTTTAAACACTATGAAGAAATATTAATTCACGTGGTCTTTCAGTGAAACCATAAATAATTTTTAATGACTTTGTAATAGAGTGGACAATATCTAGGATTTGTATGTTAATTAAAAAATATGGTACAGGGTATAAAATTATATACGTATATATATATGTATGTATGAATGTATATATACTTAGATTAAGAAACAAATGACTCACATTCCTGTAATATAAAGGTCCATTGCTAGTTTCAGAACTGACCTATTTTCTCTGTACATAAGTAAGCCCATAAATATGAAATCTTGCATCTGTACAGGATGAAATGTATTAATGAAAAAGGTTGGATCTTACTGCTGCTGGGAAGACTATAGATCTGATTCTTACAATAACTGTATGATCAGGGATGAGTTAGATTTTTTCTTTTGTCTTTGCTCAAAGCCATAAATAAATATATATAAAAGATTATTAATAAATTGAAGAAAATATATAAAAAATAAAACCATGATTTTTTTTGTTTCAATATCTTTAAGCAAGTTTTGCGTTAACATGGAAGAACTGTTTCATTTTCTCTTTTCTTTGTTCTGAATCCAGAATTGGTATGCACTAAGTATGGGAAGGTGGGGAAAAAACTGCCTGAGTAATTAAGTGAACTGCGGGAAAAAGAGGGCTTAGAAATTCAAGGGTACTAACTGATTTACTCAAGCAATTGCTAAACTGTATTTCTTCTGTAGATTAGAGGAATTAATTGTCCTAAAAACATTTTCCCCACAAAACTCTCATTTAAGCCATTACCTCTAACCTGTAATATTTCTTGAGTACAAGTATTTGAAACTGAAGTATACTTATATATAAAATTTTAAGTATCCTGGGAGAGAATCCCAAGCAGTTGTTAGTGTAACTTAAGGAAACTGTATTCTATCGTATTTTCACTTTCTCTTACTATATGTGCCAATCCTAGATGACATACCTCTGAATTTGTGTATAATAGATGAGATTTCAAGGGAACATTCATTTGGAAGTAGTTTTCATTAATTGCACTTTAGCTTGTTGTAAATGAAAAAGCATAGTCCATTCAAACCAATAACCAATAGCACTTTTTTTTTTTTATTAGCTTCAGTAGCATCACTATAATCCTATATTGATAAACTGATTTTAAGCAAGCATGAGTAGTTGTATTTACAAATTGTGCCCTGAAGTGTATTGTGAATTCTTTTCTGTGTTATTTAAGTATTTTTTTAACTTTTTTTTTTTTTTGCATTACAAAGATATAGATCCAGTCCAATTCTAGTCAATGAAATGATTTTTAAAACGACCAGCATTGCACTAGAAAATTTTTGTTTAGCAGGAAAATTTAGTTCTGTCTACATTCAACCACTGCAGAGACTATACTCTGCTGCTTGGTCCAGTCTTATTATTTCATAGATGTTTGTGTACAGAACCAAAAGAAAAAAAGGGTCATTTTTAAGCAATATATCACTATATATGATACTGATATGTACCTACACACCAATGTATATCTTTTTGAAATCTGCCAGTTTCTAATATCTATATCTACCTCATATTACTTCCTATATTACCTTAATTTTAATTTAAAAAGTGGCAGCAGAACTGGAACCAAAGTAAATTTTATTTTAAACAGCAAACTTTAATGTCTTGATGCATGTCTTTAGTAGTTAAGGTTAATATTTTGTATATTCAAAATTTACTCATGAGTTCTTACTCTGACTTCAGTATTTCTAACCATATGAGTACTTTGCTACTTTATAGGTGACATTGTTTAGTGAAGAAAAATGTTTGTTTTTTTTTTTAAAATAAGATATTCAATTTTTAAACAAACCTGCAATTCAACTGCTCTGGGAATATGCAACAATGTTAGTAATTTCTGCTGTTCCCAAGTGCTTTGTTCACACAAAAGAAGTCATAAGATAGGAACAGATACGTGGTTCTTTAGAAATCATGGCTCTGAGCTACAAACATTATGTGGTACAGCCTAGAATATGGTGTAAGAATTGGGTGTGCAAATGTATTTGTTTAGTGGATTTGGCCTTTTGCCCTCTGTTTTGGTTTTTGGGGGGTTTTTTTTGGGTTTGTTTGTTTGTTTGTTTGTTTTTTTCAGGGAAGAATAAGAGCATTAAAGTTGTCCTAGAACATACCCTCTGAGACATACATCGTGAATCTTGAATCTACACATTTTTACCAAGTCAGTACCCGGTGCTTCTTTGCATATTTAGCAATATGAATCACCTTCTTGATTGGTGTAGTGGGTCATACAGGCAGATGGTGTAATTTCTGCTCCGTAGTTACCTTCCCCTCACCTCTGTGAAGATCCGCAATATCTTAACAAGCAATATCTTAACTTTTGGTAGCACTGAATTTTTCAGGTCAAGATGTGGAAACAACAGAAAGAGAAAGTCAATGATAGCAGACAAGCAGAATATCCTACTAAATGAATTGATTTTAAATATACTTGTGTAACTTCCACATATATTTTAAAATACCGGTACATGTATGTGCACACAGTTGAAAAAGATATATTTGTGAGAATGAAAACCACATTTACCAACTCCTTTATATTATTTAAGATGTACATCATGGTTCAGGTGATCCTTGGCCTATGAACTGACAGACTCAAGCACACATTTGAATTGAAACTAAACTTTGCCCCATCCTTGAAACTGTTCCAGTTGCTTGCAGAATAGACCATATTTTTCACCACTTTCCAGTTTTACATATCAGATTCGCAGTTTGATTCCGTGCATGCTCTGCACAGTGCTGAGTTAGTTCTTGCAGAAAGGTCATTTACAAATTTAGATCAAGTAGAACCGCAGAACAAAAAAGAAGATACCAAATGTTGTGTCTACAACCAGTCCAAACTAGCCTGTGCATGAAAGGGAAGCAGGTAGTTGAATCATTTCTCTGGCACACGAGCAGGCATCTGCAGGGATTCTGATACTGAACCATGGGTCTTAACACATGAAGGGTCCAACCTGAAAATGCATCTCCAATGTCAGCTACTCCTGGACTCCAGTTACTGAAAGGTTTACAGGCAATAGTTCCTACAGCATTAGCAAAGCATCTTATCTGTCTTCTATTTAATGACTACTCTACTCTTCATAGGTTCTGTATTGCACTTGACATCACAAAATCTGAAAGGTGGTACACTGAGTGACCAGTGCTCATGGGTTTATTTATACCTTTCCTTCAGGGAGCAAGATGTGTGCGGTCTCTGTTCTGTTTTGTCACTGCAGTGTAGAGGTTTTAAATGGAGAGATCTGGTTGAAAAGAAAGAAAAGTTCTTGTTGTACCAGAGAGCAATAACTGCAGATGTAAGTCTTCACTGTGGACAGTTAGGCACTTTGGGTTCTAGACCAGGTCTTTTTGAATCAGATTTTTTATTTTTCTGCAAAGTCAACATAAAAAATTGCTTCACTGTGCTTGCTACACCACAGGTGTATTCTACATTTTTGAGGAGATGCCTGCAGTGTTTTACATTAATTAGTTTTTTCTGTGTTGGAGGATTTACATCCAATTATACTGGTTCCTCTAGTCCAGCCAAGAGGCAGTGTTAGCAATAACTGATGCCAGGTCATTGTCCACTGCAGCAGGAAATCTGGGTAAGGAGAGAAGATTGAAAACAATATTAGAAGTGATTTACAAAGAACCGTAAGTATTCTTAAATATGACCTGGACTGATCAATTCACATCTGAATGTTCTGTGATAAAGTAGATTATATTGTCATTGCAAACTTTGCTTTTTTTCTAATCTGCCAATCAATACACTATGATTTATCTTCATTCTGTGCTGTCATCTTGGCAACAGAAGTGTGTACCAATATTTGGAGGCAGTGCTCTATCTCAGCTTAATTTCTGTTCAGTTGATACTTGCATGTGGATATAAAAAAAATATTAAGAAATACCTTTTGTGAAAAAAAAAAAATTTATAAACTGAAGTGCATTGTGTGCATTTTACCAACTGGTATTATGCTAATGCCTCCCTCAGAAGGGCTCAAGTAATTTTATAATGTTCAACTCTTTGATATTATATCACAGATAAAGTTTCCCTGGGCAGAAATATTGAATGCTGTGTGAATTCAAAAGAATCGTTTGGAGGTCTCCTTTCTTTTCTCTACTAGCAAGAAGTTGTTCATTAGACCCACCAAACAAATGAGATTCTAGATGGGACAGCTCAAGGCTTTTGCTTTTGTCCATGTTTGCTTTGCAAGAAAAGAAGATATGGACGCAATTCAGAAATCCTAGTCAAAATCTTGCCTGAACTAATGCACTTAGAGAAAGAAACTTCCTTTTTAGAGCATATGATAATCTTACGTCAGCTGGCAGACAACATCAGAAAACAAGCTTTTAAATGGTGGAATTCTTCACCACTGTGTACGTGACTGAAGACGGTATGTGTCCCTAAACACTGTGTAATCTGCTGTGTGCATTAGATCAAAGATAACCTCTGAGCCAGAAAGTGAGAAACTGTGTCTTTGAGCTTTCAATCTCCTGTTTTATTTGTACACATTTAAATCTCCCAGAATAACAAATCCAAATAGAAAAAAAAAAACCAACACAACCAACCAAACAACTATTTGTGACTTTACAAGTCCCTCAGGTTTTGATCCTCTATAGGTAAGTATTAAAGCTGAGTTTCTGGTTTCTATGAGAGCCGAATTAATTTGAATAAAATAAGACATCTCTCGGATTTGGCATCTGAAAAAAATGAACACTTTATAGGCTTTATTTTCTTGCTTGAGTCTGTGATGATCAAGTGTTCTGTGAAAGAGAAGACATGGTTTTAACTGGCCTTTTGCCATTTATATTATAGCTTGCTGAGGAAAAGTGAGCTGGCATTGCTAATAGCTGGCAAAACCTGACGTATCTGGGACAAACTTCCATGGTGTAGGCAGTGCTATTACAGAAGATAGCACTGAGCGTAGAGCACCATATGTCATGGCCCCAGTTACTCTGGCTATTTCAAGTCCATGATTGTCAATGAGGTCACGTATTGTTTATTGCTGTACTCTTCTGGGTCACTTTTTGCTCTCTTATCATGTCTATAATAGTCCCGTGCAAGAGAGAGATACTGAATATCTGGAACATGCAGAAATTTTTCTCTCTTTGAGAACAGCTTTTTTGTAATTTGAGCTGTGATAGGTGATAAAATACATTGTGTTGAGTTATGAGTGTTCTCTGGGTTTTTTCCTTTTTTTTCTCAGACGTTTGAAGGCACTTCTCAGTAGTAATGGAATATAGTGGTGTCATTGCCTAAAAGCAGAGAAAAGAGCAAAAGTAACAACGAGTAGAGGCAAGGCAAAGAGAAGTGCCAGAGGCAGACAGGAAAAAATAATTTCCTTGAAATAAGGCATTTGTATTAGGATTTCCTGAAGGACATGAGAGGGACAGGAGAAGAAAGATGACAACATGTCATGTCCTATTTAAGGCTGCCAAGCAGATCTGTCATGAGGATAGCAATAAAGTTGGGAGATAAATCTATCTATCTTGTTTCTGTCACAAATACAGGACTTCTTTCAGATTATTTATTTCATTTATTTTGCAAACTGGAAGCCAATAGACCCACTTTATTGATTGCTTCTGTTAATATCAGAACTGGGACTGATAGAAGAGTTTAAGAGAAAGCATCTGGAAAATCACGAAACTGGTAGGTATTCTGGGCAGTTTTTGTCACTGATACCGTGCACCCTTTTAGCACTTTTTGTATATTGAAAAATGCTGTAGCATTTTTTTTTTGTCTTGTTATAATAGCATTGCACTGTCTAACAGTTACTTTTATGAACACTGGGAAGTATGCACAAGATTCATCAACATTGATAATTATACTTCATAATAGGCTGAAGCAAACTTACTATGAGGCAGTCCAAAAATTACTACTGATTAGGACTTGTTGAAGGCTACAACACAGCATAACTAGCATATAAGATTTCCAAAGATGTTTCTTCCAAAGATTCGTTCTAACTTAGACCAAATCTTACCCTCCCACACATTCCCCTATTGTCCTTATTTGTTGTGGCTTATCTCCCATTTCTTTCTTTTTTTTTTTTTTTTTTCATATCCTGTAAGTCGTTTGTTCACTCCTAGAAGCCATAACATCACTGCACTGGTGGTGAAAGGCAACACATCATGACAATACCCCACAAAACTACAATAAAACTGTCTTTGGCAGCCAGAGACTATAATTGGAAAAGGTTACCTGTTTGCTTCATGTCCTGCAAATACTAAACAGAGGCATGCATTATTTTTAAATCCACCTAGAAGAAAGTATCCAGAATATGACTCAGTTCTCTTTGTATATTAAGTTTTATTTTAACACTAGAATTGGAGGAAGGCAAGCTCATTGTAGATGGTAACAGCAAGTCTAGGATAAATAAATATACTACTTGGTGACTATAATTACCAACCTACAATAAATGAGCATTGGGAGGGAAAGAGGTGTGAGTCATTTAACCATTAACACCTAAGAACACTCATACAAATTGCATTTTATGATGGAACATCTTATCCCAATACACATCATGTGAATCGGTTAAAAGTTTATTGGTACTAGGACTTTGAAGACACGGCCTTACAGCAATCACCTGTGATCTCCAGCCATTTCTATGTGGGTGCAGTACCATTCTCAGTGGTTGGTGGGACAGTTTTTCAGCCAACAGAAGAATGCTGGGAGTCAAAACTACTGATTTCAAACTCTAGGTGCAGATAAATGTTTTAGCCATCTTAAACTGTTAACCAGTTAAGAAAATATTAAATATAATACTTTAGACATTTTATTTTAGATAATTTTTTCAGCAAATATGATCTAGAACCATTTAGATTATATCATAAACTAAGATTAAAATTCTGTTTAGGCATGAGCGCTAGTGAATAGCGTTAAGGGCCAGAGTTAAGAAATCTCACACTCTACCAAGTACTATGAACAAAATTCTTCAGTTCTTCTCCCACAGTCTCACTGCAGTACCAGCCCTTCAGCTTTGGTACATCTGTTCTGCACAGGATTATTGATCTAGCAGTTCATCTACCAGCCTTTTTTCTAGTCTTCCCAAGTCCAGCTTGAATTTTCACTCTCTTCTCCAGGAGAAGTACAAACAGTTACAGAGATTATGTTCCTTTTAAGGCTGTTTAAATGGTGTGTATACCCATTGCACGGGTTGTGAGGCTGGTGCACAGTTCTGCTGGCAGTAACTAGCAACATCCCTCTGGGATCACTGTTCAGGCCAATATTGTTTAATGGCTTCCTTAACACCGATGGTAGGACAAAGTGCACTCTCAGCAAGCTTGCCAACACCCTCGATTGACAGAGGAGGATGGGGCAGGTGGGAGAAATTAATATGCTGGAAGAAATGGGCTGACATTGATCTCACGTAGGTCAAAAAAAGCAAGTGCAAAGTCTTGCATCGGGTGTGGAAAAACCCTATTCAGTATTAGAAGCTGGGGAATGGCTGTAATGAGAGGAACTGACTTTGCAGAAAAGCTGGGGCACCTGGGGGTCCTGTGGAATGCAAGATGAATTTGAGCCAAGGTTGCGCTGTGGCAGCAAAGGCGGCGATTGGCAAGCTGGGCTGTATTAGCAAGGCATCATCCAGCAGGCTGAGGGAAACGATCTTTCCCTTCAATTCAACACTTGTGGGACTGGGTCAGGAGTATTGTATCCAGCCTTGGGCTTGCTAATGCAAGAAAAGCATTGACCAGCTGGAGCAAGCCCAGCAAAGGATCAGCAAGATACCCAGGGGACTGGAGCAAGTGAGGCACAAGGAAAGGCTGAGTAACCTGGGCTTGTTTAGCCTTAGATGAAGGGGAGGAGGGGCTTGGGGAGGTTTTATTGCTGTCTGTGAATACCTGTCCATTTGGAGGATACATATAAGGTAAAGTCAGACTCTTCTTGCTGGTGCACAGCAATAGGTTGAAAGGTGATGAACATAAGTTGGAACATAGGAATTTCCAGTTAGATAGAAAGGAAAAATGTTTTTTACTGGTAGCATAGACAAACACTGGAACAGGAGCTGAGTGATGCTTTAGGATCTCCGTCCTTGGAGGTATTCAAGACTAGTTGAGCATGACCTTTAGCAACCTGATCTAATTAGACCTCTTATGAGCAGGGTGTTATACTGAATAGACCCCAGAGATCACTTCCAACCTAAATTATTCTATGATTGTATTATTGCAATGTCACCATCTGTGCCCACCACTCCTGCCCCCTTGGCACAAAAGATAAAGAAAAGGATGCAAAGCAGTGGAGAAAAGGAAAAGGCAATAAAATGCCTCAGGTAATACAGTGTCCTTCCTGCTGGAAAATGCTTAAGTAAAATTGCCAATTCTTTCCTCAGGCACTATTATTTCTGCATGCACTCAAGCCTCTTCTGTTCTCCCAGTTGACAAGTATCTTTACTATCTCTCACACTTAACACTTTGGTGCCAGCAGGCTGAAACACTCCCTTCTGTCTGCTGCTATAAACCAGAACAAAAACTGTCAGCAGACTTGTGGTTATACAGCCAAAACTCAGCCTTCATTTATGGCAACAGTGCAACAGGCAAAATTAAAGCTGATAGAAGCATCTTTCTTATGCTTCTGCATGAATTATCACCCAACCTCCTCATCTGTAATACAGAAACAAGGGTGCGCATGTTTGTAACTAATTGCTAATTAGTTAGAATTAATTGACTTTATTTGATTTTATAAAATCATTTTTAATAGAAATATAGAGGGATAAGAAATATATTTTAATGAAACTTGTAGTTGCACAGTAAAAGCTGCTATGAAATCCTTTGTACAGTCCTGTACCAAGGCCAGAAGAATAGGCTAGAATCATTGTTTAAAACTTAGGTAAAAAATTTGGGGTTTTTACAGATTTCTTTGTATTTGACTAGTCTTCTGTATGTAGAAAGTGTATTGAAATGTGAGAATATAGAACTAATGTGAACTGGGGAGAGTCCACTGGAACAACTTGTAGTTACCTGCCAAGAAACCGTGAACTTTAGTAAAAGGTAATTCTGGCATGGGGTATTGCGACCACCGACTCATGTACCACCTACCCGAATAATACCCCAGGCCCATTTCTAGACTTTTCCAACCTTTACTGCACAGTATTGGATATGGGAGGAGGGTATGTTAATGATTTTCGAGAAAAATTATGATTATGCATGAATATTTAATGAATATGTGTGAGCAAGTCCTATATAAGGTGCATGATTTTGAAACTTGGTGTGTGTTGATTGTGAGAGGACTCACTCACGCACCCGGCCATTAATAAAGAAGTGTCTGCTTTATCTACATCACATTGGTGTTGATAAGTTCTTCATTCCGAGATTTTGGTGACATGTTCACTCTGTTGACGGGAAATAACTATTTTGTTCAACTACAAATCAAATGGATTTTATGTGTGTGCAATGATTGTTCATGGACCAGTAATACTTAAAAATTAAAGTTAAGAAGGAGAGCTAATCCCAATCCCTGTAAATGCTGTTATATGAGGAGAGAAGTCTTCAGCTGGTTGTGTTTTTCTTCTGGACATGCCTGGATTGTGTTACAGCCTCTTCATTTAGGCAGTGACTTCAATTAGGTTTCAAAAAGCTGGCTGTTTGTTTCATTTTTGAGGATAAAAGGTGCCTTCTGTTTGAAATCTGAGCAGTAGACAGGCCTCTCTGGCTTTACTGGCTGGGTGGAATTGTAAAGGTTTCTACAGGCCAAAGTAGTCTTAGTAATTAAGATTGTTTTCTCATTTCAGAGGACAGACTTAAGGCATTTTGAAACATTTCCTTACAGTCTTCAGAGCCTGCAGCCAGAAGCATGTGATAGTTAAGAGCATCTGAGCTAGCTAAGAAGAATCCCAGAAAGCAACTGCTGCCCACTGCAGTTGCAGATTGCTCTTGGTAGTATCTTATTTAATTAGGAGATTAAATATTAACATGAAGCAGTGGTATACTTCATACTGCTGCAAGTTTGTTATCTATCTCGGGTTTGGTGGTAGACTTTCTACATCAAAGGAGGCTTTAATCACTTTTAGGTACATGCCACAAAATTCAAGGCTGTATACTCTGTTACTGAGCATATAACCATGGTAACTATATGACCATTTTAACGCTAGCCTCCAGCAAACCTAGATAGGCAGTTGAGGTGCTCCATTACTATTCAGAGTCAGCTCTGAGTCATTTCACCATATCTAAAGATTTCTACAAGGAGCTAGTATTACAAGAAACTTCTGATACTTTCCTTTTGGCTTGCGTACCCTACTCAGAAATATGGATTCAAATGTATCGTCTTTCTGAGGATGATGCATAAGCCAAAAGGAATACAGCAGAAGTTTCTGATCCCAAGGGAAGCCTTCTGGCCACGTTTTTGGAAGAGAGAAATACAACTTGTGCTTTGAACAAATGTGATTTACAGCCATTGAGGCACATAAAATGTAAAGACTTAAACAGCTGAGTTTTTATAGTCACACTTTTAGAGTGGAACCACTTTTCCCAGAATGATGGTTTTCCCCGGTTAGTTACATCTTGGACCATGTGGAACCGATATTTAACACAGGACATAAAAAATTGCAAAGTGCTGCACTACACTATCTGGCCCCAGGTAGGAATTCTTCATTTCATATAATCTACAGTGGTCAGCTTCCTTTATTCCGAGCAACAAAAATCTAAGAAAATCTGAAAATCAAAACACTAACAGATATATGTCTGCCACTTGCCACTGTCTTATTTAAGATATCTTTTTCCTTGCTCCCTTGGCCAGTCATTCTTACATTAATTTCTTTCTCCATTTTATAAGTTAGTAATAATGTCCTCTTTTATTGCTTTTAATTGCTTTATTTTTTCGTAAACCTGTGCTTTTGGCTATTAAGTTCTCTTTTTCATAACAGTTAATTATGATTTACTTTATTTAAGGATAGACTTTACATCTGTAAAGATAATTTGCAAGCCCTTGTAATTAATTGAATTGTAAAGTCCATCTGACAATTTTGTTCATTGCCATCAGATTTACTGATTCTGCTTAGCCTTAAATACATTGCCAGGGCACTGATGCTGAAACAGACATCTTAATAGCTCTGCTGGCCCATGTACAGACGATCAAAGCCTGCACCCAAGTTCAAGAAAAGCCATTTGCATTAACTGATGATGTGCAGGAAACAATTTGTCCTGCAGTGTGAGAGCTGCCTTGCAACATTTGTTTCCCTATTTTCTATCACATGCAATGTGATGAAGGAAAGTATTATACTGATGCAGAGACCAAGACTGTTGACTGAAATATAAATGTGGTTTCCCAGAGAAGTGCTTTAAGTGGGAAAGATGCAGTTTCAGTCTATAGAGTCTGCAAAGTGTTTATCCTATCAATGAAATGAGCAACTCTCCTAACAGTAGAGTTTTGCTGATGAAGTTTTTGTCCAGGAGGGATCCTGCAGCTTAGGGACTCCATGCAGCTATGTCAGCAGAGTCCTGTAGTGCAAGCTCAAGAAATACATGTTATATGCAACTTCAGTGACTTCATTCGAATTCACAGTCAGCCATCTTAACTAACTTTCCAGCAGAAAATATTTCCTGAGCTAATCTGTGATCTGAAGGTTTGCATAGTCTGTTTCTAAAAAAGAGTCAAGCTTTATTTTTTCTTTGGCCTGGAAATCTTTGTTGTAATGTTTGTGTAGAGCTTTGTAAAGAAAGGAAAATAATGATATATAATAAAATACAGTGGTTTTGATAATAGTTGTTTCCATTCTAGGTAAAATAGAAGTCAAGTAATGAATTAATTGCATATCAGTGACAGAATAGTTCAGTGTTGAAGTCTTGTTACAGGAGCAAGTATGGGCACTGCCTTTAGTGATATGGCAGACAGAATTTAGATTTGGCATTTCTAAAACTAAAAAGGACTGAGATAAAATGAAACACTTGAATTATTTTCAGTCCTTAGTAATTACTTTTCTTTGTAAAATAAACAATAGAATGAAGTTGATTAAGAACACTGTATGACTAAAACAGATATATTCTGATATAATTTCCAGTTTGCCTCACCCAAGAAAACTCCAGGAAATGGTAGAAATTTTCTTTTATTCAAATTAAAGTCACTTATTTTTCACAACATATGTAACTGCTGCTTTAGGGATATTATAACAGTGCCAAAGCCATGCACCGTGCACTGTGGTATCTATAAGAAATTTCTTTACACTGAGAAAGTATTTTGTTATCTAATTAGACTAAAATTAATCAGGGTTCTTTTCAGGGATATACAGTCAGCTGTCTTGAAATACAATTTAAAAAAAATGCATAGCACAGTGAAGTGTAAGGTATGCATTACACAGCCGTAGAAATTTGAGGGGAAGAGCGCTGATGAGATACTTGCATTTTTTACATACTAAGAAGGAGTTGAAAGGGATCTTCCTTACCCATCAGATCTATTTTTTGCTGGATCTCTTTACAAATTAGGGGAATTTTTTCTTTAATTCATCCTATTGAAAGAACATTGTACAGCATCACATATCTGATGATCAAAACCCCACTCGTTTGCATTTTGTAAATGTCCTCTTTGACCTCCAGTTAACATTTAGTATTTTCCTAACTTGTAAACATAAGAAAGCTATTAACAATTTCTAACCAGTTCTCAGGATAATCTGTGAGACAAGTAATTGCCGTTATCCTCAGTTTATAGATGGGGAACAGAATAACAGGTCTAGAAATTATTGCCAGTCAGGAGTCGAACCGTATCTTTGCTTTTAGAAGAGCCTCAAGTTCACTCTGCCTCAGACAGTACATGCAGCTTTTACTGTAATTCTTTCTAAACCCTATCACATACCTTCCCAGGACTCAGGCTGTTATGCAAAACAGAGTCTAGTCTAAGTGGTGTAAATTCTGAATATTGTTCTACCTATTGTGAGGGTGATATAATAAGCCCCAGAGATGCAAAATAAGAATAAATTTGGAGTCTCTCACAAAGAATTAATTCGAGGAGCAAATAAAAGACTTCATGAACCACTTAAATTTGAAGTTATCAGGCTCCAATATAACTCACTACAAGGAAGAATAACTCACTGAATGTGCATGCATTATGAACACCAGTGAAGAAATAAATTTCTAGTGCCTGTTGGAGCTCATCTGCTTAAACACAGCCAGAATTATCTTCATGGATGTGGCTGCACACCCCTAATCAAACTGAGGTTCATGTAACTAGACAGTTAATATTAGAAAATTCAGTCTGATGTCAGCTGGGTACGACTCGTGCCCTGTATTTCATTGAGCAATGCTAACTGGAAGGAATATGTTTTAATGTTTCTCCCAGAATACATGGGCCTCCTTGAAACAGTAAAACAAACTCCTTGGGCCCACGTGCCCCTCAAGATTTAGATACTGGACTCCAGTTCAAATCAGCTTGAGACAAAAAGCATAGAGACATAGACAAAAAGAACTAGGACGCAGTATTTTATTTTCTATGAAATTAGCTTGGGTGCTTGAAACCCCAGGGCCCTTTTACAGGGATATCTTGTTAACCAGAGAATATATAAACGATATTTGAGATCTAGCAACATGAAAGGAAGGTGCATGAGGAAAGCACAGGGAAAACATCTCATTGCCTATCAGCTGCTTGTGTTGCTTCACACCAGTGCTCTGCTGTGTCATCTATTCGTTGTGTGCATCTGCCATAGTTTTAGCTACATACCAAGCATGCAGACAAAAGAATCACTCAAAGTTTTAAACTGGTATGTCAAAAGTATTACTAGCATTCAGACATATGTTGGTTCCCTTCAGAATCTTGGTTTTACAGTTCCCATTTTAGGTGACACTCTGCAAGACTTTTTGGCAGAGTAAGGTAAAAAGTATTATTTCAACAAGAGAATAAGTAGCTGCTCAGAAAATTGTTAAGTAATTGCTCAAAAAAAACCCCAAAACAACACACCAAAACCCAAAAAACTTCCATTCTCAGACAAAACCTTTTCCTGTCTTGAATCTTCCTATAGAATTAGTGCCAACTGAATATGCCTTGGTTTTATACCTAAATGGATCCCTTTTTGATTCAAACAATCTAAAAGGGTGTGAAACATATAGTGAATGGAAGTTCTTAGAAAATTTTTATACAACAACAGTGCCCAGTGGTGTTTTTTGTCATTGTCTTATTATGAGACAATGTAACCAGGCCTCACTAGATTCCTGTGACTCTTCTGATATTTCATACTTTTTTTTTAACAACCCCAAAGATATATTAATGAACATATTGGTATGTCATCTTCACTAAAAGAAAAACAATCTAAATGTTACTGCTCTATAGCCAAATTGAAAATATGATCAGGATGCGAGGTAAACAAAAAAAAGGAATGTGTTACAGGCAGAATCTTACTATTATTTAGCTCCGATGCATGAGTTTTAAAAGCCTAAGTTTGGCACTGTCACTCTTATTTGAATGTAATAAAGGCAAAGCCTGACAGAGACTCCAGTGCCCAGTCATTCCCTGGCTGGACTGCAACCCATGCAAGCATGGATGGAGAGCCAAAAGCCATTTTGGCTTTCACCTTGCCACCTGACTACTTCCTTCAGGGCTGCAGCCTCTCCCCAGCATGGCACATCCTGAGAATTATTGCCAGTGGGCTGTTTTGCAGTACTCGAGAGTGCTAGTGCTAGCTATTCGTTATACACCATCTATGGTCAGGTAAAAGGTTGGCTGTATTTTTATACTATCTGGGGCTCTTTATTCAACCAGTTGCTACTTTGGCACTAATTTACTTAAATGTGAATTGCTGCAGTGTAAGAAAATGCAACATTATTGATAGATGACAGAGAAATTCCTTAATTGCTTACTGTAGCAGATCTGCAGCTAATAAGGATGTAAATACCTATCATATTTTAAATTCAAATAATTTTAGTAGTCTAAGGAAGAAAAATTTGTGAAAAGTAAAAATGCCTTTTAAAGATTTAAAGATTCAATACATTGATATGATTTGTATTTACTTTTCAATGAGGTAAATTTGATCTTTATTACCACTGGATAAATAATAGGAGATTTTAATAGAAACCTGGTTTACAGAATTGTTGTATATACATTGCACACATTATGAAATTATGAAAGTTTATAAACTATGATTTATTACTTTGACAATATTTTCTTGACTATTTTTAAGAAAAAATCAATAACTTACAAAGCAATATTAAATACGTATTGATAGCTGTGTTCTAAGTTATTCACGTGAGGTAGCCCAGGCCTCCAAACACTGCGCTCTGTTCTAATATGGGTCTCATCACGTGTTGACTAAACTGACAAAGCTAACTCTCCATTAATTCGCTGAATGTTAATCTGAGCCTACAAAAAGCGAGATGTGTTTCTTTGCAGTACAGAAAGAAAAAACATTTACACAACCTGCATTTCATAAGCTTTGGAGAAAAGACCAAAATTATGCATTCATACATATACACACATATAGGTACACATATATATAAAATTACCCACTCTTTACCTATTTTTCTAGATCCACATTTCTCTGGTACCCCTCAGAAATGACTTCTCATTCCTAAAGATAAATAAAGTAAAGATGTTAAGGACAAAGAGATTTGTTCCCTCATAGGTTGGTCAGACTAATTTTTTACTGCATCTCTGGAAGGGTACAAGCATTTCTGTCTCTGCTGTCTGTCATTTAGGCTGTTGCCTACATTAGTATTTTGGTTCATAGCAGTCGTGGTTTTCAAGCAAATCCCCTCATCATCCCCCATGTTGGTTCTGGTTGCAGAAGGGATCAGTTGCCTTTGCAAACTGAGTTCTGGGACTCAGCACCAGCTGTTTCAACCTATGGATCTGCTCATACCATAGCAAATTACTTGGTGTAGATACAACCTTTGGGGTGAAAAAGGATTGGGTGGCCTCTTTAGCCTTTTCAGTCTTTTATCCTGTTACATATTACATTTAGTCATACTAGGATGAATGTTCCTGTTCTTTGGTCTTGAAATTAAATAGTTCTAGACTGTCTAATAAATGTTTAGGATACTACCTAAAAGTACAAAGTCTTGAAAGAGTAAGTCAGTCAGAGAACAACGGATCATAGAAATCAACATTTGTGTTGAAAGACTCTGTTTGTCCCCACCAACCAGCTGCATGGATGTGTATAAAGAAGGTCTATATAGTAGAGGACCTCATAAAAGGCTAGAGTTTTACCATTTTGCTCTATTAATTTAATATTTTGCCCTTCCCTGAACATGAGATACAGCATCCTCCAATAGTGGGACTAATCCTGCTTTACATCTTCATCAACGACCTGGATGGTGAGGCAGATTTCACCCTCAGCAAGCTTGCAGATACCAGATTGGAAGGAGTGGCTGACATACAAGTTGAATGTGCCACTATTCAAAGGGCTTGTACCAGGTTAGAGATATAGACCAACAGGAAACTCATGAAGTTCAACAAGAGGATATGCAAAATGCTGCACCTAGAAGGAATAACCCTTGGCCTGAATAAATTCTGGGGGCTAACTAGCTAGAAAGCAGCTTTGCAGAGAAGGGTCTGGGAGTCCTGGTAGACAATTCCATGGCTATGATCAACAGGCCTTTGTGGCAAAGAAGGCCAATAACATCCTGGGCTGCATTAGGACTGTTGCCAGCAGGTCAAGTGAGGTGATCCATCCAGTCTACTGGTGAAACAAATCTGGAGTACTGGGTCTTGTGCTGGGTTCTTAGTATAAGAAGCATATAGACACAGAGTCCAGGAAAGAGCCACTAAGGTGACTGAGGGCTTGGCATATCAGGGGTACCAGGAGAAACTGCGAGAGCTTAGATTGTTTATCCTGCGGAAGGGAAAGCTCAGGAGAAATCATCAATTTGTAAATGCCTGGTGATGGGAGGAAGTAAAGAAGAAGCCACACCCTTCTCAGTGGTGCCCAGTGACAGGACACAAGAGGTGATAAACACAAATTGAAGGAATTTATTTTGTTGTGACAGATCATACAGTGGATCTGGTTGCCCAGAGAGGGGTGCGGACTTTCCATCCTTGGAGATATTCAAAACCTGACTGGCCACAGCTCTGAGCTATCTGCCATAGATGAGCCTGCTCTGAGCAAGGAAGTTGGACTAGGCGATCTCCAGAGATGCCATCCAACCTCAGCTAATCTGCCAGTCTGTGATCTTGGTGCAGAAAAGGTACTTCAGGCTTACTTTCCTGGCTCTGGAGTTGCGATGCCATCCTTTTATGCTCAAGGGGGCTGATACTTTAATGACTATTTCATCTCAAGCAGACATATTAAATTTATCTTCACTTTCAGATGCCGCTTTAGTATTGCAACCATGGAAGAAACAATATCTCTGTCTGTACCTCACTAAATGGGAATTGTTTATCCACTTTTAATTGCAAAATGTCCCAGTAACAGCCATTTTCTGACTCACAGCATCACTTTTTAGTTACAAGCTGTGAAACATTTTTACCTTTGGACTACATCTCTGTGTGTTTACATTCTCCCTGTGATCTGTTGAGACTTAAAAATGCTTTTCTGCTTATCCATTTCTGAGGAGCTGAAGGGGAGTGCTGGGAGAGCTGCCCTGGGTTTGGGCAGCTGCCAAGGTGGAAGGAGACCTGAGAGATGCTGTTCCTACAGAGACAGAATAGACTGTGGCCATCTGAAAAGCAACTGGTTGTGTTGGGGTAGTGCCTTAATACTGGAGCGCAGGCTGCTACAGAGTTCAGACCCTTTTGATGCCTTTTTGTAGAGTGTAATACATTTTTCTTGATGGATTTTAAAGGTGCAGTGTAGGAAATAAGTTATAGGACTGTACTGACAACTTGAGAGCCTGCAAGGTGCTCCACCATTCCTTGAAAGACAGACCAGCACCTGAGGGAGCCAAACCCAGACACAGCTTCCAGCCACCATTCCCCCCTTAACATTTGGAGACACTGAGTGACTGTGGCTTGGTAGAGGGCTCCTAAAATTAATTTACATTATTATCAGAAATTTCTAGGTTAAAGATGGGGAACACATGATTTTTCTTCAGAAATACCCCCATGTTAGGAAATGACCCAAGATCAGACCGTTTCTCTTGTCTGTTCCTGTGCCTCAGGCAGTGCCATACTCTTCATTTTTCTAGCAATGTTCAGGTCTCAGTTGGAAGCTGTTCTTAAGGGCACATTTGAAAAGCAGAACACCATTCCCAGAAGTGCAGCTAATGGAAATCTGTGGTAAAGGAGTCAGTAAACTGCATGTTGCCATTGCAGATGCAAATTAGTCACTGTTTTACGGACCCAGTCTGCCCTCAGGCTCTGTCACACACATAGCAGTGCAAGCCTGTGGTGGAGGACCACCTCAATAACATTAATGCAATATAGGTATGGCCACAGCTACAGGTCATTGCAGTGGGGTCAGGGTGCAAATTTGCAGTGTCAGCAGCTTGTGCTTACTTAATCTCACCCTTTGGTGAAGTCAAAGGAATGTGCTCTTCTGTGAAAAATAGATGATCTCTCAACATCAAGTAGAAATGAGCCCAAAGACATTGCTGAGACAGAACCAGTTCACATCTAGTGTCCACTGATGACAACATTTGCATGTTTCTTTCCCATATTGCTGCTTGCACTGCAGAGGCACACAGCCTAGAGTCCTGCTTGTTTCCATCATCTGGTCCATTTGTATGTGTGCATGTGGACATGATGCACCAGTTCAACCAAAGAAGCACTTTCTAATTTTGGTTACGTACAGCTTCACATGAAAATACTCTGTGATAACTTAAATCAAGTCTTTGCCATTAGCATGCCTCAGTAACGTTTGGAGTCCCAGGAAAGTGTCTAAAAAGGAATTGGAGGCAGTCATATCAGTGTTTCTGTTTCTGTAATTCATATCTGAATACATATATGGTGCTGCTACAAAGTAATTAATACTGAATCAAATTTAATCGTTTATGACTGTCATATTAATGAGTAGATATGGAACTGGTACCTGTTAGCAGCGTTTTCTAAAAAGCCCAGCATACGAGCTCTGAATTAATGAAGAAAGAAAAAAAAAAAGTAATCAAGTGCATCAAAAACAGAGGTGTCTGTTCAAAAAAAATAAAACAAAAAAAAAAAAACCCAAGGAAAGAAAAAATGTCATTCTTGGGTAGCTAAGTAAATTTCTTTGAAAATCTAGCCAGGAACACTGAAATCTGACCGTTACTGTAAAGTGGGCTTTGTGATCTTACTCCAGTATGGTGAATTTATGTATTTAGGATAAAACAATAAAGTATATATGTCTACACTGGGATTCTCATTGAGACTGTGGTGACTTTGACACATATTGGTTTGTATAATGTATTACTCAGACCTCATTTTTTTTACAGTAGAGTTTCATTTTTCACTGCAGTAACAATGGCTGTTTGATATCACTGTTTTTCAATACCAATGTGTTTTATGAGAAAAAAAAAAAATATGCTGTTGTGAGCAGTATTGATTTAATGGAGGAATGTTGATTAAAGGACAAGAAACAATCCAATGTGTTGGAAGTAGGTAGACCTGTGAGACCCACTGAGAGTTTTTTGTGCAAAAATGAATTGCTAATGAATATTGTAAAACAAAATGTAGTTTCTTCAAAGTTGGTGAAATTATAAACCAACCAATAAAATAGAACAGCCATTTTTAATACTAAATTGGAAAACTGTAGCAGGCAACAGGCAAGCGACTGCTTTCAGGACAGTACTGGACAGAGGCAGTAGGAAGGTAGAGTTACCAGCATTCCTGGCAGCGGAGATGTGCTTCCCTTGGGCTTGATTCACAGTCAAAGGCAAATTGCCACTGGTTTCAACTGATTGTGCATCCGGTCCCCTTTCAACAGGCTATTGGTTTTTTTTTTTTAGTTCACCATATGGATCTTAATAACCAGATCACTACTAATAAAGCTCATAAATTATACCAGGAGTTCAACCATGAAATTAGATGCAACCAACTAAGTCAAAAGTAGAACAACAACTAACAAACTATTGGTAAATGTAAATTCTGGATATTCTTGTGATACCTTCATGCACTGCCAAGAGCACAGGATCTTCATTTTTTTTTATTACAAGCCTCTTGTGTGGTAAGCAATTAAACAGCACCAGCAATTCCTTTACTCCAGCTGTCATTTTGATGACATGAATGCTTGGGCAACTGACATCTAATTTCAGTGTCATCCTACTGTAAATAGTGGAGCTTTTGTGCTTGTTTGGTGATATATAGTCATCTCTAGGCATATATACAAATCGTATGAGTCTCACCCCTTTAAAACTAATTTGGTTTCAGCAAGACAGAATGTGGGAAATAATAGCTTGTGAGAAATTTGAAATGATTTTTCAGTGTTTCTTTTTGGGGAAGTAATAACAGCTTAAAGTTCCGAGTGTCAGAGTGAGAATAATAAACCTAATTCCCAGCATTCAGACTTTTTATTTACTGCCTTTTTTTCCCCATTTCACCCAGCTTGAACAAGGAAAACAGATTGGGCAGCTTTGTCATGTGCAAATGTGAAACTACAGGTATAAGTAAAAATTTTTTTCATTAATTTCTAATGTCCCGTCCAGGTTGCCTATTAATTTTGCATGAGGAACTGCTGAAAATTCCATTGCCTTTCTTCCTTACTCAGCCATTAACATTCTGTATGTCAGTTAGAATTACAGGTTTTGAAAAAATGTTTGATTTCTGTCGCTTGTGATTGTTACACACAGCTACAACTTTGTAGTCTTTTCTGATCTCCAGATAGTTTCCTACTTAAAAGATTTGATGTTTTTGGAATTATCCCCTACCAGCAGTCTAGAAGTCATATTTAAAACCCCAAATAAATAAAAATTTAAGTAAAGAAAAGCTATTTTCAGAGGCTGAATTAGTCAAATTCAGATTCTGTGTCCCTATTAGAAGTATTTAATGAACATTTTTTAATATCTGTTATCCTTATATACCTTGCCTTGGACAGGCTGAGAAAATGTGATATTCATTGGCATTCATTTCATCAGCAATGTAAATCACTTTAGATGACATGTTTTGTCAGTGTTGCTCAAAAAGTGATGCTAATTAGCTGAGAAAGAAGCAAGCACTGTAGACTACCAAATTTTCAGGCTGTCCTTCATAGTATTCACCTTGATGGAGCCCCCTGGTACAATACATGTGACAAGTTAGGTGCCTGCAAAGAGGGTTGTGACTGAGCAGTGGAAGGCCTGACCCAGAAACAAAATTTCAAGGAGAAAAGTGAGCCAGGAGTGCCAAAGCTCTCCTCAGAGGAAGTGATGCTGAACCACATCTTTCTAGGCCAAAGAGAAGCATTTTCCTCCATCCAGGATTCAGAGCAGAGAACACTCATCTAGTCCCTAAACAAAGCCAGTCCTTCATTTCTGGCTGAAAGCTGGTGATTTTTTCCAGATAAATTAATAAAAAAATCATCTCAGATATAAAGGATTGCAACTCAAATACCCACTCTCTAACTGGGCAATGATGTGACAGAGATGGCCTGGGCACCTCCATCACCAGGGTATTGCATGGAGAGATCTTCTTGAACTTCCAGTTGAAACTGGTCCAGTATATCTCACAGCCTGCTGGATAAGATGTTTTCCAACGAGGTACACCAAGAAGGTGTACTGTCTGGATTAAGATTTCTGTTCAAAGCAAGTGCAGAGCTTTCTGGCATGCCGGGTGCACAAACACACTTCAAACCTCTCAGGGCTTTAGTATGAATTAGATGCATAGCCTAGCTGTTCAGTCACAATTCATATTAGGTGCAGGCTTTCCTACCACCAGGAACTCATTCATTCATGGAGGAAGTATGTAGGCGAAGAAGAGTCTAGAAAGGGTTCAAAAGCTGATGGGCTCATGGTTTAATAGCAGGGCTTCTGGGAATACCCCTAGTTTCTGTGTGTGGGACCTGGGCACTTATGGTCTCCCAGGGAATCCAACTGCATCTTATTCAGTCACACAGTTCAGAAGTCAGAATTAATTTTAGCACATTCTTTTTCTTCTGCATAAATCATTACCAGTTCATTACATTTTATCCCTGTACTCTTTGTATGGTCTCTAATCATCCATTGTCCATCTACATGTGCAGCATTATCTCTTAGTGGGTGCCAAACTCTTCAATAATGCTTCTTTCTTAGTTTTCCACTTCACATGTCCCATTTTCTGTGGGAAACATGCATTTTAATGTCCCAATGATGCAAATACTTGATCCAAAGTGCCAGTTGTCAAAAACTAGGCAATTTTTCTGATTTGAAGGCTTTAATTAAGTCCATTGTAGGTAAATTATTACTTCATTAGGCATTCAAGGATGTTGCCCTCCTTGGCTATGTAACTTACATGCTTGAATAAGACCTGCACTCTTATTATCTGAGCCAACTATTGCTGGCTGCTTTTGATTCAAGACAATTTACAGATTTCAGTGGTGGAAAAGCTAAATCCTCACTGTCTGGGTTTTCTTCTGTTTTCTACTAGTTCCTGATAATTTGCTGCTTGTTTATGATTTGCTGGATTTTTACATCACTGCCTTTTTTTTTTTTTTTTGGTCAAGTTTTGTGTGTTCTGCATTAATAGACTTTGCATGGAAAATTTTCCAGATTTTAATAGCATTAAATATCCAGTGTTACAGGTTGACTGCTGTATGTTATCACATTATTGATATTTTGTACCCCTGAAACTATAAAAGCATGTATATATTTCAAATTCATATAAAGAAAAATACCTTGTCTCTCTTTAGTTGTTATTTTGTCAAACACTAGTAGATGAAAGTGTTTCTGCCAATTATGCTTGTTAACTATTGCTCAAATTAAGGTAAACCCTAGGAGAGACAAAGGAGCGTAACTTTAATTACTTGCCTTGACTGGTTTGGTCGTTTCTTTTCACCATAATCCTACATATATAAAGCATGCTTTTCAATCTTCTGACAGATACTAAGCCATTAAAAGCCATAAGCTGAATCAGTGAACTGATTCTTTATATCAAGGAATGCTGAAGTTTGTTAAAATAAAAAGCATACCTACAGAGCAGTGCTTCCTGCAAGACCCTTCACACAGCAAGATTTTTAGCTGAAACATAGGCAATGCCCATTACTGAACCAGATTTGGAGGCTTGCTCCACATGAGCATCTAAGAATATGCTGCATTCCCAAGCAGTGAGACACATTTCACTCATAATGTGTCCCAACATACAGTTCAGTCAGGCTTATTAGCTTGGGCTTCATAACAGTGGTGAAACACCTGAGGTTGGAGCAAGGGCAGCCTTCCTTGCTGGAGGCAGCTTTGGGGGTGTGAGGAGATGACTGCGATGCTACATAAAACAGTCCAGCACCCAGAAGATCTGAACGAATGACTTCCCTGTGGGCAGGCATAGATAGCAGCACATGGGGAGGCAGAAGCACCCATGCTGCCTTGGCATCCTGGGCTGGCCAGGGTCCAGAATGCAGTGGAAGAATGTCCCCTGTACTGACAGTGTATATGACCTGGGGCTGGGAAATCTGTGTGTTAGCCAGTGGTGGTTGTTTGCACAGTGCAACTAACAAGTGTATGGCCATCTCATGAGCTTGCAGTGCTCTGTTTATCAGCCTCCACTTCCCAGGGTTTTTGGGGACTGTAGTGCATGGGCTGTGCTAAGTGTCAGTAACAAGAGCCTAAATTCTTTAGGGACATGCTCTGTTGAAGACAAAATAGTGATCTGACACACTTTGTTTATCTTGTTCCCTTATGCATGCAAACAGTATATATTTATCTTTCAGGGACATTTTCTAAGTTTGGAGTATAACTTCACGCTTACACAATGCTTAATGGTGTTGATTCTTAAAAACTTGTTCTAATCTTACCGTTCCTGCATAAACTTATATCAACTTTTTACTTTCAGGTATCTGAAGCTATTTTTCTTCAGATTTTTTCTACCATCTTGATAGAACAATTCGTTCAGTAAGAGAAAGAACATATTGCTGTATATATACACAAGTCCTTTGAATAAAACGGCACATTCTCACTGATACTATTTATGACTCATTTTATCCAGTTCTTCCTGGATAAAAACATCTACTCTATAAAAACTGCTTTTCATGACATAACCACAGAAAATGGGCATGTACTCTTTCTAATGTGTATGTAAAAAGCTTTGCAAGATTTTCTTGAAATGTCTATTTCCTCATCTTATAAAGTCTTCAATCATTATATCAGAGAAAAAAAAATTAACAAATTTAGTTGGAAAGTATTTACCAGAAAACAAAAGTAACCCACAAAGTCACCCTTTTTTTTTTTTTTAATGAAGTTTCCTTCAAATTTCCTTGATCTTTCCTTAATTCTTTCTCCAGAATTTTTCATAATTTACTACCAGCAGAATTGATGTGACCAAGGGTAGCTTACATAGCTTGAACTCTCTAGCAGTTGGTGTCTGTTCTAAGTTCACATGAACTTAAGACACTGCTGTAGGTCCTAACACAGTTTTAAGTTGACTGAAGAAGTGACTACATGGAAAGTCAAGGAGCTACACGTCTGTATTTCCTTTCCTCAGATGTAATTTTAGGAATATAATTCCTTTGTTTACACAATTTTAGTTAAGTGAAAACTACGTCTACCTGAAGCAGGACAGCATCCGATTACTTTTAATTGAGGGAGTTGTCCTTGGAACATTAATAAAGTTATCCTTATTTTCTTATACAGTAACACCCTAGTCATGTCATTAACCTGTTCACAATTAATGACGACAACAAGACTAATTGGAATAGTGAAAACAAATGTCACTCCTACCCACAAAAAGGGCAAAAAAGAGGATCCAGGGAACTACAGGCCCCTCGGTCTCACCTTGGTACGTGCAGGGGTGATGTAGCACCATAATCTGGAAACTGTTGCCAAACACATGACGGACAACAAAGTTACCAGAAGTAATTAACAGAGATTAATGAAGGGGAAGTCATGTGTGAACAACCTGATAAGCTACAATGATTTCATCATTTGACTTCTTCATCAACTGACTGACTTTGTAGATATGAGGAGAACAGTGGATATTGTCTATCTAGATTCCCAGAGTACCATCACAGGCTGAACACAGAGATTTTTCACTGTTTTATAACATCAGACTAACTGTAGGTTCAAGTACATTTATAAAACCAAGTTACAGTTCATTAGAGTCAGATGAAGATTAAGAATAGAATTTGGATGTTTATTTTGAAGACAAAAAAGACTCTTAGTTTTTAATTCCATTGCTGAACGCATGATGGTTCATATACAGTTTCCAAAAAACGAAAGAATCAGTAGCTTTCAGGAATGTTACAAGCCAAGAAAACACCACGACTTATTTTTTAACTTTATTTCAATATATTCACCAGGATTTAGTTATCCAGTGACAGTTGTCTCAGTAAAAATTGCACATCTGTCATAGTAGATAAGAGGCTCAAGATACAATTGTACCTTAAAGCATAATTTCACCATAAAAAGTGAAATGCCTGAAAATGATCTGAAAAGTTCATCTTTCGTTACTTGGATTAATGATTAGTGGTAGAGGTAATGTGCAGTATTACATATAGTTAACTCATTCTTCTGAAAGAAATTAAGAAAGAGCAGAAAATGGGGGAACTACGGCTACACTTCAGCTTTTGAGAATCTGTGCCATTAGTAAGTTTTTTTTCTTCTCAGGACTGTTCTTTAATAAGCATGAACTATGTATTTCAAAGGTTCTGCATTTTTTGGTGTATTATTTACAAACAACATCTGTAGGCTACTGCAATCTATCACTTTCTGACAGAACCATCATAAGACAGGTTTTATTCAATGTGCAAGATCTGGCTTTTTTTGTTCATGAACAAACTCCTTGTCTGTAAACCAAATCATGTACAAAGCTGTTAAAATAACCAAAAGGTTTTATTTCTTCTGCAGGAATGTTCTGCCTGTTGAAATATCTACCCCTTTTTAGGAATACACATAATAAAAAGAAAGCTCTTGTCTTAACAGAGTCTAAAAATATAATTTATTTTTAGTTATTAAATGGTTTTAGTGATATTTTGCCTATGTCAGTTTAGCTGTTGAATTCAGTTAACAGATTCCAAACCTTAAAGACATTTTAAACCCCCTATTTTTATACTTTAATTATACAAAATTTAATTTTCTATATCTGTCCCGATATTTCTAATTATTTCCAAGTTCTCTATTTCAAAATATACATCTTTTTATAATGATGTTTTTGGCTTCACGTTGCATCTTCACTTAACTGAGTGTAGTTTACTTCTGTACCTGTTCCAGTGAGGTAGGTTTTAGCATTTGTGCATATCCCTTGATTTAATAACACAGAACGGGAAAAACTGCTCATTGCAGTAGAATTTGTATTTTCTGTGTTGTTTGGTGTGCTGCCGCTGCAAAGCACAGGCACCCTGTAGTGCAGGGCAATGCAGACTGAAACTGGCGTCTACAGCACTGCGCAGTGGGTGCGGTGTGCCAGTGCCCAGGACCTGCTGTCTCCAGGCACACACAAGTCTCAAAGAAAGCACAATACTAGACAGATCCTGAGCACATTGATACAGGAGGGATTTTACATGGAAGCACGACCAATGTACGCACACAAATCTTGCTCACTATGTAAATCAATGTTGGGGGAGGCTAATGGGATCGTGACTGTTTCCCTGTTTGTCTACTGTGTTGACTAAATTTGTGTGTTTTCCCCTATTTGCTCTATTAGTCTGCTTCTTACTGTGAAGCTAATCTTCACCTTGCCGTGGGGAGAGGCAAGAAGCCTGATGAACCCCTCATCAGGAATGTGTTTACAACTGTTCAGCAGTAGTGGAAGCCATTTGGTGGCACTGTTATAAGTCTTAATGACCTTCTCTCCCCTCTGTTGTTTTTATTACATCTCTTCCTTCCAACAGCTTCAAGAAGCTTTAGGAATTTATCATATAAGAGAATTAGGATGAACATGAGCCAAGCATGTTGCGGGGGAAGAGGAGGGGCAGGGAAGGGAAAGTTACCACAGGCTGCTATAACTAGTGAAGGTTCCTTCTATTTTTTAATAACCAGGGAGTTTGTGAGAGAATGATGTCTAAAAGCCTGTGCAAATCACAAATCTGTTCTTTGTGTCTTTTTGGTTGCATGTTCCTAAATACATTTTAGTCTTAAAAACTATCTGTGATGAAAAACATGAACAGTTCAGCTGATCCTCAGCAGCGCTGAAGGCGTTCCTGTAACATCTGATTTAGCCACGCTCAGGTTTTTGTGCTTGAAATATAAACAAATGTAATAAGTTAATAACTTGATGTTCTCATCCAGGAATCACTCAGAAACATGAACAATTTCAGTGCAAGTCGTTAAAGAGATTAGGGCTAAAACCAAATTTTTTTACATATCAGATGACCTGGCTCAAGAAAGCAGATGAACTAAAATAGTAACAGTATTGAGGACTAGGTTTGGCTTAGTAATTACTTCTATCTTTCTATAAGAATTTACAAGACATGCATCCTCCCCTATGTCCTCCAGTGATGGGCATTAATAAAAAAGCTCCAGAGAACATGTGGCAGCTTTCACAACACAATCCAACCCTTAAATCAGCCACCCAAATAGTCTTTTCCTGAGCATCTGGTTCATCCATGAGATTAACAAAAATTGTTTGAACAAGTGACCCCGTGGAATTTTATTAAAACAACTCCAATTTTGAGTCTTTGCATTTTTCAGCCCTGCAGCCTGGAAAGTATTAAAAATGTTTGTATATTTACAAAAAAAAAAAAAAAAAAAAAAAAGATAAAATAGTTATAGGGTACTTAATAATTTTTTAATCCAGCTTCTGCATGCACCTGCCTTTGATATTGTCCTTAGAGTCAGCAGAGAAAAACTGCAACACTGCAAATATATTTTAGCACATAGAACGACACATCTGGGACAGCACACACCAGCGTAAAGTATCAAATGCTGTGAGACTCCCAAACAGCAGTACTGCAGAACTAGAAATAGAAATAGGCTAAGATGATTAGCAGCAGAATTCCCCTAAAATAGTTACATAGGTAGGGAAACATTACTTTTTTGCTTGCTGAGCACTTATTTGTTAGTTTATTATGCTTTTTAAAGTATATTCATTAATCTTTCAGTAGCATTTCTGGGAATGAGTTGTGGTATATTGTCTCTAAAATGAAGATTGTACTTATTAGGAAATATAAAAACAAAATTTTGTGGTTTTTTTTTTTTTTATAATTTCTAAGTCTAAATAATTTCTCTTAAATTCTGCTGTGTGCTTTGGTCTTTTATGTATGAACCTGTGCTGGTCACATACACCCTAGAGGGAATGCTCAGTCATTAGGTGGTGCAACGTGGCATTGAAAAACATCAAGCCTTCTTACTAGAGGTTGTAGTACATATTTAATCCATGCATAATCCCACTAGCATTAGCACTATTTCTAATTAATTGAAATTAAATGCACAGATGTAAGAAAAGATTCGTACTGCTTAAACACATGGTAAGACAAATACATTCGTAGACTGAGTAAGCATACAGATTAGTGGTTACCTTCAATTTTAGAAGGTCACAGTACAATGTGCCCTCCTCCTCTGTCAATGTCCAAAGTATCTTGCAGGAAGGAGGCAGTATGGGTGTGTTTCACTTCCCTGAAGTGCCATGCAGGGAATATGGGTCCCCTAGCTGGTGTGTTCTGCTTTGAAGTAAAACCCTCTTACACAGAGACAAGAGATGGCCAGTTGCTTTTCTGGGAGAGTGCTCAGTGTAACCATTGAGACTATAGCAGCAGTAACAGCAGCAAGTTTGTTTATCCTGCAGTCATTTCAGAGTACTAAAAGTATAATTGTATGGTTTTGCCTCACCTTATTCTCTGGTAACTACAGTGGGACCATTCTGCCCTCTGAGTAGGGAACCTGCATGCTTGACCCCCACTCAATTTCATAGAATCATAGAATCATTTAGTTTGGAAAAGACCATTTCCAGAAATATTTTTGGCAGGCTGCTAATAACATATTATATACAAGCAAAGGCACCCAGCACTCAAATCTCATAAAATAAGAAATGGTATAATTAGAGGTTTATAAAAGTAAATAACTCCTCTACCCATATCTCTATCCTCATACCATACCTCTATCCATAACCAGTTCTGTAAATTCTCAAGAAAGATTAGCTAGTTGTGCTCCAATGTGCTTGGGGTATTCCATGTACTTGGTATTTTGAAAGTGGACTGTTCCACCTGGTCTGACACTTACTAGCCTTGACCTCAGTTAGATGGACTAATCTATTCACCGGGTTAATCTTGGCACTGAAAATACAAAAGCAAACAAGAAATCCCTTGCAGAGAAGTTCAGCTAATTCCTCATTGTTGTGAAGGGGCACAAGCACTGAAGTGGATAGTTTGAATTGAACGAACTACATCACTCTCACTGACTGGGACTACAAACACATAGTACATATAATGGCTCATCCCCACACTACGTCTAGACCGCAAAACAGATTATCCATTGAAGCATGTTAGCTCATGCATTTCACGAAATACATTTTTTATGAAGGAATTTATACTGTGTTTAACACAGCCTGTGCAGCCTGTATAATAAGCTACTTTCTGAGAGTTCCCTCTTTTACTTGTTGAAGTAGTGCCTTGCCTGTAGTGTCTTGCTCAGAATTTCATTCTCTCTTACTCAGCTAGAACTTAATTGGTACACTTACTGTGGTCCTACATTGAGGGAAGCCTACAAACAAGTTTATAAAGCAACAAATGGAGGAGCTACAATAAAGATTGCTAATGGAAAAGACCACTAACTTTAGATGGTTAAAGCACTGAAGAAAATTTTATTTCTGTTTCATTTGCCTATACTGAAAAATTATAAATTGTGTCAATTATACTAGAGCAAACAAACATTTTGAACTTTCACAAATCTGTTCTGTGTAGCAATATGCGCTTTAAGGTTATGCTACTGGCATCCCTCCAAACACATTTGTAGTAACTGTAGGCAGAAAAGCCAAATTCATTACATTTTGTTTGAGCAGAGGTCATTGCAACATTGGTGTTATGTATTCTGGAAGTCTTTTAAGCTCTTTGAATACTAAATGCAGTTTCAGTGAACTAGAACCACATGCTGAATCTTATTACTATTCAATCTGTATTGCTCCTAGCTTTTACGTATCTAGCAGGGTCAAATGTACATGCTGAATGTGAACACAATTGTTTCTTTAAATTATTTTCCAAATTAAACTTCCATTTCTATTTTTCACACCTAAAGCAGAAATATTCTTGCAAACATTCCATACTGTTTGTACTGAACATGGAAATTATGTACTGTAGCATGAATGCTGTACTTCATTAAATGTCCTCTTTACCACCACAAGCTCCAGGGCTGAACAGAGAGCACAGACTGTAGCTTTCTGACTGGCGAAAGAGGGTTACTCATTGTTGAAAAGAGTGTGAAATAACTTGCTGCTTCTTCTAGAAACAGTGATTCTTCAAGCTGTCATTCAGATTTTGGTCTGCTGTAGACGCTCAATTACAAAAGCACTGACTGTGTTGTTTTTGTCTACTTCTGAAGCAATCTACTTATACTTCAATGCTAGTGCCTCGTGCAGTATCATAATAACTTAGAGCAGGATAATGTCTCATTGATTTCAGTTCTGGAGAGAGTAGCAAAAATCTTTTCTGAGCAATTGTAGTGGAATTTGTAATGCTGTGGATTCAAAACCTGTGTTAAATTTTGCCTTTGTCGTTTTAATGAGTTCATTTTTTTTATTTATTTGGAGATATTTAGCCACAATCAGTCTTTGAGCTAAACTGAGAAGCTCAGCTTCAAATACAGCTTAATTCACCACACCTTATTAATTAATTTATGTAATTTATCACTTCTTTCTCCTTTTTGCTAATACCTCTGAAACATACCTGAGCAAAGGCAGCATCTGTTTTCTTCTGAGTGCTCATTCTTTCTAGGGGAGCTAGGGATGAAAAATATACATGAAAGGAACATTTTAATGGGGTTTATTTAAACAAAAATATCACTCCTGTCCAGTTTCTGGCATTTTCTCCAGTTTCTTGGTGCACAGTAGTAGTTAGAAAAGTGTGGGCAAAATGCTGCCATCATGTGGCTTTGTATTTATGGTCTTATATTTTTTTTCATTTGCCTCAGTGAGTTTTAGACATCTTTTCCCTCCTTCTCTCTCCTGCCTCCATCTCATTCTTTGGAGCAAGAGCTCCCAATGTGAGTAAGTGTTGTTACAAGTTAAGTCAGCAATCTCATCACCTTCTTGAAAGATGTGACAGTCATTGCATACTAAATAAAGAAATAAATTGCCCTGTATCTAGCCACTGAAGAAATGATGAATATGCAGACATCAAAAACCAGACTATGCAAACGTAAGGAATGCCCAAGCCTTCATTCTGAGCCTAAGAGCTCTGATAAAAAAATAATAATAGTAGTACAAAGAGTAAGGGATTGATTTGCTCACCATTGTATGTCTGGTTGCCTGAAGGGAGAAGCGGCAAATCACCACAGAAAAAGAATCACAAAAAGGCATCCAAGAAAACACAAAGCAATGGAATAGAAACGTATCTCTGGAAGAAGGCAGAGGCATAGTTTTGTCTGAGTGCTAGCTGGAAGGCCTCTTGGATCATTTAACAAAGCAATGCCTTCCCACAGCTCAGCCCCTGCCATTTTCTAAGAGCTGCAGGGCTGGTAAAACAGTACTGGAAAGAATTGCAGGTTTCTTGGTCTGTTTCCCTACTCCAAGTCAAAATCAGCTGCTCCTAAAGCAGTCCTCAAAGAGGTTTATTTTAACACCATCTTAAAAACATCTGGAGATGGCATTTCCCCATCCTCTGTCTGCCAAGCAGTCAATTTCCAATGCTTTAGTACCTAATTCTCCCTGCTGTTTTGTAATTTCCAACCTGAACTTCCCTTGGTGTATTTCAAAAATACTGCTCTATTTCCAAGAAATGTAGAATATCTATTCCTTTAGTTTCTTTTTCACCTTTGTTTGATCACTTCTTCTCTTCACAAACTACTCCAACATCTTCCATCTTGTCTTGTATGTCATATTGTATAAACTTTTTCACTCTTCAAGAATTATACTCCCTTCTCAGGCAGGGTGTTGCATATAGTCAGTGTAAATAGACAGTTTTGTGTTAATATCTGATGCCCACATCAATATTTTCTTATAGCATATCTGAAAGACAAATATTGCTATTCTATTTGCCCTTGAGCCAATCTTTTCCTGTAGCCAATATTTTTTGGAGGCTATAGTTTGTAGTGAATTTAGTACAGTCAGATGCAGAAATTTATGATATAAAAGACTGAGTAGACATTCATAACACAAAATACCTTCTGATTTCCAATGCAATTCAATATACAGATCAGAGAGCTTTCTTATATTGGGAGATCTGGAGGAACTGAAAACTATCAGTAATGTATTGAATTTCTAGTACGGTTATACAATAGCTAACGTGTTATCTAGTTCAGAGAAATTTTGATATCACTTAATCGCTTGGCTGTTTTTTAATTTTTGTAAAAGCTCAACATTAGGTTTTTTATATGATTCTTAGTGTAAGACTCCCTTGTGATTGTCTGTGGGTTGACCCTGGGAAAACCCTGATTAGAAAAAGAAAGAAAAAAATAAGGTCCTCTTCTGTATTTTCCTCAAAATCTTAAGCATAATCAGGAATATAATCTGTTAAACTATCTTTGTGCAGGTATAGAATCATGCAAATATTACTGCAAAGTCAGCTGTGGTGTGATTTTGTTATCAGCTATTCCACATTACTGGGCTATGTTCAGTCTCTTCCTTCTTTGTCAAATGGAAGGTCTTGTCCTACTCAATAGATGAGAACTAGGGTACCTTGTACTTACGAAGCTGCGTGTGTGTATTTGCTTAACCAGGTGCTGCATGGATTTAATGCTGTACCTTTGCCAGTAATTTATAATTCTGTACTGCATTTGCATTCAGTACTTGATTCATCATCCTTTTGAGTAAATGGATGTATCTCATTGTGTCCTGGCTTTGACCTTGAGTGCACTAGATTTATACATCCTTGTGATTCTCTCAAGCCAGCCTGGATGATAGCCAGGCAGTTTCAAAACTATATACATGTTTTCCTTTAGAGCCTTAAATGTAATCACTGATTAAACTTTTCAGTTTTCTACTTAGATTTTATCATAATAAATTGATATGTATGAGACTGTTTTGGAAGGCTGTAGAATTTCTGTCACTGGAGGATTTTAAGGACAAGTTAGAGGAACATCTGTCAGGACTGGTTAGGTATAGTTGATGTAACCTGGAGGTAAAACAGGTGACCTTCTCAGTTCATTTTTCCCCTTTTTTCTTTGATTTTATAATTGGCCACTGAGAATACATTTGGAAAGCCAGTGACTTTTATTCCTCAGTATAAACTCTTCTTTCTAAACTAAACTAAAATGCCATTGTTCATTTGTTTGTTTTTCTTCATGGGTAATTTGGAGTGTCAGAATATTTTGTTCCAGCAGTTTTCAACTACAAATTTTACCGGGGATATTTTTGGCACAGGCAACCTTTGCCAAGGTGTCTTCCAGTCGTCATGTAATATGAGCAGAGCTAGTTTCTACATATTAATCCTTTGCAAAACACCAAAGAAAGAGGGCATTTCCTTTGCTTCTACCTTTCCCAGCAAGGTCTCTTCTACATTACTAAGCAGAATAAAAAAAAGCAATTAAAGCAAACTGAACTCTAGCTCAACACAGGCTTAATACCAAAGCAGAAAGTACATGCAAATAACCTGAAGTAAAAATTACTGCTGCCTTCAATGCACCAAAGAGAGTTTATTTTTATATGCAAAAAAAGAAGATAATTTATTCGTGTATACAAACCTGAATTGCTGTGTGCACAGCAGCTTTAGGGTTATCTGAGATCAAAGTAACACATGATTTAAGGGGATTTCACCATCTTTGTCTCAAACCTAGGTTTTTCTGAAAGAACATATAGAAAAAAGAAGACTGCCCCTTGGTAAGGATTTCAGGACCGGAAAATGTGCATTAAGTGTATGCCTGGGATATTGTGAAGGACCTTTTAATGTAACAACAGGCTATAGCTTGTTATATTCACACCATGACAACATTCAGGAATATTTAGTGGGTTTCTTCCCAGATAAGACTCAAACACTCTGATCAGAACCTATATCTTGAAAATATCTTGAACTACCATTTATAAAGTAATTCTTATATAAGGATCAGGCATCTTGTTACAACAAATTAAGTTAATGTGACTATAGCTGAGGATTTTAGGGCAAGTTTTGCTTTTTGTGATGAGTCCCTAATTTATTTGCCTACAATTTTCCCTTTATATGAGCACATTGAAACCGCCAATTGCTTAGAGTGTCTTGAAGTCAGACTTTTCTAGTAAATTTATACTATAAGAATAACCACTTTTTAAATGGAGAAAGCTGGGTATTCCTGCTGAAAAGCTTTATATCAAAACAAATCTCTGCCTGCTGTCTGTTCCTTTTCTCTTGATGCTAGGTCAGTACCTCTCCTTGGGTCCCTTGGTCGCCTGACACTGCACAGTTCTCTCCGGATCAGTAGGGGAAAGTGGGATTTGGAATGTTTTGTGTTCTGTTTTGGTTTGGTTTGTTTGGTTTGGTTTGTTTGGTTTGGTTTAGTTTGGCTTGGTTTGGTTTGGTTTGGTTTGGTTTGGTTTGGTTTAGTTTGGCTTGGTTTGGTTTGGTTTGGTGGGTGTTTCACCACACCCCCCCACCCCCCACACCCCCCATAAGTTTGCAAGCATACCTGTTACTGCAGCTGAGTCAAGGTCAACTTGGGCTCAGCTTTTCCCAGCACCAAACCCCTTCCTACAGGTTTTTACACTCCTGCCTGGCATGCAGTCCCCAGGAGCAGTTGAATAGGCAGTCTTGTGCCCCGCTAATACTAATAACTAATGAAACAGAAGTGATACATCAGCTTGTTATATTGTTTTGGGTTTTGTTTGGGTTTTTTTCCACCCAGGCAGTGTCATTTATATTCCCATTTATGTGGCTTCTCATATTGCAAACATCCCACGTTCTTAAAGGTTAACAAATAAGTATTTTCAGTGTCTGCTTTGTGATTCAATGCACTTCTAGTTTAAAAAAAACACATACATTCAGATCACAAAAATCTTTTTAAAGGGTCATTTTCTTGTCATATGTCCTGGTTTCAGCTGGGGTAGAGTTAATTTTCTTCCTAGTAGCTGGTGAAGTGCTGTGTTTTGGCTTTGGTGTGAGAACCATGCTGATAGCATATTGATGGTTTTAGTTGTTTCTAAGTAGTGTGTTTACACTAAGGACTTTTCTGCTTCTCATGCTTTGCCAGAAAGAAGACCAGAGGGGCAGAAGAAGCTGGGAGGGGACACAGCCAGGACAGTTGACACAGCTGGCCAAAGGGGTATTCTATACTGTATGACATCATGCTCAGTATATAAAATGGAGGAATTGGTATGAAACTGAGGGGCCATTGCTGCTTGCGGACTGGCTGGGCATTGGTCAGCAGCTGGTGAGCATTTGCATTTTGCATCACTTGGGGGTTCTGTGTTTTGTTTTTCATTTTTGCTTGAGTTTTCTTTCTCTTTTTGTTGTCTCCCTTTTCATTATTACTATAATTATCAGCTGTTATTATTATTGTTAATTAATATTATAATTAGTATGTTGTTATTATTACTAGTAGTAATAGCAGCAGCATATTTTACTTTATTTCAGTTATTAAACTGTTCCTATCTCAACCCATGAGTTTTAACTTTTTTCTGATTATCCTCCCCATCCCACATTGAGGGAGAAGGGTGTGAGCAAGTGGCTGCATGATACTTGGTTGCTGACTGGGATTAAACCACAACACGGAGGAATTATTATTTCCCATGACATGATTATGATAAAGTGTAAGAAATGTTTCAGGCTCCATATAAAGGACGACATCAAGTATCAAGTATGGAATTAGAAATCAGAAGACAACCTCAACACTGGAAGTTTTCGTGTGTCCTGTTCTTACCAGATCAAGTCATCATTCATTCCAGTGTTATCCAAATAAATACATTTTAAAATCTTGCAGAATTTCATAGAAGTTTATCTTACTTTATGTAGTCTACTTCATGACAATTATAAATGTAACTCCTGACAGCTCAACAAACTTTTATTTAACAGAACTAAGAAATCACTCTTAACCAAGAAAAATAAGCATCTCCAGAGTCTCATTAAAGTAGGTGCCTAAAATAGATAGGATGAATCACTGCCTGGACATGAGTGTTTTTCTCTGTTGATAAGGGAGGGAACTTAAACCAATTGCATCGTTTAGGCATCTTTATATCTTTCATATTTCATGTTAGTTGAGATGAATCCTGTTCTAGATATTCCCATCCAACAAAGATAAAATTTCAGGTTTGATTTTTCTGTGTGGAATGTTACTGTAAGTCTTTATGTAAGGATGTCTGAGATGGAGGGCTGAAAGACTGCACCAGAGCTGATACTTTCAGTATAAACACAAAGCAAAAAATATACACAAATCAATTATTTTTTTGTTTTGTTTTCAAAGCCATGTTTTTCCAATAGAAAGAAAACTGTGTGAAAGTGTACAGAGTGGAACAAAGGAGAGAAAGCACTGGCAGACATTCAAAATTGATACATTTCCTATCCAACTTGCCTTTATTCATTTCATGTATGAGGCTTCTGTGAGTTGAAGGAGACATCATAAAAAGCCAGATAAACAAATAAAACCACCTTTGAACAAAATATGAGGTAATCCCGGAGACAATAATCTGATGCCGCAGGACACAGTAAGAGAGACTTGAAGCTTGTGGCTTCAAGTTTTGAGCAGCGAAAATTACCGCTTGCAAAAAATACCCTAGGATTCTGGGATCACATCTTAGTAACTTGTCTATTTTGGTTGCTGGGATTTTTTTATCATTCATAGGTCAAGCACTCAGAGTTCAGCCCAGTGTGCTTGCTATTGATCTCAGAAAAATCTGGCCAATTAGCCAGAAACTTTGTGAAAGCATATTTTAATACATTTTTCAACATTAGCATTAATGCCCCTGGGTAGGAAGACAGATATGAGAACCACCAGAGGCAAGGGTAGATCAAGGTCAGCATTTATAACTTCTGTAATGAATTCTGGACCTTGTACCCAGAAATCTTTAACCAAGGGGCAATCATAAATTAAGGGAGTTAAAACTGACCATAACTTTTGTCTCACAAAAAGGATCTTTATAGCTTGATTCATCTTTAGGGAACACAGAGACTGTTACATAACAGCAGACTAAAATGTTAAAAGAAAGTTTTCCCAAACCAATTTTCCTATAGTCCAGCAATCTGATAGCTTTGATTCCAATCATCAGTCTAAAACTCCCCTTATAAACTGCTATAATTTATGGGCCTTTGAGCAGTTATATGAATACAGAACTTTGACAAAACTACATGAATCAAGTCTTGCATTTCCTTCTTACTCTGGGAAAAAGAAACCAACCAACCAACAAACCAACCATTCTACATGTATGCTTCTTGAAGGAGTACCAGAAGAATGTGAAAACTGAGGAGAGTTTCTGACCAAGGGAATGCTTTACTCCAAGATTTGAGGCAGAACATTCAGAAAGATCCAGCTTTTGCCTTTGACAAAGTAATTAAATCTGGCAAGCAAGGGAATTTGCTTCATCCAGTCTGATGTTTATAGGGACAGATATTGTTTCTACAGTTTGGACATGAGAGAGAATATAAAATGAGAAAGAAAAGAGACCTGGGGGAGAAAGTTGTGTGCTGTTCAAACTCAAAATTGACAAAACCAGTACAAGGAGTTGTTCACGCTGTAGCATAAAATGCAAGACAAAATGATGCCCAGAAGGACTACTGCACAATGGTTTATTTACCACAGTACTTGCTAAAACAGTCCCACTATATTCAAATGGAGAACTAGACTTTGGGCACTGGCATAAATAATTTTCATGTGTTTGCATACAGGAGGTCAATATTTGCTAACCAAGAAACACCTATTCCCACACCTAAAACAGCTTTAACCAAGAAAGAAAATCCTCCAATGAATTTAATGCTTATTTGTTTCAGATGCTATGATATGATTTGCAGACTGTGTACAAACCTGGGAAAGATTTGTTTGATCTTGAAGCACTTTCTGGAGCCACTGACAAAGTGAGACAAAGCTAATGGTTTGCTTGTGTGGTGGGGAAAAGATTACGTTTGCTCTCAGTTTTTTCTCTGAATGCTGGATAGGGCAGGCAGAGAGCAAGAAGTCCCCCAGGACACAGCTCAACATTTGGTCAAAGGCTAGGGGAGTTCCCAGCCAGAGAGAGAGCAGTGGCATAACCAAGTGACAGACAAGATGGAAAGGAGAAATCTCAAGGGGTCCATTGGGAACTGTACTGATTTTTCTGAACTACCAGTTGAAGGTAGGGAGCCATCCTTGCAACAAATCCTTTAATTTTGATCTATTTAACCCTGACCTTTTCTGTTTAAGGACTTACTCTACAGTGAGTTCTGAAAAATCTCTAGATTTATTGATTCAAAAGTTTTGAGAGGTTTGGGGTGTATTCCATTAGGAAAAATTATGAAGGCAGGTTTGCCTGCACAGAATCCCATCACAGCATGCCAATCAGTTTAAAATGAAAAAACTAAACCTGGATAGCAGATTGCGATCACCCAAACTGCTATTAAGAACAAAACATAGCAAAAATTAAGAGTATTTGGACATTGTAATCATAGCCTTTACTGTCACTTTGAGACAGGCCTACCTGGGATTTTACATCTGCACATCTGTGCAGTGCTTTCTAAAGTGTGAAAAGGAGATGTTTAATGAACTCACACCAAGATTATTTGGGGGCAGAAAAATATGAAAGATTGTGAAAATGGCTTATGCAGGTCCTAAATATGCTGGGATGTTAAGAAATCCTCAGAAAACCTAACCCTACTATAAAATCAGTGATGAGTTCATGCACAAGACTAGATCAATTGGAATAAAATAAAGTATTTGTTCAAGACCTTTATATAATTTCCCTGGTTTTCATTGACTAGGTAGTACTCCATATCTTTTTGTTGCTATTATACCTAGTTTCATAAGGTAAGCCTTTAATTTTTACATTGGACAGCAAACCATATGCATGACTTTAAGCTGCTCATAGTAAGGCTGGATGTAAACACGTATTGCAAGTCCCAGCTATGCGAAGTGATCCAAAAGCCTGGTGGGAAACAATAATGTAGCCCCTGCTACTGTGTCAGCGTGTGGCCCTGTATCCTGACTTTCTTGTCTTCTCTTTTCTGTCAGAAATTTATAAGACGACTTGCTAGCACCACTTCTACCTAATAGGAGGTCCACTGAGGTCCTGAGACTGATAGAAAACCAAAAAATCTTCTAATTTATTGCCTGGAGCTTCCTAAAAGAAGGCACTGTACATCTGTGATAGGAAAGAATGGCATAACCCACTGAGATGACAAAAGCCAAAGTCTTTCCACATAGAGACAAGTGGAAAAAAGGGCAATATCTTCTCTTAGTGCAATAATAGATGAAGAACAGAGAAAGGCTCAAGTTGTCTGTTTTGCTTGCCAAGGTTGAAGCCAGAAGCAGCTCCACAGCTTGAAACAGCTGAGCCTCAGGTAATGCCATCAGCAGAGCTGATGGCCCAACTGATCCTGGACAGATGATGTGCCAACTGCCTCAGAAAGCCTTGCTGCACTGTGGGACAGCATAGGTTCTTAATAAGTACTCCCACCTCTTGTACTTGAGAAGTTATCAATGGGTATCCAACTGTAAATTCTGTACTTTGCTAACTATGTTTTTAGTTCTGCTAAGCTGGGAAAACCTGATAAAGGAAACGGCATCTTTGAGAAGTTCTTGTATGAGATATTTGGCACTGAGGTCATGAACAGCACAGAACTCAAGTCCTCGTTTTTTTAAGAACATCTTAAAGACATTCTTGTATTTTTATATCAGATATATCTCTTATCTTTTATATAACCTCTTTAAGTAGCACTGTGGGATCATAGACTCCATCCAGAGCTGATGATGTAAATTCCTGATGAGTGCATTGAAACCCTAGTTGTGTCAGCACAGGTGTACTTGTGAAATAATTAGGCAGGATGCAGCAGTTTTCAGACTGAACAGAGCCAGGGAAAGGGTTCAGGCTCTGGCCGCCAGTTATCCATTTTGCTTAATAGTCTTGGTGAGGTGAACAGGTCAGAGACTGTTTTCATTAGTCAGTGCAGACAAGGTGAACAGGTCAGGGACTGTTCTCATTAGTCAATGTGGACAAGGCTACTCCATACAGGGATGCACAAGGTGTGCCAGGATGCTCAGTCTTAGCCTGGCCACCTTCCCTGGTGAGATTATCTACCTTGTGTCTATTATGACTGTGCAGCCATGAGATCACTGCTAAAAAGCTGATAAACTGTTCTGAAAAGGTCTGTAGCTCTCCAAAGGGATTGTTGATGCTGGCTGCTGGCTGGTTCCACCATTTACCAGCCAGGATCTTCCTTCTTCCCACAGACCCCCAGCAACTAATGAATTTAGACTCATCCTGCACTCTTTTATCCACGTGTATTCACCCCATAAATCTCACTGTCTCATCAGATTTATGCTATCATACTTGTTACTTGTCAATGATGACCGCTCCTAGCTTGCATACAGTAACTGTCAGACAAAACATTTAAACAATTCTCTTAATGAGACTTTTGCTTTGAGGCCAGGGTAGTAACAGATTGGAAGCACAAGCTTTGCCAAAACAAACTCTAAAGCTACATTATTACACAGTGATAGAATTACTATTCAGCCATTAACTGGCTGGGTCTCATGGACAGAAAGATAAAGACCCATTTAAACATTAAAATGTTGGAATGAAGCTTTAATGACTGAGGAGGAAGCAAAATCCTATACCTGCTCAAATCACGGTGATGAGAAATATCTGAAACCACAGGGTTATTCAGACATCAAATAGGTGATGGTTTTCCAGCTGTGTTTTCATTTGTTGTGTATCAATAAGGATGCTTGATAATTATCCTTATTCATGAAGTTAAGGGGCAATCATCTGGAAACAGCACTTTTTTCCTTGGATTGTTTACCAAATTTTAAGTTATTAGAATCTAGTGTAGGGTTACCTGTTTCCTCCAATTTCCTGCTGCTCAGGTACCATCTACTAGGTAGCAAAGTATATGATTAGTACTAGAAAGTGCTTGAATAACTTCTGGTAATTGGAATTTCAGAAAACCTTGCCAGGTCATTTAGCAATATTAGGGAGTCATCTGAGTCATTGGTCTCTTGACAATCAGCTGACATTTTTGGGATGGTGAAGTCACTAGATGATTTTTCATGGGTTTTTTTCCATACAGTGGTAAGGATATTCTATTTGAAATGCTTTAGGTACTTACCATTTCATGCTTTTATGACTGTTAATGCATACAGCAGCCCCATAAACCCTGTGGAAGGCTTGAAAATAATAGTGTTTTCTACCTTACGTATCTTTTCTAGAGTTTATGCACATGTGAGTTAAACGTGTACACATGTAAGTAGCCTTTATACAAACACAGTTATCAAGATGTATAACCTTTTTTTCAAGGTTGCTATTAAAATAAGCACAGCTCCATCCTTATGTGGCCTAAGTGACCTCACTCAGGGAATTAGGTTGTTCCCTGTTAGTATGTCCTGATCTCCATTCCGTTATGCTCTGTTACAGCTCATGCCTTGCCATGAGTGGTGATAGCTCAGAGTTCCTGGCTTACTCCCACAATCCTGACATCATGTACCCCCTCTAGCCACTACGTCCCTTGACTGTTCAGTGAGATATTCAGGCCCATGGCAGTGCTTTCCCCTCGTTCTAACAGAGAACCTATCTGTACTAAGAGTGTGTTTACACATCCAAATAGCGGTGCAATTGTGGTGAGAATGAGGTGCATTTAGCCTTTGTAGAATGGGTATCATGTAGTTTCAGTGTGGCACAGCCTCTGGGGACCATGGGTACACAGCCCTATGCCAAATTTAGGTTTAGAACCTTGCTGCAGTTTTCTTATACTGGGATCATTATGTCATCTAACAAGATTAAAATTGGAATCATTATTTTAAGTTAATTTAAAAAGCCATAGTCTCACCTTCATTTTGTGGCCTACAAAAGGGGAAAAAATGAAGTCTTTGTGCTATTCATTCATAGCTAAAGTTCATTCAAATAACTATTTCCAGTAATTCTGATTCCCTTTTAGCTTTATCAAAAGTGTAATGGCAATTTAAAAAGAAAAGATATTTGAAAAGGGAAAGCTTTCAACATTTATCTTAGTCTCCACATTGTGCTGCTATGGTCTGAGTGCATTTCTATACTTTTTATTTCCAAGCACTTAGGCCAACCTTCCTGTGGATCGGAGCTTAGAATTGTCACGCGGCTAAGTGTTTCAGCAATACAGAAGCCACATGAATTCTAAAGAAACCTCAAGTTTGATGCATTATCTATTTTCTGATCATATTGTTTGTATGATGTGTTGTTGCACATATACTGTATATGCAGTGTGCATGTCAAAAATATATCAAAGTCAATTATTACACAAAAATCATAGCATTTTTCTATACCATAGAAACATGGTAGATATAGATAGATAGATAGATAGATATAGATATGTAAAAAACACACTAAGGATGGATAATTTAATTTTTATTATTCCCTGTCAATGAAAGCATCACCCTAAATTTCCTGTGATCTAAAAAATGACTACAGATGGTATAGCTGTTTATTTTTTCAATAAACCCAATTATGTTTAAAGGTGATTGACTAATTGCACCTAAATTCTGTTTTAACGTTATTCCATGACTTATTTCAGCTGGTTAGCATAACAAGACCATCTTGGCCAGTATAATATGTAGGTCTATTACAGCTTATAAACAAAACCATTTCTCCTTTAGAAGTGTATTTTTTTCTTATTTGTGTCAGATAGTTGTTAAATGGTCACTTACAACTGCATCTGGCAGCATGAAGGAGAAGATATTAAGATTATCTGGTCTCTTTCTTACAAGATATTTGCTTCCTTCATCCCCCCTGGTCAGTAGTTTACTCTCCTAGGACAGCTGGAACAATACTGGAAAGTATGGCACTGCTGGCAGAAAGCAAACTATGATAAACAGAATGTATAAAAATGGAGGGGTTTGTTTGATTTTTGCTCAGAAAATTACCCTATATACCTCAGCACTTGCCTGAAGTATCTGGCCTCTGCTCTGTTCAGCTAAATAAGTGATTGGTGAGGCAGCTCCCAGTTCTCTGATTCTAAATATCTACACTTGCCCCAGTGGAAATTAAAGCAACCTAGGTCTGCTCTGAACTGATAATTAACTTAACTTTGGTCCCATAGGAGCCATCTGAGTGGGCCTAAAGCACAATGGCTCCTTACTGGCAGGAGTCTGTGAGGGAAAAGACATGGGAGAGAGCTATATAAGTTACAAGTGATTTCCTGGGATTTGAGGAATACCTTAAAAGGGCATTTCTGGTTTACCAGGGCTGCATGGTTACTATAGTAGTGTGACAGGAACACTAATGTTAGGTTACTTGCTTAGTTAAAAATCTGACTGCTCTCTATTGTAGTCTTCCTAATTTTTCAGTCTTCTAGTCATTGAATTGCTCCTCTGGATGTAACAGGTGAGCAATTGGATGAAGAAAGCAATTTAAAAGTAAAAGGATATTTTCACAGTAAGTTTGAAAAAAATTTGAAAAAATTAGCATTATGTATATAAATGAAATAAAAATACACTGCAAAGGTGCCAATAGCAGATTAGGAAAAAAAGTGATGCACCCTTAAGGAATAAAATCTTCTTTGTGCTTTAGGTATGTATCATAAACTGATCCTAGAAGAGTAGTTGAGTCATCCTGAAAATTTGGTCCTTTTTGCAGGTAGTTTTCATTATTTGGTTTTACTCAGTAATGTCTACTTTTCTAAGTCCCTTAGGTAACAGTTACAGCACTTCAAGAAGCTGAATGGTAATCTTAGATACTAAGTTTGCTATTAATTATGTGTGGTAATGCTTGAAGCTTTCATGGCACTGATGTCAGAAGAATCACAACAATGCTAAACTTTTCTAACAAGAAATCAGTTATGTTTTATGTGACTAGAAGCAGCTGTCCCCTGGTCCCCTCTGCCTAGCTTCCAAGCAACATCAACTTGCTGAGGGTACAGCATCTTACCCAAAGTATCTTCACCAGCTTTTCCCACTTCTATCATTGTGCTTCAAGTAATGACATGAGACAAGTTTGGGGCTCCTTGTTTAAAGAGGTAGAGTGAGATAAAAATGCTCTCCATCCTCCAGAACCCCTGCTTGGGATGGGTACCGGCAGAACCTTCCCAAATGTTACATTTAGATATAGGAGACATACTGTAAGAAGGCAGCAGTTCCTTATGCAGTGGAAATGTGACTGATGCTCCAAAGATGCCACAAAAGTTTGCAGACACTCACCTTTGTGTTATGCTCTTTGTGAGCCACCTATACAAAGCAGCACAAGGGCACTCTCACAGGGTGACTTACTTGGCAACTAGAAACTGTCTGCTTAGTTCCACCAGCTTGCCCATCCTCATTACAAAGACTTTAATGAAAAGCATATCGTGCTTTTGTTCACCACAAGCATTTAAATCATTATGTCCCTGGAACCGCAAGTCCTTGTGTCCTTGGATCAAGTCTTCAACCAGCTGATGCTGCAAATGCATGATGAGATGTTCTCAGAACAAAGAATACTTACTGTTTCCAGAACAGTTTTTCAAGACACATCCTTTCATGAAGACAATGAAGTCCAAACCATTAATATTAAGCTCTTATCCAGGCTTAGCCCTTGTATTTCTTACCCCATGTAATATTATCCATGTAATATGAAAGTGAACCAGGCCTCTGGAAAGCTCAGGGTGAGAGCTGGGACTCCCCATTCCTTCAGAAGCTTAAGTTATCAAAAATCAAATCTGGAGGAAAAAGTAAAGGGAACATCTGCCTCTTTGAGCCAGGATGTTACTTCTGCTGCATGAGCTTTGTCAGTGGACAAAGTGCTAAATATTTGGGCAGGCAAAGGATGTGCATGTGTATTCCTCTTGCTGGAATTTATGTCTATAACATAATGTGTTTTGATCACATCCTTCTAACATGTGACTTATGCAAGAGGACTATTTTGAGTGTGGTTCAGTTTTTAATAACAGTACTGCTTAAGCTAAGTGATGAATGTTCATGGTTACTTTGCATCTGGATCAGCTCCTCAGTCTTGTTTACTCTATAACTGCACAAATGTTCATGCAACGCATCACACAGAGACAGAAAATTGGTCAGAGAAGCAGAGGAAAGGTGCCCCAATTAACACCTGTACTGCTACCAGGGAACTGTTTGAGATATTGGCTTTGGGGTTTTGACAAGAAACACTTCTCTGTGCTTGCACTTCCTTTTCCAGTGCTCACTGATAGAAATATAGAATGTAGCTATACTCTATACATACAGGATTCCAACATAACAGGCTAGGTGGCAGAGGCATTTAGATTCCAAAGTCACACTCATAGCTTAGGTTGTCTGAATTCAAACAGAATATTAAAGTAAAATTAATGTAAATGCCTAGCCATATCCCCAGATATCTGATGTATGTCACTGATTTTCTCTTCTTGTATCAGCAAAATGTTAATTTTAGTTATCATTTTTATCACCCTGAGTAGTGACCTCATTGATAGTTCTCATTTGACTATTTACATTTAAATTAGATCCTGGTATATCGAAATTACATTGTGAGGGCTAGTACCAGCTATTGAGTCAGTAGCAGAACCGCAACAACAGACAAGCTTTCTAGTCTTTAAACCTTCTTTATGTCAGAAACAGAAGTATTAAGGTGCAATCTTAAGAGAAAAATTTTGCTTAGAATTTAATTTCATTATATTCATTGACTCTTTTAGAATTTAAGCAGGACTTGGCTTATGAACCTAAAGGTGAGTCCCAGCAAACTTAAGTGAAAGCATGGCCTTGTGGTATGACAATGAGTAACTGCCTGTGAGGAACATGAGGAAGGGTTGCACAGCAAAAGCAACCTGTGGCACCCCTAAAAACTACAGTATGTGACAATACAACTATACACTGTCTTACATATATGAAAAGGCATTGTATAGACATTTGATGTAGGACTCCAGAAGGGCTGACAATCTTCAGGGGCCTGGGTTAGAGCCACTTAAATCTACTTTTAGCATTTTAATCCTAATTAAACAAAAGGCAGATTAAGATGTAGAGCAAGAGTATTTAAAACATTTCATAAAGATATCTCATAAAGCATTTCATATTATAAATGCCTTTTCTGAAAAAATCTATCTCAAGAAAACTGTTTGGATTTGAATGTGGCTGGTAACTTCTTTGTGAGCAATGAAGCAAGAATGCTTAATGTCTTTGTCAGGTACCTGAAAAAAAGGCATTCCATGAGCTTTATTGCTCATGATGGAAAAACTACATCAGCTAAATATCCATCTTATCAGACACATGCACAGTGAAGCACCGAGATATTTAAATTAAGTTTTCATTAGATGATGTGTCCAAAAGTATGGTGCTTTTAAGTCCAGAATCCATGCTGTCTTGGTACACTACAGTAGATGTACTAATTAGCAGCCATCAAACAGTTGAACAAGCACAGTTCTTTCAGATTAGGAGGGAAACAAAGTCCATCTCGCTTCTGTTCACCACCCTGTCTCAGGCAAAATCTTTCCCTGCCTGGAACTACTCCCCAAGTACAGACAGGGTACATGAGCATAAACACTCAAGAGTATATTGTCTCCCAAATAAATAGAAACTTAAATCTTCAAAGTCATCACTTTTCTAGCACCAAATTTACCATGTTCAGTTAGCCTTCCCAGAAGAGAAATGGGATACATTATGTGATTGTTCTGTGAAATATAAAATGGGATCTTTTATTGATAAATCTGACCTTTCCAACATGTGTTAGCAAACTGGAAGTGCTTGGGTGGGCACTCGTTAAGTGTAGGGTAAGTATATGGAATTTGTCAGAAAAAGTAAGATGCAGCCTATAAACTGCGTTGTTTTTTTCTCTCCCTTGCAACCTTTAAGAGAAAAAATGGCAAGCTTTCAGAAAGTGCTGACAGCTACTGAAAGGAAAGATCTTTCTGGATGTGGCATGATGGATTGCACAAAAGCGTATGACAGGAATAAAGGATCTCTGTTTTCAACATGAGTGGAAAGGTACTGGGACTTAAAAGTCAAATCCTTCCCTGGAGCACATCAACCAAAGTCCAATGTCTTCAGCACAGCTACAGTAATTAATTTCAGTAATTAATGTTAATCTTACTATTTGACAAATACAAAGCACAAAAGATTAAAAAAGAAATACAAATCACACGCCCACACACCTCAGATTCTACTATGGGTCTAAGGTCATGTTTTTCATTGACATTTCAGTAACTTTTTGCATTTAAAAATTGCACAGTTCTGACTTAGACTAGTTTTCACTGTCCTACAGTAATCTAGCACTCTTTTTTTCACAACAGTTTTGTCTTTCACAGGGTTGAAAGAAGCAATGGCAAAGATGTGGATTTGTTACTTTCAGTGCCATTAATTAAATTAGTATTAATATTTAAAGCATTTTCATTTGTAATAGACTGCATTAAATATGTAGAAATAGGGATTGGATAGCAGTTAATCTCATGGTTGGTTTGAGTAACAAGGTGATGAAAAACATTATCCTAACAGTCTGTTCTGTTGGTATATGAGATATTGCGCAGAAATCAAAAGAAAAATTCAACTCTGTTGAAGCCAGGGGTCCAGTAAGAGAATGAAATCTGAGAGCAAAGGGTGTTACATATTTATCTTTGTATCAATGAGGGAGCACAGAAACATCACTAGCTCTCAGTTCAATCTCCAATTCAGACAGGAACTGATCAGACTGCATGAAGCACAGGCAAGACCTGAATTTGACTTTTTATTGCTAAGGATACTTTCATAAGGTAGTGGTGAAGAACTCATTTCACAAATGATCTTTGTGACCCAGTCCACATCTCTCAAACATTTGTATCAATCTCTCAGGAAGGTTCCTTCATTGTGCTGTCTCCTTTGAAATGATCTGTATTTCCTGAAATACAGGTCAATAGATGGGCTTTCTCCATCTAATTAAAAGTAAAGTCTTGGCTAGTTTAATGCTTTATTCTTTTCCTTTTTTTTTTTTTTTTTCTTTTTTTTTTAATTCAAGTAGAAACTTTTCTCAAATGCCACATGGCATTGAAATTTTTTCCATCCAAATTTCACATCAGGGTCTTGAAAACTCTGGATAACCCAGGCAGATTTAAGACAAGGAAATTAAGTGAGATGATGATTTGCCTGTCCATCTGACTTAATTTAAAATCATCCTAGCGCCAGGAGCCAAAACATTATTTCCAGAAAGCTGAATACATGCCTGCATTATCTAAGGTTCCTTGCCCAGGAACAGGTTTTATTTGACATAAGAATCTCCACTTCTACACTAAAAATGAGCTTTACACCTACCACTGTAAATGGTTCTAAACGTTCTGTGGTTCTAAACTGTTATGAACAAGATTTCTCCCTGGAGAAGTCAAAGGAAGAAGGAGACCTGGAAATCCTTCAGAGTCAAAACCAATATGGGCCTTGGGTCTTGCTGTCTTGCTAAAAAGAAACTTTTCCCTGTGTTGCCTGGTGAGTAAAGTTAATCCACATTCAGATCTGAAAAAAAATGCACTTAGCTGATTGGCTGTATTCCCAGGGTCAGCATGTTAATCACAATTTGTCTTTCACACAGAAATATGGATATACATAATTTTAACTGTTAATGGATTTGCTTCTGTTGGTTGTGGCCTTATTCTGGCAAACTTGTCAAGTTGAGTAAGAGTTTAAATACTTCAGTAAAAATACTGCTTGAAGTTGCCAGATATTTGGCTCTAAAAAGTCTGTTGTCTTAGAGAATTAATTGTCCATCAACTAACCAAATGAAAAAAATAGAGTAAGGCAACTAGATAGAGAAGAACTGGAATTTATGTACTGCTTTTCTTCTTTAAGACAGAAGTGAAAATGGGTTTTCTCTTGATCACCTTTCCTTCCAACTTAAGGAATGTACAAAACTTACAATGTGAAATGAAAAAAAGTAGAGTTTCCCTTAAACAATACAACTATGACTTGGCCAAACCCAGAGTGACACAGAATGAAATCTTTAACATTACAGAGTACAAGGATCACATCTACAAAATACTTTCTTTGAGTCCATCTGCTCTATTTAGTAAGAAGTCAGAGATATGTTGAGGTAGAAATGTTTCTTTACTCACAGTCTCCTTAAGAGCAGAATTACTGATATTCAGTATTATTTTTTTTATTTTTCTTCTGATTTTGTTGGTTTAGTAGATAATACATACAAATATTAATTTCATTGTGCCAGAAGACTGTGCTCATGTGTAAACTTACACAGTGACATACACTGAAAATGGGAAAATCAGTCAGAATGTTCATCAAGAGACCTTATGAACAGCATGTGAATGTTTGTTACTAAAAAAAAAAAAAAAAATAAAAAAAAAGCAAGCTAGGAATATGAAGTTGTTTGGAGAAAGGTAAACACACAAGCAGCAGGATGGAACATTTTCATCCCTCAACTGCTTCAAAAATCCACACCTGAGAGTTTTGCTTTGAAAACTCATCTCTTGGATATTAAGACAAGTCCAAGCCACAGTCCTAGCATTGTCTGTAAACTATGCACGTACAGCAGTCACAAAATTCAGGACTGGACTTTCAAAATAAAGATAGCAGCTTTACACCAGAAAATCATAGTAGATGAAGCCAAATTAGTGTACATCTTCTTTTGTACCAGAGACTGTATGCTTTTGAAACTGGTGTATGTCTCATTCAAAACATTTGAATTTGAGGTCCTAATTGTTTGATTTGGATTCTTCTAATTCTCTTGAGATGTTCAAATGTTCTTTTCCTTGAGATAAGACATGACCTTGTCATAAACACAATATAGTCAGGAATCTCAGCCCTGTGTATTTCGTAATACCTTTCACTTTTCAGGTTGTTATTCATGATATGGTCTTTGGGGGATGAGTCCTTCCATACATCATCTGCCTGACTCTTTAGTGGGTAAAGAGCATTGTCCATCATGGCCAAGTGGTTGGAGAAGGCTTTCAAGGCATGTTATGCCCTCTCCAGAGTAAAATAAGGTAACTACACAGAGCTTCCTGATGTTGAAGTTCTGTGCTATAATGAATCAAGTTCAGAGGCTGCAGGTCCACTAAGCTGGAGTTGTATGGGGATTGTCTTGATGTCAAGATGGAATCTGCCTGTCAGGCAGTCCTGTGAATATAGATCTCGGTCAGTAAATTGTGCGATATGTGGTGTATGTACTGTTTCCCACTATTTTTGTTCTCTCAGTTCAAGTGATCTGTGGTGAAAGCATGTACTCCTCTACACAGCCTTGCTTGTCACTGCCTCACAACTTCATGCAGCTACAAATCATGTCTAAATGTATGGTTCTATAAACATCAAAAAGTGTAAGAAGCTGAGGATGTGTATGTAAGTGTATTACCTATGTTCAGGAACAGTTTTGAAAGCATTTCCAAAAACTTCAATACAGTCGTCAAGCAGACATGAAGGTCATGTTGCTCTGAGACTGTGCAGTCAGGTAGTAAATAGGGAGAATTTTGTAAGCACTAGGGTGCCTAGTGATGCTATAAACTTTAAATGAAAAAGCTTGCATGAGCGGCCACCCAGGGACTCAATACAAGATAGACTATACAAGAAAGACTCAAAACAAGATTTCTGTTTGAGACCTGAAATTTCTCTGTCTCAGAACATGTTCAGGAAGAAACTTAACTCTAGATCCTGGTCTCAGAAACCATATGCCTTTCCCCCCAGCACCCTTAACCACAAGTTAAATATCCACAAACTCCTGCAATTTCATAATTAGACATTGCAATCAGATAATATACATACTCAGGCTGCCACCAAAAGGTTATGGTGCTAAGTTCTGCAACTGGGTGATCACAGCCCTCATCTCAAACCCCGCTCAAGCCTTGACTGTACCTTGAAAACCACTAAAACTTAAAAGTCAGAATAAGACATTTAAAACTCCTGATTAAAAAATATCAAAAAACTTGCTTAACAGCTATATAGAGTTGAAAATATCTGTGTGCACATGTGCATATATGGGTTCTTCCAATCAGTCCATGGATCATTCAGTAACTAAAAGAGGCTATGTACAATTAGTGGCATAGAAAAATGCAGTATTTGCAAAAATGATTGTAAAAAAACTCAGATATAGTCTGAAAGTATGTGGTTTGTATGAGTTCACATGTTGATGGGAGGCTGTGGAGGACATAGTGAAAGCTGTATAAAAGCTTACATTCTCAGTATAAAGTTTTTCTAGATGAAGAATACTTCTAAAATGATCTTTCTCAGTGTGTATGTGTAGAGACAGCAATATATGTGTTTGAAAAACAGAGCTTAGTTTTTTACAATTTTTTTCATGAGCTACCTGATGTGAACTAGATCTGTAAATAGATCCCAAATTAGGTAAACCCCTGGCTTGCACAATAGAAAAAAACTCCTACAGGCCTCTGAAGTGATGTGCTCAGAATCATCTGAGTATTGCCCCAGATTCTTCTGTGATTCTCTGAGAGTAAAAATCTCCAATTGTTTTTATTTGGCTTCAGTTTGCGATAATAACGTCTCTCCGTATTCACCCGAATCTCTGAAGACTATTTCAGCATGTTTATAAGGTTACACAAACTATATCTACTAACACCTGTTCCTGTACGAATTCATAAATACAGGACTAATCAGTGACCAGTTATGCAGAGCTATAAATGTCACCGCTCCACACTTGCAGCATTCAGACTCCTAATAGGGGAGCTTGCAAAGATCAAGTCTTTTCATGCTCTAGACAACTAGGATTATATTGTGTGTTGCCAAGAATATTGAGCAGGCTGTTCCATTGTTGTGGTAAGATGCTGTCATTGATTTCTCAAGTCATTATTTGCGTTTCATGATTAAAAAATAAAATACTAATCAAATTGAAGCTGTTTCCTGGAGAAGTATCTTCCCACCCTTCCGTGATAAGGGGGTATGCTAAACTGCATTAATAGGGATTAAGATGTCAAAATTACTAGGCCCAGATAACCTGACGTTATGAGGTTATACATTCTAACAGCATTGAAAACAACACTGAGTTGATCTTTTTTTTTTTTTCTTTCTTTTTTTTTTTTTTTTTAAGTAGAGGAAATGCCAGAAGATTGGAACAATGTTTTGCCATAGGGCTAGTTAAGTGAAAATTATCATAGGCAACATAAATGACAAAGCTGGTAGGGGATTCATCTAATAAAACGTGAGGAATGTAATTAATGTCAATTAACATTTTTTTGACAAAGAAACTTAATTCTCTAAAGACACAGGAGCTCAGGTTAATAAAGATAACTATGTAGATACAATATACTTAAGGCTGTATGTGATAATAGCACAACTTAAAATTCTGCACATTTAATGAAGAGCCAGTTAACCTGCAGATCTTAGAATGGAACTGTCAATAAAAACCAATAAACAAAGTGGAATATTTCAGATGCAGTTTGTCAGAGATAAGAAGTCTACGTGCTAGAAAATAGTTTTGTCATGGTTTAGAAAAAAAAAAAAAAAAGCTAAAAATAGTTTAAATTCTGCCTTAGAAATGCTGCTTTAGAAAATGAAGTTACCTTCAAGAGGATAAAATAACCTTTTCAGTCTTACATAACTGCAGGTCTCAGGTAAGCTAAACTTGGTCCCAGCACAAAAAGAAAATTAGACACACACTTTTAAGAAAACAGATGAACAATCATTAGAGCAATGTGTGAAAATGAATAATTTTTCAACCAAAAGTAACTTATACTTTAAATAAATATACAAGTTAACTGGAATCAATACAGAAGTGTGTGAAATATTAATTGCCTGTGATTTACAGAAAGACAGACTAATGGTTCTAATGGTACTTTTGGCTTCAAAATCCGTAACTCTAGTCATCTATTTTGTGTGTATATCCAGAGGCAGCCTTTTTTTTTTTTTTTTCCCCAAAAGTTGTTTAACATATTTTGGTTTACATCTTCCATCCCCACCCCCCAACCCACCCACCCCACCCCCACCCCCACCCCGCCCTCCACCTGGAAGTGAAGATCTTGGAAGACTTCTTGGAAGGCACAAAAGACTTTTTTTATTCATTTGCAAAATAAGGAGAGAGGGGACACCTCATTTTGCAGACTCAAGGTCATGAAGTGCAGGAAAAAGAAGAATATAATGCAATTAGTTTCATTCAGTGGGATGAGGACATACATAATGTTAATTCTTTTATGCACAGAACTGAAATATTTACAATGTTTTCTAACTCCAGTTCAACTTTGCTATTGATTCCACTTCATATAATTTGTGTCTTTGTTTCCAGAAAAATTCAAAAGCTGTAACAACAAAAAGGAATAAAAAAGGATGATCATTAATTGGAACAGCTGTTCTTTAGTTCTAGAAAAAGAAAACACGAATAAAGCTACTACAAAGTGTATTTTATTCTTATATCCTCTGATCTTTTGTGATCAGTTGCTGTATACTTGCCTGTGATAATGAATACTTACTGTAACTTTGCTGCTCACAGAAACAGCAAGGAAGTGTCAAGAAAGTTGAGAAATGTGGATATGCACACCTATCTGATGTTTCTTTTAGAAAACTTCATTTCAGTGTTTGTGCCCATAATAATACTCATGTTGGTGTCAAGCAATCTAGGATCAAATTCCTGAAGGGCTTAAGCATGTAAATATCACAAAATAATTACAACCGTTTATGAAAATATTTTCTCAAAGCTTTCCAAGAAAATCTACATGTATATATTAGAACTTCTTCCAACACCTTTCCCTTACTCATTTAATTACCATTATTAATACATAATTTTTTAATAGTAGCAGAATTTATGTCCTCTATTAAGAGAAGTATTTATATATTTTAATATATGTATACATCTGTGTATATTATTATATGAATATATATTCAGTATATTTTAATTCCTTAGTGTTTGTTGAATATTTAAGTTAATTAGGAAATATCCCAACAATAAAGTTGATAGAGAAGATATGAACAACATGTAGCCAGGTCTGAAAAAATGTTGTCAAAAAATATTCCACCCAACATTATGAAGTGTGCTAAACTCATTTAATGCACACTTAATAAGGATGATGCTAAGATCAACACTGGTCCTTCTGCAGCTCCCTGAAGCCATAACAAAAGAAGCAGAAACCTACTAGTTGGTTATAGTCTTATGTAGTGCAATTTGCCATAACCACTGGAATGGTAACCTCCTTTTTTCACCTAGAAATGATTAAAAAAAAATTACTAAAAGATCAGCATTATTTATTTCTCAAAAGAAGAAAATAACAATATTCCTATTTTCCATGTTTTTTATGGTTAGGCAAGATATGTGGGTGACAGGTGGTTTTACTTTTTAGGAATTTCCATTTCCTTTGTTATTGTATGCATGCCTTTCATTTACTATGAGTGTTAATTGTTTTTCTTTAGATCCTAGTAGCAGGAAGTTGAAAACAGTCAGACTAGGGATTCTTTGGACTAGAATTTATTTCTTCGTCTCTGCATATGGTGTTTGCAGACTAGACTAGGACTGAAGGGTTCCAGAGCATCCTTTTTTTCAGTTGGTTGGACATAGAAAGCTGAAAAATTAATGTAATTTATTTGAGTTGTAACCCACTTAGATCACTGTGAGCCACAAATACAAATGTTTTGTCTCTATCATCACCTTCTGCAAGCAGCATATATTAACTGAGCTGGCAGAAGTTAATAGTAAGTAGTGAATAACCTAGAAAACAGATGACCATTGCTTTATGAGTTTCCATATGGTAAGGCTGATCCCAGTCTTCCTAGCGCCCACACCTCTTACCCTGAAACTTCTCAGTTTTAGCTATTGAAAATATATATGCTTAAGGATAAAAGAAAGCATGTTATCCTGAGATGCAGTCTCCCACTGTGGAGTCAGGAACCCCTGGATCACCATCACTGATGCCCATGCAACAGTTGTATTTTAGGGGCTATCATCCACTAGAAGGATGTAGAAGCACTCATGGAAAAATCAAAGTAGACAAAGCAGAATATTATGCACAGCAGCAAATGCAGGACTAATTTTGCCCAGACCTCAGCATTCAGCTAAGGTGAACACAATCTGTATAAATCACTTCTGTGAAAAGCTTTTCTTATCTGTCCCTCTCTAGCTGGAAGTGTGGCTGGTTTACTGTCTAAAATATACTTTCCGTTCTTGGCAAGCTGTGATGGATTGCAATGTCCTTTTCTCCAGACATACAGTGATGAATAGTGAATAATGTTCTTCCTTTATAAAGCGGTCTCAAAAAAAAATACTTCTCAAAATATGGGTATATTAGTTGCCATTTGAGTTCTGAAGCATCTGATAAATTTCTAGGTATTTTCTCCTAAGGACTCCTGCTACATATTCCACAAAATTTACAAGATTGTAATTGGTTGATCGTAAGGAAACTTAGGACTAAAGTCCTCACTGTGACTGAAGTTTAGGCAAAAAGCAACAATGATGTTTCAGAAGGTAACAAAATTTAAGACAATGTAAAAGAATGTTATTACAATGGAATTTATTATAAATATCTGCTAAAATCTAATTTAAATCTAGAATTAAAAATATTTGAAATCTGAATTTGAAAAAATCTAAAAAAAAGAGCTAAATAAATTTACACTTTTCAAGGTCAGCCTGCAAGCTGGAACTGGAAACAGAAATGTTACTTACACCTGCTTAAAAATTGTGAAAATTCCATGGATAGCGTAATGTAAAACTACACAAAATTGGTCTGGGACTATAAACTGATTAATCCAGTTTTTAATTAAGTTTGCAACTAATGTACTCATCATAATAAACCCCAATAAAAAGGTTTCCACCTCCATCACCATTAGTGCTCCACCACTGTGCTCATCACACAGAGGTTTTGACATAAGCACTTCTACAGGTAACAGATTATTGCTGTAACTTAAAGAGAAATCTTGAAAATAAACCCTCCTTTTTAGTTTCTTCCTTACTTCGCCCTTGGGATGTTTCTCATGTCAGGGACCAGGAAAGTAAGGCACTTCAGAAAGGAGCTACTAAGCAGGAAAAGACCCCATGCTGAGAAACAGGAAACATGGAAGAAAGCGAAAGCGTGTGTTTTCAAATCCCTCATCTCAGTGGAGCTGAGATACTTGATCCAGAACTACTAGGAGGTACCTCTGTCTGCCTGGGACTCCCAGCCTACTGCTGTGTGCTAAACCTGTAACCTTGAACCATTCATTTGAAGAAAAGAGAAAATCTGCTTTATTTTAAAATCCTAATAAAGGAAACTGCCTGCTTTTCAACACTATAACCAAATGGATAGAGAAAGTATCTGGAGAGGGAAAGACATGTGTCAACCAGAGGGAGGCTAAACCCACAGCTTTGATCAGGTGGAAGTGTGCCTTGCAACTAACCAACTGACTCCTCTTTAAATTATGCTATCCTGAAGAAAGGATAATTTGAAATTCACAGGAAGAGAAAGGGAGAGCACAAGAAACCATTCAGTCTCTGCATCCTGATGGTTGGTGCATTCAGCTGGAAGACATGTGTTGAGTTTCTATAGAACATTATACTATATAGAAGAAAGGTCATAAAGCATATTCAAAAAAAAAAAAAGGAAGACTGTTTCAAAAGTAGCAGTTTTATTTTTACAATGTTAAAAATTCTGTATGCAATTTTAGGTCTTAAAATTATGTATTTTAGGAGAAGGAGGGGTTAGATTACATTATGATTCAGAAAAAAATAATGTGATCTAACAGTTGAGGTGATACAATGAAAAGGTAAAGAAACAGCCTAGACAGTTATGGGTTTAGGTTCAGACCTTACCTTTTCGCTACATTAGGGCAAGAATCAGCGTCAGCTGAACCTATTATTTTTGTATCAGCTATCAGTATAGACTAAATCAAGTACCTGGAGAAAGGAAGCTATAAATCTTACCAGCTTGATCGAAAGTCACTTCTTGTACATCTGGTGGTTTTAGTAGGTTACAATTTCTGTGCATCAGACAAACTATACAAAATCCACCATTCATTGGCTTACATCAGTAAGCGGATGAGCAATCTGTGTTTTCTTGCTACAAGCAGGTGTGATTCAAGAGCAGGAAGGAAATTTGAAGTGAAAACATGGTGGGGTGGGGGAAAGACATCTGTTACTTTTGAATTTTAAAACTTACTGATGTTTTATTTTTGGCTTCTACCTTTGAAGCCAGACAAGCTGCCCGGTGGTAGGACTATGAGCTTGGGTGGGTTTTTTTGCAGTATCTCGTAGAAGAGACAAAGGTCTAGTCCTACCTCTACTGATGTTCATGTCATGACTTTCTTGTGCAGAAGGTGCAAGACTTGATCACAAAATCCAACAAGTGATGAGTATCTTCAGCAAATATTGAGATTTAATTGCTGAAAAAAAATTAAAATGCAGCTCAGGCAACCTTTTTTAAAAAAAAAGGTGCATAGGGTGGTCTTTGGAATAGTAATTCTCTGTGTCTTGTGTATCATATATTAGTTGGATGTGTTTTCTTCACATTAAAAAATGTAATAAATATAATCCTAAAGGCGTTTGCATCTAGCCAGTCATCAGCTTGAGAGATGTAGTCCTCCAGAGGTAGGAGACTTTCTTCTGTAAACATGTAGCACCAGCCATGTACTTATGTACTTACGGAAGGTTGAGAAGGTTTGTTAGTAAAACTTTGCAGGATTTTGAAAGTATAAATACATGATTAAATGTCCAGTGCTTTAGTTGGTTAAAAAAGCTATAGTCTCTTTTTCAAAAATACCTGTTGTCTCTGTTCTTCATAATTGATCAGTGTTGTTTTGTTTGCTGCAAGTGCATTGAGATAAGTAAGATGCAATAAACATGTAGGAAAACATGACAGACATGTTTAGATCCAATAGGTCACTGTTTGGGTCTATTTATATTTTTAATTGGGTGCATGACTTTGTCATACTCCTTATCCTTGCTATTATTTAATTTAGCCTTAAGCATTTTGTCTGAATGAAAAATGTTCATTTACAAATGGATTTCAGAGGACTCATGGGATTTGCATGTAAAAAAAGAAAGCCTCTTTTCTCTTACTAACAAGCATGACTAGACATTGTAGAATGAGATTAATTAACATGTGTCCTCAAATTACCTGGTAATGCTTAGTAGAAATAAATCTAATCTATTTTTAAAACTGTGAAAACCCAAACTTCATAAAAATGACTAAGAAAACCTCTACAAACTACATTTTTAAAACCTACAAACCAAATTTTAAAAAAACACTCCTTTACATTTCTTACTTCATCAGATGTCTGTTAATATTTAGACATAACTTTGCTATCATTTAAAATAAAACTTCTTTAAAATGCCTATTTCTGAGACCAGTATAAATAGATTATATATTGGAATTAAGTGATAGATAAGTCACTTAAAAATGTATTCATAAGATTCTGTTATGTAGTAATGCTGATATTCTCCCATTAAACTTGCTTCTGTCTTCATTAAGATCATGCATATATTTTTCTTTTATGTTATGCAAAACGGAAAAAATACATATTCTTTTGGCACTGCAAAACAAAAGAATATAATATAAGAAGTATGCTTTCTGTATCTTAATGAAAACTCTTTTCTGTTTTCCTAGAGGTTACTCTTTTTTCATAGATTTTTGTACAGGTCATTTAAAAAAGGATATTTTTGAAAGATTAATAATTATTTATTAGTAAAGAATACCTAACTTAATCCTTTGCTGATATTTGCTTCATCTTCGTAGTTTTTGAAAGTTGCATTTTTTTCATCCATCTATGCTGTATACACATCATGAGTTTCCTGTAACCCATGTTTAACATCTCTGTGCAACCTTCCATAGATTTTACACCATACTGTGATATTTAGGCTGAGTGATGTTCTGGCTCTTGCGTTCATAGCCACCCTTTTAGATTTTGTACAAAGAGTGATGGTTCAAAGAGTTTAAAATGTTAAAAACTGCTCTTTAAATTTGGATCAATAACTTTATGGGAAAGAAATTGCTCCTCCATCTCAATTAACTTCCAATACAAGAGGTGTTCCTGAGAATTTTACTCAAATACTTTATGACAGCTCTAACAGAAAGATTCCCAGCTATAATCTCCCTTATAGGAACAATAGAAACACATTTATATCTTCTCGCTTTTGTTTGATTGTTCATCTGTCACGTAGATCTATTTAATCTATTTTATATGCAGCTGACAGCTCAAAAGAAAAAGAAAAGAGAGGAGGAACTCAACTTGAAGTTTCTGAGAGATAGAGGAAAGGACGGTGAAATGATATACAGTATCAGTGGCCAAATTGTTACCATTCTCATTCAGAATACATGAAGCAAAATCAAATCTCTTAGTATTTCAAAGGAGCAAGGGCTAAGGTCAGATGTTTAATGAGTGAGGTAGCTGGAAGCAGTACAGGCGGTGAGAGACACTAGAGGAGCTATTAAACACTAAGGTGATATACAGCCATGAAACTGGTAAATGCAATTCTGCAGCATTTTAGAAAAGGTGTCTTGTTCTGCTCTGCTCTGTGATTTTCACTTTTTGAAACCAGGAAACAAAAGCTTAAGATAGGATGTAACCATAAATACATCAGCACTGTTATTACTGGGGAGGATAAAGAGCTACTGAAGTTAAAAGGCAATACTGACACAATTACAAATTGTTATAAACTTGAACTGAATATGCCTACTCTGAGAATTAGAGTAGTTTCTCCTTATAATCAGTGTAGTGGAACCACTCTTTACTGTAAGCGTTGGAAACACAAGCCCTAGCTAGTTTTTACAAGGAACCGGAATAAATGTATTCCTTGAATTATAAATTACAACTGTCTACCATGAAAGAAGATTGGACTTGATGTTGCATCCTTAAGTCTTAGTTCCAAGAGAAATAGTGTAGATACTCACTGTCACCAGGTGAGTATCTCTGATTTTACTCTATTCTTTTCCAGCTAAATTCTAGAAGATGGTAGTCATGTCATTGTTATTAATTTTTCAGGTCAGTTCTTAAAACTTCCTGTAATCCGTCTGAGTGCCTGTTCTGTCACGAGTCAGCAGTGGGCTCTTGTGGTGACAGAGACTATCTGCATATGGGGCTGCATTTACAAAAATGACATCATCAAGTAATGCACAAAGTGACGCAGGGGGAGCTGGAGAAGGAACTTCATTGCAGCCTTCCATGATCTGGTGGGAAATTAAGGAGAAAGCAGAGGCAGACTCATCTCAGGGGCACAGAGTGAAAGGGCAAGCAGCAGGCAGAGAGGTCACAAGCTACAGTGAAGATAACTCAGTTGCAACGGAAGAAACAC